>NC_134314.1:30066303-30673278 GCF_964195595.1 Calonectris borealis | reverse complement strand
GTTTAAGTCTTGTGAGTTGCAAAGCTGGATATAACTTTCTCATTCATGCTTTCTTCATGTACCTAGTTCCTTACTGTTTTTCCATTAGTACAAGTATGTAATAGTTACCAAAGATGTCAAATACAAAATTTTAAGTCTATCCAAGCCAAGACCAGTACAGCAACTCTGTACAACCTCCAGTGAAGTTTTAAACCTGGCTGCATGTAGCCTTTGTTACTGCCGTTCTGACTTAGCAGAATATTAATTCCTAGCTCTGAAAAGTCAGATGTCATTTGGGACTAGGTACTAACGCTTTTTTCAGTTGACATGAACAAAATTTCAAGATAGTAATCATAAGGGTAGAACATAAGAAGCCAAGATTGTTGGAAATAGGTGCCTGAAATTAGGTTAGTTTAAGAATTAATTAAAATTATGAAGTTTTACCAAGCTTCTACCTGCAGTCAAATGGAAGTAGCAGACTCTTGATTTAAATTGTCTTTTGGTTATATCTTTACATCACGTGTCTCACGAAACTAACCTCTAAATCTAGGCACTTAAATTTAGGTAGTGTATACCTTCTATACAATTCTACATTATATCCTGTAGTATCATCCATTCTTCTCTGTGTTTCTCAAGATACCTGATTCAAAACTATTAATTTTTGTAAAGAAATCCTTGAGTCATGTCTGACTCATTCTTATGTGACAGCTGGAATAGGAGTATAAAGATAACATACTTAATATTTTGGTTATTATTTTAGAAAATCATATTTTTAGAGTTTATTACTTTCAACATACTTATAAACATTTTGACAATTCAAATAATTAATTAGGAAGAAAGCTGACTGTGCTTATAGGCAGGAGTCAGGAAGCAGATTGTGATTGCCCCTGCCACAAAGTACTTTAAAGATCAAAATACAGATTAAAATTTGTAGTACGTATGCTATTTTTCTTTTTACCATTTTGGTGGCTTTCTTTGGTGAGAAGGTGTTTATATGTGTATGAATCACTGGTGGTTAATAATTACACAATGTGTTACAAGACATGGATAAGTGTGTTAAGCTTTAAAAGACCTAGACAGTAGAGATTTAAGAACTTGTTAACTTGGTGTACATTATCTAGTGACCCACTGTAAACTAACGGGTTTAAAGTTAGGTCTAGAGACCTAACTTCACATACATGTTTCTTGAAATCTTGACTTTAATATCTTGCAAAGGGAAGATATACACCATCTCTACCTTTGCATTGTGCTTGATAGAGCAACACTTCATAGTGCTCAGCTTACAAGTAACTTAAGTGTAACTACAAGTTTACTGCCTAACAATTGCCATTCATTTGTAATCATAAAATGGTCAAGTGGACAGTAATTCTCAGAGCACCATTATTGCGTATCCTTATGGTACATGAAATGCCTTTAGCAGGACTCATACATTTTTATGGAAAGTAAATGAGAATTGTGTCCCTATGTCCGACCCCAATGGAAATTTGCAGTCTCAAATCTCAGCATAAATCTTTCTGAGTGCTGTACACAGCATTCAGAAACTCAGTAACAGCTGTTTCTGTCTTCTTCTGAGAAGGTTACACATTTTGTTTCCTCTGTATTGTTGTTCTACTGTTGCCAGCATTTATTTATTATTTTTTAACACACGTATATACACACACAATTTTTAAAAATTTATTTTAAAAGCTTCATTGAACTTCTCTGACCCATTTTGTTCTCTTTTGTTAGGAGAAAAGCCAAATCCATTGATGTGATCGTTTTTCATCATGCTTGTCCATGGCAGATGTTCATAACGAGATACCTGTAGAGCTCTACTGACAAGAATAGATAGATACTGGCAGAAATACTAAAAGAATGATAGTCATTATTGCCTGTTTCTCTTGAGTCTCAGTGATTAGTCTAAAAAAAATTCTGTTAAGCAGAATTCAGTTAAACTCATTAAACAGTAGTACAGATTTATACCTGTAGGGAATATGTCAGAGAGGTTTTTTTGTCTTAATCTACTAGTAGAAGAAAAATGGAATGCAGATAAGGATATATTTAGTAACAGCAAATAATTAAATTTGGACCAATTTGGCTTAAGTTCCATATTCACCTTGAATGTTATATCCAGGTTCATCTAAGCAGACACTTTGTGGATCACTAAGTATCCTTCTTCTAAACCAGGTTTATTCTAGCCCAAGATGAGGTTTGTAACTACTGCTACACAGTGTTGGAGGCAAACACTTGCAAATAAGAGCAAGTTCCTTTTTTTGAAGTGTAAATTCATAAGGATACTTTAAAATGTGGTAGAAATGAACAGCCAATAGTCAGAAGTAAGAAGATAGAAGCCAAGAAAGATGTAAGGCACATGAATACATCATTTTCTAAGAAACACAAGATTTTTGTGCATCTTGTAATTATCACAAGAACAAAAGAAAACAAGCTAGCCCAGTTAAAGAAAACTAGACTCGGAAAGGAAGTGTTGATTCTGCATTTGCCTTTCCCTGAACCCTCCACAGACTAAGAATGGGGTTCTGGTGTGTGAAAGGGCATTCAAGTGAGGATGTTACCATTTTCTGAGATCTTGGTGAATATTTGGCATGTTTACTTGTGAATATTGCTGTTAAGAAGTAAAGATAATCCTGAACATTTCAGCCATTGCCCAGATCCAATTTACATCAACCAAGTTTTTATCTGTCAAGATTATATATATCTCTTTCCCATCCTGGATACATAGTATACAACCTTAACAGTTATAGCTCTCTGAAAACACAATTTATAATTTAAGTCTATTTGATATTTTGGGAGAAGAGGTATCTTTGGAGGAAATACTCTAAGAATCTTGAGCAACTCAATATATGTTGTAAATTTAAACAACAATGCTCGAAGTAGAGATTCTTGTAATTAAACATGTTTTTCATTTACTGGTGGCTAAATTGGAACCATTGACATTTGAAATATAAGTCAACCCTAAGGATGATTTCTTAAAATTAAGTTATTTATTAAAATGCTTACAATGTGTACATATCCACCCATACAGCTAATATGAACCTATTTAGAAATGTAGTATTATTTTTTCAAACCAAAAGCTGCTATAGTGTATGATTGTTAGTAGCAGATAAACATATCCATTTTCTCCCTTTAAGTTCTCCAAGTACTTGTGTTCACCTCCATTCCTTTACTGCCTGGAAATGTGAAACATTAAAGATGTGCCAGCATAACGTGCACTCGGTTATCTTTCCCTTGTTGTGCTGCCAGGATTCTGATTTGCAAATTATCAGATACATCTTCTTTCTCGTCAAAATGTCTTTTACTTTATTATATACTGCACAACCATCTGTCACACTGACAGTATTAACGTGTGCTGTTTCTATTAAATAGTCTCCATTGTTTAAAATGAGTAATTTTTCTGCTTAAACTAAATTTTTGTAGCAGGACTGGAGTACTCTGGAGTGTGGACATGTGTGCTTTTTTGTTGCGTTATGTTTTTCTTCTTCTTGTTCATTGTTTACAACGCACATGACAAATTTTAGCTTCACTCTGAACCAATGCCCTACTTTACTTAGGGAACATCATACATGATAAAAGCTGAAGTTGTGCTACATTTAAACGAACCAGGCAGGCCTACAGCAAAGCTCAGTGAAGAATTTGGTTCCCTCCTGCTATAATACTTTGTAACTTGAGTTATCCCCACAGAAATGGTACATATTGCCTTAAGTACTACAGCTTAATCCTGCTTCTATACAAGTCAGTGCCTACTTTTCCATTCACTTAGCAGTGCATAGACAAGCCTTACATTGTAAATGTGACTATAAAAAAAATCCTGTTTGACAGTCTAATCTTCAGGTATAGATTTATTTATGTATCGTATAAGAAGTCGAGACGATATAATAAGACAGTCTTTACAATCAGGCTTGTTTTACATACAGAAATAAATCAATGGTTCACTGCTAGCTTGTCCTTTCAGTTACTATGGTTCTTATCTAATGTTTTTTTTTTTTTCTTTCCTACACACAGAAGTCATGTTTATATTAAAAACACTTACTTTATCTTTATGAAATAGATAGCTTATAACTGCTACATCTTTTGGAGATACCTCATTTTTGAAGCTTAATTATTTTAAAATGTTTTGCAATCTTTCCATAACATCTCAGTGATTGATCCTCTCCCTAGGTATGTGATAGCTATTCTCAACTTGATATTTATTCAGATCTTTGTCTTAAATTATTCTCTGATGAAATTTAGGCCAGATTTTAGACCTAGTGGCAGGTGCAAGAGTCATTTTCTCAGATTACTACTTGTGGGGCAGATCTTGCATTAAGTCTCATGAAAATTGTTTCAACTTTATTGTATTTCCCTAAAAAAATGTAACTTTCATCAGACAGCTAGCAATCTATGTGGATATCAATGCCAAATTATTTAACGTCAATAATTCTGTTACAGACAGCCTCTATTTTCCTTCTCCTTACCATAACTGAAACAAAAAGAACCAAATGGGAAGATAAAATCAAAGACAGAAAAAATTCTACAAGATACCGTGAGCATAAAGCCCACAAGAGGTAGTGCATTTTTGGTATAAATCTTTTGGCTTCATAAAAACCAGCGGAAGTATGACATTTTATACTTCTGATAGTCTATCCCGTGATCATTTTTGTCCCTGGTCATGTCTGCAATATGCTGTCAGTGCTGTATCTTTGTACATGCTGTCTTTTACAGAATCCTGATCTTATTGGGTGGCTATTTCTAGTTGTTTTACAATATTTTTGCTAGAATTTCTAGTGTGCATATAAAATAAGCATCTTATACAGATTTTTTTCATATCTTAAATTACTGGAAATACCTGATGATGAGGTTATTGCCCTCAGTAGCACCACTGTATGTTTCTTGGTAAAGATAAACTAAGCATTTGAATGATAACCTCTACATTTTCATTCTTTTTATGACCAGTTTATAGAGAAGTTCACTGAATCAACTGATGTATCTTCTGGCTTTTATTCTTTATTTGCCAGCTTCTAATCTATGGTTGAATGAACTCAGTTTTCATTAAAGAAACCAATTTCAACAACTGTTTGGCACTATTATAGATTTCAAGTGAAAATTTATAAATCCATAGTGTTAATCTTTGTTGAATCAGTTTCAGCTTCAGACTTTAAACTGATATTCAGCCTTTCATATCTGCATGACAAACGTGAATCACATCAGTGTTCTATTAGTTTGAATCTCTTTTTCTTGTATATTACCTAAGAAAAACTCTTTAAAAGTTACAAATTACTATCTGGATTTGGGGATTGCATGGATTCATGCTGATTAAGATTCTGAGTAATAATGTTTCATAACCTGGAGCCTTCAAAGTGTAAAATTCATCTTCTTACAGTGCATTTACCTCCCTGGGTTAAATTTGAAATTGTAGCAGTTGTATTTTATCTGTAACTTGGTTTTCATTAGCTACATTGAATTGTTTGGGTGTTTCTTGTTTTTTTTTTTTTGTTGAGTTGTAATAGCTAAAATAATTGTATTATTTCTTGTAGACTGGGATTCTATTTTTCACCATACAAAATGCCGGTTTATTCTCTATGACGATTTCACAGAATCACAGAATCGCAGAATGGTTGAGGCTGGAAGGGACCTCTGGGGGTCATCTTGTCCAACGCCCCTGCTCAAGCAGTGTCACCTAGAGCTGGTTGCCAGAACCATGTCCAGATGGGTTTGGAATGTCTCCCTGGATGGAGACTCCACAACCAATCTAGGCAACCTGTGCCAGTGATCAGTCACCCTCGATGTTTCCTGATGTTCAGACAGAACCACCTGTGTTCAGCTTGTGCCCATTGCCTCTGGTCCCATCACTGGGCACCACTGAAAAGATCCTGGATCTGTCCTCTATGCACCCTCCCTTCAGGTATTTATGACATTGATAAGATCCCCCTGAACCTTCTCTTCTCCAGGCCAAGCAGCCCCAGCTCTCAGCTTTTCCTCATAGGAGAGATGCTCCAGTCCCTTAGTCATCTTTGAGGCTTTTTATTACACTCTCTCCAGTATGTCTCTGTCTCCCTTGTACTGGGGAGCCCAGAGCAGGACACAGAGTGTGCCCTCTGCCAGTGCTGAGCAGAGGGTAAGGATCACCTCCCTTAACCTGCTGGCAACCCTAACGCAACCGGGGGTACCATTAGTCTTCTTTGCCACAAGGGCACATTTGCTGGCTCGTGGTTTCAAGATTATGTTTTTAAAAACAAAATTATAGTAGATTTCAGTAAAATTTCTATGTATGAATAAAAGTAGGATGGTTTTTTTTTGCTCAAGCAAGACTTTTTTATCAAAAGATTAAGGTAAATAACCATATCTTTAGAAAACGAGCTAGATATGTCATTTTTATTCTATAAGTTAGAAAGGATTTGGTTCTTCACACTGGAATTGCCTTTCAATCTCTGGGCTCAGTGGCACTTGTCACAAGTCAATAGGAGAAACTGCTCTCAAATACTAAATATGCATGATCGAGCCAGTGAGCATGAACACTGGTATGAGGGGGATTTTGTTCATTTTGTTTGCGCTCAAAATAAAATAAGCCCCCTCTGAAACTATTCACACTTAACATCCAAAATGGGCTGTTCCTCTAGATTACAATGAAGCATGAATAACTATTATTCTTCTAATTTATCCTATGTCATTTGCTTTAATTAACTACGACAAAACATCAGTCCATTGTGCAGCAGTTCATCACACTATCTTTGTAATAATATGGTAATAACCGCTTCTTGTTCTTTTCAAAAATTCCTGATGCATTTTTCATCAAAAGACCATGACTTCTGGCTTCATAAAATTAGTTGAAACATAATTTTTCAATACCTTTAGGATGTCGTATCAGCAGTTGCACTTTAGCTTGTGACCCTGACTTTTCTTTGATGGCCATTCACTGCAACATTTAGTATAATCTTATTAATAATTTCTTTGATTATGGTTTCCCCAGGCATCCTACCTTACTTTACTAGGAGTTTCTTCACCCCATTACTCCCCACCCCGTCTTGTGTTAGGGAATGTCTATATTAATATTTTTTTTTCCCCATGGGAATTCAAATAGACTATAGTAACTACATAGTGACCTGACTGCAGTACAGTGGGATCAAAAACAGTGTTCTTTTATTTTTCTATACTACTCATGTTCTTTACACCATTTTAAGTCACTGCCTATGTCTGGTTTTTCTTTTTAATCTTTTTGTTTTGTTTTGTTTTAATTAAAATTAATTAAAAGTCAATTTCTCTTACTGGTCTCTATGATGCTAAAATATTTACCGGTATCTATACTCCAAATAGAAACAGCAGTGACTTGTTAGTCCTTCTTGTTTTTTCTTTCTGAAAAACAAGGCTTTTCCCTTTTCTATTTTATTCTAGCCCCATCTATAGACTGCGAAGTAATACAGTCATTTAGAATGTGCATAAAGACCTCCAGATACAACGTACTAATGAACTGTAAAATTTAATTTCTCAGCCAACCGACACTGGATGCCAGTGCATCCTGGAGAACATCCAAGTGAACAAACTTTCACAAAGCTCATGCTGAGGTATCTACCTGGCCAAACACCAGGAACGTATGGAACGATACATATAACCTCAACTGCAGTTCCATTACCTGCAGCTGTTTCTGCAAAATCTAGTTTATGTCTGACTGATCTCACTTTACAACAGTTTTTTCAAAGCTCTGGCAATCATTGTACAGAGGTATAGAGACGAAGATTCTGCTGAATCTCTACTTCTCTCAGACTCTAAAATCCTGAGCTGGGTGAGAGTTGTCTTTGTACTCATCTGGCCCTCCATCAAGTTTTTCTGTAGCTCCTTGGTTCAGCACTGCTGGCAATTGAGACATGTTGGAATATTTTATTTAGAAGGGAAGAGCAGTTTTGGAGAATAGGTGATGAATGTCTTGAAGTGAGTCACCTCACCTTCAATCAAACAATGCGGTTCTTGTGATAAAAATGTTAAGAATAGTAGACCCATATTCATATAGATTTCTTAGGGTGACTTCACACCTTTTCCAAGGACAGCTCAGACTAAAAGCAACAGTAAAACATAGAATTCTGACTTCAAGAGAAAAAAATATTTACGTAGTGGTTTCCCCTTTATATACACAATTACTCTTCTAAAATAGCCATCTGAGTGCCTGACTTTCCAAATCCCTGATATTAATCTCACATATAGCAAATCATTCTTTAATGAAGTTATATCTAATAGAAGGTAGAGAATCCTTCTTTTCAGAAGATTGTTTTTCAGTGTAATAGAATTACTGCAATGTAGATGATTTAGCTTATACATTCAGCTGTTCCGGACTAGTTAGTAGGGAGTTCTGTTTGCATTGTCTGTAATTAGGTCAGTCTTTAAAAATATAATCATTTAAAAAAAAAATTAAAAATTTCCAAAATGCAGGCTAATAGTATGAATTTTTCTTTACTTTTTAGGTTCTTACAAATCTGTTATGCTAATGCATTGTGCATATGTTGTTTATGGGCATAAAATCAGATTAGCTGATAATCACCTTTCCTTTGTTATATGTACCTGAATAGATTCATAAAAATCTATATTTTACTACTATACAAAAAAAGTCCAATATGGGAACTACGCAGTATATTTTCAGTTGAGCTGTATAAACAGAAATGGTTTATTTATAAGTTGCTTAAGGCTAAAGAAATAAAAAATGTCACGAGAAATACCTTATCCTAAAAGCTGATAATTTATAAGTGCTATAATGAGAAATTACAGTAAGTTTGAAAGAAATATGAAATACCAGAGTTGTTACGAAGAATTATTAGCTGATGTGAACAGCCACTTCAGTGCAATTTTTCATTTCTGCCACCATGCCAGATCATACTAGAGGGATTGTGGCTTTCTTTTTTGTGTTAAAGAATCAAAAGAATTTAAACAAATTTGATTCCAGCAGAAAGCTGGTATCTACTTTCACATATAATACATTGTATAGATTTTTTCCCTAAATAATTATTTCAAAGAGATATGATTTATTTGCATGTTTAGGATTAAGGTTAGGGTTAGAGTTGAGTGAAAGAGAAAGCCTAGAGGTGCTGTTGTAGGGAGGCTGGAATTGGTTGGCCAGAGACAAGCTGGGGCAGCTGAGAGGAACATTGTGGTGTGGGCCAGAAGTGAGGGTCTTAGTCCCAGCTGGAAGTGAAAATTAGGGTTAGCGTTGAGAGAAAGAGAAAGCCTAGAGGTGCCGTTAGAGTGGGGCTGGAATTTGGGGGGGGGAAGGGAGGGGAGGGAAATGGGGAAAGCAAATGTCATTCCTATTTTCTATCATGCCTATTTTCTAGAAGGGCAAGAAGGAGAACCAGGGAACTACAGGTTCCCTACATGCTGAAAATAAAATGTTGAATTACAGTTTTTAGGATACAAAATGTAAAAATATGAAGTTTTAAACAGGAAAAAAGGGAGAGTAGTCGCCT
Organism: Calonectris borealis; assembly: GCF_964195595.1. Lineage (NCBI taxonomy): Eukaryota > Metazoa > Chordata > Aves > Procellariiformes > Procellariidae > Calonectris > Calonectris borealis. Next base: position 30,663,877 of record NC_134314.1, on the reverse strand, counting down.
CAAATGAGTGAATTATTTAGCTGTTTACTTGAAATATTTTGGAGAAGACATTACAGAAAAAAGTAACTTGTTTTTAATGTTACATATAACAAAAATGTACCTGTACGAAGAGGATGACAGGTTATATATTTACATTTATTTTGTTTTCCTGTAGACTCTGGACTCTAGAAAAAAAAACATGTCTTCTAAAAACAATATATAAATGTAAAACACTTATTTTTGAGTGTCTGGTGAGATTAGAGCTCATAAAACTCTGTCTGACAGGATACAATATATTGTGTTAGAAAATATATTTTGTAGAGACCCTTCAAAGTAGTAGGGATTTATTTTAACACAGTTTTGACTCATTTATTGTTTTATTTTTTTTTTATTTTATTTGTCTTTCTGTGCAAAAGGCCCAGATTTGGATTATGGGCTACCTGGCAAATGAGGTCTGCTCTCTGTCTCTTCCTGTCAGGATTTTCTCACAATGTTTTATTACTGCTAAATCCTATTACTCATATAGGCAGCCAAGGAAGAAAACCAAACCTGTTTTTTAAACTCTATTTAAGACCAATGTAATTTAAACTAATGGATAAAATGTGTATTACATTGGTGAGTTGCTCTAGACTTTGCTCATTCTATCTGTCCTAGCTGTATTTCATGAATCCATCTCAACTGCTTGAGTCAGGTAGGAGGAGTGATGTTTACATTTGCATAGGCAGGTGCCAATTATAGTCAAATAGAGAAAAATAAATACATTTTATTTTAAAATATTACGTTTAGTCAAGTCAAACTCTTATGGAAAAGAAGCTTTTAAACATTTCTGCTGACTTTTTTATACACTTTGTTATAGGATTGATAAAGATGAGACAATCTTTCGTAGCTTATCTTTGAAGTTTTTTCTGTGATGATGCAGCAAAACTAAATGTGGACACCATGTGGAAGCTTTCTGGCACATAAAACTGATGGCTATTTAAGCAAAGTGAGGCTGTGAGCCGTTCACACTACACAGTTCTGTAGTTCACAAAGTGAACTATATGCTTCCCAAAGGTGGTTCAGAACACCTGATTTGCTAACACTGGATTGCCCCCTAGATACTTAATAAAAAGAGACTTTAAAACCCCATTTGGGACATGTACTTTCAAGAACAGATTCTAAAGCATCAGCCATTTAAAAGCCAAAACAAAGGAAAATAGAAAATATAGAGGCTGTTGACAAAAATACACAAACCAAAACAGTGGCTTAAAAGTACACAAAAAATAGGTCAAAGTGATTGTGATTTTAGATGGAAACTGAGAAAATTCTACTTTCAGTCTACGACAAAAAAAAATCTATGTCAGCCTGTTATGGATATTTTTGGGCTTCCAAGATTCTAAACTAGTCATCAGTACAGTCTTAGAAGTGGGGTTTACCAGGTTATAAGTACATTTTATGTCAAAATCAGGGAGGTGGCATATTGGAGCTGCTGTTACTCTAGTCAAAGACCTACTTGTTTGAGGAAAACCCCATAGGATGATTCTTTGGTTATAGGCCTGCTTTGCAAAAGTAGAATGGCAAAAAGTAGATACAGGCAGCCTTAAGATCAAGTCTTTAAAGTGTTATTTAGTGGTTCAAATGTAAGTTCACCTGTGAAGATTTACTCTTCAGTCTGTGGTCAGATGGTTTCTCAGATCACACACTGAAAGAAAAACAGTACTGTAGTGTAACCTGGGGTCTGGGAAGCAGCTGAGCATAAGAGCAACAATGACAAGTTTTCTTTTCCTTGGTACTTGTTCTCCCTTGACGTACCTGTCAAATTACAAAAGAAACTAAGGCTTCCATTATTTTGCTCAGCCATTAAATGTAAGTTATTATTCAGCAATTTTAGGTCACTGATTGTTCTCACAGTCTTGTTATTTACCGATGCACTCAGAGAACCGTTCCTTAATTATGTCGGCAAATATTTGTACTAATTTTGATTTTTCCAGATTAAAATATTTCTAAAGTTTTTAAATTTTTTTTTTTTTTTTAAATATTTAAGGACCTGAATTCCGTACTGCTTTTCCTTGGGAAATACAGATCTGTATTTAAGGGTTATATTTCTGCGAAATTATTTAAATGTTTAGGCACATTTCTTCAATAGCACATTCATCCACAAGCAGCATCTTCGGTTTCAGAAAAATAACAGCTGGTGGAAGATGCAAGGCAACTATGTGGAGCAACCTATTGTCTTTTGCTAAGCATCATGCATCTGATATGACAGCCCTGACAATGAAATGCCAAGTTGGTTTCCAAATCCTAGAGACAAGATATGTCATGTCATCTGAAATTCTTCTGTTCTACTATTTAGAAATTACTGCTTGCCAGCTGAGATTTTCACTGATAAAAAAAGAAAAAACAACAACAAAAAACACCCAAAACAGTTCTTCATGCTAAAGTAGCAAGGTTCTTAAATGTTCTGTTCAGCCAATCCCAAATCCACTTTCTTTCTCACATTTTGGTTTATAATTTAGAAAGAGACTAACAAAGAGGAGTACGGCATTGATTAAAACATCTGCACACAGAAACACAGTTATAGCAGGATGAATAATTGAAAAATCAGACCTTAGAAGTTTCTTGTTTGCCAGGGAGACAATTCCTTCCTCCATGGAAGAGTTACCTTATACAGAGTCCTGTTGGGAACAAGAAGAAAGGGATAATGAATAAAAGAAGCAGAAGTCACAGAAAGGATAATTCAGATTAATGTAAAATTAGAAAAAAAATTATATCATATCAAAGAAATAAAGAATTTAGAACATATTTTGAGGTAGAAAGGTGTGAAACAAAACAAAGTTACTGTCAGGGGAGCATCATGACCTTGCCTCAATTAGGAGTTGGGTAACTGACTATGAGTGATGGGAAAGGTGAGTAAGAACTGAGTGTGATAAACCTTGGTACAAGCAGTGGATCAACAAGTGACAGGAGAATTATACCTGAAACTGCTGGAAAGGTGTAGTGTGATAAGAATGTGGACTGATTCGATTGGTGGCCTGTGCCAACATCTGGTTGTAAAATGCCACTGTAATAAGGACTGAGGAGAAATGTTACAGAGACATCTAAGGCTGTGTAAAAGCAAAGGATTGAGGTGGAACTGAGCCACTCCTGAGGGCCCAAGAGAGAGGACATGTCAGGGACAGGTTTACACTCAACCATACACACACACACATGCACGCACTGTTACAGTTAACTGCAACCTGCTCCAATTGCCACTCCAGTGAGTTGGCACAGTCCAGCCTGAGAGAAATTTTATCCAACCCAGTCTCAGTGTCAAAAAAAAAAAGGGGTCAAGATAAACATAGTTGATAAACATAATTTAATAAGTGAAGGTAAGAGAGAAAAATAAAAAAAGTGATGCAAAGGCAATCACTCATCAACTCCCACCAGCAGACCGATGCCTAGGCAGTCTCTGAGCAACAGCTACTTTGGACAGACTACACCCCCACCATTTTTATTGCTGAGAAAGATGTTATATGGTATGGAATATCCCTTTGGTCAATTCAGATCAGTTGTCCCAGCTGTGTCCTCTCCCAGCCTCTTGCCCACCCCCAGTCTACTCACTGCAGGGGCAGAGTGGGAAAAAGACAAAGTCATGATGCTGTGCAAACACTGTTCAGCAACAGCTAACATTGGTGTGTTATCAACACTCTTATAGTCACAGATCCAAAACATAGCACCGTACGAGCTGCTATAAAGAAAATTAACTCCATCCCAGCCAGAGCCAGTACATTCCCCCGTCCTGTGATAGTTACTAGATAAGGTAGACATGTTCCTAATTAAACACAAGAGTTAAGACTTTTTGGTTGTACCTACAGGTACATCATCAGGAAAAGAAAGACAAGTGAAAATGTGGTCTAGTACTAAATAGGGCAGGGTGACTTTGGTGACTACAAAAAGAACATTATTATGCCTGTATTTGACGAAGAAGGATCCAGGCAATTAATTCATTGATTTTTGTTTCAAACAAACCAATGAGCAATTCAGCACCATAGAAAATCAGACATTAAAATTAATCACAGGTTATATGATCTTAGAATAACAAACTACATAACATTATCAGTATCTTTAAATCTCTGCCACTACCATGTTAATCAGCCCTATGACATTATAATAAAATTCTGCCAATCCTGAGGTAGCATAGCCTTGGAATAGTTCCACTAATGTACAGAATTACACAGTAGTACTCAAGATTAATGGAAATAGTTGAGGTTTCTTTATTGATAGTACTTTGCCTCCCACTGCATCTATATACATTAAGGCAAACATGTAACAATAATTTTAATCAAGAAAATAAAACTCCATAACATATTAGCTGAGTTTTAAAATGGAGGAAGTGTTTGTAATTGAACTAAGGATATTACTTACATTCCTCGTAATGAAAACACTAACAACAAAAGGTCACCCAAAAATTGCATGAAGAGTGAAACGAAACTCACAAAATGAAGGACTACTTCCTTTTTTTTGGAGACTTGAATACAAAAGCAGTATAGTCTTCATCAATAACTAATTAGCTAGACATACAATTCTAGTGTATGGATATGAATATTACTAGGCTTCTGTATTTTTGAAGGGCAGAAAGAACAAATAATTTGCTTCAGATCATTGTTCTACAGATGGAGTGTGATCAGTAGTCATTAGAGAAGCCTTTTATTTTCACCCCACTCAATGCTAACTCCAGAATAACTTGGATCTACAACAGTGCTTTATAATAGATGCCACGTTCATTTTGTGAATTAACTGAAAAATGAAAATACAATTCTTCTCCCTAAAGACAATAACAGATCACTTTTGTGTTTTATTAAGCTGCATGCATTAAGATCACAGTCAAATAAAAGTTTCTGAACATGGGAAATGCTACAAAAATGTTGGAAAACTACTTAATACTTCTCAAAATCTATTTCAATCACTGACAGCTTCCATATCTATTATTTTTTTAACAGAACTGCACAGAATAATCAATGCTGAAATAAAAAGGACAGTTTATCTATGTTCTCCTAATGCAAGATATTCTCTAGTTCTCTTTAAATTGTGTTATTTTTACTATTCTGCACATAATTTCTTATATAAGACTAATATTAGAAATGAGCATCCGGATAAGGAGTTATTTTATATTATATACACATGTATTTCCACACCTGGTCCACATCAACATTCACAGTGATTAATATTGTGTGACTTCTTGTGACTCTCAGTAGTATTCCATAACTCTCTATTTCCAAATTGTTTAATAGGTACAGCACTTTTAAGTGGAGTCCTACTTCTACCTAACTACAGTCTGTAATGTTTTTAAATGTGAGTGAATTTCAATTATGGATTAGTTCAGGATCACAACATCTCATTCCATTACTGATGTATTGTGTTTGAATTCAGACCCCTAGAGCTCAAACACGGGTGCTAGGAACCTATTATGTCATCTATCCATTTAAAGTATTTCCCATGGTGTACTAAGCACAACCTTCCCCCCTCCCCTCTTATATCTTATTTAAAGTTCTGTGCTTTGGTAACACTACTCCATTAACTTAGAGTAAGACCCCCCCAAACTTCTTTTTTTAAAACCTCTTGTAATTCATGTGGTGTTTCATAGTCAGGGAGATTGCTCTGGAGAACAAATCTTTTTGTGCTCTGATAGACTAGCCAGTAATAACAGAAATCTGACATATCACCCCAGCAATAAAATTCTACCTCTTGGCAAAGACGAGCCATTTTGGTATGAAATAAAAGTTAGCTCATCCTGTATTTATGTTAATATTGGTTTTGGTACTGAAAGTGGCAACACACCGTTATAGGTGATGTGTCTTTTTGTGTGCAAGGCAGACAGCTGGGGCAATTCACCTCCAGAATAAAACATATACATTTAAATTTCCACGTGTCTATGTTTAGGTGTACACATATAGCCAGCTGTCTATGCTGCTACTGTAGTCAATGAAAATTATTTGGTACGGTCACTGCAACCTGAAAAGCAATTCAACCCTCCCTAGAGACCTGGAGCTTAACTAAAGTGTCTGTTTCAGGCTCTGTTGCCTAAACATTGATATCAATGCCATTTCAAATATCCTAGAGTACCCAAAACTTTTACAACAGACTAGCAGATATGACACAGTATCTATGGGTAGCAGTCTGAGTCTGCAGCCCCTAAAAGAGTGAGGTACTGAATCATATGCCTAAGGACAGTCAGCTATATGTTTAAGCTGTCTCGCTAACTAATTCTAGTGGCTAGGTCTTTATGAAATATTATGGGATCTTAGGAAGGGCATAAATTGTTTTAGTTTGTGTAGAGTGCACTTCTGAAATATCTTTTGATATACTATGCTTTGATTCATATAATCGAGTAGTCTCAGAGTACACAACAGATTTATTTTGGATAAAACTAAATCAGAAGATGTGCTCCAAAACCACACCTAATGGTCTCCAAATGCAAATGGGTTTGCCCACAGGACTAGACCATAACTAGTTTAAAGTTAAAAAAAAAAAAAAAGAAAAAGAAATCCATACAGTATGGCTGTCAGACCCTCAGAATCAAATTATTGATCTTCAAATTCTCTTCTATCGGTCCACGTGTCTTACAAACCTAGACTGAGCCCTAGGTACCTTATTAGGTACAAGCATATTTGCTTGTTGACATCTAGATTTACATCCTAACCTTGTGTATTAATATCAAGTATACACTAACTACCGGATTAAGAACCCTTCAATTTGCAAAGGCAGTGGGGACATCTTAGAGATAACAATTTTATAGTACTTGATTTCTGCAAAAATTTATACAACAGTTTTAAGAGTTATAGGCTCTGTATGTTATAATCGATACTCTGACCTATATTGGTTTCCATAAAAAACTTTCTGCTTTTTTCTCAGCTTAGTAATAAGGCTGCGCTTTTTTTAAAAAGTTAATTACCAGTGTACATATACCATCTGTTAGACAGCATCCTTGTTTAACTCTGATTTGAAGCTATATCAGAGAGGCAAACTGCATTCTTGGTTAGTATTGATTGTTGGTGTAGTGCTGACCCAAACAGATTGTAACAAGGGAATTCAGGCTGGGGTGGCTGCAAGAACAGAACCACACTCCACAGTTAACATAACATATAAGATTTATTTACTTAATGGGATGGGTATAGCAACTGTACAGCAATTCCTATTCTACAACACACACACACACATTCATACAAATACATTCACACCAAGCAAGGCCCCAACTCCTCTGATGTGGTTGTGGCCAGCACCATGGACCTGGCAGGGGGAACAAGACAGTCACTCCTGGCTGGTCCCAGTCCTGGCTGGCAGTTTGGCCTTTACATGCAGCACTTCTATTTCAGGCTCAACCTTCTCTGCAGTGTTGGGTGTTTGCAGATGTGTTCCCCCAAGGGACTACTGTTTTCGTCACTCGTTGCTTTTTAACTTGGATGGTTAGCACAATGACCTTGCTGGTCAAGTCATCCTAGATAAATCTCTATAATTTTCTCCTCAAGCCAATTAGTGGTCATTACCTGGGTTACTATCACTTTCTGGCCTCCACCCCAAATGTGCTACAATAATGTAAAGTTATTAACAATTCATCTGTGATTCTCTGTTTCTTTACAGAGCATATGGATAGACCATTATAGCAGGGTAGAGGTAGGTCAGATCTCCTCATGACTGCTTTCTAGTAGACCTTCCCCATGGCCATTACCTGTTCTTTGTTTTCTCAGTGCATAGCAAATAATCTCACCAGTTAGCGCTGGGCAGGTATAGTGCAAGTCTCATCTATTTCAAGTAGGTTTCACTCTGTGACTCTAGATACAGGATCTTAGTCAGGTTTTTTTCTGTATTTATCAAAGTAAGAACTTTAACAACATTTCCAAAACCTTATTCTCTTTTGTAAAGAAGCATATTTCAGTTTTTGCCACTAATCCAAGGATAAATTCAGACTGCCTCATCAAAATGTAACATCTCAAAAGTAAGTAATTTGGATAATTCATAACATTTAAGGAAAGAGGCATGGAAAATTCAGCCATTCTGTTGGAAAGCAGGATCAGCAAATCCAAACTTTCTCAGTTTATGAAGATTAGAATGTGAATCTTTCCCAGCATAGACAAAAGTATTGACCATTCAATTCTATAAAAGGTCGTACTTGAATTCTTCTCCTGCATCATTGTATTTTTGTGAAGTTGTCCATATCTCTGCATATTTTGCTGAATTCAGTACTGTCTGACTGCATAGGTATGGTCCAATTTTAATTTCCTCTAAACGCAAGTGGACCAGGAGAACTCTCTGAAATGGTCACTGTGGACACACATCATCTTCAGGTATGACAGTGCCAGCTAAAAATACTGCTCATCAGTAGTCTTTAACCAACCCTGTGTGCCTCATAGAATTGTTATCAGCTACTGGAAATAACTGTCAGTAGCAGAAAGGATTGAATAAAACTGCCCTAATCCAAGTAAAATACAGCCAACTGTATTAGTTCAAACTAGCTTCACCGACAATTTAAGCCAATCTGACTGACTTTGCTTGGAATGGGCTAAAGAAAACTTGTGTTACATGTCTGTATGAAAACCTGCAGGGCTGTTACCCTCCAGTAACAGGTGGTAACAAAAAGCTATTTTATTCTACTGTATGTCTCCTCTTGACTTTAGCTGCCTACATCCATGATATTGGGAATAATTTTGATCATCTGCCTTTGACTAAAAAGGTACCCGAAAGATTTATTATTGGCCTTAAATTCAATAGCTGGTAAAGGAATTTACTACAGACAAAACATAATTCATTTAACTATATAATTAACAAAAATATTAAGTTGATACGAATATATGAAAAGAAAAGGGAATTAATGTAATTTATAAATTACAGTCTCATCACATGTTAATTTTACAAATTAATATTTCAAATCACTTCTATTAACATTTAAATTTTCTGGGTAATAGAAAATTTGGTCTTGGTCTTGATATGATACACTTTTAAAACTAGAAGCTTCCCAATTTGTTCACCATAAATTTAGATGCTATTTGATACAATGAATGCAACTATTTTACAGCTATATTTTAACTGTAAAGAGAAGAACATAAAATACATGGAAAACTTTATTTACCAAACTGTTTTCAGGTCATGAAATATATTTTAACTATTAATAGATTATTCTCGAATTTTGGTATATTTCTTCCAATTAAATATCTCTATGGAACATTTCTCTGTCATGTTATCCTTTTGAGTTCACTTGTATAAATATATACACAGTATATTTGTGCATGTGTATATACACATGTGTATAGAGAGAGCGCGATATCCATATATTTTTATATCTCTCCACATATGATTTTTGTAATAACATTTTCTAACCATCAGTGTGAACTCCTTTTTGAATATTGACGTAAGATATTCGCTGTATAAGTGTTGAATATGTGATGAAAATAGAAGTAAAACAGAATAGTAGCATATTTTGACGGCTCATCAGCAGTCAAGTCACCTCTATTGCTAGTCATAGCTATGAGTGAATTAAACAGTCCATCAGTGAACACCCAGAAAAGTATCCATGAGGTAAGAGGAAATAAATGGAAATATTTTCTAAATGGAAATATATTTTCTATGTGGCAAACAGTTTATTGAAGATAGAACTATATAGCCTCATTGAATAGTTAAACGCTAAATTGTTTGCCTGTTACTTCTAAACAGCTCAATATATTTTAGCACTGCAAAATAACTAAATTAGGATTAACCTTTGCTCAGAAGAGGATATAGTCTTGGATGATGATGGTCTTCCTTTGGGATTCTTCAGTACTAGTAGAATAAAATGTCTGAGCAAGTCATTATTAGCTGATCAGAACAAAGTCTACGAGTAATGAAGGTAAAACAAAATGCATCATGACATATGTAATTTAAAAAATGTCGTACACAGTATATTTGCTTTTTGAGGTGGAAGAGAAATGTTTAAGTGTACAGTATGCTACAAGTGATAAAGAAAGTCAACTGGAAGGAGAACGAAATTTCTAACACATATAGTTGCCTGTAACTGTGAGGCTTGAACAGGTTCTTGAAACAGTGATCCTTCCTTCTGCTGAGTGCAGAATGGTGGACCCAACGGATGATATTTGAAAAAATGACGCTACATATACACGATCAGTTTAAACAGAAGTTGATGGGTTTAATGAATGAATTTCTGGGAGCAATTTTATAATCTGTGTTTTGCCAGAAATCTAAATAGTTAAGGGTAGCAATCCCTCTGAATTTAGAATATATTAGTCTGCAGGGCTATGGCAAGGGCTGGATAGAAAGGAAAACAGTCAAATGCTAATGTTGTTAGGGATTATGATCCATGTTGGAATTCATTTTTAATATCTATTGCAATATAGAATCAGATATACTTGACTTCTAGTATGATTGTAATGCCTTTGATATCTTTAACAGGTCGAAGTATTAATAAGGAATATTAAACTGACTTTCTTCCTTGAGCATCAGTACTTCATGCTTGGATCATGGTTCTAGTTTTTTGGTTTTTCTTATGTGTATGTTCACTTTTTTTTCCCCTCACTCAGCCTTCCCTTTTAACAAAAGCTACCTGGAAACAGCTTCCCTGCAAAAGAACTACTTGTAACTGGGAAATTCTTATTATTTCGCTGGTGTAACCTATTAACAAAATTTAATGTGATGCTGGAAAAATAAAAAATTTTAGGTGAATTGCTATGTGAAACCATACCTTCTTTTTCTTTTTTGAAGCCTTAGATATATATTGATGTTATAAAACCACTCTCATTACTATTCTCTAGCTGGTCATACAATCAGAGGTCTTGCATAGTATAATGTTGGAATAATAATTTCTGATAAATACAAGGTACATAAGTTTTAATCTTCCATCTAAAAAAGAAGACTACAGAGTATTTATGGTTTACACCAGGCACTGCCTAGTAGAAAACTTGAGAGCCACATCAAGCACTTTGTTTTCCCAGAGCAAGCACCTGCTGGATTATGAGATTATAAGTAATACCCTGGCAGTTTGCCAGCACTTTTATTTATATAGATTTGTACACTGTGCCTTCTAGCAAATCTCTAAGCACACTTGAAATCAATAGCCTAAAACCAAAAGGACTCAGTCAGCCCTAATCAGATTTTGAAACATCTGCAGCTTTATAATTGACAACTGCTAGGTTTAACACAACTGCCTATGGAAAATGTTTTTTTCATAAGACCACAGCAGTGCCTTTTCTTTGTGTATGCCAAGGTCCTTGAGACTGATATCTTTGTTGATTTACATCTCAGCCATGTTCTGCATGGCCTTCTTAGATAACTGCTGCCTGGTTTTCTGCAACTTCTTCATTCAGAAGCAAATGAACATCCAGCATTCAATTTACATCAAAGCATCTGGTCACAGCAACAATACATATGCTTAAACATGCACATGCACTTTTGAAGTTGCAAACATCTGCATGCACAAATCAAGTGCCTGCCCTAGAAATGGATTTAATGAATTTACAAGATCTAATATCTGGATATGTCCAAGTATTAAAATTTTTGAGGTGCTTTCTTAGCCTTTTCTGGAGTATATGCATAGAATGTAAACTTGTATTTCATTCAAAAGTCAACACTAGGAACAGAAAATAAGCTCTTTCAAATGCACTTCTTTTGACACATAATGCTAAAATTGTAACAGACATCTGGAAATGTTAGCATTTGTAACTGCAAATCAGTTTTCTTATATACAGGCAGTAGAAATGTGCACACAGGTGTTTATATGGATGTAAGTGTGTATATGTATTTCAAAATGAAAAAGTTAATAATGTGTACAAATATATATAGTTTCTCCATATGCTTTTTTTAAAAAAAAGATGTGATTACTCTTGAAAGATTGCATCACATTCCTGTTTTAGACGAAGCTCATATACCTGCAGGACCTTATTCTAGCACAAAAATCTATGCGTGTGTAGGCATGCATACTTATTTATAAGATTTTTTTATAGGCTCAAAAAGAGAAAAAGAACACTGAGAAGTATGAAACTCCCACCTTGTTTTTTTTTTAAATTTCAGGTCCTTCAGTTTCTATTTTTAACAGAACAACATTGATTACTGACTGTAGAATTCTGTTAAGCAAGAAAAGGACTTTTTTCCTGTATTATATGTATTTTAATTTTTGTTGACTGTTGTTCTAGATATAGTATCACAGAACTATACCTGTATTTAGAAAAAATTAATTTTGTGTCTTCCTTAACTGAGACATTGCAGGGCATGGAAGAGCCAAAGATGTGAAACAGTGATTGCAGAGAAATTTGACAAGCCAAACCCCCAATTTCTGTTTATTCCTCGATCCAAAAACATAGTTGTATACTCCATATTTAAACTTGTGTAAGACCTAAGCTACTTTCAACACTATTCTTGATGAACAGGTATACAAATACAAGCAGGAGCTAGGGCAGTTACAAGTATTTCTTCCTAAGGAGTAGGAGAGTGCAAACTTTCACACAGGTCAACCACATAAGACTGAAGATATATGGAAAACTTGAAATGTGATGAATAGAGCCTAAACAAAAAGGGAGGCACTGTGTGCATGCAAGATACCCATTGACCAATTGTCTACAAGGTCTGTGAACTGCCCTGTGTTCAAAAGGGCATACCTCCCAGGGAAACTTTTGTTGCTGCTATTTTCTGCTATTCACATAGATATTGATTATTTCCCGCTGCCACTGAAAGCAGGCTTTAAATATTAACTGGGGTTCATAAGCCTCTATGCAACTTTTATAAAACGTTACTGCACAGCAATAGTCAAAAATGCCATCTGTGGAATGTTTTTTAAGACAGGCAGCCTGAAAAAAACAAGAGATGGTTTACATTTTTCTTGTTAATTAATATGAGAAAAGTAGTTGTAAACATCTCAAATGTTTACACAGCTTAATAGACATACTACAGTTCTGAATTAGTTGAGTGTTAATTGTGTTATTATATACATATATGTAAAAACAAAATGAAAGTTTCAAAAAACCCAGGAGTCTATTTATGCAACCGCATCTCCTCTTCTAATGTTGATTAATCATTTGCATTGCTGCTGAATGTGCTATAAGGCACTAATATGAAATATAATAGTAAGCGTCATAACCAACATCAGGATTAATGAGATTATTATTTCTGATTGTTCTGTATTTATGTCAGATAGAATTAGAAGTCACTATAGATTCATTGAAAAAGATGAAGCTAGAGGATATTACACTACGCAGAATAACATCCTAAATTTAGATTGCTCTAATTTGGCAAGTTGTTTATTTTACTTTTGAAATGGCTGCCATATGGAATGCTTCTGGAATTTTTACTAGGATAAAACCTCAGCTCTTTCTCATTGGTATTTCAGATGACCTTGAGTATCTCACTTCTCTTTGACTGCGTTCCCATCCCTCTGGCTTCATCTATTTATATTGCTAACACTTTCTCTTATCAGTGTACAGACTCGCAGATCTCGATTGGCTATTTTGATGTTACATTCATACCAATGATAAGAACAATGACAACTATAAATTTATCAGCGATGCAATTCTGAGACTATAGGAAAAAAGTAACACTTCAATAGCGGTTTCTTTGCCAGAGAGAAATCAGCTGGAAATAAATTGTTTGTTAAGTCCCTTAAATATATGTATTCTTTTCAGAATTGAACAGGGTCAAGGAGACTTAATGTGCATAAAGTTGAACTAGTATTTTTGAATGGCTTGGCAGATTGTGACTGAAATTATTCTCTCCTGTGAAAGTCACTGTAACTGAGTTCTAGGATCCCTGCAGTATTTCATTTCTCTTTGAGAGTTGCAGGGCAACAGCAGCCAAGTGGTTTGAGTCACTCATCTTTTTAAGGTTTTAGTTCACATACAGCCAAAGAAGTTAAATTAATGTTTTTTTTTGTTGTCAGTAAGAGGCACAAAGAGAAATATATTACTTATAACTTCTATCTAGTGAGTAGTTATTGACTTCAAAAGAATGAGTAGATCAGGCTTAGAAAGCTACTTAGTTCAGTTGTGCAAGGTCCTAGCATCCTAAATTGGCTGGTGTGAGAGAACAGTGGCGTAAGGGAAGCATAAAAATTGTAGGGGTTGGAGCAATTTGGTTCTCTCTGTATGTGCTCGGCACAATGTCAGAGTCAGTAAGATCAACAAAATATCACAGAGTGTCTTTGACCTCTTTTACACTGCTGCAAAATGTATTTAAAAACTGTAGAGGGATTGGGGAGACTCAAGTTTTGTGTGAGGTTTGCATAGCAAAAAATAGTTTGAGAATGGAGCTGGACACTCATGATTTCTAGTGATTTAGCTCACTGACAAAATCCACAAGAAGAAAAGAAGGGACTGATGTCGTCTTCTGACAAAGCCTCTCCCAAAAGGGGTTACCTCTACGTTAATCTCACTTTCTCTAGTTAAATAAAGGTGACAGAGGAACCTTTACAGAGTCTGACCTTTATTTGGCCAAATTTAAAGTCAAAAGTCTATTAGGTCCTTGAAAAAATAGGAAGTTCTCCAGAGCATGTCAGAGGGTTTTATAATATGTCATTAAGTGGTGTCATGTTTTTTGTTTGCTGTTGTTTGGATTTGACAACTATAGTGTGCAGGAAAGACCACATTCAGTGTCACCACTGCTTCCCCCTTTGCATTCAATAACAACCAGGTGAGTGACAAATGTGAGGAGTGAGAAATGGGGAGACAAGAAGCCAGCAGAGCTGGGTGCGAGCAGAGGGGACGTATCTGCAAGGAGCCCTATCCCCTCCCGCATGGCGAGGAGCTGCCCCGGTGGTTGAGCCATAAGTAGGCTGGCCAGACTACCTGTCAGAAAGTGTCTTCCATAGAGGTCTCCATGAGGGCAGTGACCTAGCTCAGCCTCAGTACAGGGTGAGGAAAAAGCAGGATGCTTCTGGTCGCCATCTGGGATGGCCTGAGATGCCCTCTGGGGATGCGCCCAAGTGTGACCTCGCAACACCACGCCCCATCTCCAGCGCCGTCATTAGAAGGCGTTCATTCCGTCTTCAGCCCCTTCTCATGTGAACAGGTGGCATGAGCTGTCTAGGTGCTGCATCCAGGTGTAGGCAAAAGGCAGATGTTTTTTGCTGAGGTTTTCCCTTGTTTTCAGCAGGCTTTTTTGGGGTGTCCCATTTTTTGGCAATTTGTTGTTATTATTTGGACAGGGTTTGTTGTGGGGAGCTTTTTGCTTGCTTTTCCTTTTGCATTCTCCCTCCCAACAATTGTTGGTGGGGCTTATTTATATTTATTTTAATTTTTATCTGCTTTTTGTGCTTTTTGTTTTCAGAGGTGAGTTTGGCGGTCAGGTTTTTTTTTTTGTTTTTTTTTTCTGTTTCTTTCAGCAGCCTTTCTACACCCTGGCAGCTGTGGCACAGGTTGTTTATTTCTTGTTCTGGTTTAGCTTTGCCCTGAATCCAGACTGCATTTTTCAGCACCTTCCAGCAGCTTCCGTGGGCTTCCGCAGCTAATGGCAACACCTGCCTGATTGGTGGGATCCTTAGCTGTTTCCTGATAGGCCAGTTGGTGATGCAAGAGGGCTTCCTTTTTTTTAACCCTCCATCTACCCTCTTTGCTCCCCCGCAACCAAATTTTATAACATGGAAGACGCAGGTCAAATTTTCTGCTTGTAGAATAAGATAATCTTCATTACAAGGCCATGACACATTTAAACTGCATTTTCCTGAGTGTTAACAGGGAAGTCTAAGTTATCTCCATGTTTATTCTTCCCCCTCCTGTGAACTTGTGGCACATTTGAGGAGTGGCTCGCTTTCATGAGCTGCCATGTTGTGAAGCACCGCAGGTGAGGGACTTGACCAAGTCACGTGATTAAGATCTGAAGAAGTTACAAAAGAAATTAAAGCAGCAGCTTACAAAGTGTTAGGTAACTTTCTTAATGGATATTTATAATGGCTCTGTGAATGCCAGGAAAGAATGAATAAAAGTAAAGGAGATCAGTTAAATCAAGCCTTCAGGTGCAAATGTTGATTGTTGTTCCTGAGTACTTAATCATGAGATCTTAACGTTCAATATCACTTTCTGTGGAGAAGGTCTTATGTAGCTTAATGGGCAAGCTATTTACCTCATCAGGTAAAGTTAGGCGTAGTCCTACATTTCCTATTGTGGTTTGAGTTGTGGAGTGCAATGGAAACGACTGAAGGCATGAGAACTGTCCTGTGGTGCAATAGTGGGATTCAGTTGTCTGGACAGGGTTGTAATTAGTGTTATCATGTGCAAAGGGGAACACAAATTACATGGTGGAACCATGAACTAGTTTTATCACCCAGTGGTCCAGTGTACTTAATTAATACAGAAAAACACATTAGCAAATGCAGTTAAAGTTGTTGCATTTTTTTTTAATACCTGCCCTTTTTTTGGTGTTATGCTCATACTCCCGATGTCCCTCCATGTCCTAAAGGCTGACATTTCAAGTCTTCCTTATGCAAAATATGGGGTATTCTGATGTCTCCTCTGTGAGGGGCATGATGCTGATGGTGGGGGCTTCTTCCTCCTCGGCTTTTGGGTCCACATGGGTTTCTTTCATGTGTTTCCATATCACAGCATGCTTCCTTCTCCCAGGCTGACAGCTGCAAGCCCTTACCCACAAAGGGCTGTGGTTTGTCTGGCAGTGACTTGGGGGGTGTGTGTGACACCGTCCCCAGAGGGGCCATCCCCAGAGCTGAAACTGGAGCAGGTGATGCAGCAGTCATTGAGCTTGTCATAGATGCTACAACAAAGCAAATCAAGTTCAGACCAAGACAAGAGTGGACAAATCCTGAGACCCTGTAGTGTCAGGTCAATTTAGAGCCTGTGTCCTTCTATTGTTTATGGCACAAATCACATTTACTGGAGTACAATAAGTGTTAAGTGCAATTGTAATTTCCCTTCTGAATCTGAGACACAGACAGGGTAGTAAATATGATATGGGACCTCTGGGAAAGCTAAGCACTTCTGGAAAAGTAGCAGGAAGCCTGGTGGAATACATTAGATTGCCTAAATAGCCACTTGATATCTCTAGGTAGGTGACTGAATCCCACCCATAACACTATAGCTAGCAACCAAAGACTAGGAAACAAAAATAAGCAGAATGCGCTACGCGCTGCAAATGGCAAGAACCCTTTAGTCAGAGAGTATAAAGGAAGTTCTAAACAGAGCTTAACAAGTAGAGTGCACAAAATGGAGTAGATAATGGAGATGTTCAAGGTTGGAGATGCAGTTTTAGGCAGATAAGGACTTGAACAGAACCTTCAACTTATTCCTAAAAGATGGTGTTTTCCGAAAAGCGGATTCGTGCCCGACGTGCAAGTAACCAATTCCACACGCTCAGGAGAGATATTGTTTTATTCAGGCCTGGGTGCTCGGTGGACTTGCCACAAATCAAGCACACCTGGTCTAATCACCTTTCTTTCCTTATATCCATGCTTCTCATGCATATTTTAAGTTTCTCTTTTACATATTCATTGAATTTCTGAGAACAAATTATAATATTACATCATCCTAGACACATGCGCACTAAAGTCTTTAGGGTCTTCTTGAGAGTCTCGAGTGGTCTCTGGTGGTCGGTAGGGTACTAAACTCTTCATGAACCCATTCCTTTCTTTCCTTATAAGGTCGAGATTTGTCTCCGAGCCATATCTGGACCACGTTCATTTATGGTTCTTAATTTCAAGGATAATCATTACTAACAATGCTACACACCTGCAAACACAATACCTGCTAGTTACCAAACTCCTAAACAACAAGTCTTCATTGTTTAGAATTAAAGAAGCGAGCAGTATGGAATAAGAGGTACTGTAACAGACTGTACCTACTGCATCAATGGGAAAGTAGTTGCATTGTGATATAATGCTTTGAATGGACAGGAGAGGATTAATGTCAAAGGTTCTGAAAAATGGTGGGTTAAGGTGGATAATACATTATTTACACTACTAAATTTTACAAATACAGTTTATGACTGAGCACTACCTAACACCATCTTTATGCTAATACTCATCCTATCCATTTTGGGGTGGGGGAATGGGAAGGGGGAGAAGAATCTACTTCTTAGCTTACATCAGGAACTGGAGATGATCTGTTGGCAGCAGCATTGGTAGCTTAGCACAGATAGTCATCAGGATTTGTAAGATACCAGAAAATGTAAGGAAAGCATAAGTTTTTCCTTCTCATATGCAATAGGTATGCTTGCCCTGAAGGGGAATATCCTGTGCTCGGGAAAAAGGAAGATGTGAAGTCATGGGAAAAAAAGGTTGCATTTTGCATTCAGTCTCACTTAGAAATTTTTGTAAATGTTCTTGTTTATCCTTAATATCTATTTTAGTTTTCTGCTTTTACCAATTGCTGTAGTGTCTCTGCATGTTTTATGGAAGGTATGTATTAGTAACAAAGCCTAGAGATTTTTTGTCAGTATACAGGATCTTGCAATTGCACAGTATAAGAAGAAAATCAAATAATGTTCTAGTTAACATGAGGAGCTCTTACCTAAAAATTAGTTCTTGTTTCATCCCCATAGACACCTATTCAATCTTTCCAAGAAGTTGGCATGTAGTACTGTTCTACATTATTCTTCCACAATCATCTTGAATAAAGCAATAAATACATGTTAAAAATAGCACAGTAAGTACTGTGTTTGTACTTAAATGGTTCTTCACAACTCCTCTCTTTTTCCACTATTTTCTTTTATTGCGTCACAACTGTTTTCAGCTCTCCAAGAATTATTATAGCTTTTTCCAGCCTTTCAAAGGGGTGCTCTCACTTCTTCTGTGGGAATGCTGGTTTTAAGTGTTTTAACTACGTCGTTGGCAGTCAAATATATCCCTTGATAAAGAAACTGACTTGACAGTGTTCTCTACTACTATTAAATGGAGCTATATGCTCTCCTAAAACGTCTGCTGCACAAAATTGCTGTGGATGCTAGTACTCTGGACAGATTGCAATGTTGTCTGATCATGCTTCTGGGGAACCTAAGGTAAGAGTTTTGATTTGAAATTAGTTGTTCCGAGCTATTAGAGGCATTTTTTATATATCACAGTTTCTTCTTGCTATGGTCGTTCACCAACTTTCTCCCCTGACCACCACCATAGGAGAACTTTTAGTGTATCTCTCTTCAGCCAAAGAAACAGTAGCAGTGACTAGTCATGAACAAGTAGCATTTTTTCCAGGTGACACTGAAACGAAAAAGTCTCCGAAAAACTCTTTAAGACTCAATTTAGAGTTTTAGAAAACACGTATTCTTTATTGCAGCGCTGGACGCACAGGGGATCGCTCCACCTAGTGTGCGTGCCAAATCATGTAACCATAGGGGTTAAATGCAATTAGAGTATACATATTCATTACATTTCCGAGAAATAATCGAAATATTCATGTTATTTCCCGGAATTCATTAACATATGCAAATGTCCCTGACGCATGCGCCCTTGTGCTCTTCGGTGGTCTTTCGGGATCCTCTGGTGGTCATCGATAGTCTTCATCACGGTGCCCTCTGGTTGAACTCAGTCTTCATGCATGCTCCGTTAGTCCCTTGGCTTAGTTTACATGTTTTTCACTTGTAACAAGCTAGCTTATTCCAGTATACCTTCCCTATCAACCTACAAGGTTAGCTTCTTCAGCTAATTAACGTAAAGTACAAAGTTTCAAGGTTCTTTTATCTATTGAATGTCCGGCCTATCTATTCATGAAGCATTCCTAACCCATCTACATCATGCGAACCAAGGAATCTCATGTCTCTTCACTGTTCCTTTCCTTCCTTATCAGGTTGTTCCGTTTCCGTGGTTACTGCTTACTGGAGCTTAACAATGCTTTCAAGATACACAATTTATCTACGTACCTACAAACACAACACCTGTTAGTTACCTGACTTTAAACAACAAATCTTAACAAACTATATCCGCTACATCAATTTGAGACTTATGATATTGCTCCCTATTAACACTATTGCTCCACTTTCATAAGTCAATCTGGGTTCGGAAGGGGTTGGTTTTTGTCAGAGGGTTTCCAAATTTCATGGTGCTTAATACTAGAAGTACCCAGCAGAGCCTGTAGGTGGAGAGTGCACAAGAGGTAAGAGAAAAAGCTGGGGAAAAAAGCTTCAACCAAATTTTAAGTCTGGTTGCCTCTCCTAGCATGTCGCTTAAAAATTTTGGTGTCCAAACTGCAGAAGAGACATTCTTTGTATGCAAAGCCAAGAATTTACTGTAGGTCTAATTGGAATCTTAACAGTCTTGCCAAAGAAGTATTATTAGTCCACTTACAAAAGTACTAAGATATACCATCCAAGTTATCCAATTATTGCAATTCAATCACAGTAATGATAGTTTAATAGTAAAAACTGACAAACAAACTTTCCACTTTCAATGGTTTCATTCAGGGGGAAAGCATTATGGTGAGTTGTCATCCTGAATCCTTTGCCAAAGGAATGGGGTGGGGGCTTCTTCCTTCTCATACTTGAGGGGCTCATACTGAAGGATACTTTAAAGCATTTTTTAACACGTTCTACACCTTGCTTCTTTTGCATTTCTGTGTTACATCTGCATTTGTTATATAAGTTGTGTTTTATTTATGTTGGAAGTTTGTCTTTTGTTACTCCCAAAGCCAGTTTCACCCAGCTCCATATGCATCATCTCTTCAGTGATCAGTAGTTAGTCAGTGATGATTTATTTATAGCCTTGATCTGTCATCCCATGTTTCAAAGCCTCTACTGTTATCCAGTGTTTGTATTCCACAATACCACATAATTTATTCTGTGCACAATAAACTGTGTCACTAGAATAGTACTTGTTATCACTGTTATTCACAGAACTATATCAGAATTATTATAACAAGAGACATAGCACCACACAATTGTACAAAGATAAGCAAAACTCAAACAAATTAGCTAACAGTCTGCTAGAGCTAAAAAGCTAAAACAAAGCTCCAGGCAAGCGTAAGACAAGTCCAGACAAATCATGCCTGATAAGCCCCAGTCCAGTGGCCTTGCAGTGTTAGAACAAACCCCGTCGTTTCTCCTTCAGCAGTACCATATTTACTGAGCTAAAGGACTACAAAAGTGAGACATGGGGACAAACTGTGTTGATACTGTTTGTAAAACTGAGAATATAGTCTCAAATGGAACTTCGAGTTCACAGTTCGAATTTACAGTTCACTTCTTTTTGAACCATTTAAAGTTAAAATGACTAACACTGAGAATCAGCTGTGAAATGATCCCTGGGGATTCTAACAATAAGCTAAAGGAGGTGGGGAGGTTGGTCTTGACAGTCTGTTAATGAGGTGCTCACAATTCTCTATTATAACTATTATCAGAGTTGGGAAGTACAGAGGTCTTAAATAGTACTTGCAAAATTAGTCCAACTAAAGTAATACGGAATGTTTTACATCAGAAGGGTTATTTTTCTGCATAACATCTCTTCTCTCCTGTTCTCCTTTAGCATTTTGTGAGCTCTTCGCTTGTTTTATAAGCTGATACACACAAACAAGTTTAAGTCAAGCACTTAACATGAAGGAGCATGAAATATTGGCAATGATCTCTCACATTAGATCATGTAGTCGTTCACAAAAGAAAAGGAACAGCATGACAAAAAAAAACCAAACAAAAACACAAATGAAAAAACCCTACCACACAACTGAGCACCTCAGCTGTAATACAAATCAAGTACCAACCTTTGCTGGTGCTGACAAAGATCAGTTACGGTGTGAACTTGTGAGCAGTCAGTGGAAATAAGTAAGTTAACCTGCAGTCAGGACACCAACTCCTCAAAGCTCTCTCATTTCATACTCCAAATTGAGAAGCAGGAGTAGTAAGGGATAGCAGAATCTGGTGGATCTTAAGCAAGCCCAGAGGATTTCTCTGCTTTGTCTGTTACACGTATGGCCGGGAGTGAGGCTGCGTGCAAATTCCAAAAATGCAAATACACCCCCTCTAGCGAACCAGCCACACCGATCAACACAGCAGTGCCTTTACAGGCACCCACATAAACACAATGGCAGCCACACAGAAATGATCAACATGGGTTGCCTGATCCTGTTCTTCCTCTCTGGCTCACACCATAGGCCCCTTACCCAGTTGCAAGCTCAGACTTTGGGTCTTTCGAGATGCTGGTCTTCTCACTGGCTAGTCCAGCTTTAAATTCAGCGGCTACTCATGTCCACACACAAAATAGAGCAAGGGTCACAAAGAAAATAGTAATAGAATTTAGTAAGAGGATAGCACAGACTACAGGGATCCGGTGGAGGGATTGACCAGAGAAGCATACTGATGAGAAGGTTCTTTCAATGTCCCATCAGTTAGTGACCTGAAAGGTCTTGTGTTTGTTATCATCTCGGTTATCTATTGCTCCTTAAGGTGTCAACCTGTTTCATTTATTACTTTTCTTATGTTTTCTTTTTTTTCCTTATGATGAATAAGGATCATTAAACAGATATCCATACAAACGAGGTGTTCTTACATTCCAGATGTCCTTAAGGAAGTGTGTGACTGATCCAAGGGAAAAAAAGCAGGTTGGATTTAGCTTCTGAGCTTTGTCTCAGAAATCCTCCTAAGTCTAGAGCAACACCTTTGGTAGCTTAAATATAACAAAAAAAGTCAACTGCAAAGAGTACATTTCTTTTCAGTGAGAATTTTATAATCCAGTATATACTCCTGTAGATTTCTCCCCAGGATGGCTTTCAGCTTGGAACAATGAGTGCTTTGCATGTTCTTTAGGAAATAGAAATCCCCAACTGCAGTCACTTGTCCATAATTTGTGACTTTTCAAAATAAAATACTTCTCATAAACAATATTTGATTCTGGCTATTTTAAAAGCAGGAAGGAATTTTAAGTGTAGAGAAACTCAGAATAATGAGAAACTTTAGAGAGCAAACAAGTAAATAAGTTTTTTAGATAACTGGCTTTATAAATACAAAATATCACTACAGTTACAAAAATCCTAGTAATATAACACTAATAATGAGATCCATCTTGCTTAAATCTGCTTTGCAAAAATTAGACATCTGTGTAAACAAGTTGCACGGGTTCTGCCAATATTGAATGGAGCAACAGGCACCCTCAAAATATGAATTGTCATGTCCTGAAATAAACAGCTGAATCACTTTCTGGAGATTGCAAGGTAGGATAGATACCTAAAGTGTATGAATCACTCAGTGGAATCAGCAGCCTTCGCCCCTGAAAATTGGGAGATCTTAAATGACTGGGGGCAGGGCGCAGTACAAATAAAAATTGATTTACTTCATTTTCTGTCTTGGCTGGAATAGGATGAAGACCATTTTGGCTATTTTTATCATTATTTGGTGGCTGTTCCAGCACAAATTTATCACTAAGACATTAAGAAGTGATGCCTTTAAGTGGATCTATATAGAATCTACTAATTCAAAACTTCCATTTTCATATGGATGGTTCTCAACACAGTCACATAAGGGGCTGATTTGAACCAAGGAAACTGGACAAATAAAAGAAGAATAAGAAAATGTTATCTGATACTAATCTGTTTTATTGTAGCCAGGATTGTGAATGAGTGCCTGGATAGCACGGAAACATGTCAAGACTGATATTACGAGAGTCTACATCAGCTAATGACCTGTCTTAACATATTAATTTACAAGAACTATTAATAAAAAGCTCAGGGAGATTTCTGTTTGAGCAGAGATTGACCAGATAATTATAGCTTTTCTGTATGTGAAATTTGAGTGTAAATCTAGATTATTTTAGCAAATAGGTGAATGGTGGCTTTTCATCAGTCCTGCAAGGACACAAGCACACACACACATGCCAGTTCCTCCTTTAATTCTGCCCACACTACTGGTGTGTGAAGAAATGCATCTAGTTTCCAATTGGGTAGATTAATAAAATAAAGGAGTGCATTAACTCTAATACACTTTCATCAAGGCTTAGCCATTCTGGTTATTTTACTGTATTCATTCTAGCCTGATCTTCCACAGATTAACCTTTCTTATAACACTGTCACACCCCACCAACTGTGATTTAGCAAGTACATAATTTATCATTTAATAAGAATGTCCACGCTAACCACAGTGGGAGATTTTACTGGCAATAAAATCTGCTTTTTCTCTTAGGGGAAATAAAGACTGTATCCAAGTGGACTGAGAAAGTTTAAGGTCTCTTATAATGAGAATGACCTTAGAAAGAACAGAACTTTTTATTAGCAAATGCTTAGTATGTGTTGTGGTGGTCCTGAGACATTCTGTGAGAATAAAGACCCTTATTGGCCAGATATTTTTATAAATAAAATGCGGACAATGTCCAGAGTAGTTTTGTGTGTACTGAGTAGTAAAAAAGTAGTTTTATTTAGCCCACATATTGCACTTATATTATCATAGTCAGGAATAAAGCTCTAAATATTCTTCTTACTGCCCTACCATTGCATTGTCTTTTTTTTTTTTTCCCTAAAGCAGTGATAATTTCTCTATTTGATTAACTCTTTTTCAAGCACAGAAGAAAGCTGAAAAGTTGACGAGCTTCCAGCTCCAATCTTGTCCAAACTACCTGAATCTGTTTTGGACTGTTACATGCAACATTCCTCCTCTGAGAAGAAGGATGCCTTGCACTAGATTATCTAGCATAGTATACTGACAGGGTCACTTTTCTAAGAGGACTAAGAGTAAATTGCTTCTATTTCCTTCATTCTTTACAAAGTGTTGATGTATCAGTTTATTCTTCTTTACATTTACCCCTCTGAATATATATCTCAGGCAATAACATGTAGTAGAGATGGGGCCAAAAACCAGCGGAAAATATCTGACGTCTTTAAACCCGTCAGAGATCTCTGTAAGCATATGTTAAGTTCTGATTTTTAGTGAAAATCTGGGGCTGTTAAAAGTGAACATATAGATAAGTTCACAACCTTATGGTTTATAGCTCTTGTTCTAACACCAGTTGTTCAAAAGAATGTCACTATTGATTACCCTTTTCAAATTCATTTTACCTTTGCAAAGCTACATTCTATAGAAACTGATGATGAATATGGAGAAGTTCCTGACTACAAGAGTCAGAACATTCTTGCAAGATCTGAACAGATCTTACAAGATCTACAAGATCTGAACTTAGATCTCTTGGACAATGTACGTGACCCCTCTTTTCAACTTAATTTTTCTCAGATAAAATTTTTTCATACAACTCTAAAATATTTAAATCATTGAATGTCTTCTCCCATAAACTAAGAAAGAAAGCAGAAAGGAAAAAGATGACTCTTGTTACTTCAGGTTATAAATATCTAGGAGGGAGTCTGATGCTAACATGATAGGAACATAACCATAGATGAATAAATGGAAGAAAGCCCTCTAAAATCAAATATACACTCAAGTGTGTTATTACTATTTTTTTTCTTTTTGATTCATATTCACTGTTCTTTAAAATAGAATTAACATTTCCCAACAACCATGGGGAGCTATAATTTATTTTTACTTCATTCTAAGGAAAATTTTACTTCAGAGGTAAATAAACTTGCTTCATTCTTGACAATGCCTCCAAGGAGAATTCAGAGGAGGGAAGGGAAAGAAAAAAAGTAACGTGATATGCTAGACCTGTAGCTTGGGGAAAGCTTCATTGTCAATGTTCTAAAATTAACGATCATAGTATAACCCTTGGGAAGGGTTTTAAAGAAAATAATCTGAGAAAAGCTTTCTTGGGAGACTTCTGTAAGTTCCCTATTAGCTGCTTTCTCAAATTCTCTCCATAGAAACATGTTTCAAAATACATCAGGAGAAGCAATTTTCAGTAGTATTAGTGACCAGGCAGCTGACTCATATTACTTTGAACTCAGAGTCATTGTGCTTGTGGAGACAATCAGTTTAACCCACCAGTGAAACCACAGTAACAACAAAGAGCTATGCTGATCCAACATAAGATCCCAGAAATCACTAAGAGTTCACACACACATGCACACCAAAGTTGGTGGTTTTTTCCCCTATAAATTTTTCAGAATCTAAAAGCAATAGAACATTTAACAATTTTTTTTTATATAGCATACACGTTTGTTGGGTCATCTGCTGCATCATCACCAGCATCCACAATCTTCAGACCAGATACATGACCAGATAGCAGATAATTCGCTTTGATGCAATACCTTCATTTTTCCGTTTTCCATAGAGAATTACTGCATCTGAGCTTAATGTTATGAAAGTTCAAAATCTGTAGCTGGTGAAACATGTATGGGACAGTTTCCACCAAGCTGAGTTCATTATGTGACCTGTCCAGTACCCACATTTTTAGTGTTACTTGACGGCCCTAGTAAAGCTCACTATGAAAGTTGTTAGAAATGCATGATGCAAAGCTATGAAATATCTGGAAGAAAGGTCTCTCAGCTGAAGTGATTTCCCTATAGAAGTCAATTCTAAAGTAATGAGGTTCTTGGTCATTGCTAATTATAAAAGCTTCCTCTCTGAATTCTCTGTCAGGTTCACAGTAACATCCCCATAGTTATTAATCTCACTTTCAGAAGAGAAATATATCAAAAGTTTCAGTAACTTGATAAAAGAATGCTATAAAAGGTTCTACTGCCAGTAGCTTTTTATTTGAATCAAATTAGTGTTATAATCATAATCAATCATGGTTGGTCAAAGGATGTAAAAGAAGCAAGGATTATGGGGTGAGACAACTAAGAAAGAAAGCAGAAAGGAAAAAAATGAGTCTTGTTACTCCAGGTTATAAATACAACTAAACAGAGACAACTAAAAGAGTATAATTAAACGTTGATTTAAGATACAAACTTTCTTTGCAAATATTGTCTTTTTCAGATGGGCTGTGATGTTGTGTTAATGGACAGGAGTATACAGATCTAATGGTTTATACAAATTTTCTTGACCATTTCTTTTAACATCAACTATGGCATTGTGAGAAATAGAAGGAAAAAAAAAAAAAACACCAAAAACATTGTCACCAGAGGATGCTATTTTGCATCATAAAGTATATTTTTCTTTTTTTTCTTTTTCTTTTACGAATATGCTTAGAGTACAGGTCAGTTCATGAAGAAATTCATGTTATATTACTGTTTTCTGAGATGGGTCCCTTAGCAAGGTTTTAGCAAGCTCTGAAGAGTCCTAGTGTCTGTCTTAATTACTGTAAATAGAATTAGTTCTTGAGGAAAGGAAATAAATTGAGAATTTCAGTAGTTATGTAGAAATCTCTGGAAATGCATATAGCTTTGTGGTGTGTTGAACTTGGCTGGCTGCCAGATACCCACCCAGCTGCTCTCTCACTCCCTTTCTCAACAGGATAGAAGAAAAGAAGATGGGAAAATTCAGGGGTCTAAATAAACACAGGGAGACCACTGGCGAACAGACTTGACTTGGGGAAAATTAAATTTATTGCCAATTTAAAGTAGAATAGGATGGTGAGAAACAAAGACAAAACCTAAAACATCTTCCCCTCTCTCCCCCGGCTCCCTTTTTCTCAGGCTTAATCTCACTCCTTTGTTCCTGACTCCTCTACTTCCTTCTCCCCCACTCCTCCCCCAGTAGTGCAGGGGTGTTGCGAATGAATGGTTTAGAGGCTGCTTAAAGAATCACCATCAAAAGTATTAGCAGAAAGTGATTTTAGTAGAAATCTATAAAAGCATGACTTAACGGAGTTCGATGGCAAGGTTCACTCTATTACTTTCTACACGGATGAAGCATATAAAGGAAAATCGAGTTACGAATTGATCTAGAATGATTTACATAGAGACTGAGGATGAAAAGGGTAAGGGAGACCTTCCCATTGAGTCACAAGGTTCAGAGAAGATTCCCTTGCTTTCCAAACTCTTTCTCAGAAAGGAGTCTAGGTGCAGCTGGATCAACTCCTAGTCTCAAGCTTGGTCAAAGGTTTATGTCTAGTACAAAAGGGTAAGGGATTATATGGGTTTAGCAGCAGTCTAAGGTTCATTCACGGTTTTGAGGTGGATCACAATATTCTAACAGCACTTAATCATTAACTATTTTAACGTTTACGAAGTGAGTTAGTAGAGTCTACTACAATCACAACTTAATTACAGATTATGCTTACTATTGGTTCACACCCCCACACATAGACAAATATATATAAATATACCTGTTAAAAATTCTTCTCGAGTTCAGTGAAGAAATATTCACATCAAATGTCTAGGCATTTTTGCTCAACAGGCAAAGGATTGAGTCTCAAGGAGTGAAGGATTTCAGCCCAGGTCCCGTCATCAGCTTTCGGCGACAGTCCTCTGAATATCGCAGACCCAAGAGGTCGTGAGCTCTGAGAGGTGTTCCACTCAGAGGGAGATTCTGGGCGCAGCCCGCTGCGGTGCAGGAGACCTCAAAGGATCTCACTTAGGACCACCATTTATAGGTTTGCAAGATGGTTGACTTTAGTCATCTGTAAATTTCCATTCTGTCCACAGTCCCAGGTAGTGATTATTAAAAATTCTCAAAGTTTCAGTGTTGTTACACTTGAGCTGCGACTCAGATGAGGGTATCAGGGGATGACACCTGGGCCAGGCAATGGGAGTACGTTCCCATCAGCTATGCAGAGTTTCTGATACGGTCAAGGAGCACTCAACCGCCAGACTCAGTGCACCAAGGCCGAGGTTCCACGGGAATTTCTGAGATCAACAAGCGGCCCAGGAGAAGGGGGGCGGGGAATGCACCACCACAAGGGGTAATGGGGAATGGGGGGTTGCAGTCATTCATTGTATAACCTGATGACAGTCCTTCATGTATATATTCATTTATGAGGCAACATATTTTTTTTGACATATGTAGTAAGACAATACAGATAATTGTGGGTAGATGTGTAAAATAAGAAAATAAAAAAAAATAAGAAAAAATAAGAAAAACACACAAATTAGAGCAGTTAAGTTTGAAAGAAATAAAAAGATCTGAACATTCAAGACTTTATAAACATCACACTGTAACTTGCAAATGAAATAGATTTCATTTTTCAAAGTAATGTTGGTAGGGTCAGGATTTTGCCTTGCTCTTGTATTTCTTGAGAAAAAATAATTTCTGTTGAATAAAATAATGTTTTTCTTTTTTATTTTGCCTGTGAATAATCTTACTTAAAAGGGCAAAAATGATGTATTGGCTTCCAGTAAATTGAAACTTATGATCCAAAAGGTTGGCTGTTAGAGAGTGAAGTATGATAATGACTGCAAATTTATTTGGCACCATAGATGAATTTTCCCAATAAATTTTTAAAGCTTTAAGAAATCATGTTGTAATGATATGTATATTTAAAATGAATCAGTGCTCTTCCTCATTTTTTCTTTGAAATTAAAAAGGTTCTGCAGAAGTTTGTTGTTGTTAATACTGCTCAGGAAGGTCATGCCTCAGTAGTGGTAAGGTAAGGGTCATGTATTTCACAGGAAACATCTCTGATAATCCTGAAGGTGGTTGAATTATTTAGTTTTCCTTGCGCTTTCTTTTTTCCTTTCCAAGCTGGCATATGAGCATCGATTAAATGAATGATAAGGTCCATGTTTGATTGATTTTTCACTTTTTTAATTTAGAAGGTAAAACTTTCTATCACATTTGAAGTTGAGAATTATAGTTGAGATAATAGAGGTCTGATTCTAGTGGAAGTTAAAGAGGAAAAAGTTGCCTCGCAAATGTCAAGGCACCTTGTGGTCCAAGATGATTAAAACTAAACTGTTTGCTATATGAATCCCAAGGTGCTGCTATATCTTAGCTTCCATGACATTTAGCCAGTGACTTTTCATAGCTTGTTAATAATGTATAGCAATCCCAGTGTAAATTTGCAGTGACAGAGCTGGCCTGTTACAGTAGAGCAGTTAACTAGATTTATTTTGGACAGAAAATGAAGATTTGAAAAAGAAAAAATCATTACTAATATCAAAAGAGATTGCACATTTACAAGACTCTTTTACTGAAGACAGTTGCTCAAGAGAGGTGCTTTTCATATTGATCTATTATTCTGTCCAAAGTCCTAATTACCTACCAAGAGATATTAACACAACATTACCCCACTCATCAAGGTTAACACTCATGAAGAAAAATTGATGTCCCAAACAAATTTCATAGTGTGGATTTGTCCATAAAGTTGAATGAGTCACATAGGCTGCTAAAGGTTACAGCATAAATGCTCTCTTATAAGTACAATTGCTGTTAATCATTGCTCCCAGATAAACCTAATAAACTTCTGTGTTGTAGAAACCATTTTTTTCTGAACCTTATATCTCACAGATATACAAATTATTCATAAGCTGTAAAAGGTTACAAGGCAGATGAAGAAAGAGAGGGAGAGAGGAGAAAAAGGCTACAGATTAAAAATAGACTGAAAGAATGATGAGTTACAAAACAGACTCAAAAAGCAATGAGTTACAACAGGATATGAATTAGAGTTGTAGGGAAAAATTTGGCTCTTTTTTGGGTTCTAGCAGATTTTCTCTGAGGCTGAAAGTTTACTAACATAGGAAAAATTTTACTGTGACTGCAGCTATAATTGTCACAGATCAAAATCCTTCATTTAATTCTCTTAATAAATCATTAATCTATCACTTTAGAATTGTTTTAAATATAGTATTTGGTGTAGTAAAAATGTATGCATACCAGTGGCCCTTAGAATGCAGAATTAGCGTGAAATAAAATTTTGACAACAGTTATCACTGCTGCTTTTTTACAGTTTTACATAGGACACCTTGGGCTTTTATTGAAATCTTCATCTAGGAGTTGAAGTCTCTTACTGATTTACTCATTCTTTATATGGAAACGTGTCAGCAAAAAATACAGATATTTTGGCAACCCCAAAACTGTTATTGCAAAATTCTGATTAGGCTTGAATAACTCCACTTCTGCATAAAACACTTGAACAAGTCTGCAAAGGTCCCTTACCCCTCCTCTGATGAATCTTTCCCATACTGATATAAATATGGAATTTCTAATTTGTGTAGAAGCAGTTGTATATTTTATATTTGTTTAAATAACTGCAAGTTTTAAAAAAAAACTTATGTACTTACTGTATAACAAGCTAGTAAAATAACTTAGCTTCTTATTTATCATAATTTTCAGGAGCAGAGCAATTGTGGGGATGTTTCAGATTTTTTTACAGTTAGTGTTTTGATTGATAATCATTTATACAAGCGACTACAAACAGTTGAGTTTATGCTGATGTGTGAGGAACTCATGAAATAAGCAGACATTCAGACAGATCTTTCCTCAGCTGTGTTCCAATTCATTAATAGATTCCTCTGCCGCTCTTTTAGTTTTAATCTCAAAAAAAAGATTGTTGCTTTGATGTGGAAGCACTGATGTTCTTACGTTCGATCTGACAAGCTCTGGACTAATGGAAAAATAACCACTTCATTCTCCCAGTGTAAGTTCTGGGAATTCATTACAGGAAGTGTGTGTTTCTACCTTATTATTGATTGATAAATCATAATTTCCAACTTAAAAAAAACATTTAAGGTATTCATTTTTTTTTTTTTTATTTGGTAATTTTCCCTGCTGCATTTGCTGTTTTTTAGTTGCTTTATTTGATATAATGAAGAGCAGGTGTGCAAACCTGGGATCATATGTGCAGCAGCTGCTGCATTAGATTGTTAAATGTTTCATGTAAAGCAAGGATTTTTCTTATTACTAACAATTAGCCTGTTTCTGATCCATTGTCTAGCCAGCCTTGGGGTAAGATGTCTGCAATGCTGTGAGACAGGGCTACTTAAATCAGGTAGATGGCATTTTATCTGACCTTTGATTGATAAAATATCAATAATGTTACAATTGCCTGTAGTTCTGTAAATCTATCAATATTATGGTATTAAATGCTTAAATTGTGGTTTAAGATTATTAAATCTGTGAAGGTTTCTTAGGGCCTGATTCATCTTTCCTAAATAAGTCAGCCAAGTGCATACAGACAACACCCTATTAACTCCACTGTCTTTCTGTATCTATACAATTCTCTTAGGTTAAAAGGTCAATTCTTCATTATATTAATGGCAGCCCCTTAGACAGCTAAGCCCTCATCGTGAATCAGTCATGTTTCTTTTAGCCTGAACTGTGTAGCTAGGCCAGCTTCAAGCTTGCAAATTGCTTTTACACTGAGTCCATTACAGGCCTATTCTCCAGCCCCTTTCCTGCCTGTTCGCTGATACTGTATAATGCCTTGCTCACAGAGTTTAAATGTCTTAGCTGCTTTTTGCAAAAAGATCTCCAATCCATAACTATTCCCTCTACTATTACTGAATCAAAGTACCACAAAGCCCTATGAGCAAGAACAAAGAGCAGCTTCTATCAACCCATGCTGAATCATAATGAAAATCATAGTGAAAATCATCTTAATAAAGCCAGAATGCTTGATCTGACAAAATAAGTCTTCCCAACATAACCCTGCTATTCAGGACCCAGGCAGCAGAGATTTCTTACTGCTTTCCAATGACTGAATCTTCCCAGGTATCTGCAACCACTTGTGACATCAAGTACGCGTGAAAGGTACAAACCTTTGAATTTTTTTGCCAACTAGTTCTATGAGCAAAACAATCTTCAGTGTCATCAAGGCATAACATGACAATCTCTGTTATCTCAGCACTTTGGGGGATGGTGAGAGTGCAACGATCATGTTGCAACCTCTCAAACTGAACATCTCACTGGAAGCCAAATTTGAAAACTCAACTGTGATAGAGGCATGGATTCTTTAGAATAATAGGGCTGGAAGTATCTCTGCTTTATCACTCCCAACACCCTCCAAAGATGTAGGGGTACAGGCAAGGAAGAGGAAGCCTAAAGTGGACTAGCACTAGTTACTGGAAAGACTGGAGACTGATGCTGAGGATGAGGAAATTGGTCTTCTACAAGCACAGACAGTCTTTGTCCCAGAGTTGTTGCTTTTTAGACCTTTAGGTGAAAGGGGCATAAAAATAGTCATGGCCCTAATGCAATGTCATTAGGGCACTAGCTCTTCCTACCTCCAGATAAGCAACGCCATGGCAACTTCATCACTCAAAGGGCAGGGCTTGACTCTTCTATTTTTTCTGTTTCTTGATAGTTTTTTCCTTTTGTCCCAAAAATATGATTTTAAAACCCACGCTTTGCTTTTTAAACTTTACTTCCCTTTTCTGTTTCTTGAGTGACTCTCTTGTGTTCTAAGACCACTAGTGTTTGGCTCTTTGTTCAGCCTGTATTTCCCTACCCTAAGTGTTCCCAGCCTCTTGTTCTGTTAGTATTCTTGCTCTCTCTCAAATGTCCCATCTGATGTCTCTCAACACTTATATTCAGTAAAATAATTCTTGACGAGCAAACTCCTGTCTTACTCATCTCTCTTTTCTGTGTTCATGTTAGCCAATAGCTCAAAGGGCAAGCATAAAGAGGAAGCACCTTTAAAATGATCAGTGAACTTTGCTCCTGATTCAGGAATTTCAGCCTGGAAGTGCCTAAGATGTTATAGTTACACTTCAGGATCATTTTGACTCACAAGTTTCCTAGTTGGCTTGGGATTAATTTAGATATAAGATAGGTCTTACCAGATGGGTGGTGAAACTGGCCACTTATTCTAACCTGTATATATATTTAAGAGGCAGTTTAGACACTTAGAGGCATGTATGCCTCTTCCTTTCACTTCTGTTCTTTATTGTGCTACTTAATATGGGTGCTATTGAAACAGTGTTTGTCATAACCAGGGCAAATGCCCATTAGCTTCCTACAGGACCTTCAAGGTCATCTTAATAAATTCATGCATTCATTGTAGAAAATACATTTTCCATTTCAGCTGAGATTAATGAGGAGTGAGGAAAGATTGCAAAATTGAAAGTTTGCAAGTATCATTACACCACAATTTGCAGTTAATGTCAGATGCACGTTGAAAACTGCAAAGAACTGACTCCTACAGATACATAGGAGATTTAATGGTGACTAGTTGGCCATGTTTTTCTGGAAGAAGTAAATGAACTGTCGTGTTCTATGCCACACTAATCCTCAGCTAAGCATTTTGCTGAGATGCTTATTCCCATCTCTGTTCTTTACTGCAGTATAAAAGTACTAAATTTACATTCTTCTGTTTCAAATCCATCCAATTTAATAGATTCTTTTCAGTCTTTTGTTCAGCTATTGCATCGGCATATGCCCAAATTAAGATGATCACTCCTGATAATGGTTGATATAAAGGTACAACAGAAAAGGAATTATATTTGCACCACATTATCTCAGCATTTTATATGAGAGAAAAAAACTGTAGATAATGATAGAAAAGAGGAAGATCTTTGCCGTCATCCCTATAAACTGGTCATAATTAAATTGTGAATGCATTATTCTTACAGAAAATAAGCAATATTTTTTTGCTGCCTTTCAGTACTGAACTGATCTGATGTTGATACCTTTGTAACTTTAAAAGCTCAGCCTTCACAGTGTATTAGCTTTCTTTATCAGATAAGCTCTAAGACTTATTTGCTGCTAAACCTAGATATGCATTTAATTATAAAGGCATAAATTGGTTTTTATTAAATGGTAATCAATGTACAAGATTTGCAGTGGTCATACCTTGATATGAAAGTTATCTAAAAGCCCCTGTTTTTCATTTGCAGATTGGTCATATCCCAAGCACCACGTACAAATGTGTTCCAAAGTATTTGAGTTAGATTTAATGCCATTTATAGCACAAGAACTGTTCTATAGCACAAGTACTATCTATTTACACTTTCTAACGCCAGTTGTATTTAAATTCTACTGTTTCTGTCCCTCCTAATGCTCAGAAAGAAATGACAGAAGGGAGATAAGAATGTGGAAATGCAGAACAGAAATATAAATTTATAAAAAAAGGAGTAAGAATGAAGGAAGGTGAGAGTGAAGAAAAATTTAAGAAATTATTGAAGTGCTTGTCATATCTTAAGAAGTGTTAACTTCATTAACATTCTTAATAAAGCATGCAATTTATTGCAATTTTGGGAAATTTGGGAAAGCTGCTGATATTAAAATGTTGTTTTATGACTTGCAAACACTTACCAGTAACATGCTTACTGCTAGTTGTTTCGTAATTGCTCAGAATCATTTAGTTAATGGAGTGTCTGCCCCTACAGTCATGAAACATCACTTACTTATATCTAATTATGCTAACTGAACACAAGCAAACTGAACATTGTGGTATTGTAGCATTTACAAAAAATAAAACACATCAGTATGTGAAATACTTGCAATAATCTTAAAAATTTTTTAAGTTGAATGATTGTCTGACTCAGGAAAAAGGACACCTTGTGCAATAGATGTATGTGGGATTTGATTTACTGGATATCTAAGTGCTTTCATGGGTTTATGTTTTCCATCTAAATTTCAATTTGAAGTCAAAGTCATATTTTTTATAACTTTTCTTTTTTGGTGGTGCCACCATCACTCTATATGGTATTTACACTTAATAAATATTTGGAAAGTTTTCAGTACAAAATAGATTATTTAACCAAACTTTTAAACATATACATATATATATATATATATATATAATGTTATAGGTCCATTTTTCCACCTCAATGTCTATAGAGTTAGGCCCATGGCTATATAGTTTGTGTCTCTAAAGTCTCAAGGCTTTGTAGAGTCTCTGAACTCTCAAGCCTTGCTGAGTAGAAAATCATCCAAAGCTCATCCAAGCTGTGTCCTGTGATATGAAGCTGATTCCATTCTATTGATTCTCTCCATTGGAGTTATATTAGCCTGCTCCACTAGTCATTCTTGCTCCAACTAGTTATGACCACAGTAACTCTGTAAACTGCTCTTGTCTTTACTGGGTTCTACTCTTCAGCAAGTATACACATCACGTATGAAAATGTGCCCACTTGAAGCAGCCAACAGGAGAGTTCTTAAAAAGATCTTTAAGCTTTTCTTAAATGTTTTGAGCTTTACAGACTAAAACATCAAGCCCACTCACCTTAGATACACACAGGTATAGTTATTCTGTCCAGAATTTTTACATAATAAATGTATATTTCTTTGTTTATGTGGTAACCACTTTTTTAAGTGAAATGCCTATAAACACATCAAAGTATAAAGTTAAAGTTAAATGGATTTTAAACTGTGCCAGTATTCCCCGTGTCTAGTTGCCTTTTATTTCAATAGCATATTCTTTCCACTATTTTATAGGCGTTCATTCTTCTGGTCCTTCTTCCCGTATGTGGGAGAAGTCGCTCCCTTCAATTTTTTGTTTTCTTTTATTTTTTTCTTAATGCTGTGTAACCAATGGAAAGACAAAGGTATCTACAGAAAATTATTTAAGCTTTCAGTGAACAGAATCATCCTCTGCACTCCTAATTCCACCGAGCATAGGAGAATCCTAGGGTTATTACAGTTAGGTATATGAGGTTAGGTGTGTGAGGTTAGGTGGGATGAATCCAGTTCTAAATTCTAGGCTTTGATGTTTGCCAATAGGATGAAAGGCCAAACTATATCTTCTCAGTAGATTTTGCTTAATGTTTTGTGGCCAAGGAGCCATACAGGTGGCCTTACAGTTCACTCATTAAGCCTTACCCATGATTTTTCTCTCACACATTATAATTAGATATTTGAAAAATAGTAGTGTGTGCATCGTTTTGTACGTACAATTTGTACGTTTTCCAAACCGTATCCCATAGCTGTCATCTGAGGTTGATGTAGACTTTGGAAAATTTGTTCTACTGTCATTGTTTTGGTAGATTCCAAATTCCCATTACCCAGAGTGTATGCCATATAAAATTAAAAAAATATGTTCTAACAGTCAAGGCAGAAATAAACCAAAATATAATTACTGATACATAGTGTAATGAAACTTCAGGAAGTGTTACATATACCTGTTCCATGGTCCATCCTCCTTCTCTTTTGCTTCAGGATCTGGAAAGCTAAGGTAGACACTGCAGATACTTCATTCTGATGATTTGTTTTGTACTCACACGATGTACTGCCTTGAGGAGTAGGTGACATGACTATTCTAATTTACTCAAAGGTGATTTGCTAATATACTAATCTTCCGTTAAATAAAGTTTTATGCTCTTCAGTAGAGCCAAGACAAGATACAAAATGTGCACCATCCGGTTGCTAACAGGAGTTTTTGAATACACTGCCTCATGTGAAACACAGCCATGTACAACACATCACAAAGGAGTAAATGTTGTAAATACCATTACGGGGCTCTATTTTGCAGAACGTATTTGAGTGTATCTGTAAAGCTGTGTGTATGTATGCAAGGATTTGTCTCAATAATGAGATTAGTAAGATTTCTGAACTTCCTTAGAGGTCTTGTGAGTCTATTTGGGCCTAGTTGTACAATTATATGTTGAAGTCATATGGAAATATTTTGGTATTAATGATCACATAAGTTTTACATCCAGAAAAATACAGAAGAGTTTTTTCAAGATGTCTAATATTTGATAACTAGAATGATAATGAAAGCATGGTCCCTGAAGGTTAGCTTTTATGCTGTAGTTACATTTAATGGTGCAACATTTTTCAACAAGCAGTTTTCCAAACGTAGACTGCAGTTACTTAACTAAATAAACTATTTTAGTAGACAAACAGTCTCCCAAGAGTACACTAAGAAAGGTTTGTACTCACGTTGCTAGAAACAGTAAACTGTAATTGAGACTGTTAGGTTTGATTATGATCCAGATGTGAAATTTGTGGATGGGTTTTGCCGTCATAAATCCCCTAGAAGATCACCATGGATTACAATGTGAAACTTGGAAGAGTTCCAGTAAAATCCTCCTTAAAACAGAAAGGGGTATATGAGATTGTGCCTTGTTAATGCACATACTTTATACAAATTTTTTCCACACAAAGTGTATTTTATATAATGGCTATGCATAGTATAACACTTTGGAATGTTATTTGCTTCAGGTGTCTTGCTGGATTTTCTGGACAGTTTTGTGAAATAGAAGTTAATGAGTGTAATTCATCACCTTGTCTACATGGCTCAACCTGTGAAGATCATATCAATGGATACACTTGTAAATGTCAACAAGGTAAGTGACGTCTGACAGAACAATCTTAAACAATGATAGTTTTGAATTACCAGTGTTACTACTGAGAAAATTGGTAAATTATATCAAGCTCTCTGTTTGTATATAATCTATAAGATACAAAAAGATTAATGATCTCTTTGACAAGCTTTTTGAATGAAATCTAAAGAGAATTAACTAGTCTAATAAGCATGTTAGAAAGACTTAAAACTAAAACCAGCTCATTAAGTGAGTCTGAAGAATTATCTAGAGCTAGGTTTATTATGTATTATCTTTTCTAATGTAACTTACTGACCAAGCAGTCAAGTAGGCATTGTATCGCGACTAGATAATTTAATTAACTACAGAATAAGATCGACTGAAAAGAAATTCTGAACATTTAACTAACATTTATTATTGTTGTTCTTGTTGTTGTTGTTGTTGTTATTGTTGTCACATATACCCATGCTTAGGTCTGCTGGCTGGGATGAAAAGACATTTTCTGAACAATTATAAATGGAATGAAAACAAGCACTTCCTAAAAAAAGTGGGAGCTGTTTTCTTATGCTAACATAGATCAACTTAAACAGGTCTTGTGACTTGGGAAAGTATAAGGGGTTTAGTATTTACACAAAAGCAAAGGTCACAATCAGCCTGCATTGTCACGCAATCACAAATTTAATCTGTTCAGGACTATTCACTGTCTCCTGTCATGTCTATTAACAGAGAGTCTTTTGTCAACATAAGTGGGGTATAAGTAACTGCCTTGAAGCGTACTGCTCCATAATTCAATTACTCTTAATTTAAGAATTATACTAGTACCTACCTACGGAAACTTTAATTTTTCAGTTTAAGTCTATTGTTTCCTATTGTACTGACCTGCACTGCTGAATACTTTCTTTGACGGTACCGATCCAAGATTTCTTAGTGAATATTTTAAAGATTATTTAAATATATTCTGGAAGATAAATTTTCTATTCACCCATGATACCTTCATACATCTGATCTGCTTATTCTCTTTGTAATGAGGTATATTCACCATGTTGGTTTCCATTTACAAGCAGTAAGATCTTGCTAAATTCTCCTGAAGTCAAGTGACCATATATGTATTACATAAAACTTTTCTGCAGTCTTTCTAGAAATCTGTTCAGATAATTTTTACATATATTTATATCCATGCTTGTTCTTCATTAAAAAGCAAACACATAATGAATTGAATATTAATAAAATAAACTAAAGTTGCTGGGGGAGGGGAACCTCAATCCATCCCACTCCTACCAGTTTGATGCCAATGCCAGCAATAGATGCCCAGAGCCTGGAGAAGCATCACGGATCAGCAAGAGAGCAGCACAAAGGAACTCCAGCCAGTAAGACAGCTTCTTCGGGGACCCAACTTAAATGCCTCTGTGCAAATGCATGTAGCATGGGGAATAAACAAGAGGAGTTGGAGACGTGCACACACCTGCAGGGTTATGATCTTATTGGCCTCACAGAGATGTGGTGGGATGACTCCTATGCTTGGAGTGTTGGAATGGAAGGATATAGGATCTTTAGGAAGGACAGGCAGGGGAGACGAGGAGGGGGTGTTGCCCTCTATGTCAGTGGCCAGCTGGAGTGCATGGAGCTCCGTCTGGGGATGGATGAGGAGCCGACCAAGAGCTTATGAGTCAGAATTAAAGGGAGGGCAGGGACAGGTGACATTATGGTGAGGGTCTGCTATGACCACCTGACCAGGAAGACTGAGCGGATGAGCCCTTCTATAGACAGATAGGAGCAGCCTCACATTCACAAGCCCTGGTCCTTATGGGGGACTTCAACCACCCCGATATTTGTTGGAGGGACAACACGGCAGGGCATAAGCAATCCGGCAGGTTCCTGGAATGCATCAATGATAACTTCCTTCTCCAAGTGATAGAGAAGCCAACGAGGAGAGGTGCTATGCTGGACCTTGTTCTCACCAACAAGGAGGGGCTGGTGGGGAATGTGAAGCTCAAGGGCAGCCTTGGCTGCAGTGACCATGAAATGGTGGAGTTCAAGATCCTTAGGGCACCGAGGAGGGTGCACAACAAGCTCACTGCCCTGGACTTCAGGAGAGCAGATTTTGGCCTCTTCAGGGATCTGCTTGGTAGAGTGCCATGGGTTAAAGCCCTGGAGGGAAGAGGGCCCAGGAAAGGTGGTTAATATTTCAAGGATCACCTCCTCCAAGCTCAGGAGTGATGCATCCCAACAAAGAGGAAGTCAGGCAAAAAGACCAGGAGGCCTGTGTGGATGAACAAGGAGCTCCTGGACAAACTCAAACACAAAAAGGAAGCCTACAGAGGGTGGAAACAAGGACAGGTAGCCTGAGAGGAATAGAGAGAAATTGTCCAAGCAGCCAGGGATCAGGTTAGGAAAGCTAAAGCCCTGATAGAATTAAATCTGGCCAGGGAGGTCAGGGGCAACAAGAAAAGCTTCTATAGGTACATTGGGGATAAAAGGAAGACTAGGGAAAATGTGGGACCTCTCTGGAATGACACAGGAGACCTGGTTACCTGGGATATGGAGAAGGCTGAGGTACTCAATGACTTTTGTGCCTCAGTCTTCACCGGCAAGTACTCAAGCCTCACCGCCCAAGTCTCAGAAGGCAAAGGCAGGGAGTGGGAGAATGAAGGGCTGCCCACTGTAGAAGAAGATCAGGTTCGAGACCATCTAAGGGACCTGAAGGTGCACAAGTCCATGGGACCTGATGAGATGCATCTGTGGATCCTGAGGGAACTGGCGGATGAGGTTGCTAAGCCATTATGCATCATATTTGAGCAGTCATGGCAGTCCGGTGAAGTTCCCACTGACTGGAAAAGGGGAAACATAACCTCCATTTTTAAAAAGGGAAAAAAGGAAGACCTGGGGAACTACAGGCCAGTCAGTCTCAGCTCTGTGCCTGGCAAGATCATGGAGCAGATCCTCCTGGAAACTATGCTAAGGCACATGGAAAATAAGGAGGTGATTGGTGACAGCCAACATGGCTTCACTAAGGGCAAATCACGCCTGACAAATCTGGTGGCCTTCTATGACAGGGTTACAGCGTTGGTGGATAAGGGAAGAGCAACTGATGTCTACCTGGACTTGTGCAAACCATTTGACACTGTCCTGCACGACATCCTTCTCTCTAAACTGGAGAGACACGGATTTGATGGGTGGACCATTTGGTGGATAAGGAATTGGCTGGGTGGTTGTACTTAAAGAGTTGTGGTCAACGGCTTGATGTCCAAGTGGAGACCAGTGATGAGTGGCGTTCCTCAGGTGTCGGTATTGGGACCGGCGCTGTTTATCATCTTTGTCGGTGACATGGACAGTGGGATTGAGAGCAAGTTTGCCGATGACACTAAGCTGTGTGGTGTGGTCACACACTGGAGTGAAAGGATGCCATCCAGAGGGACCTTGACAGGCTTGAGAGGTGGGCCTGTGCAAACCTCATGAGTTCAACAAGGACAAGTGCAAGGTCCTGCATATGGGTTGGGCCAATCCCAAGCACAAATGCAGTCTGGGCGGAGAATGGATTGAGAGCAGCCCTGCGGAGAAGGACATGGGGGTGTTGGTTGATGAGAAGCTCAACATGACCTGGCAATGTGCGCTTGCAGCCCAGAAAGCCAACTGTATCCTGGGCTGCATCAAAAGAAATGTCAAAAAGCAGGTCGAGGGAGGTGATTCTGCCCCTCTACTCCACTCCCGTGAGACCCCACCTGGAGTATTGCATTCAGCTCTGGGGTCCCCAGCATAAAATGGACGTGGACCTCTTGGAGCGAGTCCAGAGGAAGGCCACGAAGATGATCAGAGGGATGGAGCACCTCTTCTGTGAAGACAGGCTGAGAGAGTTGGGGTTGTGCAGCCTGGACAAGAGAAGGCTCTGGGGAGACCTTATAGCAGCCTTCCAGTACCTGAAGGGGGCCTACAAGAAAGCTGGAGAGGGACTTTTTACAAGGGCATGTAGTGATAAGACAAGGGGTAATGGCTTTAAACTGAAAGAGGGTAGATTTCAGTTAGATATAAGGAGGAAATTCTTCACTGTGAGGATGATGAGGCACTGGAACAGATTGCGCAGAGTAGTTGTGGATGTCCCATCCCTGGAAATGTTCAAGGCCAGGTTGGATGGGGCTTTGAGCAACCTGGTCTAATGAAAGGTGTCCCTGCCCATGGCAGGGGGGTTGGAACTAGATGATCTTTAAGGTCCATTCCAACCCAGACCAGTACAGTTTACAAAACTATACGTAATGGATTAAAAAAAAAAGTATGCAAGATACTGAAGCAAGAGTGTGTGTGTGTGCGTGCGCGTACGCGCGCACACGTAATGAGAGTCATTATGGATAGTTTATTCATTTGTTTAATCAGTACTGAGGAATGATACTCTAATACATACAACTTAAATGGAAGTATCTTTGGCTTACTAGAGCCTAATTAATTTTGGGCCTAACTTGCTGGCAGATTAA
Organism: Calonectris borealis; assembly: GCF_964195595.1. Taxonomy (NCBI): domain Eukaryota; kingdom Metazoa; phylum Chordata; class Aves; order Procellariiformes; family Procellariidae; genus Calonectris; species Calonectris borealis. The sequence continues at coordinate 30,621,627 of NC_134314.1, read as the reverse complement.
TATTTTTATAACAACTTTTTTTATGTCTAAGAGATACTCAATAAGCCAGAAAGACACTATACCCTTGATGTATGAACCACTGAGTGAAAAATTTCTGGACTTTGGCATACAGAGGGTCAGAATTCATGATCATAACAGTCCTTTCTGATCTTAAAAGTCTGAGTCATGACCTATTTTCAGTACTACATATCTTTTTTCCTCTCAACACAGTTACACAATGGAAATTCCACATGGATAATTCCACATGTACATTCCCTCACTCTGCCTGGTACCGCATATGACCATATACCACTTCACCAATACAGATGACTTAAAAACTAAAAAGATATATTTTTTTATCATTACAGTGCCTCACACAGAATACATTGTTGAGTTCAAAATTTTTCTCCTTATTTTTAAAGCTAGTAATACTTTAAATATATTTGAATATAGACATTTAAAAACTGCTTGCCAGCCAAGGACTGCAACTGCTGTGTCTATGCAACTGTACATGGAAATGCTTGGTATAAGTAGAAGCAGCTTCTCTGGGGCCTTGGAACTCACTCCTGCTGCTAACATGTTTTAAACACCTTCTAACCCAAGTGTAAACTGGCCTCCTTTTACATTTCTTTTAATAATAGCATTCATTAGTTAGGGTGAAAGATCTCTACATTATTTCTCCGCCAGGAAAAGACACAGTGAAGGAACCACATGCATTAGCAATATGCATCATGGTTACATATCTTGGCTTTTTTTAATCAATGTGATATTTTCAAATGTTTGAGTCTCTGAAACAGTTGAAGAGATGAGAAGGTTGCAACTCAGAAAAGGAGTGAATTTGGAGAGGCAGGGGAACCTTTGGGAGAAATAGCTTTTTGGAAAGTTACACAACTGAAGAAAAGGATTAGAAGATAAAGAAAAAATACCTTTCAGAGTCAGAAAATAGAAATGCTTGGAACAAATCTGCTTTAGTTGCAGGCCACTACTATTCACATATGATAGGTCTTGGTTTTCTTTGCTAACCTTCGTCTACAGAAATATGGAGGCAGGATTGAGTATTCTTGGGTCTGTAAAGGCAGCTATGGGAAAGAACTTTCCAAAAGGCAGAAAGTCTGAGATATCCAGCAACAGATCCACAGCTGTAATTTAATGAAATTGAAAAGGGATAGTGGCAGTAGGAATGAGGCAGATGATTGCAGCTTTCCAAAAACCTCCAGAGAACAAAATGAAGCATGTGGTAACAGCATGTGATACCAGAAAGGGAAAATTATTTAGCTCTGACAAATCTATTCTGTAATAGATCATGAATTTTGTCAGCTATTGTCCCAGTAGCAGGCCCCATACCCTTAGAATAATAGACGCATGTTCAGGATATGTGGCTGCAGCTGCAGGCTGTTCAGGTGCAGAAGCAGCACAGAGAGATGTAAACTGTATTCTAACAGCATCTCAGCTCAAAAGCAACAACAGCAGCTGTTGGAACTAATAGCAGCCTCACAGCTGAGGTCTTTAGCTGGGGCAGGCTGCACTTCTACAAGGGCAGCTAAAGCAGGACTGGAATGTAACTGGTGGGTCCATTTGACAAATGCTCTGAGGCAAATGCAGGACAGGGGCAACTAGATTTGTATAGCTGAAAACGGCTGGGTCTTTTTGGGCTGTGGGAGTTTGTTTGGGTTTTTTTGTTTGTTTATAAATGGGAAAATTTAATTGGAGAAATAACAACTCTGTAATGTGAAGTATCATGGAGTATCATGCCAGAAGGTCTGGTGTTCTTCACTAACTAGCCATATTTTACAAAATTCTGGGGTTGTATTTACCAAGCAAATGGTCTGCTTCCAGTTCAGCTTAGCCTCCGAGGAGCAAGTTCACAACAGGCTCAAATTACATGATATAAAAACCAGCTTCCAGACCAGTTTTTGGCCTTTAATTTATGGGCGTACTTAGTTGTAAAGGAGATTTTTATAAGAAATGTGTATTAACAAAAATGCCAGTAATCTGGTTATCGAAGTATAAGAAGATGGTATTCTGATGTTATTAAAAAACAAACCTGTATTTGCTCAGAAATTGTTCTCCACATTGATCTGGTACAGTAATCTGTCTCAGAGTTTCTCTTTTAAATTTTTTCCCTTTATTTTATTTTGTGTAACTGTGACTATTTTCATCTATCTAAACCTCCAGTTTTCCTTTCCCAGTGTGGCAATAGTGCACAAATTTAATGAACAGGATAAAAAGGTCAGAAATTAAGATAGAAAATTCCATACTGTTTCAGTTTAAATTTTGGAAAAAATATGGCTTTAGTGACACTATGCAGATCTGGAATGAGATAAGAGGTTTTCAGGGAGCATTTAACCCTTGACAGTTCTTAGTCACAGAGAGAGAACAATACAGATAATTCTGCAGGTGAAGGGCAACCCATCGAGTCAGTTAATTCAGTAATGAAAAAATATATTCAGGTTTTACTCTTATTTGCTTACTTACATCTCTACAGAAATAGAAGTCAGCAAATATTAACTTCCCTAATAGATGTTCAGTAGAGTACAATTGTAAAGTCCATATAGTTTGGGTTGTGTTTGTTTATTGTTAAACTATTTCTTTTCTTTTTTCTACTTTGAGAAACCACAGCCAAAACAGTTCATACCCATCTTATACTATATATATATATATGTGAGGATTGATTATAGTTACCTATAGCTTTTTCTGACTGACAGTCAATCAATAGATTTTAACGCGTCTTGGTTTGGTTTGGTTTTGTTTTGCTTTGTTTTCCTGACAGGATGGGAAGGCTTCCACTGTGAGTTGGATGTTGATGAGTGCATATCCAACCCCTGCATACATGGCATCTGTGTTCAGGAGGACCCCAGCCTTGGTTATTCCTGCTTTTGCAAGCCTGGATTTGTGGTGAGATGCTGACATTCTTTCTTCTCCTTCCCTTAACCTGACTATTCATTGCTGCACAGAAAATACTGTATGTAATCCCTTTCCTCTTTAACCTCACTCAGATAAAACCCAACCTTGCTGAAAAATACAATATTTTAGTAACTGTTCTTTGTTTATTTTGTTTGCTTGTTTGTTTTACTAACAGGAGCTTTAATATTCCAGAGAAATAGTTACCTAATATCCACAAAAAGTGGAAAAGTATGAGTGTATATAATGGCTTTGTCAGTCATCAGAGTACATTAGTATTTTTAAACACTAATTAATTTTTTTTTTCATACCAACTAATATTTTTATTTCACATACCAATTAATATTTTTACATACTAAGATAACTCATACTTGAAACTATTGCATACAGACAGATATTTTGAAAACAAGTTCCCTGAAACTAAATCAAACAATTCCTTTGAATGCTTGACCCTGTGGACTTTGGTCCTATGTTTTATTCTTTCTGTTAACGTACCAAAAGAATCCTTTGAGGGGGGCTAATTGCCAGTGCTGTATTCATCTAAGGTTAAAATTTCCATGCTGCCACCACGTTTTTATGCCAGCTCTTTCTGTAGTTGAAGACATGCAGTTGGTACCTACAATTTGAGCTTGTGCTTTACCTCATCACACTTGGGGTTTAACTTAATAGTATTATTTAATAGTTTGGGGTTGGTAACAAGGAGAGAACGGAGTACATGTTTTTTTAATTTTTTTTTCTTACTTCAGTAATTCTTATCTCTACAACTCCAAGCTTGAAATTGTTATTTGAATGCCTTTTCTTTATAAATGATGACAGTGATCCTTATTTTAATATCTATGCACCATTTATTTGATGTATTTACATCTGTAAAATAGAAGGAACATATTATTGCAAGTAAGATTCAGACTTACTTTCATAGATTCTGTGCAACTAAGATGAGAAAAAAATGAGTAACTTTTCAGATGCCAGTTTCAGGGTTTATTTCTTACAGCAGAAGATTTGCATTTACAGTTAACGAGGGAAAAATGAACCAAGCAATAAAACGGAAAAAAAAGTTTTTCTAAAAAGTGAAAAACCTTCTGTCTTCAGTTCTTGTCAGGCACCACATTAATCTCTGTCCCATGCCCATTCTCCCAGGGGGATCCCCAGTACAGCTGGGGATGCTAGCACATGTCAAGGAGCACAAGTGTCAAGAGGGCTGCTCCACAAGGAAAGGCAGGCCGGGAGCCAAAGATAACAGCAAGGTAGGCAGGGGCAATGACCTTACAGGCAAGGGGTGGAGTCCCACAGTACCCGAACAAGGATAGAAAGCAAGACCAGTGACCGTGGTAGCCATCCAAAAAGTTCTTCCAAAAGTCCAGGTACTGCCAGGCAAGTCCATGATCACAGATCTAAGGTTAAGCCAGGAAGTCAAGGCAGCAAGGCAAGGTCAGGATCAACAAAGTACTGGGCTTACTATAGCAGGCTTTAGCTTTATTGTAAGCTCAGACAAAGATCAAGGGAAGGGCCTGGACTTAAATACAGCTTCTGAACTCAGGTATGAATATCCCAGATGAGACATCTCACACATCTTTCTCAGAGCTTAGCTCTTTTCACTGAGGCTGATGCGAGGTTGCACCGTGTCAGAGCCGACCTTGAGCACAGGAAGCTAAATCTGTGAGTGTGAAGAAAGAGGTTGCAGAGATGGATTGCAGAAAATTATGAGGCTGATCAAGGTCTTGATAATAATATGTTCAAGTCTAAAATACCAGAAAACAGTTGTGTTAATGCTCTTATCACAGAACATTTCTAAGTCCTTCTTCACACACACCCCTAAACAGAGTGGAACTTTCAATTCTAATCAAACTTCATACCAAGTACTCCATCATTAGTAGTAAATGAGGAAAGGGCTGTCTTCGTGTGGTATAAACATGGCATCAGATAATGGAAGCCTTTATAGATGACCTTTAAAGGTAACTGAAACTGACATAATTTCAGAAAGTTTACATCCACTTCCAGAATAAGAGGTCATGAGTTCCGTGCATCTGCATCCATATTGGCCACAATACAAAATGTGGAGAAAGGATTCAATATAAACTCATTAACTTCAATATAACCCTAAGTTTTTCCTAGACTCAGAGGACTTATTATATCTGAAACCAGCAGTGGGAAGACATTGCTGGGTTTGGGGTTTTTTTTGCTAAGCCTCACTCCCGGTGTTAATTTAAATGAGACAAAGTAGAATACCCCTGCATTCTAGATTTAGAGACTACCAGTTCCACCAACTTCTCCATTGTTCTTTCCTTATTTGCTTACAATGCAGAATCATCATTCTGAGACCAGTACGTTCTTTATTTATGTAAGATATCCCTATAGAAATCCACACAGAAAGGATTGTGTGGAGGCAGATATTTTCTCTAAATAAAGTAACAGAAGGAGGATAAAGGTCAGTTTGAATGTGGCAGTGGATTCATATTTCACCACAGGTCAGTTCTCTAGAGTACAAATACTAACGTGGCTGACTTCCACACGTATTATCTTCTGTGAAGAAAACAGAGGGGAAATGAGGAAAATTATAAAACACTCACTGGAGTGGATTATTTGATTCTGTGAGCTGTCCCAAGTTCTCTCCTTCACACAGCAGCCAGTGCTAGAGTTAACATTTGTCCTCTTGAGAACGTAACACAAAGGCATTTTATTTTTACAGATAGTTTAAAGCATTCAGTGTTTCAAATTGATGATGGAATGGTTCAGATACACCCATATTCATTTCAGCCAAGATCTTAATTTGTCTCAGCAAGTAGCTTAGTAAGGTACTTTCAAGAAGATGCTGGATAGCCCAATAGTTGAGGTTGGAAGGGACCTCAGGAGATCATGTAGTCCAACTTCGTGCTCAAAGCAAGGTCAGCTACAGCAGGTTGCCCACAAACACCTCTAACTGGATTTTAAATATCTCCAAGGATAGACTCCATAACCTCTCTGGGCAACCTGTTCCAGTGCTCAGTCACCCTCACAACGAAAAAGTGTGAAATCTTTCCTTATATTCAGAAAGATTTTCCTACATTTCAGCTTTTGCCCATTGCCCCTTCTCCTGTCAGTGGGCACCACTGAGAATAGTCTAGCTCTTTCTTCCTTGTAGCCTCCCATCAGTTATTAATAAACATTGATGAGAACCCAGACCCTGAGCATTCTGTTTTTCAGGTTAAACAAATTCCAGCTCTCTCAGCCTCTCCCATATGAGAGATGCCCCAGCCTTTAATTATCTCTTTTGGCCCTTTGCTGGTCTCCCTCCAGTAGGTCCATATCTCTCTTGTACTGGGAAGCCCAAAACTGGATGCAGTCTTCCAGATGTGGTCTCACCATTGCTGAGTAGATGTGAGGGATCACCTCCCTCAACCTGTTGGCAATGGTTTTCCTAATGCAGCCCAGGATTTTACTGGTCTTCTTTGCTACAAGTGCACATTGTTGGCTTGTGCAATTTGTCATCCGCCAAGACCCTTAGGTCCTTCTCCACAAAGCTGCTTTCTAATGTGTCAGCCCCAAGCATGTACTGGTGAATGGGGTTATTCCACCCCAGTTACAGGACTTGGCATTTCCCTTTACTGAGTTCCCTGAGGTTCCTGTCAGCACACTTCTCCATGCCTCTCGAGGCCAGTATAAATGGCAGCAAACTCATCTGGCCTATCAACCAGTCCTCCCAATTTTGTATCATGCGAAAACGTGCTGAGGGTACACTCTGTCCTATCATCCATTACTGAAGAGCTTAAGTAGTATTGGACATAGTATGAACTCTTGGGGTACATCATTAATGGCCAGCCTCCAGCTGCTGAACACTGAATACAGCCCTTTCAGCCTGGCAGTTCAAGGCAATTCTCTCCTGACAGTTACAGGGTATCACAGAACAACTGAGGTTGGAAGGGGCCTCTGGAGATCATCTAATCCAACCCCACCTGCTCACAGCAGGATGAGCTACAACAGGTTGCTCAGGACATTGCCCAGTTCAGTTCTGAATATCTCCAAGGATGGAAACTCCACAATCTCTCTGGGCAAGCTGTTCCAGTGCTTGACTGTTCTAACAGTATAAAAAGAAAAAAAAAAAGAAAAGAATTTTAAGAATTTCCTGTATTTTAATTTGTGTCAGTTGCTGCTTGTCCTGCCAGTGGGCACCACTAGGAAGTCTCTGTCTCCGTATTTATAAGGTCCCTCTGATACGGTAAGATCATCTCCTGAGCCTTTTGTTTTTAAAGCTAAGAAATCCCAACTCCCTCAGGCTCTCCTCATATATGAGATGCTACAATTCTTTCATCATCTTCATGGTCTTTTCCTGGACTCACTCGAGTAAGTCCATGTCTCTCCTGTACCAGGGCCAGAAATGGACACAAGACTCCAGATATGGTCTCACCAGTGCTTTACAAAAGGGAAGAATCAGCTCCCTTGACCTGGTCTCAAGACTTTCCCTAATGTAGCCCAGGATGCTGTTTGGCTGAACACAGCCCTTTCAGCCTGGCAGTTCAGCCAGTCTTCAGCCCATCTCACTGTCCATTCATCTAGTCCATGCTTTGTCAGCTTGTCTGTGAGGACATTATGACAGAAAGTGTTGAAAGCCTCACTAAAGTCAAGATAGACAACATCCACTGCTCTCTCCTCTTCCACCAAGTCAGTCATCTCATGATGACTGAGGGCTATTGGGTTGGTAGAGCACTATTTCCCCTTCGTAGCTCCATGCCAACTATTCCTAATCACCCTCTTGTCCTTCCTGTGCCTAGAAATGGTTTCCAGGTGTCATTGCTTCGTCAGCTTCCCAGGAACTGAGGTGAGGCTGACTGGCCTGCAGTTCCCTGGTTCTTCCTTCTTTCCTTTCTTGAAGACAGGAGTGGCACATGCTTTCTTCCAGTCACCAGGAATTTCTCCCAGTTGCAGTGACTATTTGCCCACAATTTTATAAAATCTGTATTTTACCATAAGGGCTTGGTAGGTTGAAAGTGGATTTTAATAATGCATATAATCTGACTAAATTTACTGACAGACTATCCTGAGAAGGAAGAGACTAGCCCATAAGAATGAATACAATTTTTTTGTAGTGTGCTTTTTACAGAATACAATGGGTACAGTTGATACTTCCCCACAGTCCATAGCAACCGCGTTGTTTTTGTCTTCAAAAGCAGGCTGGCATTCAAAACAGGGTCAGGTGATGATAAGGGATATATCAGTTGAGGAATATAGTTTTTTAATATGGAAAACAGTCAGACCCTCATGTTAAAATAATCTCTTTTTTTTCATTAAGTATTTATACTTATCTCACATGAACAACTGTAATGCAGATCAATTACGCTATTTTTTTAGTATTTATTCCTCACAAAAAATCTTCCAGACATCAAATAAGAGAGGAAGCTTAAAATCCATATAAGGAAATTATTTTTTCACTCAGTGCAAAATTCATTGGTACAAGTCAGTGTTGCATGATACTATGGAGATCAAAAGTACAAATAATTCCAAAAATGGGTTAAAAGGAAGACAAGTTCATTGTTATTTAAATTACTCTTCTGAATGTTAGGGAGTTTTTGAATTACTCTTTGCCAGAAGGTGGAATGGTATATTTGGTGAATTATCAGGTGCAAACTCTGCTTGTTTTCTTCCTGTATTCTTCTCCAACTATTCTTTAATAGCTCACTGATGATGGAGCTAGATAGATATTTGACCCATGGAGGCAGCTTTTCTATTAGTACATAGCTTGGGTGTTAACTGTACAGTATGTTGTAGAACAAGCCCTTACAGAAGAAAAAAGTAACAAACCTCTGAAGTAGCTGGAATTTAAGGTGTATTGTCTTTGCTTTTATTCCATTATTCACTGTTCTATCTTCAGTCCCTCAGATTCCACTATGCTTTGGGAAGTCTATAGTATAGAAAGAAAACGTGGGGGGAAAAAAAAAAAAAAAAACAGAAAAATGTTTAACATACCTATCTTCAGTATGCAAGATAAGGAGTTAGAGTCTAAACATCTCAAGATGTGTATTTGGTAGGCCCCTGATGGGTTCTGGTTCCTAACCATGAGTAAGTGTGGGGTTGAAACAGTGGAACTCCCAGAGAAATAAGTATTCAAGGAACTCCAGCTACAGTGTGTGTTAAGTAAAACTTCTGTAGTCTATGTATGTAATGCTATCTGAAGTATGGATCATAAAGTATGCATCATGAAATTTTTCATAAATTTTAAGAAGAAAAACATAGCCAGTGGTATATAGAATAAATGCTTACTTTTAAAATGGAAACATCTATAGACATATACCTACTTTTAAATACAAATCTGCAGCATCTGCCTGCATGGAAACTGTTAAAGCATTTACAGACACTTTCAAGGCTATCAAATTTATCTATGACTATTTAATGTACCCTTCATGCACAGTGGAGGTTATCCACATCTGCTTTGTTTCTATGAGTCATAAAATCATAATCAAATGCTCTTCACCATTATATGCAGTAGTAATAAAAATGCACTAATTTGTCACAGTGAAAGTCAGAATAAAACATGTGTTTTATAGGATTAAGAAAGACTATTAGACAGAAATCTTATTCAAACTGATCATTTATGCTACGTGTGGAATTAGAAGAGAGCAAGGAGGAAATGTTTTTTTATTACTGTATGGAAATCCGACATATAAATTGGCCTGCTGTTCCTTCGTGCTTTGGAATACACATACAGTGAGTGATTTTATAAGATGCCATGAATTTACCAGACAGCTCATCTGCTTGCCAAAACAAATTAAGAACTTGATTGAAACAAACATGGATGTATCTAAATAATTCAAAAAACCTCAATTTAACCTCTTCCATTTTAAACACTGGAAGATTTAAACTACTTGTCAGAAAAGTAATTTCAGTTTCTATGTCCGCATATCTGCCTCTTTCTCTCTTGCACATCCTATTGTTTCCCAATATCATAAATGAATTTAATACAGTTGATAGAGATCTCAGAAAATGTAAGTTGCTTCATATTCTGTGTAAATAGCTAGCCAGGTAGACAAGAGAGACTCTTTAAGCATCTCGTCTGAGGGAAAGTGTGCAATGAGCACTTGTTTATTGAGCACTAGAGAATTTACTTGAATTTTCTTACATGTGCCCCAGTTGCAGGAGAAGCTTCAGTTGGGAATCATATCTCATCAATGTTAAACATAAGACACATTTTACAGGATATCAGGCTTCAGTATTTTATAGTATTCAAAGAACATATTTCTTCAATACATCAATGTGATTTGCACTGAGAATTTAATTTCTGAGACTAACATCATAATACTTCAACATCATTAAAACATTTAGGATACCTGATTTTCTTTCAGGGACAAAATATTTTCCTTGGGGATACAAGTATTATATTAATTTTTCACCACTTCCCCCGGTATTCTAAGTGCAAACAAAACCACAGAAATATAAAATAATGACAGAATGCATGTGTTGAAAGATTACAAGATCTTTGTGTATTGTTTGCAGTCTAAATGCTGTTTCAGACAATAGCAAGACTTTTCTAGATCAAGCAGGTGATTTGGGATACAAATTGAGATGCAGATACATAAATTCATGCAGTGAGTAACTATATTCACATTATTCTAAATGGAGACCTAGTTGATATGGTCAGTGCAGCCTAAAGGGTTGTTTGATTGCCCAGACACCTAAAGCCGAATTTTGCGGTTTGCTCAGCTTCCTGCTACCATACAGAAGGCTGTAAGTTTTGTGTTACATTTGCCAACACCATCTAGCTGAGATATGAGAGCATCCCAAAATAATTTGGTTTCCAAATCCAGTCCTGGGTCTATATTAGGGTGATTGATTAGCTTCTGGAGCTTTCTTGACTTTCTTGACTAAAAGTGGGATTTGGTTGCCTAACTATAAGCACCTAATGCTATTTGAAACAGTCTATAGAGTATCCGCTATACCTTCATCCAGCAGTTTGAATGACATAGGACCTGTGTGAAACCTACAACTCCTGGTTTGTCAGCTGGGACTCAGACAGGATACCCAGCAATTCCAAAAGTGATACTAGACACCCACATTTAAGCAGTAAACTCCCTCAGAATCTGTACTGACTTTAATGGGAGTTTAGACTCCTAGCATGCTTGCAGTTACTACGTGACACCTAAATTTGAATGTCTCAGTCTTAAACAAAATCCCAAACTTTGTGTCTGTACTGCTAAATGAAGAAACAGAGAACATTTCCAGACACTGAAGCTCACTGAATGATGTATATAGCTAGATGTAGACATACAGATGTAGGTATTATTAACTTGTTAGACCAGGTCTGGTGTGGTTTTGACATGAGCCAATGAACACTTCCACAAACAATTCTAACTCATCACTGACATATTTATACCTTCCTCTTATCAACAAATGACCTAAAAGACACCTGTTTCAAAGACTTAGATTCAAATATTGACCCCATTGTTAGTTTTTCATTTTCAGACCCTTTCTGGGCTGGCTTTATGGAATTTTCATCTGACAGAATAAATAGTTTGCTAATACATAAGCAGTAAAATTTTCATTTCTCCACTATTTATGTGTCTTCTGGCTTTGTGTCAAAAAAAAAAAAAAAAAAAAAAAAGGCACCAGCTAGCTTCTAGAAGTTCTCTTTACAGTCTTGCATTATTTTTCAGGCTTCTTATGACATCTATTAAGAGAAAGCAGGAAACTGAGCTGGCAAATTAGAAGCCTCAAGGAGGAGATCAGGCTTACTCATTTCCTTCAAAGAGAGGGAAACTTCTCCCTCTAGCTAGCATTCTTTATTTTGGAAATAGGACTTGGATGCTTGAGACATTCTAGTCACCAAAAGGTGATTGCAGGATATTCTTTACACCTAACCACCAGAAGTTTGGGGTTTCCAAGACCTGACAATATGGTTGGCCTCAAGGCTATCTCTGTCAGCAGCAGTCTAAAACAGCAGATGGTTAGAGGCAGCAAAAGAGCTAAAACTGTGGTTATATTACGTAGCCTGGAAATGGTGATGAAAAAATCATGAACAAGCCCATTCAAAAAATCCATAGATTATTACCAAAGCCAATGTGTGGTTATGTGTGGTTACGAGCCAGATGGTATGTTATGTGCCAGAGATGCATGTCTTTCAGAGATGACAGTGTGCATATTTTAAATGACTATCCAGATATGTAGGATCCTTCTAGGTCAGCTAAGTTAGCTGTATCTCTTCACATAGCCCATTAGTTCATTACAACAGAAGTGAAAATAAAATGAACCCAGGCCTGACTTCAGCATGTATTTATTTCACACTTCAAGAACACGTTTAATGCGCATAATTATTGCTGTAAAAGAAATGCATTATGTCTTACCTTTTTTACAGACCACTGAATGTGAATATTTTTAATTTATTACTAGGAAGCAAATTCTAGGCTTCCCATGAATTGTTAGTCTTGATAAAAAATAAAAAGTGAGTGCAAGGTCCAATTTGAGACTGCTGCTACATGTTTCTTTTTTCTAAGAGCTATCTGTGAACTTAATGTATTAACAAGGTGCTATGTGAAGATTTAGTAACAACAGGCAACAAATACTGAGCTACGGTGTACAAAAAGGAAGAACATTAACTTGACAGTCAGAATAGAATGAAGGTTTTTAGACAGCTAAGTCAGTCCTCTGTTTTCTGTATAACTACATGCTAACTGAAGGTGATTATTTTAACTGCTTTTTATTACTGATGACAATACTATCTTTGATACTTTGCAATTACAAATCTGTGGGGAAATTATTTTCATTGATAATTTGTAATACTAAGTCAGAGTCAAAATATCATTTAGTTAAAATTTTAAATATATAACTGTACTATTAAATTAGTTAAGCAATATTTTCCACATGATTAGATTTACTTTTAGAAGTGTGGGCAGTTTAATATAAGCAAACAGCATTTTAGAATCAAAGGAAATCAATAATTTGAACTAATGTGACTATGAAATGCAAATCGCCTTCAAAAATGGCTTTTTTAAAATTTTCTTTCAGGGGCGAAGCTGTGAGCTTAATTACAATGATTGCCTTATACAGTCCTGCTCCACTGGGTTTCTTTGTGTTGATGGAATAAACAATATCACCTGTTTCCCTACTATCCCCCAAAGCAAGAAAACTGTCATTGAAGTGGCTGAAGAGTTTCCTGCTGAGATTTTAGACAATGACCTTCCATCAGCCCTGGCTGTGTCTATGGAACTTTGGTCTAAACATGCTTCTCCTGATTTTCATACAGGAAAGATGTCCCAAGGTAAGTAGAAAAAACTTCTGAGCAATGCATATATCAAACTTCTTTCCTTGTTAGTGCTTTTTAAATGGTAAGAATATTCAAAATGTATTAATTTTCTTAAGAATGTTGCTTTCTGCTTCCTGTACTACCTTTTATTATTTTTATTTAATCCATCATTATTTCTTAATTGTGCTTAAATGTAACTGGAAAATGACTCTTTTCTCTCAAAAGAGCATCTTACACATCCGGTAAGGAAAACTGTACTTTTTCTTAGCTTGGTTTTCAGTTTGCTTTGCTAAAGTGTACAATTTCATATGCTTCATATTGTGTTCAGCTCTCTCTGATCCTCATGCCAATCTTGCCTTCTTCCTTGGCTAGTCAGCAGCAGAAAGATAATTTGCCTTACTCCATGGGGACTTTGGTTTTCCTTTCCTAGTTCACAATTTTTCTGAATGCTTCCTTTTCTGTGCATCTAGATTTTTTTTCACTAAAAATATCTGGAGCCTCTCAACATCTCTGCCATTCTGCCTGTTTATAGTGATGTTTTTGGGAAGCTAAAAAATTGCCTATGCTGTTATTTTTAAAATATCTGAAGAAAAGTCAACACTAACAGAAGTGCAACGTTTTATTTTGAAGATTGTACCTTCATTGTGGCCTGTTCATTTTATTAAAGCTAGGTATTATATAGATAGCATGTGTATAAGGTATCCTCTTTACAGTTAGTTTCAGAATTTTTTGCTTATATACTCTTTCAAAGTAATTACTTGTATAAGAAATAAGCCAGGAGTCCTGTTTTTTAATTTGGGTAAATGAGTTTTACTGGACAATTGATTTCTGTACAGACTAGTCTTTTAGGGATATACCTAAGCTTTTGTTGCATTCTTAATAGGTAATATTCCTTCTTGATGTAAGTAATGACACTGAGTGAAATGCAGTGAGTAAACGCAGTTACATCTGTATATCTTCCAACTAGTTTGCTGATGTTCTCAATGGGTAAGATTTGTAATTCATTCATTTTACATTGATTCACAGTGGCAGTTTGATTTAGAAAATTTAATACTTCTGTTCTGAGCTGTGCCACTTGTTCTGATGCTGGCCCTCATAGAGAATATGATAATAGGAAGGTTTACATTTACTCAACTCTTGAGGTCACTTTTACACTTTTATTAAGAATATGATTTACAGAGTTGTATTTGTCTGATATATGATACTTTGGTAAGACTGAATGAGGTTTTGGTGGCCATGCTGCAGACTCAGTCCAGGGCCAAAGGTGTTCATTTTTTCTTTTCTCTTATGTGGATTTTTTGTTGGTTTTTTTTTTCCCCTACATTTTTATCCTTAAAGGTCTGAAAAAGGCAAATATTTTCGGCTTGGGGATACTTCTGACCACTAATTTGGCTAAACTTCCTATGTACTAGGAAGACTGATTGCCACTGGAGAGTATTCAACAGTATTCAGGATAGCAACCTCAACAGATGTTCTCACTTCACACTTTCTTGGTTCTGCTGTTCAGGTCTCAGTAAAAATAGAGTCTAATATCACACCTGTACCATATTTGGCTACTGATATTTCCATAGATTTAAGGTCAGTACCTCTTCCCCTGCATAATTATGACACAATCTCATTTATCACTAGTTCCTTAATGACACTTTCTGTTTTCCCTACACAAGTTGCATCATTAGAGCAGCACCAGACTGTTGCCTTATCTGCCACAGACATGAGTTCAGTAATTAGTAACATACCGGGGGCTGAAATAGAATTAAATAGTGAGTCATTACTCTCCCGTGGATTACAGTTTACAACTGATTCTACAAGTGCAGCTTCAGTTCTCTCTAGGTTGCCTCAAAAGGGTCCTGAAAAATTGTCAAGAATCTTTTCAGCATCAGAAGAGCAGTAGAAATTATGAAGTCCTTCAATAATTTCTCATTCCCCTGCTAAGATACATATTTAAAACCAGATGTCTTTCCTTAGTTTGTTAGTTAGTAATGAAACTCAAATGCAAACATCTCTTGCTAGTGAATATCTGGCTATTACTGCTTCATCCATCAGCCAGAGTCTCACAAACATCAAATCACAGTCTGCCAAATATGTGCAACATGTTCTGACTGGAATAAAACTGATGAATTCTCAGACCAAGTTCTGTACAGCAAACAGTCCCCATTTTATGAGATGTTTTGGATGAACTCAGTGATACTAACCAACTGTACACACTAATGGGAACTACTGCTATTACTTCTGGGTATTTATTTTCTTCATCCAGCAAAATAACATAATCGGTGGAGTTCACAGAACTGTCATCCTTGCATTCCATTACAGGAAATACGTATCTCCAACTGATAGAACTGTCTGTTCTGCCTTTTCCTTCACAAGAATCAGGTACTCATTTTCCATATTTTGATTCATATTGTCTGACTATTTTTCCTTCAAAGACCATCTCATTATAATCATAATTTTCGTCACTTACATCCTTTAGAGAGATAAATATCGACTTGACAAAATGATTAACTGCTATTGAGCAGCTGACAACAGAGGAAATTCAACAATTACTGGAGTCAAAACTGCATGATCCAGTTATGGAGATCTATCATTCATTAACTCAGGGTACTTTCTTAAACATTCAGCTGAGTAGTGTATTTCAAGAACTACTTTTAACTCACATAGTAAATAGTAGTTCTGAGTTCAAAACACATTAACCGATAAATGCAGGTGACACACTTAAAATATTTTTGAAAACAATCTGGTCAAGTGTTCTTGATTTATATCTTCCACCTACAAAAACTTCAGGTACAGACTTACTGATGGATATCCTGAAAAGTTGTCATTATTCAAATCTTCTAGTGACGAGTCATCTTACTTGGTTTTATCTGCACAAGCCTCATCTGTACAAACAGAACTTTGTAAAATGTTAGTGACAAAGCATTTATCTTTACATACCTGTTATCCTACTTTAAGTTCTGCCTTACAAGAATGTTAGCAATATTGTACTGAAACATATGAGATGAGCAGACACTACTGCTGTACGTGATAAGGAACTCCTCGTGAATCTAAACACTGTCTTACCTAGACTTCACAGTATATCTGCAGTGGATTCAGTTTCTGGCCTTTATCAACTGATGTTATCTGTTGAATTTCTCATTTCTATTCAGAAAACTTTTTGAGGTAGTGGAATGTTTTTATACAAAGATAAAAGTGTCTGTCAAGGTTGCCAGGTGCTTGAAAGAGATTCATTGTAATCAGGCAGCAGCCTGTTCAATGGATACAGCACTTGCTGCTGTACCTGACACAGATGGTTATTCTTCATGTTCTGCCACATAGGCTACTAGATCAATATGGAAGCAGGTTGGAGGCTTCTATAATGCTGGCAGGCAATCAGCAACTGAACAGTTTCACTTCACTACAGTAAAGTTTTCAGGATTTCAGGTGTAGCTTTTATCATACTTACATATAAGTTCAGGAGGTATCTCTATGGTTACAGTATATAAGTATATGAGTATGATTATTAACATTTTTGTATGTAAAGTATAGAGAAAAATGTATTTTTATCTCTTGAGAGAATAATTTTTATATATAATATAATTAACTTGCCACATCTCATTCTAAAATGAGGCAGATGACGGCTACATTTTTTGAAAACAGTACTTTCGTAAGAACATTACAAGCCTTTCAGAAGTCAGGGAATTAAAAGAACACACAAAACCCTATGAATTCTGGAATTAAATATTAGGGAACATTGATTGGTTTGGACTACGTTTTTATACTGTACTTTTATAAAAATACTTTCTACAAAATGAATACCCATCAAGCCAAGGAGAGGTTTTTTATTTTTATTGCTTTTCATTCTTTGCTTGGGGGTTTATGTAGGAAAAAATGGGTTTATTTCATCAATTTAAATCACATAGAAAGTTAAAAAAGGATTCTAAATTATGAGCAATATGTATAAAAACGTGCCAAAAGAGAAGTAAAAAAAATTTTTTGATATGGAATAACAGTTGTTTTCCTGTGAATGCTTATCCATGTAGATTTCATTCTCAATATGCATACATAAGTACACAGATCAAATTCTTTCTGTCAGAAGTGCCTCCTGATACTGTGTGTGCACTCATGAGGTCAAGTTGTCTGAGCATACCACTGTGGATTCCCAAAGGATCAAAATATGAATCAACATGGAAATAAATCTCAAGCTCCACATCTAGTGGATAACTACTTGCTTAAAAACGTGGTTTAGATTTTAACAAAGTCTGTAATCTTTTTTTTTCCTTATTCTTTGATACCCTCAGTGTGAAGTATATTTGCACAGATTATGCCGTACACTTTCCAAGTGTTTCTTTCGATGCCTGTGACTTGTTTGGTACCAAGTGAACTCTTTGGAGTCCATATTAATCCTGCTTATTGGCTTATACAATATCAAGACACTTAAAAGTCACCAAGTTCATAGTATTGCATACCACAGTTTAGTTGACCACCATCTGCTTCCTCTTTGAAAGTGGGAGGCCCAAATATACCAAGAAGAACAGAGTTGACACATACTTTCCTTTCACCTTTCCTGTAAAAGTGTCAGAGAGATTTATCTCCTAGTCCTTCCTCTTAAAGAGACTGCCTTAGAAAGCAGATAAGGGCTTTAGAGCTCACTTCTTGAGTGGAACATCACTCGGGAGTTAAAGGAAACAGGTATTGCTGCCATGATTCCAGTATCCATATGTTCAAAATACATGAATATACATAAGTTATGAGGTACACAGAAAGCGAACTAAAAGGCAATATCTTCCAATATTTTATTTTCCATGGCTGGATCTTTTCTTTTTTTTTGTAGTGAGGAAGAACAGTGCATCCCTAAAAGTAATATTTGCCATTGTGTTGATGCATAAGCAAATCTATGCCTTGTTCAATGGAAGAAATAGGACTATTAAAAAGCCAAATGAGAAATGCTTTTGGATGAGTAAGGTCCTTAATACACTGGGGTATCCATAGTAGAAGAAATGTGTCAAGCTGTACACTTCTGTGCTTATTAGACTTAGTGTATTTATTAATAAGTCATATTACTAAAACTTGGGAAAAAAAGACTGATGATCCACCATCAGTAGCTTGCAGTCTGAGGAAGATGGGTACTTGTCCTGGTTTTGGCTGGGAGGGAGTTAAATTTCTTCCTAGTGCTGTGTTTTGGATTTAGTGTGAGAAGAATGTTGATAACACACTGATGGTTTTAGTTGTTGCTAAGTATCCTTGCTAGTCAAGGACATTCAGCTTCCATACTCTGCCAAGCGCATGAGAGGCTGGGAGGGAGCATAGCCAGGACAGCTGGCCCAGCTGGCCAACGGGCTATTCCATACCATGTGATGTCATGCTCAGTATATGAATGGTAGGCATGTTCCAGGAAGTAGCGATCGCTACTGGGTTATCGGTCAGCGCAGGTGGTGAGCAATTGCATTGTGCATCACTCATTTTGTATATTCCATCATCATCATCATCATTATTATTATTATTATTATTTATTATTATTATTATTATTATTATTATTTCTTCCTTTTCTGTTCTATTAAACTATCTTTACCTCAACCCATGAGTTTTTCTCACTCTTACCCTTCCCATTCTCTCCCCGTCCCACTGGAGGAGGGGGGGGAAGTGGGTGAGTGGCTGTGTGGTGTTTGGCTACCTGTTGGGTTAAACCACAACAGTACTACATAATTTTCATATGTTTTAGTATTGTTATTTTCATCTGACAACGAGTTCATACATTACAGCAGGTTCTAAGAGAGTTTAAAGTAGCAGGGGCCTCTAGAAAATGGCTATGAAAGATGGGATCTGTTTGGCAGAAAAGTATATTCTTTGGTCTGGTCTCCAGGTATGCATTCCGACTACCATACCATTGCTTGTGGCAAATAATGTTTTGTAAATAAATTTGTTCTGAGAAAAATACATGTTTATAGAAAAGCTTTTATGGGACCAGAGGGAATGATCTAAGTTCTTCATTACATAAAAATGTCTGTTAGCACTCTGCAAAGTTCTGTATGCATGCTTAATATCCCTATCCATAATATGACCACGTTCATGTTGATGTGAATATTTTTCTGATCACAACTATAATAGCAGAAGAGCTTCCATCTGAGGTTTGAAAGCTCTTCAACATGAAGATAGTCAAAGAAATTTTCTTTAGATATAGTTTCCACAGGTATCCAAAGATATATGCAGACATGTAATGATATGTTCGCTTGGTGCTTCTAGTCTAGATTACGGAGCTCAAACATATTCTACTATCAACTTGAAAAATAAGCCCATTTTTAAATATGCAGGGCTATTTGGGGAAATTTGGTCTGCACATTTATAGACCACTTCTGTAGTAATGGTTTCCATACAGGTTATCCAGCAGGAAAATGCAGGCCCTCTGCTGAACGAGTCAGGGAACCTAATGACAAAGGACACAGAAAAGGCCAAGGTACTCAGTGCCGTCTTTGGCTCATTCTTTACGGGTAAGACTGGCCTTTGGGAATCCCTGAGACCAGTGAGAAATTCTGGAGCAAGGAAGACTCACCCTTGAAGAGAATGAGGTGAGGGAACATTTAATAAAAATGGGCATACACAGGAGCTAATAATACATGATGCTCCCACAAAAGCTGAGGGAGCTGGCTGAAATCATTGCAAGGCAACTCATGATAGTCTTTGAAAGGTCGTGGTGATCAGGAGAGGTTTCTGGTGACTGGAAAAAAGCATATGTCACTCCTGCCTTCAGGAGGGACAGGAAGGAAGATCCAGGGAACTGCAGGCCAGTCAGCCTCACCTCAGATCCTGGGAAGCTGATGGAGCAACAGCACAGGAAGGAGGCACAAGAGGGTGATTAGGAATAGTTGGCATGGAGCTACGAAGGGGAAATAGTGCTTTACCAACCCAATAGCCCTCAGTCATCATGAGATGACTGACTTGGTGGAAGAGGAGAGAGCAGTGGATGTTGTCTATCTTGACTTTAGTGAGGCTTTCAACACTTTCTGTCATAATGTCCTCACAGACAAGCTGACAAAGCATGGACTAGATGAATGGACAGTGAGATGGGCTGAAGACTGGCTGAACTGCCAGGCTGAAAGGGCTGTGTTCAGCCAAACAGCATCCTGGGCTACATTAGGGAAAGTCTTGAGACCAGGTCAAGGGAGCTGATTCTTCCCTTTTGTAAAGCACTGGTGAGACCATATCTGGAGTCTTGTGTCCATTTCTGGCCCTGGTACAGGAGAGACATGGACTTACTCGAGTGAGTCCAGGAAAAGACCATGAAGATGATGAAAGAATTGTAGCATCTCATATATGAGGAGAGCCTGAGGGAGTTGGGATTTCTTAGCTTTAAAAACAAAAGGCTCAGGAGATGATCTTACCGTATCAGAGGGACCTTATAAATACGGAGACAGAGACTTCCTAGTGGTGCCCACTGGCAGGACAAGCAGCAACTGACACAAATTAAAATACAGGAAATTCTTAAAATTCTTTTCTTTTTTTTTTTTTTCTTTTTATACTGTTAGAACAGTCAAGCACTGGAACAGCTTGCCCAGAGAGATTGTGGAGTTTCCATCCTTGGAGATATTCAGAACTGAACTGGGCAATGTCCTGAGCAACCTGTTGTAGCTCATCCTGCTGTGAGCAGGTGGGGTTGGATTAGATGATCTCCAGAGGTCCCTTCCAACCTCAGTTGTTCTGTGATACCCTGTAATTGTCAGCAGAGAATTGCCTTACAGACATTGTTTAAAAAGTTTCCTAGTATTTACTTCCATGCAAGTATGTAGTTAGTCACCAAGGGTGGGATTCATCTTACCTGTAGCTATCCATCAGTTAATCCATGTAAGCTATATCACTCTGTAGTAAATGAAGAGAAATGACAGCACCTGCTTTAGACATCTGTTCTGGGATAGGATGTAAACTCTTCTCCTTTCCTCCATATATAATATTCTGCTTCTTTGTACTTTTGTTTTTGGTAAAGGAACTGAATATTGGGCTGACTTTTCTGTTCATGATATTTATGCGAATGGTGGAGCTCACAAAGACACCTGGGAGACCAAAATCAGTAGAACCAGATATCAGTGTTAACAACACACCTCAGAGAAATAGAGCTACTACACAACAGCTAACTGACTTTACTTCTATTATTTATGGACAATAACAGATTAAACAAATACTTTACTGAACTGGATTTTCATCCCTCTCTTGCGCCATCTACTCCCACTGCTTAAACTGTTTGTGTTCAATATGTGTCATCATTTCATTTAAGACTGCGTAACATATGAAGTGGGATCTGAAAATATGATTAATAATAGTCAAACTGGCACATACTACAAAGCTCCTTATATGCAGTATTATTTTGTTTAAAATCTTGCTCTGCCAAATTTCAAATTTTGATTTCTTACTTGCTCACATTCAGTTGTTATTAATTAAAGACTAGGAGAAAGGAAAATTCAGAGCTTTTATTGTTTTCTATGCACTGTTTTCCATAATAACGTAATGCTTTTCCATCTTTCTCCTTAATCAAAAGTTCTATTCAAGTTCTATTCAATGATATGAAACAGTGTATGCTGAGGTTTCTGAAAAATGTTGAACTTACATGACACCTTTACCTTCTAATTCTGTTTTATCATATTGATTTGTGTCTGTTACATTCACTAGATCTGCCATCACTCTCATGATTCCTTTAAACTTTGCCTTTTATCAGTTCTGCCACATCTTATTATTCAGCCCATTTTAGTTTCCCTGTTCTCAACAGCTGTAATTATATGCTGATTTTAAACACGTCTTGTTATACCTGCTGTATCAAGGAAGGAAATACTTTTAACATAGTTAAGATGCTAGCTATGTAGGTTAGCATGGAATTTCATGCAAAGTGAATGCATTGAACCCTGATCCAGTATTTGCACTATATCAGTAACTGCTACAAGCTTGAACTTCGTAACTTTCCAGACCTCTTTCACAAGCAGTAATTCTCCCCAGTGATCTGATAACACTTAGAAGTGTTAATGCAAGCCTGGCCTGCTTCTGCTTTTATTTAGGTGCAAACTGCTGCCCTGCAAGCAAAAGCATTTTGATAGTAATTTTGAAGTGTGTTTTTTACTCTAATTGCTTCATACTCAGACTTCCAGGCAAGCAAGATATATAGGAAAATCTGTGGGAATTCTACGTACATGACTGTCATAACAAGAAAAAGGTAAACAAATGAAAATTAACCTTTCTTTAAAAAAATTATACATAATTTGTTAATTTCTAAGTTTCAAAATCGGAATGAAAATGAGTACATGAATATATTGACATGTAAAATCTACATATGTAAATTATATATATTGTGTATATACATACCCTGTTGTCTATGAAGTTTGTAAAATACACTCACAAACACACTAAGAAATGTCCATACACATACAAATTCTGTACTCCTGATGCAGACAGATATATTCTCTACTACTAATACGAACCGTTCTTAATTCAGTTACATTGAAAAATATTTTGTCCATTTTGAAAATACTGACTGTGAACTTCATTTCATCAAATATTTAGCTCTCAAGTCAATAATCCTTGGTATTCATCTCACTAAAATGCTATATCTGTGTAGTAAACAATGTTTCTTTTCTGTTTAAACATTGTGTTGATATATAAAAAAAAAACTATCAACATTTGTTAAAGTCATACTTTCAAATCTGTCATCTAGTGTGTCATAATGATGCAGAATGATCAGAAACTTTGAGAAGATCAATATGTGGCTAACTTTCAATCAGTTTTTTATATGAACCTTTTTATGTAAGTAAAATGGTGATAGTGGAGGAAAAATGGTATCTCAGGTTTACTCTTATTACAGTGAAATCTGGAAGAGAAATTTCAGAAGGAATAGAAGGAATAAATTTTACTAATTTGCAAAAAATATCACAATCTAATGTGAAAAGTCCACAATATTATAGCATCCATGGTTATGAGAAAATGGGATTCGTGAAGTGTGAAATAGTGGTTTATATGTCAAAATATATAAAAAGCTTAAACAAATAAATGAATGACAAATCACAGACTGTAAGGTTTAAGTCCACCCTAACGTATGTATGTAATGTCCAGTAAGTCTCTTAGTATTGTAACGTACATAATATTAGAATCATAGAATCATAGAATCATACAGGTTGGAAAAGACCTCTAAGATCATCATGTCCAACCATCAACCCAACACCACCATGCCCACTACACCATGTCCCTAAGGGCCTCATCTACACGTCTTTTAAATACCTCCAGGGATGGTGACTCCACCACTTCCCTGGGCAGCCTGTTCCAAGGCCTGACCACTCTTTCAGTAAAGAAATTTCTCCTAATGTTCAATCTAAACCTCCCTTGGCGCAACTTGAGGCCATTTCCTCTTGTCCTATCGCTAGTTACTTGGGAGAAGAGACCAACACCCACGTCACTACACCCTCCTTTCAGGTAGTTGTAGAGCGCGATGAGGTCTCCCCTCAGCCTCCTCTTCTCCAGGCTAAACAACCCCAGTTCCCTCAGCCGCTCCTCATAAGACTTGTGCTCCAGGCCTTTCACCAGCTTCGTTGCCCTCCTCTGGACGCGCTCCAGCACCTCCATGTCCTTCTTGTAGTGAGGGGCCCAAAACTGAACACAGGATTCGAGGTGCGGCCTCACCAGTGCCGAGTACAGGGGCACGATCACCTCCCTATTCCTGCTGGCCACACTATTTCTGAATCAGGCCAGGATGCTGTTGGCCTTCTTGGCCACCTGAGCACACTGCCGGCTCATGTTCAGCCAGCTGTCAACCAGTACCCCCAGCTCCTTTTCCTCTGGGCAGCTTTCCAGCCACTCTTCCCCAAGCCTGTAGCGTTGCCTGGGGTTGTTGTGGCCGAAGTGCAGGACCCGGCACTTGGCCTTGTTGAATCTCATACAGTTGGCCTCGGCCCATCGATCCAGCCTGTCCAGGTCCCTCTGCAGAGCCTTCCTACCCTCCAGCAGATCAACACTCCCGCCCAACTTGGTGTCGTCTGCAAACTTACTGAGGGAGCACTCGATCCCCTCATCCAGATCATTGATGAAGATATTGAACAGGACCGGCCCCAGTACTGAGCCCTGAGGAACACCGCTCGTGACCGGCCGCCAACTGGATTTAACTCCGTTCACCACAACTCTCTGGACTCGGCCGTCCAGCCAGTTTTTTACCCAGCGAAGAGTGTACCTGTCTAGGCTGTGAGCTGCCAGCTTCTCTAGGAGAATGCTGTGGGAGACAGTGTCAAAGGCCTTACTGAAGTCCAAGTAGACCACATCCACTGCCTTTCCCTCATCCACTAGGCGGGTCACCTGGTCATAGAAGGAGATCAGGTTGGTCAAGCAGGACCTGCCTTCCATGAACCCGTGCTGGCTAGGCCTGATCCCCTGGTTGTCCCGCACATGGCTCGTGAGCGCCCTCAAAACCAACCGCTCCATGATCTTCCCTGGCACCGAGGTCAGGCTGACCGGCCTGTAGTTCCCCGGATCCTCCTTCCGGCCCTTCTTGTAGATGGGAGTCACATTGGCGAGCCTCCAGTCGTCCGGGACCTCCCCAGTTAACCAGGACTGCTGGTAAATGATGGAGAGCGGCTCAGCAAGCTCCTCCGCCAGCTCCCTCAGTACCCTCGGGTGGATCCCATCCGGCCCCATAGACTTGTGAACGTCCAGGTGGCATAGCAGGTCATGAACTTCATCCTCTTGAATTATGGGGGGTTTATCCTGCTCGTCGTCCCTGTCTTCCAGCTCAGGGGGCTGAGTACCCTGAGGATAACCATTCTGACTACTAAAAACTGAGGCAAAGAAGGCGTTGAGTACCTCAGCCTTTTCCTCGTCCTTGGTGGCAACGTTCCCCCCTGCATCCAATAGAGGATGGAGATTCTCCTTGGCTCTCCTTTTGTCATTAACATACTTATAAAAGCATTTTTTGTTGTCTCTCACGACAGTGGCCAGGTTGAGTTCTAGCTGGGCTTTTGCCTTTCTAATTTCCTTTCTGCACGACCTAACGCGATCCCTGTACTCTTCTTGAGTTGCCTGCCCCTTCTTCCACAAGTGATAAACTCTCCTTTTTTTCCTGAGTCCCAGCCAGAGCTCCCCGTTCAGCCAGGCCGGTCGCCTTCCCCGCCCGTTCTTCTTGCAGCACATGGGGACAGCCCGCTCCTGCGCCTTTAAGACTTCCTTCTTGAAGAACGTCCAGCCTTCCTGGACCCCTTTGCCCTTCAGGACCGTCTCCCAAGGGACCCTCTCGACCAGTGTCCTGAGCAGGCCAAAGTCCGCCCGCCGGAAGTCCATGGTAGCGGTTTTGCTGGTCCCCCTCTTTACTTCACCAAGTATCGAGAATTCTACCATTTCATGGTCGCTAAGCCCAAGCCGGCCTCCGACCACCACATCTCCCACCAGCCCTTCTCTGTTCGTGAACAGCAGGTCAAGCGAGGCATCTCCCCTGGTGGGCTCGCTTACCAGCTGCGTCAGGAAGTTATCCTCCACACACTCCAGGAACCTCCTCGACTGTTTCTTCTCTGCCGTGTGGTATTTCCAGCAGACATCCGGAAAGTTGAAGTCCCCCATGAGAACAAGGGCTAGCGACTGGGAGACTTCTGCCAGCCTCTGGTAGAATATTTCGTCTGCCTCCTCATCCTGGTTAGGTGGTCTATAACAGACTCCCAGCAGGATATCTGCCTTGTTGGCCTTCCCCCTCATCCTTACCCACAAGCACTCGACCTCGTCATCACTACCATCGAGCTCTAGACAGTCGAAGCATTCCCTAACATACAGGGCTACTCCACTGCCTCTCCTTCCTCGCCTGTTCCTTCTGAAAAGCTTATAGCCGTCCATTGCAGCACTCCAATCGTGCGACTCATCCCACCATGTTTCCGTGATGGCGACTAAGTCATAGCTACCCCGCTGCACAATGGCTTCCAGCTCCTCCTGTTTGCCGCCCATGCTGCGTGCATTGGTATAGATGCACTTGAGCTGGGCTGCCGATTTCTCCCCCGACAATGGCGTGCGGTCCCTAGGCTCTTCTCTAGTGAGCCTGGTTTTATCCCCGTCCCCCTTCGAATCTAGTTTAAAGCCCTCTCGATGAGCCCGGCCAACTCACACGTGAGAATTCTTTTCCCCCTGCGAGACAGCTGAACTCCGTCTGTCGCCAGCAGGCCCCGTGCCGTGTAAAAATATTTACGCTGTATCTGAAGAGCATAGAAGTGGTGTTGATCCGGTGATGGGACATTTCAGCCTTCATAGAAAGTGAGGTTAAAGAAAGTCTATTACTTTAATAATTTAATGTTCCTGACTAAGTAGAAATCCTTCACATTTTCATTTATTTTATTATGCACTCTTAGTCAAATGAAACTAACATCAATTAAGCCAGTCTGTTAAATTAGGTCACCTCATTTTCATTTCAGAAGTATTTTACCTTGATTTTTTCACTTTGTGTTTTTTATGTTATCGGCAGACATAAAAAACCATAAAAATATGAAAATCCAAAAATGTAACAGAATCATAATGACTTCAGGTAATATTTTTGCTAACCGTTATAAAAACTACCATGAGAAACTAATTCATAGTATTTTGTAATATCTGACAGTAGAGTATACTAACTAGCTTCTTCCCATAAAAATTAACAAGCAGACTTTTCAAGGAGATTGCATACAACGATATATCTACAGTGAAAGCCTTTTTACTGATGATTGTGATTCACAGCAATAAGAAATACTTTGTACAAATGACAAAATATACTCTTTAATGATAACTGTATATTTCCCAAACATGTAATTACGTTTAGCTTTTAAAAATAATGTTGGTAATTTAGACAGGATATTGTTGTCCTAGCAAAAAAGTTGATAGTTATAGGTGCCAGATTCTTACCTGTGATGGGTTAAATTTCCCTTTTGAGTTGACAACTACGTTCTGCCTTCTAACCATCAAAAGTGTTCCAGTAATATTTAAACATTTTCTAGGCTTTGTATTGTCCATCTGCACAGAGGTTCATTTTGCCTGATATTCCCAGAACTATGTTAGTTTACAGCAGAATTCTTTACAGAAAGAATCGTGCTATTGAGAATAAAACTCTTGGCCTGCATGCCAATGATAGCAGATTTTGAGTGTCAGGGATATAGAAGCCATCTTGAGAACATTATCTATGACAGTCATTCGGAGTTTCGAAGCCAGTGGGATCTATAAGCAGCATCTACTCCTGAGACTGATAGATCACCAATAGCATCTTCTGTCTTTGAAAGACAGTACTCTAAGGAACTTTATACAGGCATAGTTAATTTCCACATGATTAAAAAAAAAGAGGGGGGCAGGGGGGAGGGAAGAGTAAGTGGAATAAAACAAGTATTTCTGAGTTAGGGAAGCTATTGTTCTCCCAGTAACTCAAAAGAGTTTTCTGCTTTTGTTAAATAGTATCAGCATTCTATGTTAAGGTTGTGTATATGTTGGTTTAATTTATAGATTTTTGGACCAACTGAACTATATAACATTCGTGCTAACATTCATCATCATAGCCAAGAGTACTGTTCTGGTATCTGAAAATGTCATTTGTGCTGTAGGTTCTGAGGAGCCTAAAAAGATTAGGTTTAATTTTCTTTGAAGAAAAGCAAATGAAACACATGAGGAATTCCATGCAGCTAGCATTTTGCATTTACATTTTAGAGCAGATAGTGCAATTACTGAATTTACTTATGCTTTGCTCTTAAACCCGTATGTTGAATATATTCAAAATAAATCATAATGATCAACTTTTGTAGTTTAAAATAACAAGGGTTTTAGAGTCATGAGAACCCCCTACAAAGACTTTCTCTTGTTATTTATTTGAAAAACCTATTATTTGGTATAATATGAGGTGCATCCCAAATGCACAGATTGCTCTTCAAAGATACTATTACATGCCCTGGAGTTAAGTAATCCTCAGGGATGATTTAGCAGCATTCAGGAATTGTAAACACTGCCACTTCAACTGTTCATTCAGCTTAGTGGAGGAAGTAAAGAGGTTCCTGTATGATTCCCTCGAGCCAGTAACTGCTCACCAGCAGGTATAAGTTCTGACAATAGTCACTGGGATCTGGACCAAAGAAAGGAGTACAATAGGAAGGATGCACTATTGGATTCTAGTGTAAGGTCTCTAGTTTTGTAGTTGATAAACATTGTTCAAAGGCACCTGCATTTAAATTCTATTGCACAATGAATACAAAGTATGACAGCTACCACCCATCTAAGACTGGCAAAAAAAAAAACATTAAGGGTGGATGATGTATGATTTTCCTTGCAAATAATAACCATAACATTTCTGAGTAACTTTGAGCAAACTTGACTTGTATTTAAGTTTAAATAATGTGAATTCTCAGACTTCATCCTGCTAAGAAAAGATAATCAATATTTAAGGGAAAATAACTCGTTCTTGATTTGGTGCATCTCAGAAACTCTTTTCCTTTGATTGTGATCTCTGTTTGCATGGACATCACAGTAAGATACAGGAACTGTTACCTAAACATTATCTGTAAGTCTCAGTTTTGTTCTCAAATCAGTCACATCTGTACAGACGTAAAGAGGATAGTGTGCTTTTGAAAGTAAAAAAAGAAAAAAAAATCTTCTAAAATGCTGTGATATATGTTTGCAAGTGAAGGAAGTTGTAGGATGGGGAGAGTGAAAAGGAAAGAAATATGTGAGGTAGAAGGGTGGGGGACATTGTAGGATCAGGACAGGATAAGCAAAAATGGGTGCACAGTGAGGTAACGGGATAAGAATCAAGCAGGAAACTTGATCAAGAGTGTGAAAGCATTGAGGATGACAAGTTTAGGAACAAGACTTGAAATGGTACAACAGGTTATTGGTCCTGAAGAAAACTAGATTGTCTGTACTCTTCACAGATTTCCTTCAGTTTCTGCCAATGTATTAATCCTAAAAATCTCCATATTTACCCTGGTGGAAACGAGAGGCAATACCTTCTCATGAGTAAAGCAGTAGTCCTACTATGTGTCATGTAGGCTCACTATTTTACCCTTTCAATACCTCTAATTTTAACAGGCTTGTAGAGTTGTGAGCAAGAGTGGATTATACACCTCAGACCTTTGACCAGGGGGGTTGTCTTGTTTCAAGTAGCCAGTAAATCTTTGTGTGCAGTTATGGGAAATATAAAATGACTTCATAAGCCAATCCTATTTTTTCCTTTGATGTCACATGGGTCACTTTGTCATAAAGAGTGAACTGATTACTCAATACTCTTGAGATAATTATTCCTGATTAACAATAAGCTGCCCTGTGGCTTGACTTGGGCTGGCTAGCAATTTGTCATACATAGCTATTCTTTTTTCTTCTTCTTGAAAAGAAAGATGCAACACATTTTTCCCTATTAGTAAGTACACAGTGTGGAGCTGGAGCAAATTCTCTCAAGTATTAGTTGTCTCAGCTCTGCTTCAGAAGTTAGAGGTACCTTAAATATCTTTATATACTTCCTTCCTAGCACTGCCAGTGTGTGTATAACTAAACAGTTGATGAACACCTGTTACTACAGGAGGACAAATAGGATAGCTGAAGAGGTGTTGGAGCTATGCCTTTTCTGCATACCTGAATAGGTCAAGAATACACCAGAGGAAGACTGTTTTACCCTTCTTATTGGCTGGAAAGAGTTGCTCCCCGACTAAAGGTTTTAACCTACAGCTTTCAGGCAGTGTTTTCTATATTGTGGTGAAAAAAAGTGGTTTACCCTCTCTTGGCATAATTTATTGTAAAGGCTTTTTTTTTCTTCTAAGTTGGGCAGGTGGAAGGCTGTTAATCCTTACTTACATCATGATTTGCATTGTAGCAAACTGTCATATATTCTGAATACTGAAGAAACTCTGCATTGTAAAGTATCAAAAACTTTTAATCATATGGTAATTCAGTCATTGCGTGTATCACAAGCAGATTTTGTACTAGCAACTCTAAAAAAAAAATTTGAGAATAACTGTGTTTAGTACTATTCAGTGTTCAGAATTTATTTAGTATCACAATAAATGAGTCAGGAAAGTTTGGAGGAGATAAAACATACTAAAGATACTCACTTTAGAAACATGAGTTAAAAGTCTATCTTGTCTTTCATGACAGAAGTAGGAATGAAAGAATCAGAATATTTTTCCTTACACAAAACAGCAGTTCTTTTCCAACTTAGTGCTTCTACCATGGGTAGCAGTGTCTTTAAATGCTTGAGCATCTCTCTGTAGTTTTTGGACCACGTATTCTCAGTTTCTCCTGATTTCCTAGTTTTCAGTCTGAATATTCAAATGTTGATGTTTTTATCCTAATTTGGAGAATTCACTGAGTATTGGCAAATATCCTAATATATAATATTTCCCTTAATTTTTGGAGACTACTGGATGTTCCTAAAAGAATACCAATATTCATGTCAGTTTTATTCAGTCTTCTTAATGGTCTCTCAGAACTATTAAGCAAAAGGGACCATTAAATGTGTCCAGTACAACAAAACTTCCCCTCCCCTCCCCTCCCCTCCCCTCCCCTCCCCTCCCCTCCCCTTCCCTCCCCTTCCCTCCCCTTCCCTCCCCTTCCCTTCCCTCCCCTTCCCTTCCCTTCCCTTCCCTTCCCTTCCCTTCCCTTCCCTTCCCTTCCCTTCCCTTCCCTTCCCTTCCCTTCCCTTCCCTTCCCTTCCCTTCCCTTCCCTTCCCTTCCCTTCCCTTCCCTTCCCTTCCCTTCCCTTCCCTTCCCTTCCCTTCCCGAATTGTTCTTTTGCTATAGGACTTTTCATCTCTGATTCCTTCAAAGTTCTCTCTCTGTGTCAGTGAGAACAAATTTTCAGCAAAGCCTGGAGGATGAAATCTATTTCCAGTTCTACTGTGCTTTGTAGTGAAGGTGAAGTGCAGGCTAGACTGCATCATCTCTCCATAAGGGGTCTGAGGATTACTGTCCTGCGGGGAGGAGGGAGAATTCTCACTAGCATGTCGTTAATGGAACCACTGGCCGGAGAGGCAGGGTCTCCACTAAGCCCAGCTGTGGCAAGGAGAGACATAGGCACCTAACAGAGAACTCTGGGCCTCTGAGGAAAGAGGAATTATCAGATACTTTAGATATACTTAGAAATCACAAGCCAAGAATGAATTGTGACTAAATAGAAGCCCTTTTAGTTTATCAGTTTGACTCTCTTTTGACTTGAGTTACTTTGGAGAGATGTATGCTCTCTTGATTGCTAAAGATGCTGTAACGTGCATTTTGATCTTAGAAATACAAAGAAACACTAAAAGTTGTAAGTTCTAAAAGTAAGTTGTTCTTAAGGGCAAATGACTACAGTGCAGAAATAGTGAGATCTGGGTGTGTTAATGTATCCAGTTCATCCTATGCAGACTTCTCAAGGTTACCTGGATGAACAAATGGATTGCTGTGTTAAAAAACCTAAGAACATTTCAAAATTTTTATACTCCCATGTTTGAATGAATATACAAGCCTAATCATTGACCTAGTTAATAATCTTTTCTGAATTTAGATACATAATAAAATATTAATAAAACAATAATAGTTCAGTGATGAAACCTCAATGTAGATTTTTTTTACACTTCAATACAGAAAATGAGATATTTTTCTTAAACATTATTTTAAGAATTAACCTCAGCATGACTGCTTATACCTTCATTTGATTAGAGGGGTAAGAGCTATCCAGTCAATTTTTTTTTTTTTTCTATTGAAGACAGAAAAAACACTATATGATATTGGACAACTTGCTACATGGTTTTGATTCTGAAGGGCATGTTTCAAACTTCATATTATGTAATGCTTTAGTAGTTCCTCTGAAAGTTAACCTCAGAACTAGGTTTTTTGGTTCTTCTGGAGTTTGTGGCTTCTGCAAGCCCTCTTCATATAGGTAGAGTATATTTCAGAACTTTGTAGAAACCTCATGACTTCCAAATCTGAAAGGCAATCAGTCTCTGAAACTATACACCCCTTCTGTATGTTAGGCATTACCACAGTTGTATCTGATTAACCCACCTATCTCTGCATGAGTCCTCACAATATTCGGAAGAGGAAGAATCAGTACTAGTTTAGCCACCCTTACTGCAGCTTTTAGCTGTGTCCATATGACATCTGCTAAACAGGCTTCACATGCTGACTTGATTTCTGTGAATGTGGTTAAAACAGAGGTTCTTTTAGGCCATAGCATCTATTTTTACTAAATGTATTTTAGTATTTTGGAATTCAAAATTCAAAATCTTGAGTTTTGAAATTAAAAAAGAGAAATTAAGAACTTCAGTATTCGGATTAGAAGTGGGCTGCATTTACTATATTTATTTTTTCATTAGTGTGTATTAAAAAGGGGTAGGGGGAAAGAAGTGAAGGGGTTTAATTTTTTTCCCCCGCATCATGTTTTGAAGTGGATATATTTATTATTGTACTTATTTCTTAAGTTAATTGTTCTATCTAAAGTATATGAATCATTTTTTCTTCTAGTAATCATCTAGTAATCATTTGCCTTTTTTATTTCTCCTTTTTTCTTAATCTCAAATGTACAAAGGAAATAGAGTACTTGTCAGTGATACTGTGGTGCTGAGTTATAATCCTGACCACCTCTAAAATGGTGAATTATTAATTCTTACAGTTTTTATTTAAGACTACTGGAGAGCCATCATGTTGAAAGATAGTTTCCTGGTGAAGACTGAAAAATAGAGCCAAGTTTTGTAATACTGACTCATCCAAAATTCCTCAGTTATGTGAGATTTTTTTTCTGCATTAAATAGACTGTCTCAAGATCAAGTAAAGAACTATTAAACTCTGTTATTTATCTTCTCTTCACTTAAAGACAGTAGCTTCAGGAATTTTATAAAATAATATATCATGACAAGGACTTGGCAAAACCTCAGAAT
Source organism: Calonectris borealis (assembly GCF_964195595.1). NCBI lineage: Eukaryota > Metazoa > Chordata > Aves > Procellariiformes > Procellariidae > Calonectris > Calonectris borealis. The sequence goes on along the minus strand of NC_134314.1, from coordinate 30,588,726 downwards.
TGACATTCCTGGTCAATAGTCCAGGTGATGATCCACAGTAGCTCACATAAATAAGAATGTAAGAATGACTTGGTTAAAAATTCATCCTTCAAATTTTTGTTTGTTTGTTTTAATGTGTACGGCATCAAGTCCATTATGATTCAGCTCAGGAAGTTATTCACATTAACAGTATGCTATATGTATTAAAATTGTCAACTTCTTGTTCAAGAACAAAACCACCTGAGTCCTTCAACCACAGTATACAGTGAGAGTTGTACCTGTATTGTGAATAAATGGAGCACTTCAGTATAAAAGGTTGTCATTATGTCACCTCTTGCTAATACTGAATTTACTTGAAAAAATACATCTTCAAGAAATGGAAAAGGAAAATTAGAATTTATTTTGGCCACTGACTTTTCTCAGGCAAAGGAAAGTATAGATGCACTGAGTTCATATAACGCAGCAGAAGTCTTTGGATCTCTCTGTTTTGATGGAATATACTTCTGTTTGAGTTTCTTGTATTCGTCTACATTACTTCAGTATGTAAATTTGCTTCCTAGTGTTCTTAAAATATTTAAAATACTACTCGCCAATGTACTTGAATAAATATACGCAACGATTAACTTCCTTTCAAGGTAAAGTGGAAGTTTTTCAAAGTAATGTATTCAAATATTATTTTTCCCATGCTTTCTTCTTCTTCCTCTCTTTAATGCAGCTTTTCAGTTTACAAGTTCTAACACTTGCGATGTCCACGTTATCTTTAGGTTAACACACATGTATGAATTAATGCATTCTATATTACTTGAATCTTTCTTTGCTTTAGATATATTTTGGTTGTGTCTACATATGATTAGTTTGCAACACATCTATCTTATTAATCTCACTAACAATCTTCTTCTGGGAGAATGAAGTCCCATATTTTCCATCATATTTTTTGTGGAATATGAGGACTTGAAAGCATGTGTGTTCTGTCTTGGAGTTTTTCACATCTTTCTCCTTCCTCTTTCCCTGTCTTGGTGGCAAAGGGTAAATGACCAGCACTGTCACCAACTGTAATTTTAATAAAATTAGTTTGGAATTTGAGAATAAATGTGTGTTTCAATAGTTTTGTTGAAATCAAGAAAAGAGGAGACCCTGAAATGGGAAACCACCTTAAGAACCTAGCTTATATTACCATTCAGTAGGACATAAATGGTGTGTAGAGACTCTAGCTTAATAGAAAGCAGAATTGAAAAAAGTGATGTTGAGTGTCTCTTCTTAAAGTGGTTTCTGAGGTTTTGTATATAAACTTCCCCTCTTCTTAAAATCAGAAGACTGAAGAGAAAACAACGAAGAGCAGCTCTCAAACTTAGATTCACTTGTAAAAGCATCTTAAACTTAACATTAAAAAAAAGTTCAGTGTGTTATATGATTCAGTGTATTTTACTTTATCTGTTCCTACAGGCACAGTGTATGTTAGATAATCAATTAGACCATTTGTTTCAGTTATTCTTCCATGAACTAGTAAGGCTAATCAGGGATTAGCACTAGTGGCTTAGAAACTTTATGCATTGAATTTTGTTTTAGAATGAAACACACTCTCTTCTATGTCTGTTTTATCATCTTTGGGGTTATGTTTGTCTGCCTACTCCAGCCTACATCCCCAAATTACTGCTGCGGTCACAGGAGATGTCTGAGTCCACAGGGCAGAAATGGCTGTGGATTCCCTTCTAGTTTAACATCATGCCCATTCTGTCTCCCCTTCTCTTCAAATGCACACTAACGTATCTGACACACATGTATGAAGCACTTGAACAAATAAATTGTTGGACCCATTTATGAATCTTGAAGTCTTGGAAAACACTATCTCCAGCTTCCCAGCTTCTTAAAAGAGGGATCTTCTTGTCCTTACAGTTTTTATAATTGCAGGTATAATCTTCAGTATTTCTCCTGAAGGTTTTAGAGATCTTTCTTTTTTTGGTTCTTAAATCAGTAAGAGGCTTCTTTGTGTTGCATATATATAACTGTGTAAAATGGATGCTGGAAACACAGAGCAGGTAGGTGTAGATGCTTTTAGTGCACTGACTGTTCTTTCCCTTTGCATGTTTTCATAAATTAATATAGCTAGAACCTCCTTTCTATATCAAAGCTGCAGTAAGGATAACTACTTTTACATGAAGATGCATTTTATAATAGAAATAAAAATCAAATATTTGCAGTTATTTGAAAAAAATGGGATTATAATATACATTTCTAAATTAACGTCAGTAACTGCTAGCTTGAGACTATTCCATCAGCATTAATAACAGAGTTAGTAAAGGCATAGAAAGAAGTGAAAAATACATACATGTTGTGATCTGCTGTTTCCCAACTATAAATAATCTTGCAGTCAAGACTCTTAGTTTTTAAAACTATGTTTCTTTGTAACAAGTTGACTTCACTAAAATATTTACTGACCTAGAGTTGAAGGTAAATGATACAAGTGTGTGCACAAGTGTGACTTCCATTTAATAGATGATTAAAACATTTCTCTAAGGTACAAGTACAAAAATCAGGACTTATTTTAATTGTTACGATTATTTACAATATACTTTTAAACTTGCCAAGTCCCATCTGGTAGATAAATAATATTCTGAGAGTGACTTTTCTTTCCAGGAAGTCTTCCTTGTAGTTATTGGGGCTTCCACCTAAGGCTGCTGCTGTTCTAATTAATTTGCGGTATTTTTTAATTTTATATTTAGGTCTCTTGTTTTGGTTTTCTGAGCTTGTTTTGTTCTGGAACATATCCATAACACCAGATATAAGCAATGATATGAGCTCATAAAGATGACAATAAGAAATGACTTCCAATTCATTAGCAGAATTCTCATCTGAAAGGCAGGGGATGTCTTTTTACTCCTCAATGTTATGATAAGACTGATTAAAAAAATTATATATACTTTTATATATATATACACACACATGTGTTTGTGTATGTATACATTTCATAGAAAGCAAATTCTGTATATAATCCTACAAGAATTTACTAATGAGTATAATGCTTCCTGTCATGAACTTGATTTTACTGTAATGTGATTTGCAGAGTCTAAGCCTCAACTAGCTCTATGTGTTTTATTATACCAATTTTAAAATCTTTGTAGGCTCTATAAATTTATCTGCTTAAAATGTAGATCACTTTTTTTATGTATATCATATTTCAGTCTTATATACATACTTTTTTTTGCAAGACTTTAGAGTGGGTAACTGAAAGTTGCTTTTATCAAAAGTAATTTTTTTAAATTAAAAAACAAAAAAAACCTGTTGAAGCTTCAGTGGGATATAGTTAGATGAGGATATTTTAAACGATTTCTATTGAAGCATCTTTTTTTGCTATTTAAAAATAATTACTAAGTTATTGCTATAGTAACTGCTGAAAGTATCATGCCCCATTTGTAGGGTAAGCAAGTGTGGTTCATACAAATGATACAGATGTTCTTGGACTTAATTTGGAAAAGCTGTTAAAACACCCATTTCACTGAACTTCTGCATTATAAACGTAGTTCTGTATATTTTGGAGCTATTAAAGCTTAATCTACTACAATTGTAATGGATGGTTAATCATTGCTCTTTACTAATTTCAAATGAAAACATTTCAATACCAGTAAAATAACTTTAGTTATACTAATAAAGCATTAAATCAGTGAGATTGTGAAGTATCCACTCATAATCAACAGGATTGTTATAAAATTTCTGAATGCTCATACTCTTTGCTTTTAGATAATGCCCTACTTTAAAAATTGTTTCAGTTTTGTAACAGTACAGGCTGCTGCTGTATGCAGCTTTCACTTACAAAACACTTAAAATAATACCTTTATTAAGCAAGCTTGATACAAACTTGATTATGTTATTCTTGGTAACCAGTTCATTCAGATTTCTGTTAGGGAAAAAAAATGGTAAAAGTGGCAAGAAGAGCAATAACGATTCTTCAAGTACTGAAATATTTCCCTAATGCATAGTGTAATCTCTTGAAATGTAATTTGCTGGGCATAATACCAAGCATTGGCCTATGAGATGCAAGCAAGTGCTTACACAGGTGCATTGCATCCATGGAAATGAAGCAAATAAATGATTTCATCCTTCTAAGCAGTGGGAGGTAATTTTATTTATTTCATAGGTCAACATGCTTTTCTTTCCCAAGAGATGACCGATGATGAGGTGAGATATGATTTCATAATTGAAAGTCCCAGCAGGCTCAAGGGAACAACAATGCAGTATTTCAAAGAAAAAAAATTCTAATGCACTCTACTACTGTTCAGTTCTTGATTCCTTTGCATTCAGATGCATAACTGTATACTTCAAAGTTAAAAATAAATAAATAAATAAAATTACCAACTGAACTTTGAAATAACATTTTCCATTTAGGAAAAGGTATTAACTTTATATATTTACAATCATTGTAGCACAACTGTTATGTAAATGCTATTTTTAAGTTCAGATTTTGCATTAAATTATACTTCTGCTCTGACTTTAAAGGACATTAATTTCTGCTGGCAGAACAGTGGGCAGGCTGCATATGGTTCTGCTCATCAACACAGAAAGTTGATGAGTGGGTACAGCCATTCCCATTGCCTTAGTTTTGCAGTAATGCCTTTAAAGGCATTGAAACTGGTAGATTGTTAAACACTTCATGAGAAATCAACTTTTTTTTTTCCTCCTTCAGATCCTAGTCACAATTTCTTAGACTGAGAAATTAAAATTTTAAAATGGGATGGGGAAAACCAAGAAGTTATATTGCCTTTTCAGAATAAACTGCCTTTGAATAGTGTGGGACTTTTCCTGTCCCTTTTGCTTTACGTTTCTTGAAATTTTTCTTGAAATTAGCTTAAAAGACTTTAGGTTGGCAGCTAAAGCACACTTCTAAATTTAAAAATAAAACTACTGATTAATTTAAGTACTGTTGTAACTTTCTGAGGAATGGCAGGGAGGTTTCTATCTGATTAGTACAGTCACATTGGCTTTTATTTTATTTAAGAGTAAAGTTGTTTTTTCTGTGGAAGCATCATTTCAATTACACTCCAAATACACAACCTGAGTCTAAGACTGAATAAAATTTTCTGATCCTACAGATCGCTGCAATAAACCTGTATGTCACACTAACATGTGTTCTAAAATTTGCTGTGACTAACATGAGGGATATCATTGATCAGAGTAGTAATTAGGGTTTTTTGTATGTTAACTTTTGGTCTCCTAAAATTTCCACTTTAAAGACTGAACAGTCTCAAAAAATGTATGTGTATAGGCGTAGGCCCATCAAGAAAGTACTTATTATTAGCATCTTAAACTCTGTTCTTTGCTAGATAATAAATTAGATTTCATATCTTACAATAGTTAAAAAGAATATTGTAACCTGGGGATGGGAAGGAGTTGTTTGTGAAATATGGATGAGTTTTTAGCATTAGTCTTTAAAATAAATTTCTGTAGATGGATTGTTATCACACACACACACATCTTTTGTCTAGCTGGTCCAAGAGTTGTCTTTGCTTTCCACTGAATAGGGATTTACCTGTCAGCTAGCAACATCTATTGACAATGTCACCATCTTTCTTGGTATAAAACTAGGAAATTCAGCTTAAATCAATACAACATACTTGCAGATATTAGTGATACAGTTTTCTTTAGGTTCTTTTGAACTTACCTCTCAAATTAGGATGGTCTAGTTCTCCTGTGGTTTCTTGGTTTCTTTACTTGATACTCTCATCTTTCATGTCCTCAACTTTAAATCCACTCTTCTGAGTATACTAACTGCAATGCCAGAAAGTTAGGCTCTTTCTTGTGAATGTATGAAACAGAAGGAGAAAAGAAATTGTCCCTGAAAATGTGATTATATGCTGATTATGAAGCTGATTATAAAAATAGGCTACATAACCAAAATATAACTCATTCTGAACTGTTTTCTCTTTGAGTTTGTTTATCCTGATGAGAAGCATCAGTAACTTTTTTGTTCATAGGCAAGATACCAGCCCTCACTGCTGAACTTATTTATCTTCCTTCACGTTCCAACACTTAAATTTAGCAGAAAAAGAGCAAACAGTAACAGTGTATAGATTTTATTTATTGCTGAAGCCCCTGGCAATGACCTAAGCACAAATGCATGGTTTAAAAATACTGTCATAGAAATGCATTAGAAAATTCCATTGAATAAAAGACAAAGCCTCTTGCCTTAGTTCCTGAATTCTTACCGAATCTGAAAATGTTTGGAAATAAGTGTGTACAATATGTGACTTGGAAAGTGCAAAGCTAGCCAGGACTTCTGCAAAGGTAATAACAGTTCCCTGAGAGTTAAAGTTATCATCAGGATAGCCTTCTGTTTTGTATATTTTCTGTTTTCTAAAATAGAAAAAAAATGATGGTTTAATAAATGGAAAGCATAATATAAGGTGTATTTATTGAATATTCTATGCAAGGGCAGTTGAATATGAAATTAAAACAAAACAAACACACCTTCCAGGTATTTTCAAAGCAAGGGAGTTAATGAGATACTGCTTTTTACTGCCAGGATTCGTAACTTATTTGTCACATTACATATAACTTTCTTCTTCTCAATGTGATCAAAGCCCAGTGTCCAGATTACGTGAAGTCTGCCTGATGTTTTATTGTTTATAAAGCATACCAACTGTGGTGCCTCACGGTGTTGATTTAATCTCCTGTCACTTTATATTTAGCAGGTATCAAATCTCACAGACTGTCAAGGTATAAATTTGCACCTAAAAAGAAGGTGCATTTAGCATTTCCTGTTCAGTGCAACCTATTGGAATATACCAAGAAAGGAAGGAGAATAGAACCTAATCTACTACGGCTCACCTGGCCCTGTTTTTTGACTCATTCACATTTGTATTTAAAATCTGTTGATAATTTGTGGAAGCCCTGGAAGCAGGGGTGGGAACCAGTAGTCTATTCTTCTGGCTGTTCTAATCACAGCACTAGAAAGTTGGGTGCTGAGTATTTAGTGCTCTTTTCCACAAATCTAAAACAGTGATGATACAGATTGTCTATCATTGCAGAGTACTTAGAAACAGTCTACAAAAAGAGCTAGAGGAAACTGGTATGGCTAAATATAGTCTAAATGAAGAAAATTAAAAACAGTAAATTCTGAAACTCTGACAGGCTAAACATAAGGCAGGTCAAAAAGGCTTTGAAGAACAACTAGCAAAATGTATCTAATTTAATGACACGTTTTCCTTCTGTATTTCAAGGGCAGGATGTCAGTGAGCAGGTCCATAAGGTTGATGGATAAAGGTAAAAAAGGAGTAATGGAAAAGCCAGGGCCATTACAGAGAAACTGGAATCAGTCTTTACATCTTTACACTCTTTATTCTGTCTTCACTTACAAGAAACTGGAGGAAGCATTTAGGCTGGATCCCTTCTTTGAGTGTGAGTCTTCAAAAGATCCTTTTGGGAAATAAACTACATCAATGATAGTGGAAAAAAATGAGAGAATGAACATTAGAAATTTTCTGTGTCTTCAATGCCAAGTCAGTTTTAAGCAAGACATTACTATGATGCCAGAAAAGGTTTTAGGGGAGCTCCAGGAAACTACAAGCCATAAGACTGAAGTCCTGCTGTATCAGGTAAGGTAATAGAAATATTATTTAAGAATAGAATTGGTGAATATGCAGCTAAATATGACCTAGTTAAGAACAGTCAACATGTTTGGGTTTTTTTAAAGAGTTGTACCCTAAAACCTATTGGAAGGCTTGGAAGAGGTAGCTGTCATGTGGATAAGGGATTGATGGAGGCTTCCTAAATTTCCAAAAAGTTGCTGCTGAGTCCCATAAAACAGACTTCTAAGGAAACTGAGCAGCTAAAGAGCAGGAAGCAGTAAAACAGTAAATGTTTGTTGCAGCTGGAGATCAGTAGTGAAATTCTACAAGATGGTGAGTTCTTTAATGCCCTGGAAATGGAATAATCAGTGCAATGAAAAACAGCTCACTGCAGAAATCGAGTTAGTCAGTTGAAGAACTGTAGAAGAAAGAGCCTTATGACACCGTGGGACTGTGTTATGAAATGGCATAATGAAATTCAGCATATGTCTGAAATGGTGCACAGGCACAGAAGGAAGATAAAAAAATCCTTTACAGTGACAGACCAAGGAGCAGTATTTGGGATTCATGCCCAATATTTGTATGAAAGTGTCAGCTCAGTGCTGAGTAATCATAAAAAAATCCCAAATAAAGTGTTAGGATTTATTAAGAAAATAAATGGGGAATTCTATAACATCATAGATACAGCATAGCTATTCATATCTTGAATACTGTGTGCATCTTCCTATCTCTTTTTAAAGAGATATAATAGAATTGGGAATGATCAGAGAAGAATATTCAAGTTATTAGTGTGAAAGCCATCAAAGCTACATCCGAACTGAAGAATAATAGGAAACTAGCAGAAACTTGTATGTTTGATCTGTTCTTGCCTTTCTACAGTCTTCTACTTCTGGAGAATGAGGACTTCTGATATGAAACAATAAGGCTGTTGTCACGTTTCCTATGACAGAATTTGGAATTCCATCCTCGTTCTGACAGAATTCTTGATTGGTTATCATAAACCAGTGTTAAACAAAAAAAAAACAAGAACAAACCATTTTTGGCTCATCTGTCTCAGTGCAATTCAATAGTTGATTTATTTTACCTTGAAATGCCAACATAGTCTGGCACTTTTACAGTAACATAGATGTTTTTATAGTTTTGCTTCTACTTTAAAGAAGACTTTTAAACTGTTAATCTTTATTTCTAATACTTAGTCACTTCCTTTAAGATCCTTGCAACACTGCTCTGAACAATTGGTTACAGTATCCTTCTCCATCCCTCCCCTATCTTTTTTTTTTTTTCATGTGTAGTGCAAACAAACTGTAAAATCTGTTGAATTCTATTCCTAGAGACAAGTACTGAAATGAGGATTTTCACAGGGAAGGGCACATGCTGATTTCTGCTCTCTTGCAGTCCCTGAAGTAGAAGTTTCCAGGCTAGAGGTATAATGTGTTGCAAGAACTTGGAACAAGTGTTCCAGGAGACTTGCTCTTAATCAACATGATGATAAAGAAACTGAAAAGTGTGTCATGAAACCTGGGGCTTCCTTGTAACAGCAAGAATGCAATAATTGTCCCAAGTCTTGACAGTTGTTGAAATATAATCAATGTCAAAAAAGCTCACATTGTGTTTCTCTGCAGAAAATCATATAGAATAGGTTTGTCTAGTGGAAGAGGAATACACAGAGTCAACTAATGGGCTAATGAAGCAATTGTACCACATGGAAATTTTCAGTGCAAGTTTGGTCAGTTAAAGTCACAAATTAAATGCGCCAATTAAGCTTTTTTTAAAAAAAAAAAAACAACGAGGTATAATTATCAGTGTCAGGTTGGAAAGTTGCAGTAGCTACGCTGATTTAATGATTTGTTCTGAAATTGTACTTGACAGTTGAGGTGAGTAAACCTTGTTACATAAATCATTATGAGCATTTTGAACTCCCTCAGGCTGGTTAGAGAGCTATCGATGAAAAGGACTTATTCAGTCAAACATGAATCTGTTCTTCAAGGTTTGGGGATTTCTAACAAAATCTCTTTGGAAAATGAGGAGCAAACATACCTCTTAAAAGGTGGGGGGTTTATTAATTTCTTCATTTTGGTACCAAGTGAGAGGGGAGGCTTCTTCTGCTATGTGTTTTGCTTTTAACATCACCTAAAATAATGTGCAGTTCCTTAGGCTACAATATTTAGACAGAGATTGGAAGTGTATGCCCACATTCATAGTTAGCAATGTGACCATTACAAGTGTCCACACCTAAGAAGACAGAGTCCTGTGTTCCCACTCTTCCAGGATTTTTGTGTGTATTTTGTATTGAAAAGCTACTGACTTCCAGTTTGCCCTTTGGGTTTATTTCATAATGTGTTTCTGCTTGTCACCAGACTATAGTGCCAAGCTCTTTACTCTTTCTTTGTAAGCTTTTAAACTGCTTTACTCTTTTTGAAATTTTTTGTGTTTGCTTACTTGATGACAGAGTCCATTAATTGCACATTCTGGGTTACAACAGTTTCACATCTTTCATAGGATGGGTGGGAAGTATCCTTATAATCTAATCATCGACAGGCAGAAGACACGGATTTCAGTACTTTTAGGTTGTAAATGGCCTAAAATTCAGGGATTCTAATTAGCTGAATACATGGGCAATAGAAGCCAAGACATATGCAGAGTAATGACTCTGTTTCACCCCCCAAATAGGTATGAATGTAAAAGTGCTCAGAATGCAAATAGTTCTAGGCCCACACAGTAGAAGAATATGGTTACTAAATCTCTTGGGTTAAGGAAAAGGTATCAGTAGTTTGCATATTGGCTTTGTGTATGCTGGGGAAAAGTGTAATAAACCCTAATCATCTTGTTCATCACTATGCCATATTTCTTGAGGCACCATTAAATTTTGTTCTCTATCAGAAAGATACAGATTAACCTGAATTTGGTTTAAATTCAATGTTACATTGAAATAACAATTTAAATAAAAATGGGTTATTTTGCTCAACATAGAAATGCTGATTTAAGCTTTGAAAATACTGGACTTTTATAAGCATTGAATACCTGCTATATAGACTTACACCTGAAGAAGAAATTCTCCTTTTTTTTTGCTAAGGATCATTAAGAGCTTCTTAAGAACCTCTGTGTTGGTATGTAATTTTGTTTTGTTCTGTATTTGTCATATCTTTAAAGTTTCATGAATGCTTGGATTCTTAAAAATTTTTCTGAACAAGGGTGTCTTTTGTTTGTCTTTATTCATGGAAAAAAATATTTACAGGTAAACTATAACTATGTGGGAAAGTTAACAGTGTCTTAGCATAAAACATGAAGATGCCTCCGTAACCCCAAGAAAACCTTCAGTGATAGCTCCTGTCCCGATCCAGAAAGCATTGTTTTAACATGGAAACTGCTACTTATGAAAACCTACTTCACAAAAACCTCTAAAACCTACTGCAAATTTATGTAATCTTTCCTGTTGTGCGTCCATGCAGCCTTTACAAGCTTCAGCAGGGAGCGGTATAGGGAAGGTGGAAAATGCAGAGAGGGAAGCTGAGTTTAAACTGGAATCTAGATGGAGAATAAGAAAGCTGGATCGTGGAACAAAATGAAGAAACAAGAGCTGGCTTTGTGATGAAAGGAAATGCAGGGACTGAAAGACAGAGAATAGATGGATGAGGAATGGAATGGGGACAGAGAAGTGGGGGCTTATAGTGAAGTACTGAGTTGGGAACACTCCTGAGTTGCAAAAATCATGGGAAATGGCAGGAGATCAAAGGCCTATTTGAACGGGAAGCAGGAAAGACAAGGTAGGAGGTCCAGACAGGACCTTTTGGACAGCATGGCTCTTGTGATATATTTTGCCTTTTTTTTTTTTCATATTACTGTGTGTTAAATTTTTCTTTTCTCTATGATCATGGCCAGATTAACTTTTACTTAATAGAACCACGCTAAATGTGTGGACTTGTATGGACTTGTAAATTTATGGAATAATATTATTTATGAGGTTGTGCAATCTATTTATAGCTCTTTTTAGTCCCTTTCCCTAATTTTTTTTCAAAAATGTAATGTCTGCTGGAGTCTACGGGTAGCTTGGAACAATAAGTAGAGTATGGTCTTCTCTGCAAATATAAACAAAGTTCTTATTCCATGACATATTTTCAGGGCAGACTCTATTAACATGCCTATCATTCTGCCAGGAGGGAGAGCAAGTACTGTTCCGCTGGTATTAATTAGAGGGTGAGCAAGAGGCCGAGGATGGGAACAGAGTCCCAATATAGGAGAAAAAGTGGATAGTGGGTGTTTTTCTAGACTGGGGAAAAGAGATTTCCATCACAACATGAGGCAAAATCAGGACGCAGTAAACCTAGAGATGCCGTTGCTTTAACACTGATGTAGGTCTTTGTTATCTTTTTATGTGAAGTAGAATTATGGCTGGAGAAACGAAGGACAGACTACTTCAAAGCATAGTTGTATAATGCTTGGTCTTAAAATATCAGAGTCTCTCTGGAACTAAGTTTTATAATTAATGTCGTGGTTTAACCCCAGCCGACCACTGAGCACCACGCAGACGCTCACTCACCCCCGCACCGGGTGGGATGGGGGAGAGAATCAGAAGGGTAAAAGTGAGAAAAACTCATGGGTTGAGATAAAGACAGTTTAATAGGGAAAGCAAAAGCCGCACACGCAAGCAAAGCAAAACAAGGAATTCATTCACTACTTCCCATCAGCAGGCAGGTGGTCAGCCATCGCCAGGAAAGCAGGGCTCCATCACGCGTAACGGTTACTTGGGAAGACAAACGCCATCACTCCAAACGCCCCCCTCCTTCTTCTTCACCCAGCCTTATATGCTGAGCATGACGTCATATGGTATGGAATAGCCCATTGGCCAGCTGGGCCAGCTGTCCTGGCCACGCTCCCTCCCAGCCCCCTGCACATCTGGCAGGGCATGGGAAGATGAAAAGTCCTTGACTAGCGTAAACAATACCTAGCAACAACCAAAACATCAGGGTGTCATCAACATTATTCTCACACTACATCCAAAACACAGCACTATACCAGTTAATAGGAAGAAAATCAGCTCCATCCCAGCCAAAACCAGGACAGTATCCACCCCTTATTCCATACCATTTACATCATGCTCAGGTCCCACACTATCCAATACATTCTCATTACCCACCATCCCCCTTCCCATCCTTTGATATAATACACAGATATCATTCCCTTAGTCTATGGACCACCCCTGTAAAACGTCTATAAAATATCCATAAATGTACACAAAATGTCCACTGTGTTCATTTAGTCCATGACTTTGGGCTCCATCTGTTATGGTGGTCACTCAGGTCAGCAGAGGTAGTGTGTTGCATGGAGTTACTGGGCACCAAAACCAGCTCTCGTTGGGTCACTGCTGCACTTGCGCTGCTTCTTGTAAAGTTTGTCCTCCATTGGTTCAGGTAGTTCCTGCTATAGTAATTCCTATAACATGCAACTCAAATCATGGGTTATAACAATTTAAAGATATTTCCATTACAATCTCCACCCCTGGTCCCTTTGGGCCAGACCATAGGGTTTAACATTGCAATGAACTCCTCCCCTTGCCCTGCTCTGGCTTGGACTTATCCACAGACTGCAGTCCCTTAGGGGTGTACCTGCTCCAAGTGGAGCCTTACCTATGAGCCACAGTCTCTCCAGGGGTATACCTGCTGCGGCATAGACTTATCCACAGCCACAGTCGCTTCAAGGTGCACCGGTCCCAGCGTGGCCTTACCCACAACCACAGTCCCTTCAGAAGTAAACCTGCTCCAACATGACCTTACCCATGGCTGCAATCTCTCCAGGGGTGTACCTCCCCTGCCATGCACTTATCCACAGCCACACGCTTTGAGGTGTTCCAGCATGGCCTCATGCACAGCCACTGACACTTCAAGGTGTACCTGCTGCAGCATGGACTTATCCACAGCCACAGATGCTTCGAGGTGTACCTTCTCCAGCGTGGACTTATCCTTAGGCCACAATCCCTTCAGTGGTATACCTGCTGTGGCACGGACATAATCACGGCCACAGATGCTTTGAGATGTACCTGCTTGGGCATGGGCTTATCCTCGGTCACAGACGCCTCGGGGTGTCCTGCTCCCGCGTGGACTCAGCCACAGGTCACAGTCCCTTCAATTCGAGTTCACGCTGCAGTTCCAGCCTGTCCAGCACAGCAGTACAGAAGCAGCAGCGATGCCCTGGCCATCTGCCAGCCCAGGCACATCCCCATTGCTGTTATCAGAACGTTCCCAGGCACAGCACAGTAAGACGATAAGCAGTGCAGCAGTACAGCAAGCAGCGACAGCAAAAAAGCAGCCACTAACGAGCACAAGACTCTAATACACATTAAGGCAAGCAAGCCCCATGGCAAGCACAAGAGCCTAGCCTGCAAATTAATAGCTAAACAGTAGTAACAGCTATAAATTCGATCTAGCACATTCCAATCAAACCTGTCATTATCTCGAACCCTTCGAGCCCCACGTTGGGCGCCAAAAAGGACTGTCGTGGTTTAACCCCAGCTGGCCACTGAGCACCACGCAGACGCTCGCTCACTCCCGCACCGGGTGGGATGGGGGAGAGAATCAGAAGGGTAAAAGTGAGAAAAAATCATGGGTTGAGATAAAGACAGTTTAATAGGGAAAGCAAAAAAGCCGCGCATGCAAGCAAAGCAAAACAAGGAATTAATTCACTACTTCCCATCAGCAGGCAGGTGTTCATCCATCGCCAGGAAAGCAAGGCTCCATCACGCATAACGGTTACTTGGGAAGACAAACGCCATCACTCCGAATGCCCCCACTCCTTCTTCTTCACCCAGCCTTATATGCTGAGCATGACGTCATATGGTATGGAATAGCCCATTGGCCAGCTGGGCCAGCTGTCCTGGCCACGCTCCCTCCCAGCCCCCTGCACATCTGGCAGGGCATGGGAAGATGAAAAGTCCTTGACTAGCGTAAACAATACCTAGCAACAACCAAAACATCAGGGTGTCATCAACATTATTCTCATACTACATCCAAAACACAGCACTATACCAGTAAATAAGGAGAAAATCAACTCCACCCCAGCCAAAACCAGGACAATTAGGTAAGGATTATGAATTTTTACATCCTCTATGGCTTATGTAGTTTAAAACTTGGAGACTATGTTTGACAGCAAAAATCTCTGTGAGGTCTCTACTGAGTCCCTTGGAAAAAATCTTACTGTCACCACTAAAGCACAGCTATGTCCCTGCTCCCTGTATTTCTCAGATACCTCTCATTCTCTGTTACTGTTACAAACTCCTTGCTTTCAGTATCTCTTGCTCTGTTTATCCCAATGGAGTAGGTTTGCTTTTGAGGAAGAACCCTTCTCCTCCCTCCTCAGCCTGCAGTGTTTCTGCTCACCAGTAGTGCAGTAGCCAGGCAAAAGCAAAAGGGTATTTCCTCTTTGCTGCTGAGAGTCGTCCTTCTAAAGGTAAACCGTGAACAAACAAAAAAGATAAAGCCTCTGTCATCACGAAGTTAATACCTACATTTCAAAGAGTCTATCCTTGAGCACAGTAAACTTTGGTTAAACTCTTTTGGAGGTGGAGAGGGAAGGGAGAGAAAGTGAATGTCAGAGAAATAGGATAAATGTTCACTGACTTAAATGAAAAGAGCTATTCATGTAAGCAATCACTGAGAAAAATACTGCAAAATACAGGACCTAGAATTTAAAGTCCTCTGGGGACCTTACAGAGTGAAAAGTATGAGAAATTAGATAGTGTTTTGAATTACAACAAGATATGAGTTGAACCAATATATTTTCTCAAGAGGATGTCTTCAGTGGTATGTATTTCTAAAGTCAGTGAGTAGTAGTGAGTGCTTTATATCAGCTCCCAAACTTATTAA
The DNA here is from genome assembly GCF_964195595.1 of Calonectris borealis. Lineage (NCBI taxonomy): Eukaryota > Metazoa > Chordata > Aves > Procellariiformes > Procellariidae > Calonectris > Calonectris borealis. Next base: position 30,573,332 of record NC_134314.1, on the reverse strand, counting down.
TTAGATCTAGTGAGTGTGTGCGTTCAGGGGACAGATAGGGTGGAGGTAAAGTGACAAGGAAGGAGAAGGTAGTCTGGACTTCTTAGACTCCCCTTTGTCACTGATTTACTGTTTCTATCCCCTCTCTCTCTCTCTCTCTCTTTCTTTTTTTTAACTGAATCTCTTTGTTTTCTCTTACAACTGTTATCAAAAGTTAACAAATTTATTCACAGTATAGTGTGTCTTAAAATCCCATCATTTCTGATACTGATGAAACAATGTCCCTGTTGCAAATAAACAAGTGATACTCCATCAAGACGTAGCTGAATTAGCTTTCGCTTTGAAGTACAATTTAGCACCAGGACATGAGTGAATGCCATTCTTTTCTCTGTGTGATAATGCTTTGAAATGTAACTGTTTGTAAAATGCCAAACAATAGCATTCTCCCCTGAGATTGAAATGTTACTGTCAACAAATTGAAAAAAAAAAAAGAAGCCGTGTCACATATTGAGATTGTTGTAAGAAGCACAGCAGTTAATTTCAGAGCTATGAAATATTGATATCTATCCTTTAAGCTTGAGATCCAGCAGAAAGTACGTTAGTATTTTGCTTTGTTAATATCTATTGACTTTACGGAAAGTCAGTGGATATAATAGTAGAACTTCATCAGAGAATATTTGTATAGTCAAATTCTGTTTGTACTAGTATATGGGTGTATAAAGGATAAACTATCATTTGCGCAAACATCCAGACAATCAAAAAATCCACTCATATGCATGCTGATTGAAAAAAGCATAGTGACTGCACCTGAATAGATCTGTTAACAATTAAATTAATTTTTAAATAATATTTTGAGAGTGCTACTTGTGTAATGTTCGATTTGAATAGAGACAATAGGATTGCTTGAAAGTGGTCAGCCAACCAGTCACCAATACCTATTTTACACTGACCAGTCATACAAGGTTTATTTTTTTTTTGTTTTGCCTTTCAATGATTTACATATTTCCAAGGAGATTTAGTTATTCATGTTTCAAATCACTGGCTGAAATATGGTATATGAATGAGAAAGTATTAAGAAGGTATCAGTCCTAGTTGACAATAAATTATATTGTTTGACAAACACAGTAAAATTCTATAAAAAAGAACATGAAGTTGCAAGGGCTTTTTTTTGTTGTTTGTGACTTTTTAACTTGACCTAATTTGCAGGCAGCATCTACTTTTTAATAGAAACCACAAAACACAAAAAAACCTTTAATATATGCTGATTTCATTTTTACCTCATTTTTTACAAGGGAAGAAGGAAACAAACTTACCTTCTTGTAGCTGTAATATCACGTTCTCTGAACCCTGTCATTTGTTGGTTGCTTAAAGCAGAAATTGCAATTGCAAGCAGTAGTGTTCTTTCTCCCTTTCACAATAGCAGAATGAATTAGAAAAGGAATACTCAAGCAAATCTAGTTCTTACTATTCTGGAATGACTAGAATACAAGTGCAATATTGCTTTCAAAGACAGACTAGTGACTGCAACTTCTTAATTGCACAAGTGAGGAAAAATCTTTGATTTGTTAATTTTTTTTTCTCTGTAAAATTTTTCAAAGGCATCTTATAAACTTTATGCTTTAAGGTAGCAGCTGCAAGCGCATTTTAAAAAAAAAAGTTAGTATACTTTTTTTGTGGGCTCAGGGCAGTTAATTAAGCATAAAGCACTGCTGAATCACTTTGATTCAACACTGAACTTAATGTTTGTTTTTCATCTTCCCAAAGACAATTTTTAATATTTATCATAACAAATCCTAGGACAGCAGAACAATACAGGTTGACTTAAAAAATTAAAAATTGTGGAAATGATAAGAAACTAGTGTTTTTGCTGTTAGTTTTCTTTGACCAGCCAAGATAGATTTAAGATAACACCTCTTTTTTTTTCTGTTGGAAAATGGTGAATGTTTCATTAACCTTTCTCATGTCACCCATAGCTTTCTAGACCTTTCTCATACTATTCTTCCACCCTTCCTACTCTATTTAGTAAGAAGGCGATTGTCCTTCTTTGTGATTTTTCCAGTTCTACACTGACAGTCTATGAGATGGGGGACCAGACCACTCAGTATTCATAGTATGGGGACATCACCAGCACATGAGCCTAATGAGATCTTTTCTGTTTCCTTGTCTTTACGTTCTTAGTGTCTAACATCACTTCAGGCTTACCTACGTTGACTTTCATTTACCATTTTATTGGTCTGTAAGTTAATATTGGAAAACCCTTCTACATTATTTCTGGTTCACTTGGTGTAACAAGCATCAGCTCAGAAACTTAAGCCATCATGACCTGCTAGAACTGAAGGGGGAAATGTAGCTCTGTGGTTCGAGGGAGTTATTTCAGCTTTTAGCTGGAAGGCTGAAGAGTCACAGTGGACACCCAATCTTAAAAACAGAATAAAGTGGAAGTGCATGTTTATTCTTTTTTGAGGGTGACTTTTACTGCACTGTATAATTTATTATTCACTGTAGGAAATCATTTAGCAACTGTTTTATGCTGGGTTTCTCACTGTTTATGATCAAATTTCTCCTTAACCATTGTTTCTATTATAAATCTAGGTAAACTGTATGGGGACATGTGTACACAAATGGATTTTTTTTTTCTCGCTCTAGAAGAATAACATATAATTCACGGAGGTCAGCATTATGCAGTTTACCAGCCACTCTTTGTCAGGATCAGGCTCTTCTCAGCCTAGACTTCTGGTCCTTTGCTCTCATGATCAGACTGTTATCTTCAGTCACTCTCTTCATCTTTGCCAGGTCTTCGTTGGAGGTAGGAGAGTCATGAGATCCTTTACTTTGAGCAAAACAACGTCCCAGGAAGAGTGGGATTTAAATCTAAGAATAGAAAGGAAGGCAGTCATTATTGATGCAGATATTTATGCATACAGTTGTAGTTAAAAGCAGCCTTTATACAGGAAAACAAATTGCAATTAGGGCAACTGACTTCTTGCTCTGAAAGATACAATAAGAAAAAATGTTTGTGCCTCCTTCCCCTCTCCCACCCTGCCTGCCAAATGAAAGTTCCAAAAGAAAAGGTTCAAAACAGAACACAAGGGAGACTTCGTGAAGCTGGGGAAGGGAATGGTAGCATTTCTAGCTTCTTTAAAAAAGAGAGAAATACAGCTAGTGTTGAACTATGTCTAGCCACTAGAAGATAGCAGGAACACAGTAAATCACAGCTGTGTTGTGTTTTTTTAAGTATGTCCTCCAGTCATGAATCAGTCTGATCATCCTTAAAAGTATTTTGAAGTAGGCCCTTTCAGATTGGTCCACTTCTCAGTACTGCTTTTTTTTCAGATTGGTCAAAAGCCTAATGTAGATTTCTTTTTGTACCAGGGACTTAGCAGCACTGAGCACTGCTGCAATGTGTGGCTAGTCCCCATCACACTACAGAAAATTAATGATTCCTCTTCCTCTGCTCTCTTGGGTACAGTCAGTTTTGCGTTCACAGCTTAGCATGCACTGGTAAGATTTGAGTCCTCACTGATGCTGGCTACTCTCTTTTGGTTCTGGGTGAGAACTTCAAGCTTCTGAAGTTATTCTCAGTTCACAAGGACGGAAATCTGCTTTCATAAACTCTGAGAAAATATATGAAAAGTAGGTAGCAGCTACAGTACCACTGGCACTGCTCTTCTTAAAAAGAAAATCAAAATTCCTGCCAAGTACATTGAGAAAGACCCTGACCCCTTTCTTCAGGAAGTGATCTGGCAGATAGAGTCCACCTTCAGCAGCAGTAAATCAAAAATACCTGTATATTCTGGTCATCCTACCAATTATCTCTTAACAAAGTTTTCAGAACATATTTTGGTGCCTGACCTCACATGAGCTTTGTTGGAATGAACCTAAGTGCAAACACGGACCTTTGATTGTTCAAGGACTAAATCCAGTAAAGCATTTAATACCGGTAAAGTGGTACCGTTCACTGTATAAACACCTTAGAATATCAATCTATTTAACATGCAAGAAGCACACGGGGGAAAATTTCATGAATGAGATGAGAACGAGCCAAGAGACAATGATGATTAGAGAGAAATTGAAAGAAAAGAACAAATGTCTGACATATCATTAGAGAGGGAAAGTGAAGGCAAAGCTTGATCAATAGGAAAGTTTTAAAAAGATATGTTAGTAAAAGAGATGAGCAGTCAATCACAGTAAAAAGTAAAGATAGAGCTATAAGCAAGGTACATAACTTTTATGGTTTTTGTGATGCTTGGCTTATAGACAGTTTTATACCCTCTTGTGACAATAAAATGTGTTTCCTTCTTTGTTTTAGGAGAGGAAAGCACTCTCAGAATGTGGTGGTTATTAATAAATGTATTGGTTATTACTTTTTAGACTCCTTAATGCACACTGTAACTTAAAAACAAAAAACCCCCATCCTTCTAAAACTCTCTATAATGGCTTCTGTTATTTGGAAATTCTGAAAATATAGTGACTGGCAGCTTGTATCTACCAAAGGTTTTCTGGTTTTAATGATATATCCTGATAACTGCTTATATGAGAAATAGCACGGTGTTCAGAATATAGACTTTGTAGTTGCTAGTTCCTACAGTCTACTGGCCTCTGAATGGATGTAGCTTCTCCAGTCTACCACAGCTGCAAAATCATTTCAGATAGCCACAAAAAGCAACCTAACTGTTGTATCAGCCTTTTCATGAACAATTTCTGATTAACTGCTGTATCAGCCATATTCTTGGGGTGGGGGATAGGTAATGGAACAAAGCTGGATCTACAGAAGCTACATCTAAAACTGCAACAGAAACTGGTGTTTCCAATTTGAATCTGCAGTAAGGTCAAGGAAAGCATGCTATAAAGTAGCATGATACGAATAAAAAAAAAGTTATAAATATAGTTTGGAATCAGAGAGTACTCATTTTAAGGGAGATGGCTGGCAAACGGGGATTACTTCAAATAGGTAGTCCTGGTAAAAGCCCCATCAGTACAGCCGTATGCAGCTGGCTGCTTCTGTTCTGTTATAGTTCTCTTGTGTTTTATTATATCATTTGAAACAATACTAAGTAGGGAGTAAGCAAATAATTCTTCAGTATCTGATCTCAGTAGGTTGTGGTGAAGGGTTTTAAAACCAGCACCTTTTCAGTCAGTTACTACAAATTCTATTTTGAATTTGTGTTACCAAGAACTATTTTTCTCTACAGATTAAACCACTGATGTTTTAATCTATTAAAAATACTTGAGTTAAGGGTAGCAATGCTGAATACAAAAATGAATCAAAATGGCTTTCTAGTGTTCAGTCTCAGACCACTGCTTCATGGTTTAGACAACATGAGACATGAGATGAACTGATCCTCCTTAACAGCAACTGTGATTCTTCAGTTAGTTGACTTGGGGCATTCATAAAACATTTACCTGCAAAGAGATCTGGGGTTCTGTACCAGGAACTGGAAAGGTTAAGCAGTACCACGTCAAATGGTTAGTTGATTACATCCTTTTATGAATCTGGTCCTTTGAGAGAACCCAGAAGGTTAATAAAGGGAACCTAAGCAACAAAATAAATTCTGAAGAATACTTCTGTACAACCCTGAAAAGCTTGTCAGGCTATATGAAACATGTATCTTGATACATAACAAAAACTAACCATAGACATAAAGTTTTGAGTAGAACAAATGACTGGCACTGAATCCTCTTGTGTCATCAGCAGCTACCTGTATGGGCAACAGGACTGCAGAAAATCCTCTCTAGACTAAGACTAAGTGTGTGAGCTCCCAGAGGTCTGTATCTATATATATCTGCCAAAAAACTCCAGTGATATCACTGCAGCCTGATGAAATAGAAAATTGTGCTGGTTTAGATCCTTCTGTACTGTTCTGGCAAATGAGATAAATACTCAATTTTCAGTAAAACAGAAGGCTGCCTCTCTGTCTCTTACTGAACAGTTAACTTCTGGCCTCATCAAAATGACACCAAAATTTACAGCAGTTTTAAGTTTGATATTTCATGGTACTGAGATTGTATTACCTTGATCGCTTGCTCTTGCTCTTGTTTTAATGTGCTGTCACCTGAGTCACTAGCACTGAATCTGGAGGGTTTTAATAGTCTATAGCTATGGACATGGTACTTTGAACTCTGTATTCTACCTCTAACATATCTAACTTGTCTTTGAGTAATCTGCTGTTTCATTATAAGCTATACTGAAACCAATGCAGTATCCCAAATCTGGCAGGATCATGTAAAACTAAGCTTATGCAGAAATAGGTGGTTGTCTCTTTCAACCTACCATGCATTTCTGAATATTAACATCTTTGGTTTCATGTGTTATTTTTCAGAGATTCATACACACACACAAAAATTCCTTCTCATAAGATATCTGGAAAAATTTAAATACACAGTGTATTTTCAGATGGGAGATAACAGGCTGAAATGAGACATGTATTAAATAAGTGCGAAGACAAAATCCTAATCAAAACTCGCACAAAAAGGAAAAGAGAGGAAAAGATACAATCTTATCCCTTGCTGAAACTCATAGTAATGTTACTGCATAAATACAGAAGAAAAAAGCTTTCATAAACCAGAATAAATCACACTAGAAGACTGGGCTGGCACAAAATGGAAGAAAGGTCTCTGCATGTGTTGGAAGCCTTTACTTAACCCTTCTCTCACCTGGATCTTAAGAGAATTTCAGCTTGATTAGAGATAAACACATAGAAACATCCAAGGAAGATCGTCATACTTAATCTGCATGCATTTTTTAAAACTTCTATTCCATTTTCTCTGTAAATAGTGTCTATTGGTAATCCTTATTCACTTGTTATCTTCATCGTGCGTGCAAGTTTACTTAACTGTGGGGAAATCCTTAAAAGTAAGGTTTTGGCATTCCCCGGCAATTGCCCTTCACCATCATGGTGCATGCCTGCAGAGGCTGTGTTTTACTAGTTTGAGCGCTTGTATTGTAGGGGTCAATCTTCCAGTGATCAAAGATAACCAAAAGAGCTCATTGACATCAGGAAAGGCTGTAGAGACAATGCCTGATCCTCAAAACTTGGAAAGGACTGTATGAAAACCAGAGTTTCATCGTTGCTATCTGTCGAGTGGAGAGAAGTTTGGTGCTCATTGTAGGCATTACTGTTGCTATTGCCATTGAGTTATGAGCAGTGGGATAAAGGGGTTATGTCAAATATTGAACAACAAAAATTTTAGTGAAAAATTTAATTGAAAAGATCCAGTTTTGTCTTACATATATCAGCCTTTCTACAGTCATGCTAGAGATTAAAATTCTTTGATGGGGTTTCAGTGCCACTCAGTGACGTGTGATCTGGTTTCAGACTAAACAGATTCAGGTCCCCAGCTGTAGCTGGTTCTAGCCAGAGGAGGTGAGGGAGGTCTCACCACCAACCTGCAAAGGTGGCTAAGGCAGTTCAGAAGCCAGACTGGCCCACAACTCAACCAATGCTGTGCTTGAGCTCAGGTCAGGTGGCCTGCTCATCTATCCACAAACTGCATATCCATCCTTCAGTGACAAAACTGATTGTATGTTGTCTGCATATTGTTTCCATGTAATCTCAATTTCTGAATCTCCATCTAAGTGTTTTTTGTTAAAATGTTTATGTGTAATAGCAAAGAACATTTCCAAATAGGAGCACAAATCCTTAATTTTTTCAGGGATTTTTAGACAGTTATTTTAAAATACGTCCACTATGGTACATATTGTAAAAGCTATTTCATTTTATGTAAGGGAAAGTGGAAAATGAAATGCTAAACTTTAATTTCTTCAGAAAAGTTGAAAGTTGAAAAGTACCAGAGCTGTCAAGATTTGTGAATCCTTTATGGTATTGCTGCAGAAGAAAGACATCAAATAATTACCAATGAAATCTGAGCATAAATTATGTACATTTGATATAAGAGAAATCAAGAAGATCTATAAAAATTATAACTTTGAAGTTCTTTATCATTAGTAATTTATCAAATAGCCATTTTACAGCATGCTAATTAATTTTCTATACTCTGAGTACATTTATATTTCCTTTTGAAATCCAGCCTATTGTTTCCAAATCATTGCTGCTATTCAAACCTCTCCAGGATCTTAGTACTCTTAAAAGTTCTAGTAGTTTGCTGAAAGTATTATCTCCTTCAACTCTCATTGAAATCTTAGTCACCTGGTAAGTAGTTAAAGGGTGTTTTTTTATTTTTATTGTTCAGTTGATTTGCTTGCTATAGTTTTGTCTTTTCTGTTTCTAATTTGGAGAGGTCAAGAAAGTCTATTAAGCATAGAGTGCTGTTAGACAGAACATCCAGCTCTCCCTCTGGTCTGCATAAAGAATCCTTCCCTTCAGACTGGTGGGGAGGATACTGTGTCCTCAGGTACTTACTGGTGGTTTCAAGCTTGACTGGCAATACCAGTAGGATAGCCAGGGCAGAATTTCAATAACGCCTTTCTCCTTAAAGGTAAATGGGGCTGACTTTATCTAAGAAAATTCTTAGGAAAAAGTTGTTTCCTTTTTTTTATACTCTAGTATCACCCATGTTTTTGGATTTAGGACATACCAAGCAAAATAATAAGTTAGTGTGATACTTAAAATAGTCTTTGGACTTTATGGAACTGGGAAGATTTTTAGAATAATACTGTCAAGCAAGTTCCTAAAAACACCCATGGTAAACAGGAAAAATTGGAAAAAAAAAATTCATGTGTTAACATTAATTTATCTTTTATAATTTTTAAAGTTTTCATTCTCATTAAGAGTTCATTGAGAACGTCTTAACAGAAAACCCTGCTGAGACAGAGATAACAAAACCAATATACTGATTGCTTTTTCAATGAACCTAGATATAGCAGAAAGTTTTCTTAAAGAATGCGTAACAGTTTCTGCTAGAGAATTTCAAAATAGAGAACAAATGCTGCTGAATTACCACTTGCCCTAAAAGTTTGTCTTTGGCACTCTTTATCATTGCGCTATTAATCTTTTCAACTAACTTCCTTCTTGTTCCAGACATATAATATTATTTTTCTTACTTGTTTTCTTATTTTCTTGCTTTTTTTTTTCTCCTGTCACTGGTCTCATTTTCTTTTTATATTAATGAGGAAAAATCTTGTCTATAGTTCTAAGGCAGCAGTCTTTAGTTTTCACATATCTCACTCCTTTCTTCTTCTAACTTAGATGTGGTTTAGTTTTTTTTTTTCTACAAATACTTTTTTTCTTTATGTTCAGCTACATCTACAGGTACATGAAATCATAACATGACATCAGAATTCCTTGCTCTTAATTGTTCAGTCCTCTTTTTCTAACCTAGGCTTCTTTTTTCATTGCACTTCTATTATCATTAAAATATGCTGATGATTAAAAAACATCACATATTGTAATCCCATGTGTGAATACCTTCCTATACCTTACAGCTCTTGTTTGGAAGATTGTCCTTAAATATTAGTGTCTAGTCTGCCACTGATGAGCAACAATATCTTTGAGCAATCTTTGACCAGTACTCAGGGCAAAGGACAAACAACAGAGGGAAAATAAAAAGCCCTTTTCCCTCAAAATGTAGTTCAGTCCTGAAATGACTATATTAAAAAAAAAGTCATTGAACTTTCTTTTATGTTTACTTGTTTATATGCTTCTGCATACTTTGCTGGCATATTTTTACTGAATTTTCCTCTGATGTTTTATAATCAACAGGAATCTAAAATTGAATTAGATTATATTTTATTTTGTATATAGTCATCAGAACTCAGTTTTATTTGCAGTGTTCTTTATCAAACTGATTTCTCTTCAAATTACACCCTCAGATGTTACCATACTAAAGAAAATAGAATTGTAAAGATGTAATTTAAAGTCTATTTTGGGAATAGTCAGCTTCCATAGAAGTAGCCCAAGGAAACACTTGACCCGCAGAAACTTTATTACTAGTGATTTTGTTCTTTTTCTTGATTAGGTATCAAGTTGACTTTCAGATCCTGACTTCCTTCTTTCCACCGAAGAAATAATTTTCTTACGAACTTCTGAACAATCATGCACCACTGGGCACAGAATTTACAAGACAATTTTGCCATCTGTTTTTGGAGTATACCTATCCTGTCTTGTTTTTTATAGCAACCTTAACGAAATGGCAAGTAAAACTTGCATGAGGCTTCAGGCAGCAGTAGAACAATATTGTATGGTGCAGAATAAGAAAGACAAAACTGAGTGTGGCCAGTGTTTTTCAACATTCTGCAAAACTTCTTTCTTTTTTGGAGGTAAAAACACTTGAAAACACAAACTGATGTAGATACAAGTGGACCTGGTGTATTGCTTCTCCATCTGCTCATACAAGACAAGAATACTTGCTCGCCTCAGAATTTTCAAGAGGCAATTTTGTAAATACATGACAAAATGACACATCCTTCATAATGATAATGTTTTGAGGAGATATGCTATCTCATGAATAATAATGTGCTGTAGGTTTTGGGAAAATCTTGAACTTTACTATTCTGGAGTCTTCATTTCTTCTCATGTTACATTCAAGTCCACCCATTATAATGGGCCAAGCTGATCTTTCAACAAAATATTTAATGCAATGCCATAGTACTTAATTCCACTTACGCATCTCAGCTGACCACAGACTGCTGTTAGAGAACTTGTGTGTGTGTGTGTGTGTATATATAATTAAAAAAAAAAAAAAATTTCCATGAAGTTCTAAATAGCTTTTAAGATTTCATCTCAACATTTTGTGTACAGAGCTGAGCATGTTTTGAGCGCAGAACTGGGATAGATGCAACCAACATCCTTTTACTCCAGCCACTCTCCTCAATAACTGAGGCCAGAGTTGCTCTAAGGGCCTGGACTAGCTGCTGAGGTGGCAGGTATTGCGAAGATCTTTTGAGTTTAATGTTGCCAATGGACTGAGAAAAGGAAGATAAAGCCAAAGGGAAAGTTTGGGTTTTTCCACTAACTGTTTCCTGGAGCTGCACAGTAACCTAAACCAAATTTCCATTTCATGATTCAGAGGTATTTTGGGGTAGAAGTAAAGCATGGTGATTACCTGACTTGCAAGACTATAAATTTAGTATTGTCATTCCTGAGATGGAGTTGCTGACCACTGTAATGTGGACTCTGGTCACTAGATGACCACCGACTACCTACGCAGACACCTTCAGCTCTACCTTTCTGAGATAAGAGAAGGTTACACATCCTTAGTTGTTCCCCTGTTATTCAGTGTTTTGTGTTTGTTGGGGTTTTTTTAATATCTAAATGGTCTATTTATATATAGAGCCAGTAGACAAAAGTTTGAGTCCCAGTCTTCCTATGAAATAATCAAATAATGCTGTTAGCATTTAATAGATGTCAAGATGAGGGCCTGTAGAGCTCCCATTTAGACTCTCTGATCATCCAATGGAAAACACATGGTTTTACATTCACACTTATGAAATGGAAGAGTCCCAAGTGCAAGTTTTCAATGACAATTTTGCATCTTAATGGTCTCTTACCCTGGAGAAGAGAGACAGGTGGTTTCGTTCCTTGCTAAAACAATTCCTTGTTTCTAATGGAAATTTATTGGTTTCTAAGGAATTTGCTGTAGTTTACTTCTAGTGTGACTTAGAAATTTGTAGGTTTATTTTCCTTTTAATAACTACGAACATGTTTTGTGTGTGTTGCTAATTTTTATCTGTAGATGTTTTTCAGGACAAAAGGTGGGGTTTTTTTGTTTTGTTTTTCTGAATTGCCTCAATCCTAAAATATAGAAGTACTAGGGGAGAGAAAGCAGCAAGTTTGATTTTTCCCTTGGAACAATTCACATAAAACCATTTTTGTTTCTGCAGTTGAGTAACAAACATATCTCAGTTCACTTTGCATTGGAAGTTAGGGACTTGAGGCAAAATGCACATTCTGCTAAAGGAACACACAGAGACATGCAAGAGTGAAGACCTTTGTCACTGTATGCCGTGACTTCTAATGTTTCTTGCTTCTTAGTGAGGCCTGGGAATTTTTTCATGCACAGTCTAGCAAATAGTTCACTAAACTGAAAGTCAGGTTCGGCACTTGGTTCCTGTGTGACCTTGGGTAAGATACTTCTTCATCCTCTGTGGCCATGTGGCTTTAGTGGATTATCCCCTGAAAAGTGCTGCAAAGTCAAAACTGCTACTTTCTTTGTCTCAGTATAGTCTTACTGTGCTTAGTGTACTTAATGAGGGTTTAATGCAAATACTGCAAATAACTGACTCTTTGAAATAAAGAAGACATTAATTAAAATTACTTTGAAATAATATTTAGAATTCTTTTTTATTTATTTATTTATTTTAAATTGAAGGCATCTGTTGTAACATTTCCTGTTAAATTCGTGTCTGTGCTTCATTGTCTGGTACAATGGGAACTATCAGGTCAAGAAAAGACCTGGCTGAAATTTCTTGATCTGATTTTTTTCTAACACATAGATGTAAAAAAGTTAATAATAATAACAGCAACAACAACAACAACAACAACAACAATAATAATAATAATAATAACAATAAACCCAAAACTAACAAAAACAAGGTCAGTGAATGATTTGATTTTACCAGATTGAATTTAACACTTGGCTACTTTAAGTTAACTTTAGAAAAAAAATTTTAAAAATCTTACATGTAGCAGTTTTGTCAAATGGTTTTACATGTTCCCATCAGCTGTTAGTATAATTTTCTCATTCGTCTGCATATAATGAGTACAGTTAGACCATTTTGTACACAGGTGTGTCCAGGCAGTTCAATAAATTCCTGCTGTGATAAAAAATCAACAGCCTGTTTGGATCCTCACGAGGAGGCCACATGGATGGTAAGTGATTATGTGTGTCAAGAAGTGTTCAATCTACAGCAGGTACCGAATTACAGTGCCATAACTTTCTATTTGTGACACAGGCATCTGTCCTGTGACATCAACTCTAGACCGATTGCAATGCAACATCCTTCATTACGCTGCGTCTAATGTAGCACAGTTCCAGCTTTAATATTCCCACCAGTGTAATGGCTGCAGAGAGTTTAGCTCGTGATAGCTTTCCCTGAATGTGAACAAGAGACAAATGCCTGGTGAGCGGCTGTATATCATTTAGTCATCTCCCTGTGGAAAGCAGTCATTTGAGCTAGATTTAAAATTAGAGAAGTCACAGACTTGAGCACTTACAGAGTTTCCCCTTTGCCCATAATGGAGAAGAATAATGAGTTTCAGTACAAATTGTAAGGGCTAAAAATATTGCTTTGTGCAATGAAAATTGTGCTGTTATATATCACCTCCCCCTTCCTCTGACACTTTCAATCAGCTTGTCAGCTTTCACTGGTAGATAATTTGATGAAAGCTTTGCACTGAGTAAGGCTTTTTGCTCAGTTGTATACAGCAAAAATACTGCTTGTGTCAGGACCAATTAATAATGCTGAGCGTGTTTTCATACGTGTGAACAGTTACTATAAATCTTTTTTTCCATGAAACACCAGGATCCGTAAGACTAATGTTAGCAATAGGTACTAACGGCATACTTTGTGGCTGGTCTAAAGATGTTACAGTAGCCAGCTGACAAATTTCTGATACGTTAGGATGCCTATAGACTCCTAGCAACGTATTTTAAAGCTTCATTTATTGTGCTTACCTTTAACCATCCTTAAAGGCTGCAAAGCTATATATGGGTGTTAGCCCATACTAAAATTTCTCTCTCCTTCTAGCCTTCAAGAAAAAGGGAGGGGGCTAGCACTTAAAACATTTGATATTTAGTAGTTTTATCTATGTTCTCTCTTTTTTTTTTTCCTTTTGAGGCTATAAAGGCCTAGGATTTTCATGACATTTACAATCCAAAGTACATATTATTAAAAGGCAAGGAAAAAATATCTGATAAGGAGAATATGAAATGCATAGCAATATTTCCATATAATAGTAGCATCTCAATTGCTAAATAGTTGTTTATGAGGCAGTTATTATTGGACACCCACAGGATCTTCCTATCTTTTGGTCACTGGAAATGATATGCCAAGAGCTGGGGAATGTAAATATAGCTACAAAGTCCACTGCAACTACAGAATCTGAGCAGCTGAAAATTAAAGTAATTGAAAAAGTTAATGTGTCAGACACTTGAATATTTTGAGGAAAAACTTTGTTGTTTTAGCTGTTTCCATTCTCTCCAACCCTCTTTCATTTTAGATACCAATATTTGCTCGTAAGTTATGGAAAGCTTCTTTGTTGCTGTGTTAAATGATTTAATACTATTAACCAACTTTTTTCCTTCAAGAATTTACAAATCTACCTTTACCCCTTAAGAGTGTAGCCTACACATTATATTTGCCAGGGAAAAATCCCTCCTGTGAGCACATTTTCTTTATTTATAATTTTGTGATATCAGTAACACGAGACCTACCTTAGGAACGGTTAATTTCTTGATGACTTTATAGTTCAGTACTATAACTTTCAGTCTATATGGAGAACAAATTAAAAAGACAGATACAATAAAGTTCGTATGTTGGTCAATTCTGTTTTCTAGCTCTTTAGTATGGGTACAGGTTGTAAATCATTACTAATTCAGAAGATTTCTCAGATCCCTGAACTGTAATCAACAGATTCATTAATAAGACCTAGTACAGTTCCACTCTATTCTTAATTCTTTTCACTAACTCCTGATTAATGTGCATTACTTTACTGCTCGGCTTGCCTTTAAGTACTATTTATGGATTAGCTGCATATTTTTCATGTTTGCACTCATTCAATTAATTCTAGCCAAAAAAACTTCCTCCTAACACATACATTTCTACTTTTACTGATTTTTCAGTATGCATATTCAATATTTAAATTGGGAAATGCTATTTTTGATTTATTTTTTTTTTAGTGTACAACCTTTATAAAAACTACAAAGGAAAAAAGTTTTGGGTTTTTGCTTGTTTTTTTTTTTTTTAAAAGAATTACATGTTTCAACAATTGATAACTTTTTTCCTAGAGATTTTAACAACCCACAGAGAAATTAGGTTTCCATAAAGATCTATTTAAAAAAAAAGTAAAACTAGAAAATACAGTGTATTCCACAAGTATTGCACAAGTAACAATTCATGTTTTCTGACAGTGAACTCAATTTTTTTTTATTTGCCTCATTTGAAAAAATTCTGGTTTGAGTCTCAAGGGTTGTATTGGTGGCAGGGGTAGGGGCGTGATTGAATTCACTCTTAGATGTGTCATGTTTCTTAGGGAAAAGAGAAGTAGATGAATGGATCCACATACATATGATGATACCTAAGGACTGTCAAATGAAATAATAAAATGTACAAGGCAATAATTCAGGTATGCTACTAAGGTTCTCGGAAAGGACCATATCAATCATTTTTCAGTGAAAGCATCAATTGTTTCCATCTTGTTTCTGTTTTCAGTCTCTGCTTCTGATGTGCTGACTTCATAAGAGTCATTTCAGCATGTCTCCATTTCCCCATCTCTACAATGGGTGATTAATATATTAGATCTTGCCAGCAAAGAGCTTTGAGATCCAGTAGTAGAAACATACAATACAGGAACTTATTATTGCATATCTTTATATCAAAGGAAAGTGGCTTGGAAGGAAAGCACTATCTATAAAAATCCCTTTTAATTTTTTTCACTGCAGTTGATAATTCGTGACTCTTCTTGTAAGTACAATTACAAAGGAAATATATAGGAAACCAGTATTTGTTGTACAAGTGGCTGTGGTGCATACCCGGTTCCATTGTTGAAGTCTCAGTGCTGGGTTCAGAACAGAACAGAATCATAGAATCGTAGAATAGTTTGGGTTGGAAGGGACCTTTAAAGGTCATCTAGTCCAACCCCCCTGCCATCTTCACCTAGATCAGGTTGCTCAGAACCCCGTCCAACCTGACCTTGAATGTTTCCAGGGACAGGGCATCTACACCTCTCTGGGCAATCCGTTTCAGTGTTTCACCATCCTCATTGTAAAAAATTTCTTCCTTATATGTAGTCTGAATCTACTCTCTTTTAGTTTAAAACCATTCCCCCTTGTCCTGTCATTACAGACCCTGCTAAAAAGTCTGTCCCCATCTTTCGTATAAGCCCCCTTTAAGTTTTGAAAGGCTGCAATAAGGTCTCCCCAGAGACTTCTCTTCTTCAGGCTGAGAACAGAGACATTTTTCTGTCTCCAACTTGCAGGATGTCCAGAAGTCCTCAAGACATTATATTCTTAATGGTTCTTGCTCTGCGGGAACTTACTTGTGATAAAGCACAAGAGGGCTGGAGTAAATCAGCTTGTGTGCTTAATTCCTTTAGATTTTTCATATACAAGTAGTTATTTTCTCCCACCTTTGAAAAAAAAAAAATTACAAAATAGAAAACATGGAACCCCTTTGTCACAGGAGAGGAGGAAGGAACACCATGCAATGTGCCACTGATACGTTCGATTTAGTAAGGGGACCAAAGAAAGGGGTATGTTGTGCACACGCACACATATACTGTTAACTGAGACCCATCCCTGCTGCTGTGATGAGCAGGCGCCATTGCGATCAGGAGAAAGTAACTCTGACCGGTGGCAGCATTGGGCTCTGGCCAGCAGCTTGGCACAAGCATAAAACTGTTGTACTTCAGGTCCTCTGCATCCACATAAAAATGTTTCCTCCCCATCTCTATCATTTATTATAACTTATCTCTATAATCACTGGGGTGGCCAGGGGTGTGGGGGGGGTGTTCATAGCACAGGCTGCCAATCAAATCACTGTGTGATGCTGTCACGATGCATTTTTCCAGCAGTTTCAGGTACTGTTTTCCTGTCAGTTGTCAACCCATGGCACATGCCAACGCTCATTGTACTCAGGTCCTCTTCCTAGTGTCCTTTTGAATGGGGTCCCAAAACTTGGCCTCTGTTTGCATTGTACTCCTAGTCAAGGCAAGGCCATGGTAATGCTTTGTCACCTTTTAAACATCTGTGAGGAGATTTCATGTAAACATTTTATAAGAAATATATTTGAGACAAGTTTGAGACAAAGTAAAAAGCATGAAGAGGAGGAGGAACAAAGTTTTCTATGCATATGAGTACTAAATTGAGCAACACACACATTCCCAAGCTGATAATACTGCACATAATACCCTATCTTAAAAAAAATTATTCCTTTTGCTTGGAAATATGGCTGAAATTGATATATGCACTTTTTTTTTTTTTAATTTTCCAGATGACACATTAGTAACTATTCAGAGCATTTAATAAACCTTTACAGTTAATGAAATTCATTCTGAATTAAATTACTCCTGGTCTGTTATTAAAGCATTAGAAGATTGTCAGGCTCCAGGAGAGGCAACGTGTACTAGGGTGCTTTACGTCGTAATACTCCCAGCCAGCTTTTCTTTGTGAACAGTATGTATTCTGCATGTTAATCCCAGATCATTCAGAGCTGTACTGCTGTAAAGAACACTTTTATTATGTATCCAATATGTTTTGTAATACCAAAATTAGAAATCATGCCTTTATATTCAAAACAACCAATACAAGATATTCCAAAATTCTGACTTTTTAGGTAAAATCAGCTGCTTGTTATACTAGCTGCACTTACGTGCATGTGTCAGCTCTGGATAAACCTTGTGATCTAATGTGGTGGATCATATAATATATCTTGAATAAAGAATTAGTATGGACAGAATTAGAAAATATGGCACTGCTTCAAAGACATTTTGTTTACAAATGAGTGTAGAATTAATAAATGTATATATTTTCAGACTAGTGAAATTTAACATGTATATTGTTTCAGCAACCTGTATGTATAGCGTGTACTTGCATATTTTGCATTCACGATATGTTTTTTATACCAGAAGGATTATTTTATACTAGTCCAGCTATAATAGCTTAGGTTTATAGCTAAATTATATTAAATTGTTAAGCTTTTAGGTTAGATACCTAAAAATATATTAAAGAGTACACTTCCTTTACATGTAATTTTACAAGTGCATTTACCTCCATGTCTTCTGCAGGTGACCTGTTAGTGTGAGAAAGACTGATTTCAGAATAGCCATGTTTTGCCTATAGTCTGAAATGGTATATCATCTTTGCAATATTATTATGACCTGTTTTCCTTCATCTTAAACCTTCATCTTAAACCATCTTCCTTCCTCTTAAACCTTAAAGATGACATGGAAACCTCCATTCTTCACTCTTTTTATTTATGTCCATTTATTACATTTAATTATATCAGTTGTCGTTATAATCTGATTATTATATTGATTTTGAACCATTATGCAAAGATTTTAGTTGATTGCTGATACTTATTTCATCTCCAGATTAAGTTAGCTGTAAAAAGCTCATTTTACATTACAGAACATTTGACCTTATTTATTTATTCATATAAACCCAATCTTTTTAAATGTAAATGGATTTCAGTAACGTCAATGTCCTTAAATAATTTTAGGTTGTATGATGCATTTGGCTATGTCTTGTCTTCTCCAGAGAGAATTGTTTCCCATAAGATCTTCCTTTTAAAACTAGAGACTTTAAGAAAGAAAAATCTATAACTCTTAAAAATGATCTGTGTATTTGCTTTGACAAAAGCATGTAATATATACCCATGGTGATTTGTTAAGTTTTCTGACCACAATTAAAAAGGAAATGGTGTCTTTATTGCAGATTTTTCATATCCTTAACATAAATCTTACTCTGATTTCTCTGATATTTGTTTGGGTTTTTTTTCCTGTGCTTTCTTTAAACCATTAGTAACCAACAGTAAATTATAAGCCTGATTTCTGCAGAAACTTGTTCTGTTTTTGTTTAGGTGTTTGTGTGTTTGTTTTCTTGGTTGTGTTCTTTTTTTTTAAAAAAAAACCCACAACTTTGAAACACTGTAGAAGAGGGCACATTTTCTCCTTTTTCCAGATCCCTTTCCCATATATTTTGGCTTCTTTAGTGCTGTCTATAAAAATGTAAGGCTGGTGGAGGACAGGGAATTGAAGAGAGTTACCTGCTGTTCTGCTGCTTGTTTTAGGTTCCAGCTGCAGCTGTCTAAATTGTGAAACTTCGAAGATACAACTCAACTGAAATGTCACAGTGACTTTTTTTCTTCTTTTTTTCTATTACCTGTGCAGTTTCTTAAGTGAGTTTGGCATTTTACAGACATGTGGAAACATGGTCCCTTTCCCCATAGAGCTGGCAGTAAATGTGTCAGAGCATACAAGAGATCAGAAAAATTAGGACGCGAAAAGGAAAGTGAGAATTCCGAGAAGGATGGGTATGGTTTTGTTGGTTCCTCACTTTCTATCCTGATCATGATAATAAACTGACACTTGTAATTATGGCTTTAAAGCATGCTGTTATCAAGAAAAAGGTACTACTCAGCTGGACCATCATACTAAAATAATGTGGATTTTTTTTTTTCCCTCTTGTGGATGTGGGTATCATTCTGCACAGAAATCCTTCGGGTTCAACAAAAAATTATATTCATATCAATAGCAGAATTGGATTTCCTGCTCTTCCTTCATTCCAGAAACTACCCTTTTCCTCACAATCCGTGGTGATGATAATGACCATGTTTAAAGCATTCTTTATCTTCCATAGGAAAATCATCTTTGTCAAATCAAAATCAACTTTGTGTATATGAGAGGATCCTTTTGCAATATATTCTCTTTTTCAGGGCATTAACATTGTGGGAGATAAGTCAGATGATATTTTATTCCGTTGCTTAACTGCAAATTATGTCTCATTTTTCTAGTTCTTCTGATACACATAGATGAGTGACTATCTAAAGGCTGGTATTCAACATGCAAACTGTAATGGATAAAGGAAAGCTACTGGTATTACAATTATAAACAAGTCAACCTATGTTGCTTCTAAGCATTTAAATTTACTGACAAATATGATTATTGAAACAAATCATGGTTTAAGCAATGGAAGAGAATTTAGATTTCATTTTATCCCCAGCAGTAGGGCTTGGATAGGGAAATATTAGACACTTTACAACTATGACCTCTACACCTACATGTTTCTCATGGCACCTGAGAGGTGTGTAGACTACTTTACACTGGCAGCAGTGCTTCATTGTTGTTTCCAACACTGTATCCTGATGCAGTTCTAAGTGCTTGCTGTTACACCCTATTTCAATCAACCTCCCAGTCCACCTCCTGAAGCAATACATTCTATAACAATAATATTAATTAATTATCTCAGAGGCCTTGTCCCTGCATACTTTCCACAAGCTCAGTCAATGTAGTGAAGGAAGATTTGCCTCCTACAACAGAAAAAAACAAGTCCAGGAAATGATGGCAAAAGTGAGAGGGACAGCGCAAGCCTATGGGATGTGGACTGCCTTGTAATTGTCAGGTTTTTTTCCTGCCGTGCGTTCTTTGATTATCCCTTTTTACAGATGGACAAATATTGGTGTCTCTGTCTCTCTAAAGGAGTCCTGTTTGAGCTTATTTAATGTTGAGAACAGAATGCAGAATTCCCCAACTATTGTCAGCTTTAGGAGATTAATTTTTCTGCTGTGCCTACATTCAGCTTGGGTTGCAGTTTCATCTCTCTGATGTTGTTTTGCACACAGTCTTCTGTGAAATTACATTTATTTACCCCAGAGTATTGATCGTATAATTACTGAGGCTGACAGTTGTTCACCAAGACAGAATGAGTTTGTGCCACCACATGAAAGAAGGAGAAAATTCTGTGAGCTCCTGCTGTTCCGCATGATCCAGGCAGAAATTGGGAGAGTTGGCTGAATGTTAGTTTTGTACACCATTCCTGTCTAATTGTGAGTACTTCAGTTAGGTTCACAAAGCTCCATATTCTTTTATCTGAAACAGCAGGAGTTTCTCTTAAACTTAACAGAGCTTAGTTTTTTAGTTCTATATAAGTTCCATTTAGTTCTATATTTTTATGCAAATGGTAGTCATCTAATACTTAACTACTATGGTAGCCTAACAACTCAGGTAGATGGATTGGATAGATTTACCACTGAATGCTATCAGAGATCTAGTAAGACCAGATATTGAGACTATGACACCTTAGGACACTGCTGAGGTTCTTTGATGTAAATGGAAAATTCTGAACACATTCTGGGTTAAACTGTACGGAAATATGATGGACCTGGAAGTGAATGCCGTCACTGACAAACACTCATGGGGGAACATCGATAACCTTAGATGTCAATTATTACAAATGCTGAATTTTAATGTTACATCATCTCTGAGATGAGCTAAGTACAGAAACTAAACAAAAACTTCAAAATAAAATTCAGCTTTGATGAATTATGTCTGTATCTCAAGAACCTTTCTGATTAGAAACGTTCAGAAATGGGGGGGTCAGAAATGGAAACTTTGGAAATTTTGCTACTATGAATGTCAGGTTGAATTTGAATGTCCCAGAAATTAAATATCTTCTCTTTATTTTCTCTTACCCAGACCTAAGTGTTCTTACAAGACTCCTGCAAGATTTACAATTTTAGTTGACAAGTCATAAGCAGAGACGATGATTCAGTGCTCTGTGTAGCTGCAAAACATCAGTGACATTCTTCAGAATGAGCATGAACTTGCTGCTACAGTCATCATCATGCATAGTGCAGAGCTAATCCATTTGCACGAGAATTGTAGAGCTCCTATACTGAGATTTAGTCTGTTTTCCATTTCAGTATGAAAAGATATTTTAATTCTGATTTAGTTAGAGAATACCTAGGAAGGATGACAGTCTTGAATGCAATTTTCATAGATCTCTCTCCACTGAGATGCTTGTGGTTTTCATTTCTCTATTCTAAAGAATCCGTTTATGGGGTAGCTTTATGTAAATCATCAGAGATCACATTTTGCACTGTCAACATTTAATTAAAAGACATTCCAAATAGAAAACAGGTTTCTGTCTCAAGGATTTTCAGGTTTGTATCTAATTATATTTAAGGTCTAAACTAAGTGGACTCTGCAATTTTGCTTAGGATGTCTAGGAATAAAAGGATAGAATCTCATAGACTGAGATCCATAGACTGAGATTCTGTTCAATTTTGAAAAATAAATGTAGGTGTTGCTAACTTCTTCAGGTGACTGAGATGTGGTTAGTACTGTCAGTGAATCTTAGAGAGCTATTCAGACCAAGAGTTCAATTCAGTTGACTAAACAGATGTCAAGTGAAACATTAGATTATATCCTATGCATACTAGAAGCCCTAGATTATCCTATGGATACTGAAGGGCTAGAAGATACAATTCAAGTATCCTCACCAAGCAGGGTATCCTATGGAATCTAAAATGGTACCAAATATCTGTGTTCAGGCAGCTAAGCGTCTGCACTACAAAGCTCCACTAATTACCGTGGGAATTTAGTATGTCTTTATAATATTTATCAAAACACTTCCATTTAGGCATTTACATCTTGAACGGAATACCATCCCTAACACCTTTTTTGTCTCGTGTGAAAAAGCTCTCAGAGCTTGTGAAATCTCTGTTGACAGAATTTTTTTGTAGGGAAGTCAAAGATGTGACTACAGCTTATGTAGGTACAGAGGACCAAGCTTTAAAATAGCTTCTGCAGCGCCGATATCAGAGTAGCTTTACCAGCACAGAGTTCACCACTGTGAAACCTGCCGAGGAACCTGACCAATTAGCCCGTACTGACCACTGCTCTTCTGACATTTATACTGCTTGCATAACTCTTTTGGTAACCATGGAGGTCCACTGCACTAGGTGCAAATAACAACTTCTGCACGTTGCAGTTGTCATAGTTCTGAAATCAGTATTAGGAATCCATTGATGGACCATCACAGGCACCACAGATTGAATTTAGTTGGATGAGCAGTTGAGTAGCTTGAGAAATGTGAAGTTGTCTCACTCTTGTCATAAAATACACGCTTGATTGCACAGCGTGGGAGGAATATGACTAGTCAAGTAGAGTGAAAACTAGGCCAACATATACTGGGTGAAGACAGGTAGCTCACTCAGTTATGACTGCAATTTCTTTTAAGATGTTAGAATGTTAGTCCATAGTTAGAATGAATCCCAAGTATGCCCTACTCATGTCAGCTGATGACTAAATCACAACTGTGCATAGAGGATTCTAAGCTCATCTTTCTGTGGTATCTTCTCATGAGAAAATATAAAGAGACAGAGGTCACCTCAAGGCCTCAGTGGACACTGCCATTTTAAAGAATATTTCACCACGTTCCTAACAAGTGTAAGAGCCAAAAGTGGAACTTCCACCAACGACAGTGCCTTGAAGAACCATGGCAACTATGGACAATCAGCAGCTCTTACAGAACTATGGATAGATATCTGATACTCTCATCTGTTAAGTTAACAAAGAATTCTTGGTTTCATGCTATCTACACATTTAAAAATTGTATGCACTATTGTATGAACTATCATCTTCTAAAAATACATATATATTTGGTGAATTTTAATGTGAATTTTGGAGGCAGTTTGTAGAAATAAACTGACAAGTGTGCTTTTAGTTACTAAGTTATGCAATTTACATCTAAAATTGTAGTAAAACTTGCTATGGATGTGGAAGGAGACTTTTCAATCATCTCATTTGTCACATGAGATAGAGCTTGCACCACTCAGACTGCTGGCAATGAGTAAAAGCGGGTCACGGCCTTGTAAGCCTCTCCTCATCCAATCAATCTGCTCTTGCTGTTTTGGCCAGATGCAGCGTCCTTGAATCCAAAGTTAGCCAGTGTCCTTTGGAACAATTCCTCACTCCTCACCTTTTTGTGTACGTCTACTTTGCTTGGATGTTTCTTGAGCATTTAATTTTGGTTATTGCCATTTGTTTAAATGTGCTTTATTAATTTTTTTCCTGCATCTCTCAGCTCACCTAAAGAAAACATAAGCACTTAGTTTACAAAAAATCGAACACCGAAAGTTTACCTCTCTGTTCGTATAAGTTAGAAACACTAGAGAGTCACCGTTGTAAAATTTAAGCTAAAGAAGTCTAGCCTTGCTGATAGTTCTGTGCCTTTTTGATGCTTTAACTCAAAAACACCAAAAAAAAGGTATTGTGGAAACCTTTATAGCTGTAAAGAGGTGGAGCACTATCTGATTAGGTACATCTTATTAAGTCCGTTAACAACTTTATAAAGTATATCAACGGCTCTAGATGAAAAACTCTTCCCTGGTAATGGGACAAGTGTTGACTGAATTAAAAAATTGATTCTGTAAGTAATGAGCAATTCTTTAGCTGAGCTTGTTTTGACGAAGTATGAGGTATATTGATTGACAGAAAGTTTACTGCCATTAACAAATAATAAATAAGGTTCACACCCAGATTTTTCTTTCCTTGTTTTTTTCTGTGTCTTTTTTTTTCCTTTTTTTCCATGCACTATAATATTTTAACTAATACATGACTTAAATGTGATGTTTTCAGATGACAGCGTGTGGTAGCTGTTGTATATTTTGTTTTGTTTTCTGCTAAGTCCTCCAATGTCATTTTCATTAACACGTGGTGCAACCTATGAAGTGACAGAATTATTAGCTAATGCTTGTCGCTTTCTTAAGCTCAAGTATTATATCAGACTTAATACATGTATAAAAAACTTCTGAATAGTGATTCACACCATCAAATGCCTCTTAAATTGCCATAAAAGGTTTGCCTGCTCATCTCCTTTTGAAGCAGAAAGTGTTCACTGGTATAATAGATTTTCTGTGATCTACAATGACAGGTTTATGGGTGTTAAGCACCAAAAGGCTTTTTCTAGTTCTGCATTACAGGTACGATCACTTTAAGACCACTAAAAACAGTTAAATTGCTGAAGCTCTCATATATGAAGCAGTAATATAGCTCAGTGATATTATGTTAAATGAGGACCCAAAGGTAGAGTGAACTCCAGGGAGCTAATAAAAACTAAGTGTATTATTTGGAATTAGTACATACAAACTAATTCTGAACCTCCCTTTGCAATCCCATCAATAGTTGTGTTCTCATAAACAGCCATAAGGAATTTCTATGAAATCACAACCTATATGGGCCCATTAATAGAAAACACTTTATTCTGATTCTTTGAGGTAAGAGTATTAAATAGAAAAGAAAGGTCTTAGTTGCAGCATATCCACCAGTATCCTATTCATGCACTAATGAAATGTGGGGCATCTAGGTATATGTCAGAATAACTAGAAACACTTAGAACCTTTGCTTACTTTTTTATGGCTTGCTTTAGTTTCATACTAGTCTCCACAGACAGTTAAATCAAATGGAGTTACCTCAGATTTACTCATCCACTGTAGTCAGATGGAAGAAAAAGATAATAAAACACTCTCCTGTTTATTCAGCAGTGTTTTACAGTTTTGAGTCTGGTTTTAATCCCTTTGAAGCATATTTAGTCTTTTAAGTTATTTAGTTTTCTCTTGGTGCCTCAGAGAAAAAAATGTGTTATTTAAACTCGTGTCCTTTATCATTAGATAGCCTGTCCACAGGATGTGAACATTAACCTGCTGAGGAAATTCTTTTAAAGAAAGTCTGTATAGATATAGGTTGTAAATTAATTCTCCTCTTTTCATGATTGTGGTGCCATATTCTCACTCCTTTTTAAAGACCTTTCTTGACACCAGCAGTAATCTGAAGCCTTAGACAATAGCTTAAAGGTGAAAATTGAAAGGGAAGACTGTCAGAGGACAGATGCATTTATATAAACAGAAGTCTTCTATAACCAAAAGAAAAATAAAGTTAGGCTTCAACTGGAGGTACCAGAGTGCCATGGTACCTTTATCATCTTATTGGGTCTGAATAATTAGCTCTTTTCTATGATAAAACAGGAGGATAATGTCTTTATCACACTGATGATGAGAACTCAGTCCAGAGGAAGTTAAGTTCTCTTTAAAGGGAATCCCTCCATGTGTTCAGTGAAGTTCATACCTCTAATGTAATCACTGTTACATCATATGTGACGAAGCATATAGCAGAGACAAGGTTAAACTATAATGAAATGATCTACTGCTACTTCAGGACAGAGGATATTTTACCAGCGCATTAAGATTAACTGTTTCATCTGGAACATAGGAGGCAATGGAGCATCTGTGTAGAAAGCAGTTATTCCAAGTTAATACATTTTTTGCTGAAAGCAAATTTTTTTCTTTCTCCAAAACTCTGAAATAGTTCACCTTACAGGAAAGGCTATATCTATGCTGATGGTAGAGTGCCAGGTCGGGAAAAAGGCTCAGGTCACAGTCTCCTTGACTCAGCTGTTTAAGGGCATGCTGCTGTTCTTGGAAAACAGCTATAGATGTTGCCTAAGCAGCCTAGGTTTACATTGTCTACAAATTCCATTAACTTTTGCAGCAGGCAGCTTAGGGATCTTGCATATTGGGGAGGTCAGGAGCCTACAAAAATGTGTGCTACATAGGCCAGCCACAAAATACTCCAACCATTCTGCAGGTGGGTTCAGGTCTTGGTTTGAGCTTAATAGTGATGCAGGTCTTCTTGTTTATAGTTCCCAGCAGATCTCCAAGGCTGGACCTCATCAAGGCCTTTGATCCTGTCCTGGTTTCGGCTGGGATAGGGTTAAATTTTTTCTTAGTGCTGTGGTTTGGATTTAGTATGAGAAGAATGTTGATGACACACTGATGTTTTTAGTTGTTACTAAGTAGACCACAGTCAAGGACTTTTCAGCTTCCCATATTCTGCAAGGTGCACAAGAAGCTGGGAGGGAGCATAGCCAGGACAGCTAACCCAACTGGCTAACAGGGTATTGCATACCATATGACGTCGTGCTCAGTATATAAATAGGGGGCATGATCCAGGAAGTAGCGATTGTTTTTTGGGTATTGGTCGTCGGGTCGTGAGCAATTGTATTGTGCATCACTCATTTTGTATATTATTATTATTATTATTATTATTATTATTATTATTATTATTATTATTATTAATATTATTATTCCCTTCCTTTTCTGTTCTATTAGACTGTCTTTATCTCAATCCACAAATTTTATTTTTCTTTTTTCCAATTCTGTTCCCCATCCCACTGGAGGGGGGCGGGGGAGTGAGCGAGCGGCTGTGTGGTGTTTGGCTGCTGCTGGGTTAGACCACAACAGGTCCTCACAGCACAGAAACCAGAAAGGTTTGGACTTGGGCATATTTTACATACTGATGCCTGAAATGTGCTATGAAAGCAATTAAGAAATACTGTTCTGAAAAAGTCCCCCCAGCAGCAGTGGCTCAAAAGTAAATCACTTCTTGAATGAGCAAATGTAGGTGCTCCAAGAAACCTTCAAAGTCATATTGGAAGTCGGACAGAGGATCTGCTCAACAGATTCACCTGATGGTTGCTAGTTTGCCAATATATGTTGAGATGAAGAAATAAAGTGAATATAATACCATTGGCAATCTAAACAGAGAAATTCAAATTCTTAATCACAAAAAGACAGAGACAGAACCCGCAAACCACCCTGCCAATGAGTATCAGCTCCCTCTTTGTGTTACAGCAAATCTCTATAGATGGCTGTAGGTATTTATTGTTCTCCCAAAAGTCTGAGCCTGGTTGCCAAGCAACTCCAGTAGTTTTGTTACATGTGTTCAATATGAACTACTACTGCATTTTTTTTTCTTGCCTTAAAATTAATTGTGAGAAAATTCATCATCTTAAATTTAGTTGTTCTTTATTATGGTTCCCCTCAGCAGTACTGAACAAGCTGTGTGAATTCTTACCAAAATATTCCAGAGGCAACCTTTGCCAAAAAAAGTCCTAAGAACAGCAGAAGACATAAATAACCACAGGCTTGTATGACAAAGTTTAATTTTGTTGAAGTATTATATATATGAAATTTTTAAGACACTGTCTTTCTGTCAGGAACTAAGCAATAGATGAGGATAGAGAAAAATTCTATAAAATCAGTTTGATATGTACCCTTCCCCTTTATAGGATGTAAAATTGTAAAGTCAACACTAGACAGTTATAGAAGGCTGCTATTTTTTATAGTATAAAAGTAGATCTGTTAACTTACAAGAGATTGATTAATCAGACTCTGTTTTGATTTAGATTAGGTTTCTACTAGGAATCATATCTAGACCAAAACACAGCTAGAGTTTGGGACTCACCATGCTGAAATCTCTGAGCTGTTCTTGTGAGAGATTTGGCCCAGCTGAAAGACGTTTTGCAGCACTAAACCCAGTACAGTCGAAATATATAATAGGTGGTTTCTTGAGTTTTCTGTTAGCTTGGAATTAACCATAAAATAGCCTTTTTTCCTTACTAATCTATAGATGAATCTGAACATGTACTGGAATCCCTTTCAGTAGAGACTGGAATATTTAAAAAATAGATGTGACTTTTGATTTACTTTGAATTCAAGTTGCTGTGTAGTAGAAATCCAAAGAAACCTGGCTTCAGAATAAGAACTGAGTCTAGTTCTTATTACAACATTTCTAGTAGTTAAAAATATAAATTTATTTTCTTTCTTGACATGAATGTGTCTTAGAACTTCATGATTAATCAGCACATAAAATACTTAAAAATGCACCAAACGTCATAGTAACCAAATACAATGGTAACTAAAGATACATCTGCTATTGGTTTTGTGACCTTTTTTGTCACCTCGGTTTTACTAACAATTTAAAAATTCATGTATTTAATAGAATGCAAGTTCTAGACACACTCCATTCAGTTCTGATGACTGAAAAGTAAACACTTAGTCTCTCAAGGCTTTGAAAAAATGGTTGTGTTCATTCCTAAAATTTTAAGGACTTGCTCAACAAAGGAAAGGGTGCAAAGAACTTTCCTGTAATAGATTATTTTTCATAGAATATGAGATGTCTTCCTTTTTATTCTGGTTCAGTAATGTTAGAGGCTTCTGTTTGGAATCACCAATGTATAAAGTTTTACCAGATATTATTACTTTCTAGGTTAACATAGAAATTAGGACCAGAAACAACTCAGTGATCAGTAAAATCCTGATGTGATAGCCTTTCTCTATCCTTTCAGCTCAGCAGAAAAAACCAAGGCTTTTCCTAACCAAAATGCAAGTACTCAATTTAGTGCTTCAGATGTCTTCTAAATAAACAACAGGAAAGTAGGGAGTGAGGGGATCAGTGCAATAACATCAGTAGGAATGTATTGAGTGAATACGTGCGTTCTTTAATTCAAAAGCAGTAGTACAAGTTACTTCTTTGCTTTATCTGGAAAAACATAGTGTTTAATTTTTAAGTTCATTGAATTTGGAGTCATCTCACATTTCTTGAATTTGAAGCTTCCTTCTCTGAGAGATTAGGGGATTTGGGGGAGCTCTGAGGGAATATGAAGGTAAAGATTTCATTCAATTAATTGAACTTCTCTTACTTCTGCACATGAGTGAATAGATATTTCTCAAAACCTTGCAAGTGTACAGTTGTTTTTACCAACTAGCAATTTTGGTGCCAACGTTGCCCTATCCTGCTCCTTTTCTTTTTCTCCCCTGCTTTCAAGGACATATAAGGTAACTTTTAATCACATCAGAAAAGTCAGCTTGGCTGATTTAATTTGCAATAGATACTGTTTGTCTTACACTTGATCATTAATAGTCCATAGTTTGTCCTTAGCAAGACTTCAGACACTAAAGATAGACTTCATCATGCCTAACTTTGGAGATTTATGACGATATCCACATGGGAGGTAAGTAACTAGTGCAGCCCAGTAAAGCAGGAGGCCCGGCTGTGCGCTGACCCAGCAGCGCAGGGGCTCAGCCTCACCGGGGCCTGAGCTGGGAGTCGCTGGTTTAACCCCTGCGCCGGGGCCAGTGACTGCTGCCTCCCCTGCTCCAGCTTCGGCTCTGGGGGTTGCCTCTGGGGAGGGGTGACAGTCACTGCCCAGGGGCTGGGGGCCACTGCCAGGCTGCAGCTGGCAGCCCGGAAGAAGGGAACGGGCTGTGACAGGGAAACATATAAAAAGAACCCAGAGCATAGCCCAAGCCTGAGGAGAAAATGTGACACTTTTTCTGGTGAAGACCTGAGGATGCTGACAGCTCACTGTGACCGCCCTACAACCTTCCACCCCCGTCACTCTTGAGGAAGTCCAAGAGTCAACCTTAGGACCCAGCAGGACACGGGAGGGATGAGCATAACAGCTAAGAAAAGGGATAGATACTAGGAAGACTTTATTGTGTAACAATTTTAACTATATTAATTAATGAGGCATTTCTGTATTAATTAGATAGTATGTGCTACGAGATCTTTAAAACACTGATTTCTTGGTGCCATATAAATGGCGTTTTCCCTTTTGCCTGTGGCAGGATTTGGAGTCTGACACTAGACTGCCTTTATGCAGAGAAATAGATATTTTTAGGGTGTGATTCATCTCAAGGAATGCATCTAAAATTATTCAGATAAATCATGTTATAGAAGTTCCTCTCTCTCCATCCACCATAAAGCAAATCTGAATCATCCTGTGTCTCCCTCCTCTCAGATAAGTGCCCTCATCTAAGGCTACAAAATCTATACTTTCCTCCTCACTTATTTTTTTCATGAATTTTGCCACTCTGAGGGACAAAATGCTCTCTGGGCTAGCTTTCTATCTAGTAGCTAGGACATTTGCTAATACATAGAAGATACAGATATTGAGTCCCAGGCAGAGAAAAAAATGAACCTGGGTCTCCCACTGGATGAATGGTATAATAATTGCTTTGTAGTGTAAAAGATGAACAGTGGCACTACCATCACCTCTGTGGCACTGCTGTAAAGGAAAATAATGATCCCTGTTTAGTTCTTTGAAAGTGCAATTGTACATGTCAACGCACAGCAGAAAATTCTGGCCTTCAGCTTCCAGGCGGACGGATCTCCATGCGATCCTTAATCAGACACCCGCCAGCTGAAGAGGGGTCAGAGTCCCAGCCACTGTCTTCCCTGGTTTCTATTATCTAGCATTAGATAGGTTCCTGCTTCGTATACAGGTTTTGGATTATTGTTCGAAAATGCTTAGTTTCCAAAGTACTGCATAGTTCTTGATCCCATTTTAGGGAGGCAGAAAGCCACAATATAAGGATTTGGTCGTGATCACTCTAGTGGAGATGGTGCTTAATCAGTAATTCCCTGAATTATGTAAAAAAACAAAAGCAGAATATGCATTATTTAGCAAACTGAATTTTTATATAGCTATTTTTACATCATTTTTTATTATTTCAAGCCCAGTATATCTGATTATACCTTTTCCAGACTAAATAAGAGGTTTAACCCATTAAAACTATGTTATCTTTTTTTCTTCTTGCTTTTCTAGGCATAATGCAACTGATATAAAACACCATATTTGCATAATCTTTCCCAGACTGCATTTGCAAATATATCTCCTCTTTATTCTTACAAATGTTTTCTCAGCCCCCACCCAAAAATGATGCATTCTTTTAACAACATAGAATTTCTTAGCGTTAAAAGATGACCTAAATTCCATTCTTCTCTGCATCTGTGATACAGTTGAAGTCATACAGTCAAAATCCTGTTACAATACACAAGTCCTCTGAGGTTTCTAGCCAGGTGAAAGCCTTGTTCACTAGGCTACAGCTCTAAGTCCCGGACATCACCCTCCTTTTCTCTGTCCCAGTGGATTTCACATTCACTTCTGCAGAATGGCATTATTAAGACATGAATATGATCCATAACGCTCCTAAGGAAGATGAGAGCTGTAGGTCAAACCTCATCAGGCAGAGGGGTTTTGTAATATATATGTCTCTTCCTTGGTTGTAATGTGAATTGTTGTCATGTATTAAATATGCCTACTGTCCATATAAGAGAAGAAAATGCTGCTCATTCCTTCAGAGGGCTTAGCACTATGCTCCTTATGGATGGAGAAGCCTGCTTTTGTACTTCAAATAAGGGAGCTGATTTTAAGTCCTTAGAACTTAAAGCTGCACACAAAGCTCAATGTGCTGATTAGTTTAATGCTGTTTTAACTCATTTCCTGTACAGTAAGAAGCTGATCCTCATTAGACCTTTACAACAACCAAGTTTTAAACATCAGGGCATTTTTGGTTCTGTCCTTAGCAAGCTGATAAAACTTGTACCTATGCAGAAAGAAAAGCTTCATAATGAAGCTGATGAAAACATAAGCCATGGAGTTTTTTTATTCTTGAGAATGTAGTTTTTAATACTAACAATTGGTAATGTTGGGATTTTACTTTCAAGTAAAACCTTGAATGAGATCATAAGATGATATGATTCATCATAAGATGAATTTCTGATGTTTTGGATCAATTAGCATCAAATCATTTAAATGTATTCAACTGAAAAATAATAATTTGGGAATGGGCTGTGAAAGACACTGGCTAGATCTTTTATATGTCCTTAACTGTGGGATGGTCTTTGTCTTTTCTGTTTTTTTTTAGTATTTCCCCAACATTTATTTGTAATATTAGATAGAAAGAAGTTCACTTGGGGATGTTAAGCATGGTCATTATTTGCTAGCCTGAAATTTTATTTAACTTAACCAAATTGACTATAAATTTCCCATCCTGTGAAGAGAAAGAAGAATAGGACCTTTGCAAGCCAATTAAAGAAGACACAGTGAACAGCATCCACAAAAGTTATAATCAGTGCTTTCAATATTTCTTTAATGGTCTAAAGACCATCCTGAGTAATACAAACATTGTATACTGCCAAACTATAGATTACACTCTAAATCTCTATGTGCTGAGCTAACACCAGTTTTCAGGACAAAGCCTTTGTATTCTAGGCTCTTTCTGGTTTTCATTAATGACTGTTTCCCCAA
The DNA here is from genome assembly GCF_964195595.1 of Calonectris borealis. NCBI lineage: Eukaryota > Metazoa > Chordata > Aves > Procellariiformes > Procellariidae > Calonectris > Calonectris borealis. Next base: position 30,540,806 of record NC_134314.1, on the reverse strand, counting down.
AAGTGTGCACAGCACATGCTCCTGTTGTTATGAAATGCACTGCAACTATTTTGTTACTTTTGACATATTAACAATTGAAAACAATAAATCTTAAATCCTATAGTATTTCTCTCTAACCAAGTGGTTTTCATATGAATGTTTTTGGTGAAACTCATATCTATCATACAAATATCTATAGCAGGCAGCTATTCTTTTTTTTTTTTTTTTTTTTTTTTTATATATTTGAAAATACTTGTTTCAATTTGCTTGCATTTCATGCCTAACATTTCTAATATATCAAACTAGGATTTTGAAGAAAATTTTAAGCAGAGTTGGATAAATGAAACATCATAGTACCCAAGATTATAATGATTTTTTTTTTCAAATTTTATTTGTTGTAAATAAGGTTTTTTCCCATCCTTATCTATATCTGCTGACAATTCCTTTCTAACTTTCTAAAGAAATAAAATATAATGTGCTCTAGCTCCCAAATAGGAATCTATTTTTGCAGATTTTTTTTTCTCTTTGTTTTGGTCAAAACAGAATCCAGTGTTTGTCAAGAATTCCTCAGTGACTGCTGCTGTGTGGTATTTAAGCATAAGTCAGTATTTGCAGTTTGATTTTCCTAAGTAGTCTTTACTTGGAGACATCGGGGACAACATTGTTTTTCTTAAATGGTATTTTACATAGGACAGGTAAACACTGGGCTTACCAGAGGTGAATTTTAGATTTCTGTGAGAGTTAACAAGTACATGTAAATGGAAGTGCTTGGCATATTGCCACATTGGGCAGAAAATTGAATAACAGAACAACAACAACAAAGAATTCTGCATGGGTTTGGCTGTGAAATGACACCATTTCCAGCTCCTATAAAAATTGTAATTTTGTACCTCAGTCCTTCCTCGAATTCCTCAAATATTTCTGTCTTGATTGTTTACATTTCGTGGAGATTGGAGATATCAGAAGCAGGTAAGATGGTGTTTTACATTCATCCTGTTTACAAAGATTTTTTTTTTTTATTAGAAGATAAATATACAAACTGTTTTTAAATATTAGTGGTATGCACAAGATGTAGAAAATACACTGGGTTTACTCCTACTTAATATAATTTCAGCAATATAAACAATCGTAGTCAGAAAATTATGTAAAGGTTACTAAGGAATAAGTGATTCTTCTGTAATCAGCTTATTGATATCCAATTTTTATCTTAAAAGGGGGTAGGCATATTAGGAAATATATGACCTGAAATTATAGACATCTGGTCCATTCAAACTCACAACAGTAAGGGGCTCTTCCTAAAGCAGACTACAGTTGTAGTGGCCCTGCTACTTGGATGCACAGAGATTTATAAAACCAAACAAAAACTCCTGCTGTCTTCTTGGGCAAAACACTTTCCATATAGACATTAGTAATTCTCCAAGTGACTAATATAAGATGGTGATCTAGGATCTTTCAGTAGTGGAAAAAGAAGCCTTTGCAGAGTTTTTTTTCCGTTCTTTTAGAAAGTTGTCTTGGGATGGGGTGAACTTCCCACTGGGCATTCCTCTCCATTGGCTGAACAGAAAGACAATGTGGTATAGAGCTGCTTTCCATCTTTTGTATGGATAAATTAGATAATCCAGCCATTGACCAAGCGATCCTTTTAATTGACACTAATTCTGAACCCATGCTGTCCTTCAGAATGTGCCTTAAGCATAAATAACTGTACATTTTTTTTTTTTTTTGTCTTTGGGATTTGGTGCTCTAGCAACATTTTTGAGCAGAATAAACTTTCATAAGGAATTTGTTGATAAACTAGTAAAAGAAATAGATTATTTTGTTAAAGTTATGGAGAAGCTCAGTAGATTTGCCTTTTAAGTGAATTGCCAAATAGCAATTGTCAGAGCATTGCCTCTATCTACAGTAACTCCTCAGTAGAGGAAAACTTGGGGTTACTGTGAAACAGGAAGTGCAATCATTCGTATAGCTAAAACCTGTATAAAACTGGTATGATTTCTGTATCAGCTCATGAAGTTGTGCAACGATTTCTGTGGTCTAGACCCATATACTAGAACAGAGCAAGAGAATTACTCTGATTAATATGGACATCAGCAACGAGTATTGCTGTACCTCTGGCAAAAGTGGGTGCAAAATCTAAACAGAGAAACAGGTGCTTTTTCATATTTTAAGTTAGTTTTCATTTTATAATGAAATATGTATGAGAAAAAATAGTGGAGAACTTGAAATGGCATCCTCTTGGTAGAATATTCAGCAGAAATGGATGGTGTACATCACAAAAGTAAGTATGACTGCAGACTTCTAATATGTGAACATAGACAGTTTACTTGATGTAAAGGAAACATTTTGCTTATGGTAAGAACTGGAATATGTAACAAAGATTTTTTTTTCTTATACTGACCTAAAAGTAATTTTATTCCTTACAAAATAAGAATTGTGGTTTCTTTTCATTTTTATCTTAGAGACAAACAGTATTAAGTGTAGATTCTGTTTTTACTCATCTTCTTTCTAATTCTCTCTTGATTCTAAGATGTAGCTGTTGCACTTAAAGGATTAGGGAGATGGTAATCCATTCCAGACCAAGTGGAATTAATTATAAAATTTAGTATAGCATTTTCTATTCTGGCCATCACTTTATGACCATTCTGAATTAAATCTGAATAAGATATCTGAAGGCATCGATTTGAACAATAGTACCGGGCAGATTGTTTGGAGAACTTCAGTGCCTTTGCAGAGAAAGATCCTTTTAAATACTAGGCCTCTCATTTATCTCATAGAATTTCTACAGCTGACTCTGGTTGTGGAAGAGTCAACACCATGCCATCAATGTGAGAAGAGCTATTGCTGTTTTGTGTTGGTGACATGAAATCCAAATCTGCCCCTACTTGCCTCACCTTACTTCAGTGCAAACATAAGCATAAATCTGGCAAGGACCTCTACATACTAAGTTAATTCTCCTGCTGTTGCAGGTTGCCAGATAGTATAACCACCTTGCATAAGCTTCCACCTGAGTTCTGATTACAGATAATCCTGCCTTTTTGTTTTCACAGTTTCAGAAATGCCATCCATATTCCTCTTTAGACTGAAGTTCTTAACACTTACCTTCCTCTCAGCTTGCATTAGTGACTTTGCTCCCATTATTTCTCATTCCTGGTTTCTCTTCTCTACTATCTCTTTTACTAGTTAGGATCCTTTCCTGTCTTTTCCTCATTGTTGCTCACTTATCTGAATCACAATATATTCCTAGTTTCTCAACTGGCATACGTCTGTGTGGGAGGCTATTATCTTCTACCACCATCTTCTTTGCTACATACATGTCTTTGGATCTATTCTAAATTTGATCAATGTTTCCAGCTTTTGTTGTCATCTCCATTTTTGAGATCTATTGGAAAAACTTCATATATAAATACATGCCTTTGTAACATAATCAAATATTATGTATTTTGCATGGTTTCTTCAGAAGCAAAAATTCTTGTTCTTGTGACCTTAATTGTCTGTGTCATCATGATAACAGACATCTTTACCTATTTGCTTTTATTTTTTTCCTTCACAAATAAAGGTGTATGGGTAACTGCTATTTGTTTTGCAGATGATTGCTAGCTAGCTAACATTTTTAAGCCATTTATCTTTCAGCCATGTCCCCTCAGTTAGGTCTGCAGTTAGCTTTCTATTTAACTCAATATCATGATCAAAAGTGGGAAACTTTCCAAAAATCCTTGTTTAGAAAGCCTCTATCCCAACCACAGTGTAGTTTCTTCAGAGTCCAATTTGCATTTAAACCAAAGACACTACAGTCAAGCACAATACAAACACATGTATTTACTCTGAAGCAACTCGTTTTTCATTACCACAGACAAATTCCATGCACGTAGTTATTTTGAAAGATGTCCTGTGTCTGCACACTTTAATCTTATCTTCATGATTCATGCAAAATTTCTGCTACAGAAAATTTGTGTGAAGGCTTCCTTTTGCACTGTAAGTTCTTCTACACAGGGGAAATTATTCTACAGTTCTTACACTAGAACTCCAAAAGTAAACTTAAATTTTTCAGCATAGAAATTACTTCAAATGTGTATTTTGAAATAAATTACTTAAGCAGCACTATCATTCTGAATCTTCCCCATCCTTTGAGCTGCCAGTTCTCATATTAAAAGTCTATCAAATAAGAATTTTGCATTTATATCTTGCAAGTGACTAGATCACATACAAAACAGGAGGGGAAGCAGCTGGGACTATATATTATTTTATTTATATATATATAAAATTTATGAACCATCTATTTTAGGTTTTGAATTTTGGTTTTCTCTAATAGGTTATATGTCGTAAATGACACCTACTAAATTTCCTGATCCTATTTTTAATCAGACTTTCATTTGTGTGACCTTCAAAACAATTTTATGTGGTGTAACGTTGGTCTGCTGTGTTATTAATGATTCATTCCTTATTTATATTCTTAAATATTCATGGCAGCATTTGTTTCCATTGTACTTGTTCACATTAGCAGACCCTAGACCACTGTGACACAGAAAGTGAAACAGAAAATGGTATGTCGTATGCATCTATAGTATGCTTCTTTTATTGGACATCATTGAGGAAGTTGATACTGTGAATGATGAGTCTTTTTAACATTCACTGAGTGGTTTTTTTTGTTGATGTTTTGCGTGCATACAGATCTTCATTAGAACTCACGAGTTAAGTGGGAATAAAACGCATACCAACATACAATCTAGTCTGCAGGTTTCTAATACTTGATGTAAGATGAAGGAAGTAGAAATAAGGCTCACCACACTCTTAATTGCGTACTTTAGTATTTCTTTCATATGACAGTCAAATATTTGCACTCCAAAGTACTTTGGGGGAAAGGAAAGCAGAGAGATACAGACAGACTGAACACAGTACTATATGTAAGATATTAGTTGAAAGAGTCACAACTTCGCCAGAAGAGGTGAATGAAGTGTTATTTCAGAGCACCATGGCTTCGCTGTTAGGATCAATAGCATCAGCCCTATTTGTAAAAGACAGCTTGATAGAGCACTGCTGTGAATACTATCCATGTCTGAAGGTGCAGCTTCAGTTGAGACTGTTTTCAGGTTTCATATGTCCGAGATAAAGACAGATTCTGCAACTGACATACCTGCCCAGTAACAGTTTTGACACCACTCTGAGAGCTGGCATACGTAGCCATGACCAAAACAAGTCATACTGAAGGTAGACACATGCATTTGGACAATTTGATTGCAACTCATTGGACAAATATGGGCTTATGCAAAGTTGCAACTGCAGTAAATACAACATATTTACTTATAAATACAGAACAAAGAAAACTTAGCTGTCAATTTAGTGAGGTGTGTTCCATTAATAGGTAAAAGTAATTACTATAAATTATGAGGAACAAGCATAGCTACTGTGCATCCTTACAATGCCATCTTGCCACAGTATTTCATCAGTGACTGGGGAAACATGGTTTTCAGGATGAGCATAGTTTTAATCTTAGGATTCCATGAGAATTTCTCCAATAACCTTCAACAAGAAGAAGCACACTCCTGAGAATACTTGTCAGCAAATCACCTGAATATCACTTCTGCCATAGCAGTGTAATGCTAAGCAAATTCAAGCTGAATTGCTAAATAAAAATGTTGGATCTGTGAAGATATGAATCTGGAACAAGAACAAATTATTCACAGAGAGTTCCATTATCCTTCTGCTAGAGTAGATACCATACGTGCATCCTCAACTAAATGCATAGAATACAGAATATTATTCTAAGTGTTGCTTTCAAGCAACACCCATAGTTGGATAGTCCATGCACCTTCTTCATGGTGATTTTTTTGACTGCATTAGAAAAAAACAAAACGCTATGAAACAAATTTTAAAAATCCATCCCTTTTACCAGTGGATTGGCCAGATAGAAATATTGTTTTTTTCTGGATTTCACAATGATTTTGTTTGTTTGTTTCTAGTCAGAAAATAATCTTGCTTAAGTGATTGATTTGGTACTGGGAGGGTGGGGAGGAAGGATGATTACTGACCTAATTTTTCTTGTGTTATAGACTTAAAACCTTGTGCTTTTAGTGTGCAGTTCTTGCAATGCATTGCAAGATTTTGATTATCGTGCTATTCCCATCTATATTATTTATTCTGAATAATGGGGAGATAACTGCCTTCTGGAGTAACCTACAATATTGTAGAGGACATTTTAAAGCCATATTATGTACACATCATGCTGTGATCATTGATACTGGTTGTAATCTTTAAAATAGTTGATAAGATGTTAAAATTAGTTCAGTTATGTTTGTTCAAAGTCTAATTGTAAGAGACTGAAAATAGCAAGTTGGCTTATGAGTAGAAGTGGAAAAGCTTAGTGTCTTATGGATTCTTCTGCTTCTCTCCCAGTGGTGGCTCTAATGCCTTCTAGCCATGGGGGTTATCAACATGCAAGCAGGGGTACTGGGCTTGGTGCTGGCTGTGTGCCAGTTGCCAGCACTTTGTAGAAAGGGCAGCAGAAGGGAAAGATTTTAGCAAGGCTTGTGAAGTTCTGCTGAGAGCAGGCCAAATTATCCCTGAGGTAAGAGCTGCTCCTGATTTCTGCTGTAATAATACTTGACCCTCTCTGTGTCCCTTACGGTACATTTAAAAAGGAAAGAAACAACACAGGCTTTAGCTGAAACAGAACCACACACAGCTGAGTTTTTCCTGATTTTTTTATATATATATGTTTTTATACCTTCAGTGAGAAAATCTCTTCTACCCACCTTCTGTTTGCAGTAAAACTTAACACTTCTCTCCATTATCTGTACGTTGTTGAGTTAGCCCACGTTGAAAAGGTATCAAAATACACATATATATTACCTACATAAATAGCAAATAACTATTTGCAGAAATAGTTATAAATGTTCTGGCAAGGTAGATCATAGCAACAGTTTACCTGCACTAGGTGGTTCTGGAAAGATGTTGGATTGAAAATGCCGACATGAGCATCTGTAAATGGCCATCAATTTGGCTGTCAGAATGCAGGGATCAATGAAAATCGGAATGGAAATCAACCGAAATTGGGAGCTTCATTTTAGGCATTACAAATGAGTATCCGTCATCCTAAAATAATTTCAAAGTAATTCAGGAATTCTTTGCATTCGTGAATAAAGGTACAGGTGTTAGAGCTCTCCAAACTGTTATACCTGAGAAAAAAAAAAAGGTACATCTGATTTCCATTTAGTTTGAAATGGACTCATTTAAGTTATACTTTTGAAAGATTGTTGGCGCACAAATATTTTACTGGCACATATGCCAGTGTGAGGTATAGTCTGCATTGCTGGGCACAGTCCAACATTCTAGTCCTTCGTTTCCTTGGGGAGCTCTCTAGAACCTCTTGTTTTGGTATAAGTCATAGAAAAGGGATAAAAATAGAATTATTTGCTGTTCAGTAAGTTTTCTTTTAAGTAAAAAATTTACAGTTTAAAAGAAACTCTTTTTCTCCTTCCCAAGAAATTTAAAAAGCATGTGGTTTATGTATTTTATACATATAGAAATTTGATATGTATTACCTATATATATTTCTCTCTCAATATATAGAAAAAGGAAATTATTACTTTGATTAGAATCTACTGTTATTCCTGGATATAAACAAGTTTCATGCCCATTTTTCTCACAGTATCCAAATACTATAAATAATAAACAAATAAATTCTTTACATTTTTAAAAAGGGATTTTACTCCCACTTCCCATAAAATAAGTCTATATTATGGAATGTTGCTACCTGTATAATTAGAAATCTCTGAATTTCAATCTCTATTGTAGTCTTGGTTTTTTTATACTTCTCTGCTTTCTGAAGATCTGTGCTGTTTGTGCATATATATCTTGTCTGAAAAATGTATTGTGTAAGAAAATCTTATGTTTATAGATTTTTCTTGTTGTTTCCAACTGTATTTTATAACTTTTGAACAGAATGGAGGGGAGAACTGAAAATTAATAGAAAATGCAGCCAATTGCCCCCTTTACGGAGTGAGCAGAGAGAGAAAGTGCAGATCTCACTACCAACAGCATTGCAGACTGACTTTTGAACATGAAGGAGTTAAGAATCAAAACACAGATCAACAGGTGTGACTGATGCATATGTGAGTAAAGGAAAGATATACAATAATTGCAGGAAAAGGGAAGGAGCTTCATGGTTTTTAGGGTCTGAATTTCCATCCCTTTAAGGCAGCTGAAATCTATGTATGTGTTTGTGTATGTGTATGTTTAGGGAAAAGCGTAGGGTAGATGTTGTGAATTACAGGATATCTAAACCAGCCATATTTTCCTTTCAGAAGAATTTTGTAGTCTACTTGAATCTGTAGCTCTGTGTAAGCATGACAAAGGAACAGTAAAGAGCGTTTATTCATAACTGTTGTTTTTCTTTGCTTGAAAGCTGCTTGTGGGCTGCACTGGCAATGTTCTGGATGTTAACCATGTTTTATTGCTGTCTAGCATGCCACATTAGAGAACATTTCAACTTTGAGAGAAAAACATAACTATAATTCTCTGCTAGTCATGCAGCACAGACTTCTTTGACAGCATAAAACATAGGTTTACTGTAACTGTCGATACGTTATGTGCAACCGAAGGTGAGGCATACCACACCGAAATGCCATTTCATCTGGAAATAGAAACAATGGTTGAAGATCATTGTTCTGCTCTGTCTTTAAGGTGTTTCATCTGAAAAGACTAAAACATATGGAAGAACATGGGACTCATTTGAAGATAAACTAAAACCTTTCAAATACTGATTACAAATATGAAGTAGGTTATTGTGTTTAAGGGAATAAAGAATGAAAGTTATGGATTATTTTGCTGTCGCTGTCCTCCAAGATCCATTGGAATGATTGACCTTATTTTAGAATGCAAAAGATAGTGATTGACATGACTCATTAAATGTGAAACCTCAAAGAAATGCAGTTTTTGGAGATAAAACATAGAAATGTAAAGAAAATGAAAGCTGAGGTACTTTCAGCATATTGAGAGTAAAGAAAAAACACTGTTACGTGCATAGGTCACCTGAGACAGGAGGCTCTAAAAGAGGTAAAAAAAAAAGCATCATATGACTAATATTATCTATTCACTTTGTTTTTATATTCTGTCAGAGTTCACAAAACTGGGAAGGCATAAATTCTTTATAGTTAGGACAAGAAGTATGTTTCTACTGTGATAAATTATCTGTTTCAATTTCAGATCGTTTTCTCTTATTCTCCTATCATTCCTGTCTTCAAAGAGCCTGACTGTCTCAATAACCTCCTTGTAGGTACTGAAAGGCTGCTGTTAGGTCCCCCTCAAACCTTCCCTGAAGGCTTCTCATCCTCATCATGAACATAATGCTGGACCCTTGCTCTGCCATGGCAATTGTTTTTCCTCATGTGAAGTTTTTTGCATGTGGAAACATTCAGCAGTGGTTGAAATGCAATCAAAACACATCCTTAACACTATGCATACCTATTGGTAGTTTGGAGAATGTAGCGTGTACCTGGAAAAACTGAATTTCCACTATAGGTACAAACACAATTGTTCAGTAAAAATAGTGAATGAAGGAAGTGCTAACAGCAGTTTAGTGTTTGAAATTATTTATTGGTATTAAGTGCAAAGGTTAGTTACACTGTAGTTTTGACAAAATATTTAACTATAATTGACAGGAGTTAGAGTCATTGTTTGAAAATCTCCAGGGCGCAGAACAGTAATATTTTATTAAAGACATAAAATCTAGCTAGAAATGGAACTCCCACTAAGTAGGTTTACCACTAAGAAATACTGGTTGTAAAAATCTCCCTTCTTTTTTTTTTCCCAATAGTCAACTTCAAGATAGTAGTAATATTAATAAAATTTACTTTTTGTCCATGTATTTCCCATGTTCCTTAAAAAATAAAGAAATAAGCCCAGAGATAGAGTTTCACAGCAAAGTATCATGGCTGAATTTGCTTTGTGCCATCTTAATTGGAGGACTTAAGACTTATTTATTAATTAAAATTAAATTATTATTTTCAAGGTCATTAAAGAATTGTTGCCAGCACTAATATCCCCAAGAATATGTTCACAAAAATATTTGTTAAATTTCGACTTTCTATAGGCGTTCCTGTAATTTAGAAGGATGCTGTATATGAATACTCATAGGAGAATGAAATGGTGGGGAGGGCTAATTAAATATAAGGATGTTTTAGCTGATTTACCATCTGTAATTCTTTGCAGTGCTTGTACTGTTCTTTTCTTCAAGTGTCAGTGGTTGAGTTTGTCCATCCTATACCAGCACATACTGAGTTAAATTCATCTTACTTGCAAGAGCTTCTCATCATGCTGTTGCCCAGACACATCTGCTCCTCCCTCACTTCTCTTCAGGTTACGGTAGCTGTGCTCCAGCACACCTAGTCTTCAAAGGACTTAAGAAGGAAAAACACTCTTGCTCCACCTTGGTTAGACACGTCAGCAAAACAGCCAGGTGTTTTGCTGGATGAGTCGGCTGCTGGTGAGAACTTTAACCCTCACTAGTGGGACTGAGGGCCCCTATGCCTTCCTCCCTCACGCCCACAGCTCTTGATGCTTCGGGTTACCCTGGCAGCATTGTTGGTGCCCACATAGAAGAGTAGCAAGGGTTAACCTTGTGTGGGCTGGGCAAGCCTTGTGGGTCCCTGTGCAAAATCCTGGATCCTCGCCCTGCCAGGCTGCAAGCCTCCAGAGACATCAGGTCAGACTGGCAGTTTGACACCTCTGTACCCCACAGAAGGGAGTCTTCAGTAATGGTCTCACTTGCCTTTGCCCCCTTCTGCAGACATAAGATGTGGACTCAGCTGGCTCTGAGGGATCTCCTGAAGCATCTTGTTTGCCCTCAGCAGTGCCCTGGGCACCTGCAGGTTGATCAGGAACTGTCCTCCTGCTGCCAGAAGTCACAAGCTTTCAGCCTCCCTCATCTTGACATGGTCCCGCCACTACCTGTGGGGCCATACCCTCCAACTGTGCCTGCTCCCCTGCTTCGTGTGGCTCAGCTTCTTCCCTCCGTAGATTTCTGCAAAACCCTCGTTTTCCCCGATGGTGCATGGCTGCCTCTCTCTCCCTGCTGCTCCCTTACCTGGCGACACAGTGCCGCTGCCAGAGCACGCCAAGAGACCCAGCCACAAGCAGCGGCAGGGGCTGAGAGGGGGCTGTGGAGCATGGGGCAGCTATTGGTGTGGTCATTGGTGGGGCAGGACACTGGGCTGCCATTTATGTCTTTGGCCTGCCTGCCAGCCAAACTCATGGGAGGTGGTAAGCACGGGTGGTGAGTACACACGCCCTGGCTGAGGAAGCCATGGCACTCCTTATGGTGGAAGCTAACAGGCTGTCCCAGGAGAAGTGTTGCTCTTTGCATGCTGTTTGTGTAAGCCTAGGCCGTGGGCTGCCATTGGGAGTTGGATGTTGGGCTGGAGGGGTCTGTTGCCAGCCCAGTGAAACCGTCCTTGCTCTGACCTTTTCATTTCGCTTTCCTAAAACTTTTTGTCATTTGGCGTTCCCCAGTTTTAAACAAACATAACATTCTTACGACCACAGTTTTATACTGTTGTAGGAGATCTGTTCTTTCTTTATCAAAAATAAATAAAATTTCCAAATAACAAATTAATAGTTCATGTTTTTCATGAAAGAGTCCTTCCCACAGGCAATGATGCCTTCTCTTTGAATGTTGTACAGTATTTTTAATTAAAGAAATAGTAAATGATGTAGAAGATGTGTCAATGAAAGAGGAAAAAAATGATAGCTTGAACAGGAGTGTTTTATCCTAAGGTGTAACATTTATTAGAATCCTCTCTGTTCCTGAATCCATACAAACTGCAGAGTATGCATTAGACATAGAAATATCCAGAGACAGAAACTCCATTCTCCACAGGAGCATGCACTCATGAGCATATTAAAAGTTTTGATTATCTCTACCTGCCTTAAAAAAACAAGACTTACAGTTGTCTAGGTCTCGAGAAGTTTTAAATTTGAAGGCCACCATTCTGAAGCTGATGCAGTTGAAGCTCATTGGAACGGAGGAAACCCAGTAGGTACCGGCAAGAGTTAATGAAGCTTGCCAGTCAGCTGGGCTGCAGATCTGCCTGCGTATGTGCTTACCATTACAACTAGGTCTCAAACATTTTAACATTCTGACATTCATGTGAACTCATGTAAACAGAAAAACACAGAGAGCTGTATGTACACAGGGGAATGAGCTACAACTGAAAGGATTTTATAGGCCAAAGGGCTTTCCTGTTTCTTAGGAAAGCAAGTGTTAGACATTCAGAGTCAAAGGTAAAATACAGCTTCAATTTTTTACTTTTTATTTTCTAAAGGCTTGGATGATGAGCACCCTGCTTTAGGACAAATAGCAATCTAGGAAGTCAACTCTAGAGGTCAAATGAAAAAGCTGCATATAAGTGTAGTAGAAGGATTATAAGCAAAGCTTACATTCTATAAAAAGAGATTGTGTACTGTTACAAACAATGTGAGACTTTTTATACGTAAAACCACAGCAGTGGGTTTTGTTAATAGCTATTGTGAGAATTTGTGATTCAAGTAGCCCATTTTTAGGGGTTTCACAAAAACCTGGAGCCTGCTAAATATTCTGCAGTGCTTTCCCTCATTAACTTTTTCCATATTTATGGACATAAAGCAATTGCAGTAATTTTACTACCGAGCTGATTCCTTTAAAAAGCTTTCTGGTTAGCAGCATGAATATATTTCCCATTAGAAGCCAAATTGGCCCCAAATCCATGGAATAATGGAGTGTATTGTCTTGCAAGGCAGCATCATTTGTGGCCATAGGAAGATAAAAAGACATGAATGTCAGTGAGAATTAAGTACAATTTTTTGTCTGCAGTGCTCTGTCTACTTACTGTAATTATACGTAGAAAGCTAAAGGTAGACACCACTAGCTTTCGCTTGTTTGGTCTTTCTTGAAATTTAGTAGATAATCCAGTCTGGCCTTAGTTACCAGAGTTAGATTATAGTTTCAGGAGTCATGAGTAAACAGCTTTGTTCCTCCCCATACCTTTTTTTTCTCCTCACAGTTTTTCCTCTCTTGTACTGAGATTCCTAGGAGCTCAGATGCCTTGTGTTAGTGAAGCACCAAAGAACTGATGTAATTTTGACTTATTCTCACATGTCTATGTGCTGAACAATGAAAAAAACCCACAAAATCTCTAAAAACCTGAGAAGGTACAGAAGGAATCAGGACTGCAGGAAAGAGATGTTCCATGCAACTTTGCTGTCCTGTAGCCAAGCTCATCTCCTAAGTGGAGTCAAGAAAAAGAGGTGGTTAGATATCAGTATCTCAGGAATGTGGGGATAACTGAGCGGTTCCATGGGAAAAACAAAACCAAGTGCAGGGGCAGTTCAGGGCAAATGGAATGAGGGAAAGATTTAGTGCTCAGTGGTGAGATCAGGAAGGAAAACAAACAAGGGTTAGGGATTGGAGGTAATCCTCTAAAGCTGTGTCCGCCCTTTCTTAGGAAAATTGTCCTGTTTATAAAATGGAAGAATTTTTCTATGCAATTTGGGGGGGGAGGATTGAAATTTCTATAATTTACCACATCCAGGCTTAAATTTCAAACAGAATTTTTAAAGATTAAATAAATTTAAAATTATAAGGTAATCTTTTTTGTGTCACTGGTTATTGATTGGCATTGCTTGAAATTTTTGTCTTGTTTTACTCTGTGTTGTACATGTACTGATTTGTTGCTGTTTCTCTTTTCACCTCTTCCTGAGAATTTGTTAAGAGCTTTGTTCGGGATTTGAATACAGTGACTTTGATTTTGTAAATAAGTTTCTGAAAAGCCATGAAAGGATAAAATTCAACATACTCTTACAGTGATATACAGGAAGCCAGCATTAATAGTTTGTAGTTTATCCCAGTATCACTGATGTTCAGAATTTAAGCATATATAATAATGTATATGTTATTGGAGTTGGTGTCAGAACAGATTAAAATTTTGCCTATGTTGGAAAATACAAATGGTACATGTGACCTTCAAAGATACTCAGAATCACTGTATAGATGATTCACTGAAACTGTAGTTAAGCAAAATGGAATTATTCCCTTATTACATGTTACGCATTGTATCTGGGTTCGTATTGTTGCACTGACTTTTTTAACAAGATGGGTGAGTTATTAGTATTAATTTAAATTTTTATCAGTCTCATAAAGTTGAGACTGACTGAAAACAAATAATTGTGTGCTAGGTGATTCTTCAAGTGAGACCAAAGCATATTTCTGCTTCTGCAAAAATCAAAATACCATAGCTGTCCTAAAACAAAACAACTAAACACCTCATGTTACATGTGTGGAACAGGACACACATTTTTAATTACTTATGAGCAGATAAATGTACTGATTTGAGGCTCAGTTGAAATATTGGCATGTAAAAAAACTAAGAAGTGCATGACTATGCATTTGTGCATGAATGGATACCTATGTGCATGCTGAATACTCTTTTCTTGTAAAAACACAACATATGAGAAAGAAAGGATGGAGAGGGAAAGAAAAGAAGGAAGAAACGAAGAGGGAGAGGAAAGGAAGGCAAGGAGGAAGGGAAGGGAAGATAAAAAACAATAGAGGAAGGGAGGAAGGAAGAGAGGGAAAAAGAAACAAAGAAAAGAAAAAAGGAAAAAAATAGAAGGAAAAAGAGAAAGATAAGAAAAAGGAAAGAAAAAGAGAAAAGAGAGAAAGAAGGAAAGAAGGAATGAAAGAAAGGAAGGAAGGAAGAAAGGAAAAAAGGAAGGAAGAAAGGAAAAAAGGAAGGAAGAAAGGAAGAAAGGAAGAAAGAAAGAAGAAAGGAAGAAAATAAAGGGAGAGAGGGAAGAAAGAGAGAGGAGAGGAGAGAAGAAAAGAAGGAAAAGGAAAGGAGAGAGGAGAGGAAAGAGAGGGGGAGAGAGAGGGAAAAAAATGCAGCCATGTATTCACATACTTTTTCCATTTAAGTAAGAGCGGCATCTGCCCTTGCCAGGTATGGCACAGGGTGCTGGAGGTTAAGAGGGATCTAGATAAATCAAACAGACAAGCTAGATGTAGTCACAAGGGAAATTTTTAGCTTGCACCCTAGCAACATCCCATTGTTTGTTTTAGACAGAAATAGTTGTCATATTTGATTAAGATGGCAATTTCATGATTAGGTTGTGGAATATCTTCCTCCCTTTCCATACTGTGTTGTTTCTGCAAAGACTTCAAACTCATTCATTCTTGCATCAAAAACTATGTGAATGACTAATTTTGAAAAAACTATTCTTGACTTATGGGGAGCCAAAGCTGCTACATATGTTCCAAGTGCAATCATCTTCATAGCCTTTTCTTTCAGGCATTGACCCTAGTTGTCTGCTTAATATAATTTGATCTAAACCCTTATGTCTAGTTTTATAAATTCTCAGCATTAGTCTTTGACAGAAGAAAACTAACATCAGTTTTCAAATTCATGTCTATCTCCTTGACAGATGTAAAAGAGTATCCTATATCTTTGCTACCATTAGCAGAATAAGAAAGCAGTGGGTGAAGAAGAAAAATGTCTTTGTATCCTTATATCTCTCAAAATTCTATTTACAGATTTTAGTTTTGCTCGCTATTACGGTGATTCTTACCAGGAATTTCAAGGCTTGCATTTGAACATGCAAAACTTCATCCACTTGGAATTTAAGACCTATAATCCTCATGGACTCCTCCTGTATATTGAACAGAGCCCAGAAACAATAGGACATTTTTTAATTCAGCTTTTCATTAAACATGGCACCTTACAGGTAAGGCATCAAAATCTCCCACTGAAGTAAGTAAAAGTTAGGATCTGTTAAAATTCTACTATTTTTTTTCTTTTTCTTACTGTAGAAGATAGCAGATAGAGATACAGAGAGTCTTGAGATTCTTTAGTATTTTAAGGAAAATAGTTGTCAAACTTGCTATCTGGTAGGGCAGATTCATGGCTAATATGATTAATATGTCTCACAAGTGGTGATACTTGAGGAAAATTCAATAGTGATTATAATTGGAATGTCTCATATTAAAAGTACATATTAAAGAAAAAAATAAAGAATGTAGATTTTGTCTTTACAACTGGTACAAATTAAGGTATTCCATTTTATATAGGAAGCCTAAAGCTACTGAATCTCCTCATGTGCAAGTTCATTAAAATTGTTATATGGGAGGCTGTGGAAATTGAGTGAATTGTCATAGGAAAATTTACTGTGTAAGGGAATAGAGTGTGTCTTTGTTACTGTGTGGCTTTAAGTAGAAACCTTTTACTTGATCTATCATGTTAATTCACAGTTCCACAGGATTGCAAAAAACATTTGCTTGGCTTTTGTGGACAAACTAAATAGGAATATATGATTATAAACATTAAGGAGTAAAGTGTGTATCCCAGTATATCTTTACCTTTGACAAATTATTCCTTCTTTTCTGAGGAAGAGATAAAGCTTGAGCTTTATGAAGAGATGGGCAGATACTAAAAAGGCTATAAAAAGATAGTAAAAGATAAGTTACTTTTCTCATAATGGATCTTCCATTTTCCTGTTAAAATTTTCCAAAAGTTTGGCTGTAATTATATTCTTCTGCAAGGATTGTGAAATGACTGGTAGGAACAACATATTTGAGTTATATTTGCCTTCATGTTTAAAGACCATGATCACACTAAAAAGATATATAAATTGCAGATAAACAGAAAAAAAAAAAAAGAAAATAACCTTTTACTTTATTTTGTTACATTGTGATTTACTGTGTTTTATTATATTGTGACTATCTTTATCCAGAACAAATGAGATTAGTCAGGGGCAGGAAGTTATCCAAGGTTTAGAAAATGTTGACGGCTTTAAGTCCATCTTACTTGTATTCATGGTAAAGTAATGATGCAGAAAAATATTATTCTAACATATCGTAAGCACCATAAAATATGAAAGTACTTTAATTGACAAAAATCTATTCAGAGATCCCAGTGTGCCATGTTAAAACTAATTGAATTCACTTAATCATTCACAAAGCCGGTCAATTAAATGTAGATTTAAAGCCCAATGAACAAATGGTTCTAAGCTCACAATCAAGCTACAATTACAAGTAGACAAACCATGAAATCAAGTGCTTGTTCACATTAGTATAGGAAATTAAATGGTGTTCCAAAATGCTCAAGCCTGCATGCTACATTACGTGTTTGGAAGTGTAAGGAGGCCATAAAATGGTAAGTAAAATTCACCCGTGGCCAATGTTAATTTCAGCTGGGTTGCAGATGGTCAACTTCTTTACAAATCAAGCCCATAATATCTGATTGTACAATACACAGAGATTAAAGCATTTTTATGCAGACTAGGAAGTATATATGTGTGTTTGTATATTTCTGGTACAATAGATTTCCTGATCCAGATCTTTAATGAAACATTAGTTTTCCTTGATACATACGACATCCTTCAGGTTTTTATGAAACCATTTGTTATATTTAAATTCAAGTTTCTAAGCCTGTAACAGTTTAATTATTAGAAATTATGTAATAAAAGTATTTTTCCCACTCTGTAGTACCAGTTTTTATGTGGTGAAGCAGCAGAAGTCAAAAACATCACTACTGCCGTTAAAGTGGATGACGGACACTGGTATAAAGTGCAAATTAGGTAAGTTTTATGTTTTACTGTTGTGTTTATTGCTTCAAAGATCATCTAGGTTGAATAGTTAGTAAATTCCAATGATATTATATTTCATTAGCTACGAGTGATACCTGAACATGTGCAGTAAAATAATGTTATGGCAGTGTGGACAACAACATATCCTTAGAAAGAATGTTTAAAACTATAGTACAGTTGGACAGTGCTCATCACATCACTGAGTGCTCAATGGAAATAAATTTATTTTCACTGAAATCATGTACCATAGCAAAGATAAGTATTCAAGCAGGGAAGCTACTGTGCAGTAGGTCCAAGCTACTTAGTGCAGGAAACAGTTGACTTTCCGACAATGAGAGTGTGACTAATATAAAAATCTTGGAAAATAGATAGATAGGCAGAAGCAGCACTATGACTTTTTCTGCTGTCACTGACTTGCAACTCATAATAGGATATATTACTCCTGTAAAAGTAACAATACTTGCAATTGAAGGAGGATAAAATAAAAGGAAAATGAGGTAGGTAGTAGGTTTTCTATGTTCTTTGTTTCCAGATTACGTTTGTTTCCTGTCATGGCAATGTAATGGGAAAGGCAAATGTATGTTTTGGAATAACATAAATACTCACCATTGTAAGAACAAAGGGGAAAAAGCACCTGGTGTTGTCTGGAAATAGATGTGCAGAAAACCAAAGTGCAGCAGGCCTTGTAGTCAAACTCATTGGTGACTCCCTTGTATTGTAAAGCTGAACAAAGTAATTCTGACCTACCAAATTATGACGTACGAAAACCAACTGTCCTTGATTTGGAGAGAAGGACATCTGTGCTTCCAAAAAAAAAAAAAAAAAGGCAGAAAAATTGAGATTTCTAGAACAGCTCCTTAAACACAATTCAGACATCTGTTATACATTACCAGGGTGCACTAATCTTGTTGCTAAGTTAAACTGGGAATCTGGATCACTAATAAAAAGTGGATCCTTTTCAAATACTTGTGAATAAAAGATTCTTTGCACAGGGGCAATGATGACCTGCATGTATTTTGTTTGTTTGTTTGTTTTTTAACCAACCAAATGTACATAGATGTATCTAATGACCAAAAGTCCGTGCTGTTAAAATCCACAACCTTTTAAGAACTTGGAAGAGAAAGTTTTGGTTTCATTTTATAGGAACATTAGGCATGAATCCTAGTGAGCTCCCCAGGTGCCTAATTCCTATTAAACAGACTAATATATGTCCAAGTCCTCTAGTCCAGCAAGAAGAAAGAGAGCTAGTTGTCTGCTTGTCTCTCAGGAGTAAATGACTCCCTAAAAAGTTTGTGGAGGGGTACAAAAGAAACAAAAGCCTTTTACTGGAATAAGCCTTTTATAACTAGATCTGTCCAAATGTAGCTAAATGAAGCACTTTTGCGAGGCAACTACAACTGGACCCTTAGCTTCTGTGGGAAGTTGTAGTAGTGATTGTATCCATTATATTGTGCCTTGCTGCCTCAGATGTGGCAGTGAGTAGTCAGTGAAAAGGAACACAGTTTGTTGCTGCATTTCAGCTACCCGAGCGGTCATATTTTTTTGCAGCATGGTAAACCAGGCTCAAGCTCCAGACCACACAGTAAGACGATGCAAACTAACGCAAGGAGCAAAAGCCAGTAATTCACTGCAGTTGTGCTTATCACCCAAAAAGGGAATAACATAAAACCAAACCATGCTAATGGAAACTAAAAGCAAGTGTAATTTCCTCTCTGACCAGGAAGGAATCTCTATGACACTGATAAAAGCGGGATTCTCTAAAATCTTGAATAACATAGGGAATTCTGTTTATTTTTCTGCTTTTGACTCCCTCTCAATCTCAAGCTAGAGAAAGTAGAATTGAAATTTTTTTAGAGAAGAGATATAAAGATGATAAAGGCATTAAACAGCTTCTGTGTGAAGGGTGACTAAATAATCAAGGACTCTGCAAGTCCGTTAAAGACAACTGAGGGAAAATACTAAAGAAGTCTAAAAAATCCCAAGTGATGAAGAGAAAGTGGATAAGGACTGGAGACATAAAATTTTTAGTCTGTTAGCTAGTTTAATCCATTAGAATTCTGTTCTTATTCCTTTGTTGTTCATTTTAAGAAAGACTTAAGATCCTGAAGATAACAAATGTATGAATACCTGAACCCTCAGTACTGTAGGACACTTGAAGAAAAACATTTTTTCCCCTGGTGCTGGAGCATTAGAACTGCCATGTCATTGACGTTACTCAGGGATGCATTAACTACCATGATGTGAGTGCACCTATTTTATGCATTTTCCCCCAACTCCATCGAGCAGAAAATAACTTGAATTTATAAATCAGCCTACGTCAGTAGCTGGAGAGAAAAACAACCTAATTTCTATTTCTGATGTTCCTTTTGAGCCTAAAAAGGAAGGAAGAAAGAGTTATTTTCTTTCATTTGCAGAGAATAGCAATTATTTCAGAACAACTCAGGTAAGATGGGTCACCACTGATTTTTGCTGTTGAAGGACAAGGAATGCATACCATCTATGGGATTCAGGCGAATTAGTGAGCAATTATTAATTAATCACTTTACTCACTTTAGTAGACTGGAAATGGTTTTGGACATTGTTTTAAGATGACATTGTGCAGACAACACCAAGTTGGGCAGGAGTGTTGATCTGCTTGAGAGTAGGAAGGCTCTGCAGAGGGACCTGGACAGGCTGGATCGATGGGCTAAGGCTGATTGCATGAGGTTCATCAAGGCCAAGTGCTGGGTCCTGCACTTGGGTCAAAACAACCCCAGGCAACACTACAGGCTTGGGGAAGAGTGGCTGGAAAGCTGCCCGGAGGAAAAGAACCTGTTGGTTAACAGCCGGCAGAACATGTGCCAGCAGCGTGCCCAGGTGGCCAAGAAGGCCAACGGCATCCTGGCTTGTATCAGAAATAGTGTGGCCAGCAGGAGTAGGGAAGTGATTGTGCCCCTGTACTCAGCACTGGTGAGGCCGAACCTCGAATACTGTGTTTGGTTTTGGGCCCCTCACTACAGGAAGGACATTGAGGTGCTGGAGTGTGTTCAATGAAGGGCAACGAAGCTGGTGAAGGGTCTGGAGCACAAGTCTTATGAGGAGCAGCTGAGGGAACTTGGGTTGTTTAGTCTGGAGAAGAGGAGGCTGAGGGGAGACCTTGTTGCCCTCTACAACTCCTGAAAGGAGGTTGTAGTGAGGTGCGTGTTGGTCTCTTCTCCCAAGTAACTAGCGATAGGACAATGGCCTCAAGTTGCGCCAGGGGAGGTTTAGATTGGATATTAGGAAAAATGTCTTCACTGAAAGGGTTGTCAAGCATTGGAACAGGCTGGTCATGGCAGTGGTTGAGTCACCATCCCTGGAAGTTTTTAAAAGACATGTAGATGTGGTGCTTAGGGACATAGTTTAGTGGTGGACTTGGCAGTGCTAGGTTAACGGGTGGACTCGATGATCTTAGAGGTCTTTTCCAACCTAAATGATTCTATTATTCTAGGATTCTAGGATTTGAAATCTTAATGGTGCAGATGTCAGAAGGATTTGGTTAGAAGTTGTTTCTTACTTTGACCTAGTGCATCTTCACATGTGCTTAAACTAATAAAGAAAATGTATATGCTGTACGGAAAAGTGTAATAACCACTGCTTTACATACTTTTTTATTTATTAACAATTAAATATATATTGTTGATAATTAGATTTGATAGAGTCACTCTTGAAATATGTTACTTGCTTTATGAAGTTAACATTTAATTTAATCAACTGTAGTATAATACACCATAGTAAAACTTAAAATAACTTTGGTGAAAAATTGCCGTAGCCTATTCAGCAGCTGTCTAGAGCTTTGCAAACATTGTTTAATTTTCACAGAACTGATCTGCAGTGAAATAAGTAAGTTAAGTTTTGAACAATGGTATCTGGTAAGTTGGTGAAGTCAGGATGGGAATGTAGGAGACACTGAATACTATAGCCTAGTGGATATGCACAATGTGGGATTTTCTTTGTTCTGCATATGTTAAGTGTTATGAACAGATATCATGGGTAATAAAAAAAATATGGTTTTGTTCTACTTTGTTGCAAGAAACTGCTCATTCTCATTACTTAAAGTATTCCTAATTGTTTGGAGCCCTTTTGATGTGGCCCTGTGATGGAAAGATTTTTGTCTTTCAAATTCACTAAAAGCAATGCATTTGAGCTACTGAAGATAAGCCATCTGCAAAGAATATACTGCTTCTACAATATCATATTAAATGAAAGAAACAGACTTAAAAGTAGTGAGTCTTGTGTAATACAAGTTGAAATACAATGAAAATTAGACAGTGATAATATCTTCCTTTTCTGCTTACAGAGGAACAATTTATTGCTTCCTTTATCCCACAGAAATCATTCCTGGTGTGAATAAAAGAAATGTCACAACTTTCAATGTTTGCAAATACAAGTGCATATTACTGTTAAACACTACACTATATCCTGTTCTCATAATTCACCAGAATATTTATGCTGAAAGTAAAATAGCAGCATTGCTGAAACACATTTTTCATGACAGAAGAATATTGTGTCTACAACAATTATAACAATTGAATAAAATTGGATATAATAAGAGGACTAGATTTGCATCAAGATCTTGGATAGCTTGATAATTCTGGATAGGATATAACTTTTTGCATCAGATTAGTCTTTATTTTTGGCATTGGCTGCTAAAACCAACACGTTGCCAAGGTTTGCCTCAGAGCAGAGCCTGAGAGTTCTGCTTTATGTATAAGCTAGCACAGTTGTTTACTAAGCCTAGCTATTAATGAAAATCATTGCAGCTGTTTCACTCACATACCTGATTGTAAGGTTTTGGTTTTCTTAAGAATGTTACCAGGGAAGTAAAAGAGCTACAGTGAAAATCGGATATGGGCAATATCCCACAGGGATTAGACTTCTGCAGGGTATTATGAAGGGAAGGAAATGTTAAAGGGATTCAAGTATTGGGAAGTTTACATGTTGGGTTTTGTTGTGAAGATGCAGTTACCCTACTGGCAATGCAGGGATGCTCTACCACAATCTTCTCATTCCAGCCCTTATAAAACTGCCTTCATTAACTGCTTTAAGATTTATCTTCTTCAATCTTTGTCATCAAAACAAGTTGATAAAGTAACATGTCTTGCAGAAACAGGCCAAACTGCAGCAGCAGTATTAGAAATTTGTCCTTTTCGTGGTCCATTATGCTCCATTTCAACAATTATTTCAGTACTGATAATAATAGTGTCTTAATTTCATTGATTAAGTAAAAAACATTTTTTATTTTACTTTTAATCTCAGATCACAATTGTCAATTGCTTTAGCAAGTCTATCAGCTTATAAATTGATTATGCAATAAATGTCACTAATACAACTTTCTACCCACTTTAAATTTTTTTTTTAAAATCGACCATGACCATTAAGATTAGAAAACTGGTGTAGATGCTCCATCAGTCTAGAAACCAACTGCAAAATGTGGCAATTTGTTTTTTTAAAGAATGCATTATTCTTCTACTTTAGCTCATAATTTTTGTAATTTGAGGTTTGCACTAGTTAACTACAGGACTTCTGGTGATTGATTGTCTTGGGTTTGAGATGTAGATGTTTTCTGATTCCTCTAGTCAGAAAAAGATCTTTCTAATCACGCCATAATGCAACATATGCTCACTCTGGAGCTTGTATATCGCTTGGTTTTGGTAGCTTTTTATGAAGGCCTGAGATAATCCATATGGTGCAAAATATGCTGTATTTATTATCATTCAGAATATGCTACAAAGCTCATATTTTCCCTAGGGCTTTCAGGCAGGAAAATAAGCAGATGATAGATAAAGCGGTTAGAAAAAAACACAGATGATTCTCTGTTTTGTTTTTTTATTTCACTTTCATTGTAAATTCCTATTTCTATTTTATCACAAAGGTGCCAATATTGGCCTTGATTTTTAACATAACAGCATATAGGTGAAGAGGTCATCCATCTGTTGTTTAATGTTTAATGTGTAAATGCCATATACGCTACTTAATGAAAACATGCTTAATGGGCCATCTCCTCAAAAAATGGGGTAAGCCCCAAGATATTAATAACAATAGCTGCTGCTTAATTAGAGTAGAAGAGTATTCTGTATTTATATAACACTGTAAGAAGTGTATTCTTGGTATAAGATAGCTTCCTGCTCTTCTCATTTTCTGGGCCTTTCCCAAGGAAGCTATCAATGGACTTGCATCAGCTGCAAGATTTTTTTGATGTTCTTGGACATACCCAGCTGTAAGCCTGATTTATATTTATTACCAATACAAATGATTTAGGAAGTTGTTGGACCTCTAAATTGGCCACTGATAGGGTCCTTACAAACATACTTTCCTAGCCACAGCTGTGTTGGTCTTTTTTTCAGTCCCTCCTAAAGTGCTAGGGATGTAAAAACTAGGGGTGTATGAAATACAACACAAGTGATGACTTATCTCATAATTTCTAATTTTTGTAGAGTCTGAAACTTTTCCCAGCTCTATGGTCTTACTTGGGAAAAGTCCAGTTTATTATATTTAATCTAATTAATTTATGATTTATTAACACTGGTAATAAAAAGACATTTCTTGTTTCCTAAATTCCACTGTATCTTGATTCCTAATCAGGTTATATCTGCTACTTGCTGTCCAGTATCCATTGCAGAGAGGCTAATTCAATGAAAGCAAACTGATTTGAGAATATAGTTTAGATGTAGAGGCATTTTTATTTAAAATGTAACAAAAATTATGAAAACTTTTGAAATAATGATACTAATGTCAAGACCTGGATTTGTAAGGTGGAAAATAGGAATGAGATGATCATGAAGTATCAAGAAAATTAGAAGGGTTTTTTTTTTGTTTTGGTTTGAGTTTTTTGGACAGAGATAAAGAAATTTAACCTAAAATACTTATGGTGACTATCACAGAGATGAACAGGAAGAATTGAAAATATCCCCCAAAAAGAGTATTCTGGAATACATCTGAAAGGAAAAAGATACTGACTTTGCAACAACAAAGAGTGTCTATCGGCAATAGGTCAAAAAGTGGAAAACTAATTTCTAGGTGCTGAAGATTTCTGTTACACAGTGACACTATTATTGCCCACTAGCAGATCATGACAGTGCCACAGAAATGGCAATGCTGCATTGAAGCAAGAGAATCAAAGGAGATTCTGATTTATGAACTGTGAGATTAAAACAAAATATGTATCAAAAAACACTAAATAGAGGAAAAGTTTTGAAATCTTGCTAGTCAGAATATATCTTTATGTGTTTTCCAGTTCATTCTACTAACCTGCACAGTACATTTAGAGAGAATTAATTTGATTTTAATCCTTTCACAGATAAGTAGAAGCGGAGCTGGGCTAATAACATTCCCTCCTGTGACTAATTTTATTCATTACTTTATCTCATAAATACTTGATAATTTAAATGTACCTTAATGTATCTTTCTATTTGGAGGTCAAGTGTTCAAAATAAATGGTGGTGCTTCTTAAGAATAAATGTTCAATCAATAATGGTTTTCAGATTATATTATTTTTTTGTCCAAGAACCTAATCCTCCCTGTGTAATGATTTAGAGCACTATGGAAATAATGACTTTGTAGATGCTAGAGAGGAATAGCAATGTAAATACAAATACAGCATCTCACTAGAAAACA
Organism: Calonectris borealis; assembly: GCF_964195595.1. Lineage (NCBI taxonomy): Eukaryota > Metazoa > Chordata > Aves > Procellariiformes > Procellariidae > Calonectris > Calonectris borealis. The sequence goes on along the minus strand of NC_134314.1, from coordinate 30,515,582 downwards.
TCAGAACAGTTAAACAATAATAAACTTAGATAAGCAAACTGGTCTATATATAAGTTGAATACCGAAAATGCATTTGATGGTATCTGCTGCTGAAGAAATATTAAGGAAAACAGTAAGTAATCAATGAAATTATATTTACCCAGTTTGCTTTGTGAGTAAGCATTAGTTTCTGTAGCTGAAGGTTATTTTTGTGTACAAATACCAGAAATTAGTTTCATGTACAGTGTATCAATGCAGTTATCTTCTATTAATCTTAGGTATTTTCAAAGTACCAGTTAGTTTAATTTTTTTTTTCTGAAAAGACAACATCTTAAACTTCAGTAGAACTACTTTATCAAAACTATTATCTATTCTTTGAAGTGCCATTATCGTGAAAAACAAAACTATATTTTTATTTCTAGATTCGCAAGCTATTAATTTTTTCCTTACTTACAATTGCCTGCCTTTTCTGTCTTCAGCAGAAAAAGCAAAGAAACAACATGCCCTCTCTTACTGACTGCTGCATATCACTAAATTCCATATCTTTTAGAGATACTGTCACAACAATTTATGTATTTGCCGGAGGCCTTTCCTCAGAACATGTCCTTAGCTGGTTGTCTGTTTAAGCATACTTAAATCCTGTTCTATCCCATGTGATCCATACAGTAACTCAACACCATTCTTCACATTATTAATTTCCCAGACTGTTCATAATTTAATTCTCAGAATAGCCCAAATTGATATTTTTTAAAGCGAAGTAGTTACAATATTGACTGACATCTTTTATACATTTGAAATATTTTTTTCCTTATAAAAACTAATAGAGTACAACAATATCCTATTTCTGAATGTTTTTTGTTATTTGGAAAGCAGACTTAATATATATATGTCCTGATTTCGGCTAGGATAGAATTAAATTTCTTCCTAGTGCTGTGTTTTGGATTTAGTATGAGAAGAATGTTGATAACACACTGATGTTTTCAGTTGTTGCTAACGAAGTCACGCCGCCACTGAGTGCTGCCGTGCCGGACATGCTAGAGCTTCAATACGAACTCAAGTCGAAGGCAGCCAAGTGGTACGTCACAATTGACATTGCTAATGCCGCCTTCTCCATCCCTTTGGCGGCAGAGTGCAGGCCACCGTTTGCTTTCACTTGGAGGGGCGTCCAGTACACCTGGGGTGGAAACACAGCCCTACCATTTGCCATGGACTAATCCACACCGCACTGGAACAGGATGAGGCTCCAGAACACCTGCAATACATTGATGACATCATTGTATGGGGCAACACAGCAGAAGAAGTTTTTGAGAAAGGGGAGAGAATAATTCAAATCCTTCTGAAGGCCATAAAACAAAGTAAGGTCAAGGGACCTGCACAGGAGATCCAGTTTTTAGGAATAAAATGGCAAGATGGACGTCATCAGATCCCAATGGATGTGATCAACAAAATAACAGCCATGTCCCCACCAACTAGCAAAAAGGAAACACAAGCTTTCTTAGGCATTGTGGGCTTTTGGAGAATGCATATTCCAGATTATAGCCTGATTGTAAGCCCTCTCTATCACGTGACTCAGAAGAAGAACGATTTCAAATGGGGCCCTGAGCAACAACAAGCCTTTGAACAAATTAAACAGGAGATAGTTCAGGCAGTAGCCCTTGGGCCAGTCCGGGCAGGACAAGATGTGAAGAATGTGCTCTACACTGCCACCGGGGAGAATGGTCCTACTTGGAGCCTCTGGCAGAAAGCACCAGGGGAGACTCGAGGTCGACCCTTAGGGTTCTGGAGTCGGGGATACAGAGGATCCGAGGCCCGCTACACTCCAACTGAGAAGGAGATATTGGCAGCATATGAAGGGATTCGAGCTGCTTCAGAAGTGGTTGGTACTGAAGCACAGCTCCTCCTGGCACCCCGGCTGCCGGTGCTGGGCTGGATGTTCAAAGGGAGGGTCCCCTCTACACATCATGCAACCGATGCTACGTGGAGTAAGTGGGTCGCACTGATCACACAACGGGCCCAAATAGGAAACCCCAGTCGCCCAGGAATCTTGGAGGTGATCACGAACTGGCCAGAAGGCAAAGATTTCGGAATATCCCCAGAGGAGGAGGTGACACGTGCTGAAGAGGCCCTACTGTATAATAAACTACCAGAAAATGAGAAGCAATATGCCCTGTTCACTGATGGGTCCTGTTGCCTTGTGGGAAAGCATCGGAGGTGGAAAGCTGTTGTATGGAGTCCTATACGCCAAGTTGCAGAAGCTGCTGAAGGAGAAGGTGAATCGAGTCAGTTTGCAGAGGTGAAAGCCATCCAGCTGGCCTTGGACATTGCTGAATGAGAAAAATGGCCAGTACTTTATCTCTGTACTGACTCATGGATGGTGGCAAATGCCCTGTGGGGGTGGTTGCAGCAGTGGAAGCAGAACAACTGGCAGCTCAGAGGTGAACCCATCTGGGCTGCCGCATTGTGGCAAGATATTGCTGCCCGGGTAGAGAACCTGGTTGTAAAAGTACGTCACGTAGATGCTCACGTACCCAAGAGTCGGGCCACTGAAGAACATCAAAACAACCAGCAGGTGGACCAGGCTGCTGAGATTCAAGTGGCTCAGGTGGATCTGGACTGGCAACATAAGGGTGAATTATTTATAGCTCGGTGGGCCCATGATGCCTCAGACCATCAAGGAAGAGATGCAACATACAGATGGGCTCGTGATCAAGGGGTGGACTTCACCATGGACGCTATTGCACAGGTTATCCATGAATGTGAAACATGTGCTGCAATCAAACAAGCCAAGCGATTAAGGCCTCTTTGGTATGGAGGACGATGGTTGAAATACAAATATGGGGAGGCCTGGCAGATTGATTATATCACACTCCCACAAACCCGCCATGGCAAGCGCTATGTGCTCACCATGGTGGAAACAACCACCGGCTGGCTAGAAACATATCCTGTGCCCCATGCCACTGCCCGGAACACCATCCTGGGCCTTGAAAAGCAAGTCCTGTGGCGACATGGCACCCCAGAAAGAATTGAGTCAGACAACGGGACTCATTTCCGAAACACCCTCATAGACACCTGGGCCAAAGAGCATGGCATTGAGTGGGTATATCACATCCCCTACCATGCACCAGCCTCCGGGAAAATCGAACGATACAACGGGCTGCTAAAGACAACACTGAGGGCAATGGGTGGTGGGACATTCAAGCATTGGGATACACATTTAGCAAAAGCCACCTGGTTAGTCAACACTAGGTGGTCTGTTAATCGAGCTGGCCCTGCCCAATCAAGACTTTTACGTACTGTAGATGGAGATAAAGTCCATGTCGTGCACGTAAGAAATATGCTGGGGAAGACAGTCTGGGTTACTCCTGCCTCTGGCAAGGGAAAACCCATCCATGGGATTGCTTTTGCTCAAGGACCTGGATGCACTTGGTAGGTGATGCGAAAGGATGGGCAAGTCCGGTGTGTACCTCAAGGGGATTTGATTTTGGGTGAAAATAGCCAATGAACTGAATTTTATGATGTCAGTTGTTATATGATATTGTATATCATTATTTCTATGGTTGCTATCAATGGTATAGCAGTGAAAATCACCCAGATTAACAAAGAATGAACTAACTCTAATGAAACCGAGCGAAGTGCAACGATGATAGAACTGAACGAGTGCAGCAGTACCGAAATGAGAACTGGCTTCAGGATGCAACAGCCCAACACCACACACCATCCTTCTGGCCCTGAAAGACTGTTATGACAGATGGAGCCCAAAGTTGTGGACTAAATGAACTCAATGGACATTTGTATATATTTATGTATATATATGTATGTATATGTATTATATATGTATATATATAAAAAAGATAGTGGTGATTAATTGAAATGTATCGAAAAATGTGAGACCTAAGCATAACGTAAATGGTATGGAATAAGGGGTGGATACTGTCCTGGTTTTGGCTGGGATAGGGTTAAATTTCTTCCTAGTGCTGTGTTTTGGATTTAGTATGAGGAGAATGTTGATAACACACTGATGTTTTCAGTTGTTGCTAAGTGCCCTCCTACTCCAAGGACAGCTGCCGTGCCTACTGACTGAGCTAGGTACACAAGATGGGAGGGAACATAATCAGGACAATCAGCCCAGCTGGCTGATGGGGTATTCCATACCATGTGACGTCATGCTCAGTATATGAACGGTAGGCGTGATCCAGGAAGTACCGATCGCTACTCGGTTATTGGTCAGCGCGGGTGGTGAGCAATTGCATTGTGCATCACTCATTTTGTATATTCTATCATTATTATTATTATTATTTTCCCTCTTCTGTTCTATTAAACTGTCTTTATCTCAACCCACGAGTTTTTCTCACTCCTACCTTTCCGATTCTCTCCCCATCCCACTGGGGGGGCGGGGGGAGTGAACGAGCGGCTGCGTGGTATTTGGCTGCCTGCCAGATTAAACCACGACAGTACCCTGCTAGTCAAGGACATTCAGTTTTAAAAACAAAGCAAAACAAAACAAAACAGGTGCTGGGGGGGAGCAAAGCCGGGACAGCTGGCCCAGCTGGCCAATGGGGTATTCCATACCATGTGACGTCATGTTCAGTATATGAATGGTAGGCGTGATCCAGGAAGTAGCGATCGCTACTTGGTTATCGGTCAGCGCGGGCGGTGAGTAATTGCATTGTGCGTCACTCATTTTTGTATATTATTTTCCCTTTTCTGTTCTATTAAACTGTCTTTATCTCAACTCACAAGTTTTTCTCTCTCTTACCCTTCCGATTCTCTCCCCGTCCCGCTGGGGGTGGGGGGAGTGAGCGAGCGGCTGCGTGGTATTTGACTGCCTGCCAGGTTAAACCATGACAATATAATACACACAATCCAGTAGTTTCTTTTATACACTTAAATGTGCTGAGCCCTTTGAATTCCTGAACAAAGTGATTTTAAGTTCTCATGTTTTCACATGTGATGTTAATATATTTTATACAATATATACATATTAATTAAGAATACATACACGAGATATCACAAAGTGATCTTAGGGAAAAAGCAGTATAGCATTTAGAGAATATTTTATAAAACTTCTTTTCCTCTCTATGGATGAGCATGTTACATCATTTGAACACTACAGAATAAGGTACCATAGACTACCATTTTTATCTAAGGTAAAATTTCTAAAATTTCTTGATTTTAGCATTTCAGACCAGAAGGGACCACTCATTTGACCACCAGGGAACCACTAGGTTGACCGCCTCTATGTCATAAATGATCAATATTTTGTTCAGAAAGCCACGGTCTTCAGTTAAATCAAACTCTTCTATTTCTTAAATATTTTCCTAAGATACATTCTACTGTGGTCACCTCTTCCTAAACCCACATTATTGGTGAGGAATTTATATATCCAAATAATTCTGGCTGGCAAACCCCAGCCAGTACTTCAGTGAGAAGCTGAAAATAAAAGCTGGGTAAAAATTCCTTTCTGACCCTGCTAACCCTGTCTCAGACATGTGACCCTGACTGTATAAACAAGCAGTGGCAGACATCTGAGTGGTGTAAGCCAGTCTCACCTCAAAGATTTTTTTACCTGCTAGGTATCCTTTCACCACAAAACTCAAGCTCTACTATTTGAGAGATGTCCCAGAGAATGGAGAAACAAAAATAATTAGCCAGTTCTGTACTGGGAGAAAAATGCTGTTAGGCACTGTGCGTTGCATCCAGAAGCCTGGAGGCATAAGGTTTATGAAAATCATTGTACTGAGGCAGATACGAGGCCGTATGAGTATTTGAAAGATGATGCAAGCCATCCTTTTCTCACTGAAGAAAGAGGGATATGCAGAGAGTGGGACAAGCAGTATGTTTATTCAGACAGACCTGTATGAATACTGTACACTGTAACTCGTACTTAGTAAGAAGGAAGCTGTCTTTCTACTTTATCCCATGATTCCCTTTCAGTCAGAGTCATCTGGAAGCAGAGAGATAGCTCCTCTTCTGAAAGTAAGCTTTGTCTCCCTGAAGGACAGGATGGAGCTTGCAGAGAGACTGCAGCAACAGTGCAGACTGGGAAAATCCGGGGGGGGGGGGGGGCGGAAAAAAGCATAATCTGCCTGCTGTAGGAAGCAAGCACTTAAGGTGAGCCTTGTAAGATCACGGAAGGAAGGAGATTTTGTTCGGGACCAACAGTATATAGTAAAGAATTTGTTCAAGTTAGAGAATAATTTTGCTTTCAAGCCTTTTATTTAATCTATCACACTTATTTCTACATTTTCATTATTTAAAAAGTTACCTCTTAAAAATCTGGTTATCTTGTGCTCTAAACAAAGTCTAGAGGGGTCTCCCTTTATGTCTTTCTGGAGAAGTCACTTCAATAAAAGGGGGACAATTCAGATTCCCTTCAAAGGGAGACTTTTGGCCTCAGGGAGACTTGGTTGTTTTTTCCATGTTCAAGCTGCTTTGTTCTCCCTCCCTTTGTTTGACATGTCAGAATACCCTTTACTATTCTGAAGTCTCTACAAGTGCTTTATTCATTCAACAAGAACTAATATTTCACAGAGAAAGAAGGAATAGTGGAAATGGACAAAACCTAGAAATTATGACAGAGAAACTTGGCATTAATATTTTCATGTCTTGCAGTTAGTTTCCAGAAATTGAGAATAATGAAAGTAGACTTTCTTCTTGCGTATCTGTCTCAGTATACAAAAAACCCTGCACTGATCAAATCTTCTAATGAAACAAAAGATTAAAACTAAGTGCATTTGTGTGCAGCTAAATAATATTATTTTATTTTGCATCAATGCAATGTAAAAAAATCTTAATTGGAATGCAAAATCATCATGAAATCAAAGCTCAATATATTGTGCATGTTTTTTATATTCCACAAAGAGTGACTATTTGTCATAAACTTCATATGAGTCAACAGAGAATAAGCAACTGCTTTTTTCTAACAATGTAATTGCATGCAATGGATTTAATTATACTAAATTGATCATAATAACAGTTAATAGCAACTTAATACTACCAATTAGTTTGATACAAACTGTTGTTTTACAGCTTCTTTAAGATAAAAGCTTACTTAGTTAGTCATGCCACATCTTGGGTACAAATCACATTCTACACCTTTTCAGAACTCTGCCATCAACGGAGACATTCAGAAGTTAAAATTTAGAATCATCGGAGAGATAAATCTGTGCTGTATAGTGATCTATTCTTGCTCAGATTATTTAACTAAATGTTTCTCCCATTGCTACTTTCTTTTACTTTGGATCTTAAAAGAGTTCATTAGTCTCACTTCTAAGAATGAAAATATTCTACTTTAACTTCTGAAACAACTTCTTGCAGGGACAGAAACATAAAAACAGTAAAGAAAGACTCTAATAACAGGCAACATACCTAAAACTTTGTTCTATCTTATTTTCTGAGGAACATCAAAGGATGCTTATGGATACTAAAAGTGGGTTCAATGTTCTGTGGTTCCTTTGGCCCCATGTCACAAGCACAGAAATGATATTAAGGAGCACAGAGACAGGGTATAGAGACCAGAAATAATGTTTGCCTGCAGAGTTGATGTAAATATGAATTCCCACTGCGTTACTATCTTCTCATTCAGTGAAGTCTTTCAGTTTCACTGGAAATAAAATGTCAGTGTTGCAGGTCTAGATCCGACTTTAAACTTGCCACTGACTGAATGCTTGAATACAGTACTCTCATTTGGGCTAAGCTTTTCACTAAATGAGACTTTATTTGCATCTATATCAACTTGAAATAAGTGCATATTGTTTTCTAAGTTTAATTTCTGTAAATAGCATTTAAGGTTGTTACAATGTGAGCAGCAGGAAGCTTGAAGCTCTCCAAACTGCAAAGCAGAAATGGCCAGAGGCATAGATTTTTCTACAGAGGTTTTTTCTCTAGCTAAATCTATAGTAGTAAATAAAACTGAAATCTGAAGACTGTTCTCTGGACCTGAGGCCACCTGGCAGGTCCCAGATCATGCCTATAAAAATACTTATTGCAAAATAGGTTGGCAACATTTAAACTAGGAATGATTCCTGAATTGCATTAACTAGTGAACTTTTTCAGTTTCAGAACTGGAAGTAATAGCTAGCCTGTGTGGCAACTGTAAGAGGAACTGTGACAACCATAAAAATATGGATGATTATGTGTCAGGACTTGAACTCATGTTATGGACCTTTTTAGTTTAGTAATGTAAGTGTAACCTCCATGAAAAGAATAAACGGGTACCATATTTATCCATTCCTTAGAATATGAAACAAAGATTTTTTTTTTCCCCTTTCTCTAAATTCTTAGAGAAATTTACATCATGCCTTGTCATTAGCTTCATTGTTCTCATTTATTTAGTTAAATCACTTTCTAAGACCAGACTAAGAAATCAGCTCGAGGTCCAGGAAATATGACTCTGCTGTCAGAAGGAATGAGAAAAAAAATGTTGTTGACTCATTAATTCATCTGCAACATGAAAGTGTGTGTTACCTGGTATCTCAGTAAGGCATAGTTGGCACCAACAGATGTGAGTGGTCTAAAATGATGCATCTTACTGCAGAGTGAAAATTTAATGACTCTGAGTGTAACGGGTATATTTTCTATTTAAATAAATCTACTGAGGGTAATATGAGATTCTGCCTTTTCTTTAAATGTTATCACTACAGAGTTGTTTTGTTTTTTTTTTTTTGCTAAAGAAAAATGTTGCAGGATTGAAGAATCGTAGGATAATTCAGGCTACAAGGGACTTCAGGAGGTCTCTAGTCCAATCTCCTGCCCAAAGCAGGGCCAGCCAAGGGGTCAGACCAGGTTGCTCAGGGCTTTACTCAGTCAGGTTTTGAAAACTTCCAAGGATGAAACCTGCACAACCTCTCTGAGCAGAGAGGTCCGGGAATGTTCCAATCTTATAGTTGTCTCAAACACCCTTGCAAAGCCTTACGGTTTTTAAAACCAGTACTGGGTCAAAATTGATCACACCTTTTAAATGTGCATTAAGAAAATGTAACTCTTAATTGTCTGTGACAATAGGTCTATTGTTTTATTGCAATTTGGTGAAAATAAACATTCTACTGCAAGGAGCAGTTTGAGTATGAAACTATAAAATGAAGTCTACTAGATACTGAGTGAAAACAGAGGGAAACAGGAGTTGGCTTTGATTTTTTGAAGCTAAGACATCTGTAAAATAATAATTAAACACAGTGAAAATTAAATATGTTTCTCAGCTTTGATTAACCAATCATCTGTCTTCAATAAAATCAGGGAACTTTGGGATTGTTTTTTAGAATATAAAATAACAAAACTTCCCTTTAATTCTTGTAGTTCACAACCCATATTCGATATAGCTGTTTGCAAACCTACTTTTGGTTTTGTTTAATAGACTGAATGCTAACTTTGCATCCTAAATAGTTCAAGGTTAATTAGTGAATTGTTTATCGCTGTTTTGCATGATCACATTCCAAGTGAAATTGCTAGAGATGGGTGAAAGTTTCAATCTTGTTTCTAGAACAAGAGATTTCCCTTTCTCATCAGGAAAACCAGATTAAAGAATCTTTATTCCCAGCAAGGCTGCACAGCATGACTGACACTTAATACTTTATCTGGACATCCCTCTTTCCCTCCTCCTTTTCCCCCATTTGTTTTATTACCTTTTTACCAGTTTATGATAATGCCAAACATGTCATTTAATCATCACTAACAAATGTCAGCAAGTAAGGACATTATGTAAAAGGATTTGGATTTCATGCAGATATTGTCATGTTTAGGTACCGTTATCCCAACGGTTATCAAATTATTATCTGACCTTTCCATCCTTCCAATCTGTGAGGAATTGGACGATGGATTTAATGCTGTTTAGACAGAACTCATCTTTAGGTTATAATTAATAGACCAGTATTTAATCATTACATTTACGTGAGTACAAACGAGGAATCTGTGAACTATTACTGCTGGGTTGGACTGAGGCACAATTACTGGTAGCTTACCGAGCAAAAGTGCTTGAGAGTTGCTGTATGCATTTCTACATTTATAATTATGCAAAAAGCTCTGTCTTGACCTTTAAAGCACCCAATGTGCTGATTGTAGAAGAAGTATTTTAAAAGCCTGATGGAAATTTCGTAGAGTGCATATATGACCCCATGATTGTATCATCAGCAAATGCTAAACAATAATGGTTTAAGGTTGTTATTCTAATTTGGCCAGACCCTGCTAGATTCAATCAAGCACAATCAAAGGTGCATGGCTGACGTTCTAACAAGCTTAGGGTGAAGGCAGCTCACACTATTGAATTGCATTAACTTGTTTTCTGACATAAAGTATGGGAATTAATTTCAAAATATGATTATATATGCACACAGAAACACCTCTGCATATGCATCACATAAGCTACTAAGGACAAGGTAACAAATATGTCTAAAGCTAACGTGAAAAGAACTACATTTGTAAATAGGGTGCTTATGTAATAGAAGTACATACATGGTCACGTAACCGGTTACAGCATTAGCATCTCAAAATGAGTAGAAGAAATAGTAATTTAAAAAAAAAAAAAAAAGAAGTTGTTTGGGCAGCTTTCCTTATTTAGCACATCTGTTGATTAGTTTAAAAAAAGAAAAAAATGCCTGTCAGTTTCCCCTCGTGACTCTCTTCCACTCCAATCTTAAGAATTCTGTTGCATTAAAACAAGTCTGATTTAAAATATTTCAGAAAGATTGCTATCCTATTATTATGCCTTTATTCATAAATATTATATCCTTTTATCAGAAAGAGAAGAAATTTTAGATATTTAAAAATCAATAATTTTTCCTTAGAACTTTTCCTTAGAAAAGCAGAATTATACAGAAAACAGAGAACTGTTCTCAAATGTTGTTAATGTTAAGTCTCCATTCTCTCAATCAAAAAATGATAGACGACCTTATCAAATAGTGTGTGAGAAATCCTTTATATATCATTATCTGACAGAAGATAGTGAAGAAAACTTTCCATGCTCTTTTTGTAACTAATAAGTTTCAGAAGGTAATTTTGCATTATCAAAGATAAACTGTATTCATACTTTACCGATAGCATCCTAGCTAAATTACAGACTGTTGCTTTTATAGTTTTGTTTGGTTTATGCTAATTTTACATAGATTTTTTGTGGCATCTATATTACAAAGGCACTTGAATATTTTTAAACATACAGCTGATGGAACTGTGATTTGTTTCATGTGTGGAGAGAAGGATAGGCTGAAAGAAATTTCTATGTGAGAGACTCTTGTTTAGTTCTGATATTTCTTCACTGTGCTTTCTTTCATGAAGATAGAGTGCTTGCTGCCAATTGGTTATCGGCATGTAAATGAGCTTTGCATCGTTAAAAAAAAATTGAAGAAAACCAAATTCTTTACTTTGCACCTTCTGTTTATTGTTAACAATTTATGCTGTTAAGACTGACACTGTTAAGAGCATGTGTGGACAGGGGGAGGGGAAAGGGAATGTATGTATATTAGTTTCAGGGCCTAATATTACTGCCTTCAGTTTTAGGACTAGTGCTTTTGAAGATAAGTATTACAAATTATAGTGGGTCTGCACTCTCTAAAATGCAGTTTATTTTAAATTACTTTTCTGGGTTATCTTTTTTTGTGATGAAAAAGAGGGACATTTAAAATATTTGAAATTCAAATTACAAAGCCTTCTTGTTATTGTTAAAAATTGCCTAACTTCTTTGTTCAGCCATTATTATGTGTTTTGGCTTTTTTAGCAATTACACTGCTCAGATTTACAATATGGCTTCATTTTAATGGAAGTTCAAACCCCAAACGCATGCCAACTCACACCTTGTTAAACAGCTTCTTTTATGGTTATAGTCTTTAATATAAAAACAGCTATTTACTTAATTTTCTTTCCTCATTGGTTTAGTAACAGCCTAATTAATTTGTCAGATAGACAGTAATGTAAACTACATATGGTGATAAAATGTGTTTATTTCTAAATTTATGCAGGCAAGGCATGGTACCATGTGAAGCAGAAATGTCAATCTTGGGGATATCTGCAAAGACAAGTATGCCTAGCAATTTCTGGCCCAGTTCATATTGGCTTGAAACAGGATCCATATTTGTTGGTGGTTTGCCGCATCATTATGCAACAAAACAGGTATTTTTTTTCTTATTATTTATTTTTATTTAAGATGTTTGTTGTTTTGGGAGTGGCATATTGCATAGGATATAACTGAAGAGATTTAAACTATGCAAAAAATAAAAATTACTTACAGCATTTTGAGGATTACATCTAAGGGATGTGTATGGTCCCTTACAGAGTTTTGCTGGTGCCTGGGACTTTCATAAATTAAGCAAACACAAGCAGCATTCTGGCCTGAAGTTATGATCTACATTCCTGTTTGCCTTGAGTAGGCAGAGTTAAGGAGCAAATATCATCAAATTCAGAGAAGGTACTTGTTACCTCAGATGCTAACAGTGACCTTTGGGTAGGTGTCACCCCACAACTGTAACAAAGTTAACCTGCGGGTTTTTTTGTTTTTCCAGTGCACAGCAGAATTGTGTAGTCAGAGCTGGACATATGTAGTCCAGATTTCATTTTTTTGGGCCATATTTTTGGGTAGGCTTCACCCTGTGATAATTCTTTTAATCTTGTTATTTCTGTTCTGTTCTTTGGTGAGTGAAGGTCATCTTATAACAAGGTGAATACCATAATTTCAAGCACAGTCGTGGTTTTGATGCTGTTATTGTAATGCAGCATTTCTAGATTGCTTTCACGTTATAATAAATTGGACAGTAACCAATGAAGTGACGGTACTGTTGAAATTCATCTTAAAAGTTCTTGTGAGTAGGTGCTTTTAGGGTTGCAAAATACTCATCCAAAAGTATACTTCTAAATACCTCATAATGGCATTAAAAGAGCATGTCAAATAGTATTTGTAGCCATATAACTTTTCCCTTAATTCAAACATTCATACTCAAACTATCCATTCATCTGGAATATTTTATCCTATTAGTTGCATATAAAATTTTATGCATATAGAAATCTATCTTCAAGAAATGTTCTATACTAGTAAGAAATAAGAAAATTATATTTTCAATGTTTAAATTACCTGTCTTCTAGAAGGTAAGAGAAATGTTTTTGGGGATCCCCCAAACAATTTATAGTGAAGGCTTAGATAAGTTCAATCCATGGAGTGTATTTAGGAGATGGTACTGTAGCAATTTGTTCGAGGGATATACATAATAATGTGCATGTGAGAAGGAAGTTTGAGGTGGTAAATAGCTCTTCAGCAGCCAAAGGCAAAATAAATAAAATAAATAAGAACAATAGGTTTACCGTAGGTAAGTTAAAATAGCAATAAAACACAATGGTTTAAGGGTAATTTGCTGCTAAAACATTTTGCCTATGTATGTGTTGGATCGTCATATCAAGATGGGCTTTCTTTCTTTTAAGGATGCTGCAGTTCAATAGATTATTCTATTCTTAATGCAGGATTAATAGGTAAAATGTTATGGTCCACGTTTGTTATTTACATGAGGTAAAGATGTAGGATATGTGCAAGTGCTCAAGCTGGTGATACATAACCTCTACTAGTACTCGGAAAGCATATGTTCATGAAGCTTCCCCAAAGGTAAAGAAACATCCTCGACTCTCAGTTGCCTCTCTAGTTTTCCTTGAAGCTTTTTTGCAGTTCACTCCTTTCTGTTTGAGATTACCTCAGCCTTTTATTTCACTTCATTTTCTTTGCTCTTTTGCGGTTTTTGTGTTCATTTTGACCTTAGTGTCTCATTTTGTCTAATTTTTACTTTTTTGTAGCTTTGGGCAAGTTTAATTTTCCTTGGCTTCCCCATCAAAGTCTGTTGGCTATAAGCCACGTACAGTCTATAAAGGCTATATTTTTCCTTTTTGTCAGGGAATGGAGAACCGTTTGTCCAAGTTCTCTTTATGTGGGCTTTTCAATCCCAGCAGTAGGAAACCACTCCAGGAAGTTTCTTTCTCATCAGCTTTGACCCAGGCAGTCAGGCTTCTATTGTAAAACCTTCATCATCCCTGAAACAGAAAAGGTCTGTTTCTGACCTTCATCCTGCGGTTTGCTTCAAGGGAGATTTCTGCTCCAGCTAAGACTCAGCTTTTTCTGGCAAATGCTCTGATCACTCTTGGAGTCAAGTCTGATAATGACTCTTGTGATATCTGTAGTACCTGCCTAGTAATACATTGTCTTTTTTTAGGTAAGCTCCTTCTCTCACTGTAGTAGTTCATTCTGCTGTTGGCTCTCCTACCTTCCGATATTGTGGAAGTTGTAGAGAGCAGTGACTTCAGACCCTAGACTGCTTCAGTTTCTGTCTAACAGGAACTTCTAGCTGTCAGTGCCAGAAACTGTTGACACGGGAGATCTGTATTACTGGAATTGGCTCATGCTACACTATTAATTTCCAGGCTAGGCTAGATTCCTCTTCCTTTCTTTATGAGTGAAGTTTGATATGATCTCTGAAGCCCTCAGGGTAAAATATTGTGTCCTCTGAGAATTTCCTATACTGCAATCTCCTAATCAGCTCTCAAGTGTCCATGCATTTTTTCCACGTATTTTTTTTTTTTTCTGTATCTTTATTATTCGGTATTTCTTAGAGTCAGAGTGCCCTCAACATGTAAGGCAAGGTGCAACAATTATTCTCTGCCTTTCAGTTTCAAAAAGTTGAAGCTTTCTTTTCCAAAAAGAAGAGGGGAAATACCTCCCTGTCTTGACTACTTTTCTTTTTGTTCTTTAATGCCATTCTGTATCATGGGTACTATTAGGGGTAGTCTTTTACTCTTTCTTTAAGTGAGAAAATTGTTTGTGTCTTCCTTAAAGATTGGTTAGGAAACCATAGGGTCTTTCATGAATTATTAAGAGAAGTTACTGTTTCTCTTTATGTACTCATTGAGGTGTATTGAGTCTGTTCTGAACCTGATTGGCATTCTGCCTATTATACACCATTTTGAATAGAAACATCAATAAACATAGTCATAATAGTTCTAGACTGGAAGGCTTGATAAGCACCAATTATGTACGTTTTCACTGCCTACGGTAATAACAGACTTAGCACACTATCAACAGAAGTTTGAATTTCCTTCCTAGTCACTCTCTACTGATTTCCCTGGTTGCTCCCACAGCTTGGGAATGCACTTCAGGAGAACAGATTACAGCCTTACCCTCAAGGCAGTGATATGTTTAAAAGAACATCTGTGACATCTGGGAAAGCAATGCTATAATACCCAATAGATTTCTTCATTAATTAGAAGTTCTCAGACCTCCCAGATCTCTGTGCCTAGTGGCAGTGGTTGGTGGGGAGAAACACTACCAACAGTAGAGCAAGATAAAGTTATGGACTACTTAAGTAAACCGGACACATAAAGTATCATGGGCCCATATGGGATGCATACAGCATGTGCCACTGACTGATGTTATCACAAGGCCACTCTCGATCACCTCTAAAAGACTAGAGCAATCAGAGGAGGTCCCTGATGACTGGAAAAAGACAAATGTGATGTCATGTTCATCTTCAAAAAGACCGAGGAGGAAGATCTGGGTAACCATGAGCTGGTCAGGCCAATGGCACAACTCAGTTCCTGACACAATTATAGAAACAAATGAAGGACATGCAGGTCTTTGGGAGCAACCAGCATGGATTTACCAAGGGGAAACTCTGCCTGACCAGTGTGATTACCTTCCATGTTGAGATGACTGGCTCTGTGGACAAAGGGAAGGCAGTGGATATTCCTTTTCTTTTCTCCCAGACTCAACTTCACTCCCAGCTCCTCTGTCTCCTCCCCCCGAGCGGCACAGGGGGATGGGGAATGGGGGTTGTGGTCAGTCCATAACAGCTCATCTCTGCCACTCCTTCTTTATACACATCTACAGTTCTCTGACATTATGTACCCACAGGCCAAAGATAGAAAAAGTATTTGCCTGGATATGAATTAGAGGGTAAAGATCTGAAGACGTGGGTAGAAAACGAGATAACAGATACATGCGCTGAAACACCTTGAATTCATCCAAGTTCAAGCACTGCAAACTGTTTCACGCACAGAAAGAAATTTATCCTTTATTGGATGCGGGGGGAACGTTGCCACCAAGGACGAGGATAAGGCTGAGATACTTAACGCCTTCTTTGCCTCAGTCTTTAATAGTCAGAGCAGTTATCCTCAAGCTACTCAGCCCCCTGAGCTGGAAGACAGGGACAGTGAGCAGGATAAACCCCTCATCATCCAAGAGGAAGCAGTTAACGACCTGCTATGCCACCTGGATGCTCACAAGTCTATAGGGCCGGATGGGATCCACCCAAGGGTACTGAGGGAGCTGGCGGAGGAGCTTGCCAAGCCACTCTCCATCATTTACCAACAGTCCTGGTTAACAGGGGAGGAGGGTAGGAAGGTTCTACAGAGGGATCTGGACAGGCTGGATCGATGGGCCGAGGCCAATTGTATGAGGTTTAACAAGACCAAGTGCCGGGTCCTGCACTTGCGTCACAACAACCCCATGCAATGCTACAGGCTTGGGGAAGAGTGGCTGGAAAGCTGCCCAGAGGAAAAGGACCTAGGGGTGCTGTTTGACAGCCAGCTGAACGTGAGCTGGCAGTGTGCCCAGGTGGCCAAGAAGGCCAACGGCATCCTGGCCTCTATCAGAAATAGTGTGGCCAGCAGGAGCAGGGAGGTGATCGTGCCCCTGTACTCGGCACTGGTGAGGCCGCATCTCGAATACTGTGTTCAGTTTTGGGCCCCTCACTACAAGAAGGACATGGAGGTGCTGGAGCGTGTCCAGAGAAGGGCAACGAAGCTGGTGAAGGGCCTGGAGCACAAGTCTTATGAGGAGCAGCTGAGGGAACTGGGACTGTTTAGTCTGGAGAAGAGGAGGCTGAGGGGAAACCTCATTGCGCTCTACAACTACCTGAAAGGAGGCTGTAGCGAGGTGGGTGTTGGTCTCTTCTCCCAAATAACTAGCGATAGGATGAGAGGAAATGGCCTCAAGTGGTTCCAAGGGGGGTTTAGATTGAACATTAGGAGAAATTTCTTTACTGAAAGAGTGGTCAGGCCTTGGAACAGGCTGCCCAGGGAAGTGGTGGAGTCACCGTCCCTGGAAGTATTTAAAAGACATGTAGACAAGGCGCTTAGGGTCATGGTTTAGTGGGCATGGTGGTGTTGGATTGACGGTTGGACTCGATGATCTTAGAGGTCTTTTCCAACCTTAATGATTCTATGACTCTATGACTCTCTGTAAACTGTCCTTTGCAAAGTTTAGTGGATTCATCTAGCATGTAGGAAGGCAGAGTTGAACAGTCAGGAGGAAAGGTAAACTTTGAATAACTGCTGTCTCCACACAGTGAAAAAACTCCCATTCAGTTCTGTGACAGCTTTGTTTATTACTTATTTTTAAATCATATCTTATTTCTTCATTAAAGAATGTGATGGGCATACTTCAGAGTTGTCACTGTTAAGAAACTGGTAAACAGCAATATCAGTTAAACAGTTAGCGTTATCTTTTTAAAACATTGGTTTTTAAAAACTGTTTATGATAGCTGTTTTCTAAGACTTAAAAATCAACAACAGGGGAATAGAAACAAAATTACACATAGGAAAAAGATATTTTAAATCAGAAATTGAAAAAAAAAAGTGTTATTTCTGAAATCTCAAGACATGTTTCAGAATAATTAATTTCACGCTAGCTTTAGTATCATTAATTGTTTAAAATAGCTTGTTCCTCTGCAGAGAGATAAGATTGGTACACTCAAAGGAAAATTAAAGATTGTTTTCAAATACCTACAGCCACAGTCGATTGCAGTAATAGTGTTATTTCTGCTGCTATAATTGCTCCAATAATTTATATTTCTAGACTTAATAGTATTTTAGTATTGAGAATGTGAAATGTCATTATACCTTCATATTCCTTTTCAACATAAGCAGTTCTCTATAATTAAACTTTGCAAGTATTCAAACAGGGAAGTTTCAGAAGCAAAGGAAGATTCTGTACCAGAACAATCTTCTAAATAAAGCAAAGATAAAAAATTAAGTGGAAAGTATGCAAATACATATGTGGACATTGGTATCCCCATGTTACCAATGGGGAAATGGAAACAGATAATTGAGTGATATGTTCAGGATCATAGTGTGTTAGTGTTGTAAGATGAGACGGAAATCTTTATACAGTCTCTCAGTTAGACTACTAGCCCATACCTGGATGAACTTTTCTGTGGGGGCACATATTTTAAATACATAGGTATAAAATATGCTGTGCATATACAAGAAAAGATAGTTTTCTTATGAAAAAGAGATAGTGTGATATCACAATCATATGATGCTATGAAACTGCCCATTTAGTCTCAGAATATTCTCAGGTATTACCATATGTAGATAAAAATGTTTTAAACATTTTAATAAATGATTGCTAAAAGGTGTAAAATTACATTCTTTCAGTCGCAATTACTCATCCACTGAATTCAATGGCACTGAGTGAAGAAACAGTGTAAAACAGGTGTTACAAAATACAGAATCAAGCCCTTAATTTGGAATGATCTGAAAGTAGTTTGCTGTATGTTACAGCTGCTGTGCTTCCATAGACCAAAGCAACAGTAATCCCTCTGTAACTGTCTGGTTAGACATAGTTTATGATCCATTTCCCTTGCCGGAGCATTGCAAAGCAGTGGGAGAATTTAGTACAATCTGTGCACAGTATTCAGGTTTGATTATCTGGCATTCACCTTATCTGATAAAGCTGCAGAATGGGGCTCTGACAGTAACTTTCACATAATAATTTTTATGTGATGCTTTAATATCTTACTACAGTAGTCATCGGATATGAGCAAATTAGAGTGGTCCTGACCCAGTTAATGCCTCCTGGGCTGCAGTGTTCAATTTGAGAAGATTCCTGGAGAAGCCAACAAAGGAAAGGACATCAAATCTTTCATAGGATTACAAGGCATACTGGACTGTTACATGGCTACTGTTTCCTACAGTGGTATAAGCAAGAGTGGGTAGTCTGAAACCCCAGAGGGGCCAGTTCTTGAACCTCCACAAATTTCCTGTTGGTCCAGAGCACATCTGAAATTTTTGTATTTAATTATTAAGAATCATGTGATTTGTAAAATCATTTTATTTTGACAGAATTTTAACATATTCATTGCCAGTCAAATTGCCAGATCTGTTCATAGAGTCCTCCAAGTTTAAAAAAAACTGCTTCAATTTTCTTAAATTTTTTTATCGATGTATTCAATGAGACCTGTAGACTGGTTATAGTTTTTTTTCATTAGATCATAAATCTGCTTGGCAATTGTTCAAAGGATATTTCATATTTGATATATTTTAAAGCATCATCTGCTCTATGAGTTTAAGCTGTAGCTCGGAATAGACTAAGTGGGAGCTAGCTGCCAGGCATTAGTCTTCATTTAAGGTATAGTGGAATATAGGTGCTTAGCTTGTAGTAGCTATGCACTTGAGTTTGAGGTTCTGCTGTGATATAGAAAATGAAATCTAACAGTGTTGACTCTTCTGTCCAACATCTTCATGTGGTTTCAGTGCAACATTGCAGAAATTGTGAGCTGTTCCTGTTTGTATCAATGCCAGTGCCTGTATCTTTCAAAAAAAGGGATGAAAATATTTGTCCTTGTATTTATGCCACTCCCTTTTAATTTGACTTTCCTTACACATTGTACGTCTTCTAAGTCTGCTTGGTTGTCAGGTTTGTGATTACAGTATTCAGAAAGGCTTTTTCAGAGTGTTTGTTGGTTTGAAATGCATTGTACGTCCTGAAGAGTGTATGATTTCTTCATGGATCTTGACATGACAGCCTTAGATCCTGATGAGTTTTTTTCTTTCTAATGTCGTATTTAGGATGTGCTCTGGATCTATCTTTGCATCATCTGAATGCTTATTCTCATTAAAAGCTCTGCTGATTGTTCCGCAAGCTGTTTTATATATTTATGTGCTTTTATATAAATATACAGATAGAGACTAAATAGATATTTATCACATTACCAAAAATTCATCTTCTACATGTCATTAATTGTTTTATTGACTGCTGTCACATTCACTGCTATATATTCTTCTTTAGATTGAGAAGTCATGGTCTACATGCTCTGTTCTCATACAATTAATCATTTCCCTGAAATCAGGGGTCCTGTCTCTTGAGTGAAGAGATAATTCTGCAATCCTCTGCAGGGAGCTGCTGTTTTGACTGTTCTGAATAGGTTGTGGTGATCAGCAAACTTTTTCACCCCAGTACTTCGTATATTCTCAGATAATTTGTGAATGTGTTTAACAGCACAGGACTCGGCGATATTTGTGACAGTTAACGAATGTGAAAACTGACCTAGTATTTGTAATTTTCATTTCCTTTCTTTTAACCAGTTTATTAAGCCAAAAGAAGACCTTCCTGTAATTCCCATGACGATTAATTTGCTCTAAAGACTTTTGGTGGGGAACCATGCCAAAATATTTTTGGAAATGAAATCAGCTATGTTGTTCAGTGATCCTCTTGTACAGGACCATTAACGTGTTCAAGGAATATTAATAATTGGGGAAGCATAGCTTCCTTTTACAAAATTTTACACTGATTCTTTATGTCATATTGTTCCATGTTTTTGCTACTTGCTTTATGACAGCTTTTCATAGAATTATAGAATCATAGAATCATTAAGGTTGGAAAAGACCTCTAAGATCATTGAGTCCAACCGTCAACCCAACACCACCATACACACTTCACCATGTCCCTAAGCACCTCATCTACACGTCTTTTAAATACTTCCAGGGACGGTGACTCAACCACTTCCCTGGGCAGCCTGTTCCAAGGCCTGATCACTCTTTCAGTAAAGAAATGTCTCATAATGTCCAGTCTAAACCTCCCTTGGTGCAACTTGAGGCCATTTCCTCTCGTCCTATTGCTAGTTACTTGGGAGAAGAGACCGAAACCTACCTCACTGCAACCTCCTTTCAGGTAGTTGTAGAGCGCGATGAGGTCTCCCCCCAGCTTCCTCTTCTCCAGACTAAACAATCCCAGTTCCCTAAGCCGCTCCTCATAAGACTTGTGCTCCAGGCCCTTCACCAGCTTCGTTGTCCTTCTCTGGACACGCTCCAACACCTCAATGACTTTCGTGTAGTGAGGGGCCCAAAACTGAACACAGTATTCGAGGTGCGGCCTCACCAGTGCCGAGTACAGGGGCACGATCACCTCCCTGCTCCTGCTGGCCACACTATTTCTGATAGAGGCCAGGATGCCGTTGGCCTTCTTGGCCACCTGGGCACACTGCCAGCTCATGTTCAGCCAGCTGTCAAACGGCACCCCCAGGTCCTTTTCCTCCGGGTAGCTTTCCAGCCACTCTTCCCCAAGCCTGTAGCATTGCATGGGGTTGTTGTGGCCCAAGTGCAGGACCCAGCACTTGGTCTTGTTGAACCTCATACAGTTGGCCTCAGCCCATCGATCCAGCCTGTCCAGGTCCCTCTGCAGAGCCTTCCTACTCTCAAGCAGATCAACACTCCCGCCCAACTTGGTGTCGTTTGCAAACTTACTGAGGGAGCACTCAATCCCCTCATCCAGATCATTGATAAAGATATTGAACAGGATCGGCCCCAAAACTGAGCCCTGGGGAACACCGCTCGAGACCGGCCGCCAACTGGATTTAACTCCATTCACCACAATTCTCTGGGCTCGGCCATCCAGCCAGTTTTTTACCCAGCAAAGAGTATACCTGTCTAAGCCATGAGCCGCCAGCTTCTCTAGGAGAATGTTGTGGGAGACAGTGTCAAAGGCTTTACTGAAGTCCAGGTAGACCACATCCACTGCCTTTCCCTCATCCACTAGGTGGGTCACCTGGTCATAGAAGGAGATCAGGTTGGTCAAGCAGGACCTGCCTTCCATGAACCCGTGCTGGCTGGGCCTGATCCCCTGGTTGTCCCGCACATGGCTCATGAGCGCCCTCAAAACGAACCGCTCCATAATCTTCCCCGGCACTGAGGTCAGCCTAACCGGCCTGTAGTTCCCCGGATCCTCCTTCCGGCCCTTCTTGTAGATGCACTTCACATTGGCGAGCCTCCAGTCGCCCAGGACCTCCCCTGTTAACCAGGACTGCTGGTAAATGATGGAGAGTGGCCCGGCAAGCTCCTCTGCCAGCTCCCTCAGTACCCTCGGGTGGATCCCATCCGGCCCCATAGACTTGTGAGCGTCCAGGTGGCATAGCAGGTCGTTAACTGCTTCCTCTTGGATGATGAGGGGTTTATCCTGCTCACTGTCCCTGTCTTCCAGCTCAGGGGGCTGAGTAGCTTGAGGATAACTGCTCTGACTATTAAAGACTGAGGCAAAGAAGGCGTTAAGTACCTCAGCCTTATCCTCGTCCTTGGTGGCAATGTTCCCCCCGCATCCAGTAGAGGATGGAGATTCTACTTGGCTCTCCTTTTGTCATTAATATCCTTGTAAAAGCTTTTTTTGTTGTCTCTCACGACAGTGGCCAGGTTGAGTTCTAGCCGGGCTTTTGCCTTTCTAATTTCCTCTCTGCACGACCTAACGAGATCCCTGTACTCTTCTTTAGTTGTCTGCCCCTTCTTCCAAAGGTGATAAACTCTCCTTTTTTTCCTGAGTCCCAGGAAGAGCTCCCCGTTCAGCCAGGCCGGTCGCCTTCCCCGCCCGTTCTTCTTACGGTACATGGGGACAGCCTGCTCCTGCGCCTTTAAGACTTCCTTCTTGAAGAACGTCCAGTCTTCCTGGACCCCTTTGCTCTTCAGGACTGTCTCCCAAGGGACTCTCTCAACCACTGTCCTGAGCAGGCCAAAGTCCGCCCTCCGGAAGTCCATGGTAGCAGTTTTGCTGGTCCCCCTCCTTACTTCACCAAGTATTGAGAATTCTATCATTTCATGGTCGCTAAGCCCAAGACGGCCTCCAACCACTGCATCTCCCTTCTCTGTTTGTGAACAGCAGGTCAAGCGAGGCACCTCCCCTAGTGGGCTCGCTTACCAGCTGCGTCAGGAAGTTATCTTCCACACTCCTCGACTGTTTCCTCTCTGCCGTGTTGTATTTCCAGCAGACGTCTGGAAAGTTGAAGTCCCCCACGAGAACAAGGGCTAGCGACTGTGAGACTTCTGCCAGCCTCTGGTAGAATATTTCGTCTGTCTCCTCGTCCTGGTTAGGTGGTCTATAACAGACTCCCAGCAGGATATTTGCCTTATTGGCCTTCCCCCTCATCCTTACCCACATCCATTGCAGCGCTCCAATCGTGAGACTCATCCCACCATGTTTCCGTGATGGCGACTAAGTCATAGCTACCCCGCTGCACAATGGCTTCCAGCTCCTCCTGTTTGCTGCCCATGCTGCGTGCATTCGTGTAGATGCACTTGAGTTGGGCTGCCGATTTCTCCCCCGACATTGGCGTGCCGCCCCTAGGCTCTTCTCTAGTGAGCCTGGTTTTATCCCCTTCCCCCTTCGAACCTAGTTTAAAGCCCTCTCGATGAGCCCTGCCAACTCATACACGAGAATCCTTTTCCCCCTGTGAGACAGCTGAACTCCGTCCATCGCCAGCAGGCCCGGTGCTGTGTAAACCTCCCCATGGTCAAAGAAGCCAAAATTCCGCCGATGGCACCAGCCCCTGAGCCACGTGTTGATCCGATGAGTTTTCCTGTTCCCTTCAGTATTCCTCCCTGCCACTAAAGGGATCGAGGAAAACACTACCTGTGCTCCTGATCCTTCCACCAGTCGCCCCAGTGCCCTGAAGTCCCTTTTGATCCCTTCGGAACTTCTCTCTGCAACCTTCTCACTGCCAGCCTGTATAACCAGTAGCGGGTAGTAATTGGAAGCCTGCACGAGACTAGGGAGCTTCCTAGTAATGTCCTTAACCGGGCCCCAGGGAGGCAGCAGACTTCCCTGTGGGATGGGTCTGGCCGGCAAATTGGGCCCTCTGTCCCCCTCAGAAGGGAATCACCTATGACAATTACCCTCCTTTTTTTCTTAGCAGAGGCAGTCGTAATGCGTGGGGCTGGCTGCCTCGCCTCGGGCGACCCCCTGGATGGGCCTTCATCTGCACCCTCGTTTGTCTGGCCCTCAAGTTCCAGAGCCCCGTATCTGTTCTGTAAGGGCAACTGGGAAGGTTGAGGAAATTGCTGCTGAATATAGATTTGCTGGGTTTTACTTTGCTTCAATCATTTTGGCCTTTCATTGTCCCTTTTAAAAAATTGGGTACCATATTTGCCACTTTCCTGTATTTTGGTATCAAATGCGATTTAAGTGAAAAGTTACATACTGTCTTTGAACAATTCCAGGCTTCCTACTTTTAACATCTTAGAAAGTTTTGATGAGTACTGGAACAATCTCCCCAGGGATGTGGTAGAGTCCCCGTCACTGGAGGTTTTCTATATGCAATTGGACAGGGTGCTAGATAATCTCGTACAGGCTCCCTTTCCCACAAAAGGTTGGACTAGATAATCTTTTGAGGTCCCTTCCAACCTGGGCATGATTCTATGGTTCTATGACTATTTTTTACTGCCCAAAATAAATTATGTCCCAGAACCCTTTTGAATATGCATAGTTTTAAATTTAATTTACCAGATATGTTCCTTTTACACCCTCCACCCATATTTTGGCCTGAAAGATGTCATCTAATAGTTGTCTTTATTCTGCTATTTTGTCATTCAAGCTCCTTTTTCTTAAAAGTCATGCCTGAATTTTTTTTGGCTAGAGGGTACATAATTATCTGAACTCTATGGAAGTGTTTTGCTGTAACCTGCAAGCATTTTACCCATTAGTTTTTCATTTTATTTTTATCCTAACTAATCTCTTCTTGTTGCAGTTAAACTATTTTTGGTGGATTTTTAAGTGTGTTTTGCTCCCAGAAGAACGCTGAAGTTGAGTACATTATAGTCAGTGGTTTTAAATGGTTTTTTTTGGTGGTTATGTATTGAAACAGATCCTTTGCCTGGCTTAATGCAAAATCAAGAGTTATTTCTCTTGTGGTTTCTCTAATGGTTCCAAGAAACCATTATTTACAGCATCTGAAAATGTAGTCCCTGCATCATATCTTGTCATGATTTCTTACCAGTCTGCCTGGAGTAATTAAACTCTCCCATTACTGTGTTTTCTGCCTTACCCTTTCTAACCTGGTTTGGTATTTAACAAGCACTATCATCATCTTGGTTAGGTGATATATAATATAGCTCTAATATTATCTTTTTCTTTCTGCGTGAATTTCAGTGCAAAAGGATTTATACTAGTTTGTATATATTTTTTTCACTGCTTTCTTTATATTGCCTTTTTTCTGGTACAGCCTACGCCTTACATGATTATTACTCTTGCATCATAATATCCCAGTGTTTATTTTTCTACCATCAAGATGCTTAACATATTCTTATTATTTGACAACTTCTTTTTCTTTTTAGAATTCAGATATTTTTCCAGAGGCAGTTACTTGTCTTTTGAAAAGAAATAATGATTTAATGGTTTGACAGAAAGGGAGTTATATTTAAAAGCACACAAATCGTTCATATTACTTTTTTTTTTTAAACATATTTACGTAGCTCTGTTGTATCATGTATATTTTGAATGTGAATTTTTGATTTTTTAAAAACGATTTTCCAGATAAAGAGAAAAATGTAATGGAATTAGATTGGTAAGTCAGTTTTAATGTAATTGTGATATTCTGTAATTATGGCTACTATATAATGGTAATATACTGTCTTGCGTGATCCCATTGATCCAAAAATAAATATATATGAAACTTAAGATATTTTGCTGCAAAATCTGGATGTATAGAATGCTTCCCTGTTGGGATTCTTCATTACTAGTGTGCCAGTAGCCCTTACCATCTAAGGATGTGATCTTGCTAAGTCTTCAAGGCTAAACAATAGAGAGAAGTGATACTATCAAGGAAAATCTAAAATGTTCCTGTAATACTGTATTAGTTGCTTGTGTTATTCCTTTCAAGTCAATCTGTGTTGTAAAGTCTGCAGATGACGATCTTGGACATCACAGTATTTGAGATATCAACTTAAAGAAAAGAGGTATGCACCGAGAGTGTTGTAGTGAATAGTGCTACATTCTATTTTTATTTTTTTCTAATTAGATTAATCAGTATGCTTATAGGCATATTATTGATTTGTTAATACTTTTTTACATCTGAATATGCTCATGTAAGTGTATTGGAGAATTTATTATTGATTTATATGTTTGAAAAAGCTTTGACTTCTTGCTGAAAATCAGTATTTGTACTGTGCGATCCTTAAAGCTAAAAAAAAAATATCCCAGCTCATACAGACTGCAGAAGTTTAGGATTCTGATAGTTATAGTAAAATCTAAACCTAGACCATGTTAATCAAAATGTGCAATAAATCTTTCTAGTATGTCTAATAAATTCCAAATGTATAATATTGAAAATGCAGAATGGAAGACATAAAAGTAAGTATAAAGACCTCTCAATTCTTTTTATTCAGTTACTAGTACTGAATACTTCTCGATAACTCTATATTGAAAAGTTCATATTAATTTGTGTGATTTTACTAGTTACAGATTGCACTTCATATTTTATTAGGAAGATAGTTGAGAGAAGTATTTTTGACATTTATAATATCAGACTTATTGATCGTGAACACGTATATTAGAAGCAGTCATCTTTTTTCTACCTTTTCTCCAGCTATATTCTGTAATATTTTTACTGCTTCTTTTTTTAATTTTATGAGAGTTGTTTTAGAAAAGTTAGAATTTCATATGTGTATATGTGTATATATGCATGTATTTAGTATTATATTATGTAAATAGTAATGCAAATACCAATATAATATCAATTAACTTTTGATACTAATATTGATGTTAATATTGATAATAATGTTTTACTAATATTATATTATTATTAAAATTTTCCATAAAATCTACCAAAACCCATAACAAAATAATCTCAAACCAGAAAGCAAAAAATATCCTTCGCTGTGCTAAGTGCACAGACCAGAAAGTTTTGCTGGTGAGGAATCAAGATCTTTTCTCAGTGATCATCTTCTGTGTCAAGTTAAAGGAGACACTTAAGGTTATATATAAAGTGATACATTTTCACATAGTTGTGCTTCACAGAAGTGCAAAACTCTCATTAATATCAACAACTCTACATGAAAAAAATGAATTTGCATTCCACATATATATCAGCAGGCCACAGTATAAACTGATTACTAGATTAAAGATTAAAAATGTAATTCAGTCTCATTAGATAATGCTAGAATGCCAAGTTCATTATACTTATTACAGAGCTACAGATCACCCGAACCAGTGATACTATAATTACACTATATTCTTGCAGAAAAGAAGCCAATGAACTTTAAGAAGATCACGGCCCTGAGCCATCTGTGCAGCAGGCCTTGGCTAGGAGCAGCCACACTGTGTCAGAACATTAAAAACAATGGGTTTCCACTCCAAAACTCTGGGCAGAAGTAGGATGCTGAGCCAAATAGATTATTCCTGTTTCTTATTTGTATGAAAGTCTTGATATGCATGGCTTTAACCAAGTTCTCTAGAAGCTCTTTTATGTAGTTAGAAATAACCAGACGTCTCTGTTTGTGCATAGGGAAATCAAACTGCTAAAGCTTCTGAGTCTGAAATTAAAGGAGTGTAGGGAGAAAAGGAAAAGAAAAAAACTAGCAAAGTCTCCTGCTAACTCTGAATGATGATGATTGCCACGGTCTCACTGTAATCCCCTCAGAATTTGAGTTTATGGAAGTATTTTTCTCAGAAGCATTTTAATTGTTTCATACTTACAGTGCCTGAACTCAGATTTGTGTGTTCTAAATGCTTGAAGCTAACCAGATAGCGTCCTCAGTAAATTCAAAAAAACGATACAAATGCGTCACTGAAACTTTGTCTTGTTCTCTTGAGATTGTTTTTTAAAAACTGTATGGGGGAAAGGGATGTAAACAAACTCTGTATTTGGAAAATTTAATAAGAGATTTGAGTTCAGATTTCTGTTTAGTATGGAGGAAACATTTTCTTTTTTTGACTAATATTTTCTATAGAGGGAAAAAAGGGTTTGGGAAATAAAAGATAAATTAAAAAGAAAATAGTATGTTATCATTCATTTTCTAAAGGCAACTGGTTGGTGCACTCAGATTAATTGATATACCACTGTAAAAATACATATATATTTGAAAGCAAGTACATGTTGTGTATTCCTGTGTGACACCAGAAGGTTCTTCTGTTGCAATATCTCTAGAGGAACTGCTCAAGCTCCTTCTCTCCTTTTAGTCAACATGTAAAATACAATAATATCTGCAACCATTTCAGACTGACTGAGCTGAAATGCTCTTCTACTTGGTATTTTTTGCTCTGAAGATGCCTTTTGGATTTTAGGAACTGACACCCTTTCAGCTTTGTGCCAGCTGTGGTTTGTACCCCATTTCCTGAGATACACTATATTTTTTTGTACTGACACCAGTGATGCAAGTCTTATCTGGCAAGACAGGTCCATTATGGGCATTCACTTGTTCATCCATTAGGGAAACCGTGGGTCCAGTGCAGAATGGGGCAGAGGAACTGGATGCAAATGGCATAGAGAAGGCCGAGGTACTTGATGCCTTCTTTGCTTTAGTCTTTACCCATAAAACCAGCCTTCAGGAATCCCAGGCCCCTAAGACCAGAGGGAAAGTCTGGAGCAGGGAATACTTACCATTGGTGGAGAAGGACCAGGTTAGGAAGCACTTAAACAAACTGGTCCTATGTAAGTCCATGAGGCCTGGCAGGTTGCATCCATGAGTGCTGAGGGAGCTGTCTGATGTCATTGTGGGGCTACTGTTAATTATCTTTGAATGGTCATGGCAATTAGGAGAGGTTCCTGAAGACTGGAAGAGAGCAAATATCACTATCTTCGAGAAGGGCAAGAAGGAAAATCTGGGAAACTATAGGTCAGACAACGTTACCTCAGTCCCTGGGAAGGTGATGCAGAAAATACTCCTGGAAAGCATTTCCAAACACATGGAGGACAAGAAGGTCACTGGGAGTCATCAGCAAAGGGGAAATCATACTTGACCAGCCTCATAGCCTTCTGCAATTAGGTGACTAGCTTAGTAGACAAGGGAGAGCAGTGAATATTGTTTACCTCAACTTCAGTAAAGTCTTTGACACTGTCTCCCATGACACCATCGCAGACAACTGACAAAGTACAGGTGTAGATAAGTCCACAGTGAGGTGGATTAAAAACTGGCTGAATGACTAGGCCTGGAGTGTTGTGATCAGTGGCCCAAAGTCTAGCTGGAGGCCAGTAGCTAGTGGTATACCCCAGGATTCAATAGTGGGCCCAATACTGTTCAACATCTTCATTAGTGACCTGGATGATGGAACAGAGTGCACCCTCAATAAGTTCACAGATGATACAAAACTGGGAGGAGTGGCTAATTCTCCAGAAGGTCGTGCTGCCATCCAGAGGGACCTCATCAGGCTGGAGAAATGGGCTGACAGGAATCTCATGAATTTCAACAAGGGGAATTGCAAAGTCCTGCACCTGAGAAGGAATAACCCCATGCGGAAGTACATAGGTGGAGAACAGCTTGGCAAAGGAAGACCTTGGAGTTCTGGTGGACAACAAGCTGACCATGAGCCAGCAATGCACCCTCACAGCAAACGAAGTCCAACAGTATCCTGCAGCTGCATTAGGAAGCACATTTCCACCAGGTCAAGGGAGGAGATTCATCCTCTCTACCCAGTACTGGTGAGGATGCATCTGAATTAATATGACCAGTTCTGGATCTCCTCAGTACAGGAAAGAAGTGGACTTACTGGAGCGTCTCCAGCACAGGGCCACAAAGATGATTAAGGGACTGGAGCATCTCTCATATGAGGAAAGGTTGAAAGAGCTGGGACTGTTCTTTTGATTTTGTGATTCCTTCCTGTCACATCACCCCAGGCCCTTTGCTCATCAACCCTCACAGGCTTTGCTCATCCGTCCCTCACAGGGCTGCTGGTAACTCTCTTTCTTCCTTGTCATTCCTAGTTTAAAGACCTCCAGAGGTCTCTTCGAATATAAGGAACTCTGTGATTCTGTGATCCATATCCCCTATAACCACCAAAAAGAGTGGCGATACTGATACTGGGGGTCGATAGCAAAGTACATATTCAAACCCTGTTTTTTGCACCTCCCTTGGTAATTCACTCTTTTGAGTCTTTTGCTCTGGAGCCACAAGTCGGAACTTCTCTTCAGGGTATCTTCTGTGCATTGTCATAGTATGGCAATGTGGCCAGGCGTGCATGCCTTGAGATGTGTGTTCTTGGGCTTTGAAGGTTTTCAGGTTCAGCCTTCTTCTGCTAATCCAGTGTGCTGTTTGATCCTGGAAACGTCTGTCCAGCACTCAAAGAGTTAGGGCAGACAAAGTGTAACGGAAATTTTCTTCTATATTAGCCCATGCCAGATTATTTTCTATCAGTGAGGCCTTTCTGGAGCCTGACCAGGCAATTTGGCAACTGTTACCCTCTTACTGTCATCTGTAAAATGAATGAACTACAACTGCTAAACCCCCAGGAATACTGAGTACCTATATGTATTCTGCTGTCCTTTTCCTTTACTTCCGTGGCTGTATCAGAGGAATATAGAGGCATGTGTCTCACAGGAAAAAGGGGTGTTAAGAGACTGACTGCTAGAAGAAAAGGCTTATTCTCCTATATCCTTCAAATTTCACTAGTGAACTGTTTGGGCTTTGTTCGCCAGTAAGAACTCATCAATAAAATATCTGAAACTGCAAAATCTGTCTTGAACAGTACCTTAGAGGACTTTTCAGCCACTGCCACCAATTATTCCATAGTGCTTAAAACTGTTCATGATCTATCAGGTACCTCCTCCTGTTGGTACCCTTTGTACTTTATTTTTGCACAGGGCTCCCAAGGAAATGGAGGAATCTACAGAGAGAACTGATTCAAGTCCTTCACTCCTTTAAAGCTATGTCATCCCGTATTCCCTCACAATCTTTTTAATGACTCATAGGAAGAATGAGACAGTTTCTTTCTATCTCCTTCCCCTAGGTGCTCCTCAAGGTCAACCTCAACAGTCATTTAACCAACCTCAGCAGCTCTTTATCCATCATGGATTGTCTACATTATTCCCACCAGCTCATTCTTGCATATCAGCAGCCTTAAGTATGTGTTGGAAGACTTCATACTGTTTTTCTCCTTTCTACCTTTTACTGCATGCAACTATAATGTCATCTACCATCTTAAGGTCCTCTTATATTCAGTGCTTGACCTTAGATACAAATGGTCATTTGATTCACTTCACCATCCTGCTACCTTCTAAGCCTGTGTCAATTTTCAGGAGTGTGGTTAACATTGACAAAGTGCCAGATGCCCACCCAGCCGCTCACCCACTCCCCCTCCTCAACTTGACAGGGCGAGAAAATAAGATGAAAAAGCTTGTGGGTTGAGATAAAGACAGGGAGATCAGTTACCAGTTAAGTTTATGGCCAAAACGGACTTGACTTGGGGGAAATTAATTTAATTTATTGCCAATTAAAATAGATTCGGGTAGTGAGAAACAAAGACAAAATTAAAACAATACCTTCCTCCCCATCCACACTACTTCTTCCCAGGTTCAACTTCATTCCCAACTCCTTCCACCCCAATCCCAAGTGATGCAAGGTGAAAGGAGGGTGTGTTCAGTCCATAACAGCCCCTCTCTGCTGCTCCTTCCTCCTCATGCTTTTCCCCTGCTCCTGCATGCGTCCCTCTCCACAGGCCACAGTTCTTTCAGGAAACATCCACCTGCTCTGGCATGGTCCTCTCCATGGGCTGCAGGGGAGCATCTGCTCCGGCACCATGGAGCAGATATTGACCTTGATGTTTGCACTTCTGTTTGTCTCTCTCTCTTTTTTTATTCCATGCCTCCTCTGCCTTTGTGGCATTTTCACAGGGCACCACCGTCTTGTCTGCTGGGCTTAGCTGTGCCCTGCGGTGGATCCCTTGGAACCGGCTGGAACCAGCTGTGTCCGGCACTGGGCAACTTCGGTCTCTCCTCACACAGGTCACCTCTGCAGCTTCCCCACTGCCAAAACCCTGACACCTGCACCCTATACAAAAAGACACTAATTTTGTCAGAAGAAAGATGCTGTTTTGGTGATATGCAAAGATATGATTTGATGATGTGCAAAGATACGATTCTGTTTCTGTAGAGATTATTTCCTTATTTTGAAGAACATTTTGAAGGGATGACACTGTTTTGAACTTGCATGCAAGTTGCTTTTATGAATTTGCAAGTTCAAATCCAAGTGATCATTTCTCTTTGAACATATTGGCAAGGCTGCAACATAACTTTTAGTCTTTCAACTGTGAGGGCACTTATTTTCCCATAGCTGCCAGGCTGACCTGCTGTTAAGATCTTCAGTCTATGGTTGATGTTGCCACTTAATTAGTCCACAGCTCCTGCATATTCAACAGGATCCTGGCAACAGCTACAGCCCATTTTTGTTGGCAAGACATCTCCCTGACACCTTACCTTGATGTGTGGGCTGATGTGGGAATTGTCCTGGGAGAAAATTTTCAGTGTCTGTATGATGCTTTAGTTCTTTGACAACCCTGTTTCTCTTAGTAACATTAACCATTTGTCTCTTCTTCCTATTCAGTGTGCAAAATTCAGTTACAGACATTTGGGATGACTTACCTTCTGCTGAGCATATTCAGCCCTTTTTATCCAATAGCTTTCCATGTTCCCAAATTGTCTGACTTACCTGGAAATGTGGAAGTGTGTATATGCATAACACCTCACAGGTACCTAGTCAGGTACTTCACCTTTGTTTGCCTATTGTTCATGTTCCAGTCTAGAATCCGCTTTTTAAAAAGTGATTGTTACCTTGAAAGTGGCAGCACACAGCATTGTGGGATGGAGAGCACATTCAAGCAGTCTGCTACACAGGATCTGTGGTGTTTGATGGAGTTATGCCTTCACATTGACACCTTGGAAGTCGATGCAATTCATAATGTGTATACCTTTGAGAATTGTAAGTATAGGTTTGCCACCACATGTCATACAAACAACAAAAAGAAGTAATTTCCCTTGTCCAGGAGCAACGGAGCTTAACAGATGGCATCATCTGTGAAGATGACATTTCAGTAATTCCTCTGTGTGACTCTTTGAGGTCCTTTTTGGAAAATTTCAGCATGTCTGGTTGATAAGTGAGAAGTAAGGCTTGAGCAGCTAGCAGATAACTTTCATGAGCCCTTAGAGGGTGTGTTTGGTATGAGTTTCCTTCCAGGAAAGCTTAAAGCTTAAAGAAACTACGATGAAGTGACTTTATGCAGCAGTGCTCTTCAGTGCTTGCATCCCAGACATCTGTTGTCTGATCACTTTGAGTTCCTTCCAAACACTGACTGAACATTATACTGTTCCCAAGCAGCCTCCTGAAGCTTGGGAGGATAGGCTGTAATCATTCATTGCGTAAGTGTACACTGGGATCTTCTGTAAGAAGCTTCATGGCAGACTATCTACTTAGACTGAAAATGTATACGGGCACACTTTCCTGGGGAAAAAAAAAGGTTTCATGCAGAAAATTCACACGCAGTCCACAACTACATTTGTATGGCTCCTCACTCTGGCTTACCCCTCCCTCTCAGTCTCTTTTTCAAGGCAGAATTATATCTAAGAGACTTGAATGGTGGCCACTACACTCTCCCTATAAACAACGAAGAAGAACAGAGAAGAGCTAGGGTTTACCCCTCAGAAAAGGGCACATGTTGACCATGCATACCAGCAGATACCAGTTAGCGGTCTGTAATCTTCCCTTGTAGTTCCTGTGGTGATACAGTCCGATGGTGTAAAACTAAAAGGGAACGGTGCGACAGCAATTACTTCCATGTAGTTTAGGTAGGACCCTTTCAGCTTCAGGACAAACCAGACTCCGGTCCATTTGACAAGGTGGAAATATATTTAACAGAATGTATGTACCAGTCAGGCAACTAATGCAATAATTACCCAAATGACCCTATCAATCAGCAGTTCCCTAGATTAGTTGCCCACTCTTTCTTTGTGTGTTCAGGAACTGTAGGTTCATCTCTTGCAGACTGGTTCTTTCTGCAGTTGATGAGAATGCATAAATCTTACCTTGTATTTCTTTATGGAGTCCCCTTAACAACTAAAATCAAGAGTTGATCTCCTTTAGCTATCAATTTACTCATCTGATAACTTGGTTTTGATAATAGTAAATATCTAGGCATAAGTTGTAGCAATCTAACCATAAAACTCAAGCTACATGGTGTCCCGATCCAATGTCAGGGGAGGTTTCGATATGATTCCAGGAGCGAGATTAAGACACAAACGAGGTCAAATGCCGCCAATTTCAAATGTCCCAAAAAACTTTCATTATCAAAAATTAAACTTATTAGCGATAGGATAGATTAGAACAAAGATAGAAATCAAGCAAGCATTCGGGATAGAGTTGCAACAATAGTCACCACCATGGACCCGCAGCGTTCCGAGGGTCCAAGTCCTTCAGTGTTTCGGAGGTGGGCGGTCACGCCGGGGTCCAAATCTCTCGGTGTTTCTGTTTCGGCGGCAGGCGGTCGCACCAGGGCTTGTCTGGGCAGCCCCCTTTATCCTCACTCAAGGGCTGCAGTTTCCATGGCAACAGCACGTACTTGCACGTTGCTACATTCCTGTGCATGCACCTACGCTTCACGCGGCGCCAGCCTCGCTCTTCACGCAGCTAGCACGCGACTGGCACGCGGCTGCACATGCGCACACGCTCCTCAGGACTGCGGCTAGCGCGGGGTCTCTCGTGACCTTCGGTTGACCCCAACCGAGTCCTGCGCATGCGCAGCCCCTG
The DNA here is from genome assembly GCF_964195595.1 of Calonectris borealis. Classification (NCBI taxonomy): domain Eukaryota; kingdom Metazoa; phylum Chordata; class Aves; order Procellariiformes; family Procellariidae; genus Calonectris; species Calonectris borealis. Next base: position 30,480,884 of record NC_134314.1, on the reverse strand, counting down.
CAAACCAGAGGTCTCCGTGGCCCCGCGGTCGCTCCCATACTGTTCTTCGCTTAGACAAGCAATCTTTGAGACAAATGCTTTACCGTTCAGTCCCTCACACATGAGAAAAAGCATGTTATGCAAACTTCTTATCATGTTTTAATAGACGAAGACAATATTCATCTGTTCCTATTTTACGTATGTGTCATTTTTCTCCAATTTTTTTCAACAACAGAGAGGTTTATGCCATGAACATGAAGTTTTGGACATACACCTCCATCCTATTAAAATGCAAATCCATGAGGTTTTCTTCAGGAAAAAAGAAGACAATTTGCTGCTAAATCCCACAGAATCGCATTGAAAATTACTTTTACTGGTTATACTTGTGTGCTTTGGATGTCAAGTGGAGCAAATTGTTGCCATTTCTGATAAATACAAACCAAAAGCATACACGTGGTTAGAAAGTATATTAAGGTAGTTTATTTATTATTCTATAATCATATAGTGCCACCCAAATTGATAATAATAAAAAAACTTTGCTCTCATAGATGTGTTTTTACAGTATTCTGGGACAGAAATTTTGGGGGTTTATTTCTCGCCTCTGTCACCATTATCACTAAAGTAATGTTTGTATCACTTTGCATTTCACTAACATCTTTAGTGTCAGTTGTTTGTATTTCCATGCACTGAGTCACAGTAAGCATTACATCAATTACTTGTGTCTGAGAAATTCTGGATTCATGTTGATTCCCTGTACTGGGTCTGGCTGGGATGGAGCTAATTTTCTTCATAGCAGCCCATACGGTGCTGTGTTTTAGACTAGCGACCAAAGCAGTGTTGCCAACACAGGGATGTTTCAGCTGTTGCTGAACAGCGCTGACACTGTCAAGGCCTTCTCTGTTTCTTTCTCTTACCCCTTGGCAAGTTGGCTGGGGGTGAGCAAGAGGCTGGGAGGGGATACAGCTGGGACAACTGATCCCAACTGACCAAAGGGATATCCTATACCATAAAACATCATGATCAGCAATAAAACTGGGGGGAAAGTTTTTCCAAAGTAGCCGTTGCTCAGGGACTGGCTGGTGTGATTGCTGATTTGTAGGTTTATATAGTCTTTTCAGTGTGTTAAAGGTGTGTCCAGAGGTGAGAACCCTGCCTGACTAGATGGTAAGAACTGTTTCTTTCACAAGGAACTAAAAGTATCTTCATAAAGAAATCCTAGGACAGTCACTAAGAAGTTCTCTTTACTATTTAGATATGATATGTTTCAGCCTCAATAAACATCAGTATTTCTGAAATTAAAAGAACATTAATAATTCTTTGGGAATTGGTGTGATATCTTATCTTGAAGTACGTTGAAGTGATATTTTATCTTGAAGTATCTGGTAGTAGAAGTATCTGGTTTTTAAATTGCAGAAAACTATACTGAAAGGTACTCCAGCAAGAAAATGGTCACATGAGGTTATATATACCCTAATCTTTCAGTGAAGGGAATGTTCAAATACGGAGTTTCCTCATGGAATCCTAACACAGGGTTGTATAAATACCTTCACGGTTGATAGCGTCCTGATCTGACCCAAATTATAGGAAGTTACCTGGGCATGATATTCTGCATAGTTTTCTTTAACCAAAGAAGACCAAAAGTCTTCAAAATAAGAAACATCCCAGGTTTTAGTAGAATGAAAACTAGAACATTTAACCTCTTTATATAAAAAACATGATGTTGGACAAAATAGGAGAAAAATGGCTAGACACAATCCTTCCCCACCCATTATGATCTTGCAGGTGGATTTTTAGTCTCTCACTGCCTTTCTGAAGTTTAATGAATTTGCATCTTTGATCCTGTTTTCCTCTCCATCACCTCTGAGACCAGGTTCTCTGCTGTGTTCCCCTAACAGTAGTTTCAGTTTCTCTGCTTAAGCTGCAGTCTGCTACTTCCCTGCTATGCTTATTGCCTGCCATCTGGGTTGTTCTCTGGAACTTTTTTTTTAACCAGAGCCCACTCTGTGGCTCGTTAGGGAAATAAATCATATTCTCCCTTTCTACGGGAGTAACTGTTATTCTTAGGGGAACATAGTACTAACTTAAAATAGAAGCAAATATAATGTGCAACCTATTACAACAGCACATCGATACAAGACAGTCTAGGATAACCCTAGAAGTGCTTCTCCAGTGTTGGTAAGACACAAGGTTTTGGTGACAGCTGCGGTATTTGTAACTTGGTCCCTCTCCTCACTTGTAGTCAGTCACTCTTCTTTCCTCAATGTGTTTAAATTTTATGTAAGATCCAACTCAGTTTGAGTTTTGGCAAGTTTTATTTCATCTTTATGCTCTCTACTTCCAACACATATCATTCTTTACTGTTTCTTTGTGTGTGTATGTTTGTGTATGTTCTTCATTATTCCCAGTACCCTCTTCCAGCTGCTGATTGCCAGATATTTCTGCCACTTTAATTAAGGAAATTTCACACCTCCCATCTTTGATGTTTTCAGTTTTTTGACTGTTTCCTTTAATTTTGTGCTTTTTCCTTCCAAAAAAGGAAATCTTCATTGAAGATGTAGTTTTGTTTGTCTAGGCTCTGTTTAAATTATGGTGATTCCTGTTTGGTCCTTCCACAGTTAATCTGGGTGACTAGTGTTTCTATAGTGTCCTTGAGATTTATCAAATTAAAACATAAGGTATCATTATCTTTTTTAGGCTGAGTGTGTATTTGATGAATAAAAAGAAAAATTAAATGTTTTGCTGAGGAATAGAGACTCTATTAATATCAAAAGCATTTGGTGTCCTGTTATGCGTGCTAAGTTAGTCTCGTAGCGGTGTGATTTCCCTGAGAACCTACTGCTCTAATAATGTTAGGGATCTCTCTCCACATTCATTCTTAGTCCCAGGATCTTTCAATCTCATTGATCTTCTACGTACAAGTTTCCATTATTTCAGGAACAATAAATTGACTTTGTGTATCTTGGCAGCTTTGACATTTCACTGTGTTGTTTCATTTCTTTTCCCAACTGCAAGCAATGTAGCAGAGGCAGGTTTTATAGAAAACTATAGTAAATGGAGGCCATTCCTGATGCCTGGCAAATAAGTCCTTCAGTGCTGTTTGCTTAATGGCTTCACTCTAAACTAAGTATCTGAATGTACCTATTGGGCATGCAGTGAATAGCTGAGCCTGAAAAATAGTCAAATGACACATTTGCCAAGCCAGCAGGAAGTGCACTCTGCTCTAAAGGTAGAAACCAACTAAGCTGTTGTGATATAAAGAAAGAGTCAGTATTAGGAGAGGAACATGGTGATCACATTGTTTGTAAATTTGTGATTTTTGGTATGCATCATAAAAACAAGAAAGTAACAAAGGAACTGGCAGCTGTTATACGTTAAACCATTGGAAATGAACTCATTTTGTGCTCTTTCATCTAAATGAAATGAGATTTGGAAATGAAAGAATAGAGAAGGAAGAAACATTTAATAACTTTGGGGAACATTAGCATAAAATCATTAATTTCCTATTTTATTGATATTAATGATACACTTTTTAAAGGCAAAAAGGAGTAAAGATAAATAACCGTGTCAGTGCCTGCCACTTTCTTCTGTGGTTTAAACCTCCTTCTTATTTACTTTCCTGGTTTCTACCTACTTTACTGTGCTAGTGTTTACTAAATTCTGAGAATTATATATACAACTACTGAGAGTTGCTTTCTTTGTATATAATAGTAAACAGAAAAAACATTATTTGATTGTGTCACTGTCTCATTATGTACATTCTCGTTCCAGGTTACACAATGCTGTTTTACAGACTATTGTTCACAGCACAGGCAGAATAGTATGGAAAAAGAGAGGAAAAAATTAAAACCAAATACATTTATAGAATGTATTTCAAAATTAACACAAGTTAAGTATAAGATGAAATGTTAATGTAAACCTGAAATGGTAGGAATATCCTGGTTTTTCACATGATCCCATATTGTTTGCCATTTGTGAACTCATGTGTGCTCAATACCTGAAATACAAGGCTATTGATTTTGCCTTGTAATCAGTTTGTGAAAATGGTGAAAACTGTTTGTCCATGCTGCAAACGTGCTGTCTATCTTCTGGTAGCTTTCTTGCATACAGCAGAATACTTCTGAACCCTTTACTGGAGTTGGAGGAGAGGGATTTGAATGAATCAGATGTATTTAATTAAAAGAGATTCCTGGTTAACAGCGTAAATGAGTGCATGAATGCAAACCTCTGTGTGTGTGTGTGTGCATGCACATGTGCATGTATGTATGTATTTATGTATGGAAGTTTATTCCTTTTGACTTCTGAAATTCTAATAGCTGAATTATCATGTGGAAAGTGGTCTACTAACATGGCAAAAATTCTCTGCTGAAGAAATGCCTGAGATCATCAGGCATCCTGTAATTTGTAGAGTTTTTACAGGAAGAAGTTTGTAGAGTTCTTGCAGAGAAGGACGTGAGGTCCTGGTGGACAACAAATTGAACATGAACCAGCAATGTGCTCTAGCAGCAAAGGAGGCTACCGGTATCCTGGGCTGCACTAGGAGGAGTGCTGCCAGCATGTCAAGGGAGGTGATCCTTACCCTGTGCTCAGCCCTGGTGAGGCCACCCCTGGAGTACTGTGTCCAGTTGTGGGCTACCCAGCATAAGAGACATGGCCATACTAGAGAGAGTCCAGTGAAGGGCCATGAAGTTGATTAAGGAACTGAAGCATCTGTCCTGTGAGGACAGGCTGAGAGACAGCCTGGAGAAGAGAGGGCTCAGGGGGATCTCATCAATGTGTACAAATATCTGAAGGGAGGGTGTGAAGAGGACAGATCCAGGCTCTTTTTAGTGGTGCCCAGTGACAGGACCAGAGGCAATGAGCACAAACTGAAACACAGGAGGTGCCATCTGAATATCAGGAAAAACTTTTTCACTGTGAGGGTGACTGAGCACTGGCACAGGTTGCCCAGATTGGTGTGGAGTCTCCATCTGTGGAGATAGTCAAAAGCCATCTGGACATGGTCCTGAGCAACCGGCTTTAGATGACACTGCTTCAGCAGGGGGGTTGGACAAGATGACCTCCAGAGGTCCCTTCAAACCTTAACCATGCTGTGATTCTGTGAAATACCACAGCCTACGTGATCTGTTATTATTCTCTTTTCTAGCATCTTGTATTGGTTGCTACTGGAGATATAGGATACAGGTTCAGTACCTGGTGAAGATTACTCATCTAATATTTCTGTTTCTAGGAGAAAGTTGGGAGAAAAAAACTAAATTATTTTTCATGGTCAGATGTACTTTGTTGTGGCAGTAGAAGCCTCAATGGCTGCAGAATAGTGGAAAGGAGGGTTCAGAGCCCTCTGAGTACCAGATCTCTATACTGTTATTAATGACACTTGTAGTCTCTGTGAAGACTGAATAGAAAACTAAATGCTGTTAGCTTGGTAAGATGTATATTGCATGAACACTTTTTTTATACACCATTCTAAAGCCTTTTAATAGCCTTGAAAATTTTGTGACAGTTGGGAAGTTTTTTTCAACCAGAAGGAATGCACTAGAGAAAGAATACAAACACATTAGAATCTCAGGAAAGGGAAAGTGACTGACCCTGTGGTGTTTGCCCTGAATAACAGCCTGAGGTATGTTGAGAGTAAAAATAAAAGAGGTAAGATTTCATCCTGAGAAGAATAGAGCAGGTCAGCATTGAGGCTTAAAGCAATGCTAGGGAGAGAGAGGAGGGAACTCAGTTCCAGGATCTGAGCAATGGGAGCAAGTAAGGAAGCAGTTTAGAATTTGCCATGCATTAATTATTTTAATACTTGTTTTCATTTTTTTTAAAATGAAGAACTTACTTCATACTTCCAGTTTTTAGAATATTGTTTGATTTCTCCTCTAGATCATCTAGTGCATAATGTGGGTTCATGTGAATCTGATGTTTTTGTCTACTCTGGCTTTCCTGGGGAGTATCAATTCCAAATAAAATTTGTAAATGCTGTAGACAGGGACTCTAAGAGCATGAAATTCAGGGCATGTATGAGACTCTAAGTATTAGGCGCATCTTTTGAAAAATATATGAATAGTATACGAGTCAACGTGGGGGGAGATAGAATTGAATGCTAGAACAAGAGGAGATGTTCTGCATAAACCAACATCTTCCTCTGGCAATCAGTAGGCAGTACAGAGATAGTTCACAGCTCTGGGGAAACACATATTGTCATAAGTCTTTCATGACTGTGATTCTCAAACTGGGAAAAAAAAGCTAAAACAAGTAATTAGGTAACCATATCCAACGCTTACCTCACTCCTTTGCTAAAGGTTTTTGTTTCTTCAGGAGAGATGAAAAAACAGGTCATGGGTCCACTTCTCAGTTATTCCAAGTTAAACTGCCATTAATCTCCATCTATGCTAATATGTTGAATTATAGATTTATTTTCCTATTCTGTTACATTTGTCACAGGGGCAGTAACATCTAGCTGAAAGACAGTGCAGACAACAGTGGGTAGTAACCTGTCAGTTATCTCATAAAAAATTGATAAAGATTTTAAATTTTTACTCACTGGTAGAGTTAATTGTTTTTGGAACACAAAAATTTGTCTTGTCTTACTATAGTAAGAGAATTAAATGCATTTTGGAAGTACCTGGATTCATTACCTTCTTCACACATCATGGTTAACGTTTTTGTGTGATCTGTCTACTGTAGATACACCTCTGATCACATAAATACATGTGACTAACATCTTGGTGACCTTGGAATGCACGTATACTCCTAAACACCTTGTTATGGGTCAGGCAGCTCTCCTTGTTACCATGTTCCTAACACTGCAAACCACCATAATACCAGTTCTCACCTGATCCTGATAGCTTATATATGTCACACTGTTAGACTTAGGATTCTCTGAAGTATTTTTGGGAAGTTGAAAGGCATAGTGTAGTAGCTGACATATTCCTTACATTTTGTGTGAGGAATACTGTGTTTAGTATTTAGTTACATTGAAACCCCTCTGGTCTTAAAAGAGGCCAAGCTAGAAAAATAAAATTATGTATTTAGAATATACAAAACCAGACAATCTAGTTGCAGATGTTTATAAAAGATGTACAGGCATGATAAAAGAAAGCACAAAGTCATAAAAGTTTATGAAGACATTTTCTCTTTGTCTCTCCCTTCTTCAGCTGAGGTTCTTTGACTTTTTTAGAATTCTGACACAATGAACCCCTTCTGAATGCCGTATACCTCAGGTTACATTAATGTCGTGGTTTAACCTGGCAGCAGCCAAATACCACGCAGCCGCTCGCTCACCCCCCCCACCAGGTGGGATGGGGGAGAGAATCAGAAGGGTAAAAGTGAGAAAAACTCGTGGGTTGAGATTAAAGACAGTTTAATAGGGAAAGCAAAAGCCGCGCACGCAAGCAAAGCAAAACAAGGAATTCATTCACCACTTCCCATCAGCAGGCAGGTGTTCAGCCATCGCCAGGAAAGCAGGGCTCCATCACGCGTAACGGTTACTTGGGAAGACAAACGCCATCACTCCAAACGCCCCCCTCCTTCTTCTTCACCCAGCCTTATATGCTGAGCATGACGTCATATGGTATGGAATAGCCCTTTGGCCAGCGGGGCCAGCCGTCCTGGCCACGCTCCCTCCCAGCCCCCTTCACATCTGGCAGGGCATGGGAAGATGAAAAGTCCTTGACTAGCATAAACAATACCTAGCAACAACCAAAAGATCAGCGTGTCATCAACATTATTCTCACACTACATCCAAAACACAGCACTATACCAGTTAATAGGAAGAAAATCAACTCCATCCCAGCCAAAACCAGGACAATTAATTAAAGGAAAGACTATTTTGTTGGAACATTTTAGCTTTTATAGCCATTTTTTCCTTCTGAAGACTTCCAGGTGTTCCAGATAAATACAATCATTCTCCCTGAAACATATGTATTTCTTCCTTATGCAGGAGTTAGTCTGACCATCATATGAGTATTAATTTCTTTGATATGCAGATGTCTTTGTTTTAGACAAGGTGTTATCTCTTTTAGTTCAGACAGAACATGTACAACTCCTTGCTTCAACCCCTCCCTTTTTTGTAACTCAACATTTAAAATTCAGTAAGAAGTATTTCACACTGAATCTTAATTTAGATATCATAGAATATCCTGAGTTGAAACCGACCCATGGGTATCATCAAATCCATAAGTACATAAACACATATACTTGGTACAAACATCTCTTGGGTCAAATGTTTGTAGGTCTGAGCTACTGGTTATTGATTGGACAAAAACCAGAACTACAGAAGTTAACTGGCTTGGACTAAAAACTAGTTCAGGGTGATGGACTCCAAATACCTTTCCCTAATGTGCTATAATACATTGGTGTAGCACAGTGTTTAGTATGTTTACCTTCAGCTTCACTCTGAAAAGGGAAAGTGCAGGGAGATGAGTTAGTTCATAGAGTCTGTACCAGATAAGAAACATAAGTCTGTTTTCCAAATTTCATTCTACATGTTCTAGTCATCTCAGGCCAATATTTCTTCCAGCTTGTTCCTGGGCAAGGTATTGTACCACATTAACAAGAGTGAATTAAAAAAGATAAATTACAGTAGTTGAACTTACTAAGAATTGCAATAGCAAACACAGTAAGTAAATCATGCATTATGCTTATAAGCATAAACACTGAAATTGTTTACAGAAAGGCCAGACATTGCTAGCCATAAAACTTAGGGAGGTCCTTCCTTACTTCAGTCTTCATATCACTTCTGAAATGCAACATTGCACTTGCTTAACTGCAAGGCAAGAGCAAGTTTAAAAGATAAGGATCTTGGCCAAGGACAAACTTTCATAAAAATGGAAAGGGAATTTCTCAGTACCCTTGAATCTTTCAGACTTACTGATTTTAATTAATCCTTTGTGGCTTAATGAAGCATTCTCAGCCAGAACAAACTGGCAGAATCATGGAAAATTGACAGTGAAACACTTATGCTCATGTTTTACACTGCCAATCAATTTAGATGAGGAAATGATGCAAGGGGAATGTCAATGTCTGTTATATGGGGAGCTGGCTCCATCAGAGTCCTGGACCAGGCTGGTTCCCTCTGTAAAACACAGCAATCCAGGAGGTGTTTTACAAACACTGGTACCCTCACAGATCCAATGTGAAGGCATAGTCTCAGTTCCTTGCCTTACAGCATGGAAGACTGGAAGAACTCCTGACTTGTTGATTTCCCGTAGTGGGAGAACTACTAGGGTAGCAAGTTTTGCAACTCCTGATGTGAATTGCTAGAACAAATGAGAAATGAGGAGCAGAAATGTAAACCTGTACACCTAGACAGTTTGAGGATTTTTTTCCCCTTCTTCTGTCTATTTTATTATGCTTTACCATTCTTGTTTCTTTAAAGTCTTGTGATAGGGTTCAATATCCATGGCAGATATGATAAATGCAGATTCAGAATCATAGCAATAAATTATTTAAAAATTTCAGCAGAAGTAAATGAAAAAATAAAAAAAAAAATCTTGATTTAACTTGCTTCTTACCCCCTTTTTAGTTGTGTTAGAATAATTTAATTAAAATTATTTTTTTGACGTTTGGCTCAGAATCACAATTTCAGTGTAAAATCATCTATTATGTTAACATATCAATTAAATGAAACTTTGTTATTATGCATAGGTCTATACAGTGTTTCATTTCATGACCAGTACTTGTCAGGATGTAGAAGAGATTTCAGTTCCTTTCTGTTTCATCCACTTTATTTTATATATGGTGGCATGTAGGCAATTTTACCAGTATACATTCCCATTTTTCCTTCCCATTTCTGTGCTAGTACTAGTACAGAAGGTGAAACAATATTCCTTCTCCCATATTTTAAGTGTTTTCTTTTATTACTTTTGTTTTCAGAACTAATACCACTTTTCATTTTCCTACACTTTTTGAAAGGTCATTAAACTCTAATAAAAATTGGTTTATACTACATTATCTAACAATAAAAAAGCATGTGGATTAAAATTGGAACTGAGTAGGAAAAGTATTTTTAAAAGCAAATATTAGAAAGTGCAGTAACAAACAGCATAGATACATCAAACCCCCTCCACCACCATCACCACCATCTACTTCAGCAACACTTCTCAAAGGAAGGCACATTTCTTGCTAGTCAGTGGCTATACAAATTAACCAGAGTAACATTGTCCATTTTGCTTGATCTACTGGAATTAAAATGCACAAGGTTTAATTTTTATTAATTGTTGTTTAAAAAGTTTAAGCCAGCAAGAACAAAAGTGTTAACATTTTTTGGTCAAGATGATGTCTGAGTGACTAATGTTGCTTTTTAACAAAACCTTGAAAATTTGGTGGCTTGAAGAGACTGGAAAAAATACATATCCTACCTATAGCATGTTGCCTTGAATGCAGGCAAGCTTCAGTGCTTGCTAAATGGCATACAAAGGCAGAATAAGATCCTGTTAGATTAAACATGTTCTGTTTGCCTTGGTGCTAATTTGTTAGTCTGTAGTGTTATTTTGTGCTGTATTTAAATCAATATCTAACCCAGGAACATGGGTTGTAAAATTACATTTCTTAAAGAACAAATTCTTCTTTACAGGGGAAGGACCACCACCACCACCACCACATCCCCAAGGAATTTAGGCTTTTTTGAAAAAGAGAATATTTTTGTTTTCCTGATGTTGTCTGATATTGAAGTTCAGTTGCAGTAAGTTTCGAGCAGGTTAAAACTGAGATGGTTAGTCAAATTTGTTCCTGTTTGGCCAATGGGAAGAGAATACAGACTTGAGAGTAGAACTTGCTTAATTTCAGAATTCATTATGACCATTTCATATGATTCTAATCACTAGCAAGAACCAGAAATGAAGTAGAGAAACTGTTATCTCAGGGTTGATATTTATCTTGGAGTTATGCATTAATTTCCAAACTGTTCATCATGTTGTTAGTAAACATAAATAAAAATGTTATTTGAGTATTCAAAAATGTGTACCTGGGCCATTTTTTTTATATTTAAAATATTGCAGTTTGAAAAGTTTCACAATCTTTTGCAGAGAGTTCTACAAATCAGACTCCAAAATCAGGCATATTTCACAGGAATCACAAAGATGTGAAAGATTACTGAATAGTGTATTCTGGTACATTGTAATATCTATAGTGAGAATTTTTAAGATATATAAAATTTATCTTGAGTGGAGACAAATAAGGAAAGATTGTGCTATACTTTGTTTTCTTTTGAGTTAATTATAATTTTTTTAATAAATGCTCTGATCTTAAGCTAAAACTTCATTATATTATTTATGAATCTGTAGTGAAATGACAGCATGCAAGCTCATTTCACTAGGAACTCAGTTCTAGGTTAATTCTACCTAACAGCAGCTCTAATTTGAGCTAGTCAGTAAGGGATGTTAATAAATGGTTTGGCATATATGTATGAACTTTTCCTACCAGGTAAGTATCTGTACTCATTTTTGTCAAGTATAAAGGGCATTTAAAGAGCATGGTTACTATATGTCAAACATATCTGCATAGTTTCTGAATAGTGAATTGTATTAAATTAAATTTCTGGTGTTGCTATGACCCTGACATTTTCAGGAAATTTAAGTATTACAGTTTGTCAGCATATTAATGTGTTTTTGTAAATGGAAGGAAACCCAACTACATGTGAAGTCTACATTTGAATACTCTGCTAATCACAAATGAATATCTATTCTCAAAAAAAGCAGAATAAAAGCTGCTTACTTTTGATTATTTGTATCATAGCCCTTATTCCTAAATATGTCTAAGATGACGTTAGTTTTTTGTATAGATAGCATAGCACTGCAAAGGCAAGTAATTTTTTGACCAAACTGTTTATGATGTAGTTATGATTAGAAAACAAAGAAGTAAGAATTTAAAATTACTTTAGAGGAATGCATTATATTCAAAATATACACATATCAGTGTAGGAGAAATGATTAGGAGCCCAATCAGTATGTTTGTTTTGGGGGGAAGGAAAACATATTGTTAAAATATTCACGGATAACAGTGCTTGGGGGAATACTCAGATAAATGTTTATTCCCAAACCAAGCGATTAATTTGCTGTTCAGTGTGCAAAATGGATCATAGGTTGCCATAGTGAAATTTCCCCATACCAACCTGACATTCAGAGTCTTGAATGAACTTAACTAGGCACAGTAGCTGTCATAAATGTTAAAACTATATTGCACCTGACCTTTGCATTTATTGGTTCCTTTTGTTTTCTATTTTTTTGTGTTTGTTTTTACAATCCCAAGAATGAGGTCTTTTGTTGAAAAACATACATGGTGTGACTGGAACAATCATAATTAAGCTTTAGTGAAACTTCAGAAGAGAGTAAGAGAAAGAAGAAGAAGCTCTAACAAGTTGATTTATGCAGTCAATATTAAAGCACTGTTCAATTTTTTTTTTTTTTTAGGCAATGTTATGGGTCCCATGTCATTTCCAACTCAGAATTGTGTAACTGTTTCTGTCCATGTTCATATTAGATTTGCAACAGATCCTAAATCCTATTAATTTGAAAATAGTTTTATTTACTATTTATAAAAGGCAGGAAAAAAAGAATACAAGCATCTCTTATAAAAAGTAAAATGTGAAACTTAATAGGACAATACATTTTCAAAGATTACCTGGTAAAATTTGTCATGATAATGGCAGCAAAAGCAGGCTGCTGACTATAACACTTGGCAGTCCATCGCGCTTATTTACTTGCCAAAGTGACTGGTAAAGGAATGAGATGGAAGAGAGTCTTCTGTTGTCCATAATCATATCAATAGTCTGTGTCAGCCATCGTGGTATATGAAGTGATATTGTTCTTTTAGTATCTGAAGTGTAGCTTTGAGAAGGGGAGTGTTCACATCCAGTCCTTGAATGAGGGTTTTGTTTCTTTCTAAGTTCCAGGAAGCCTCAGTGCAATCCTCTAAAATGTGTTTGCTACACAGAGAGATGACCTTCCCTGTTCCAGCACCTGAATTTTACTGACTTCAAATGCCACCTTAAACAGTTACATAATTTTCCACATTGTCGCATTGTAGTAATATATCTGTTTTAAAGTCTTAACGGTCCTTAAACCTTTGCTGTTAAAGACATAAACAGTGAACTGTTAATGAACTTCTTCAAGCCCTTCCCATGGGTTGGAAGGCCAGTTCATTTTGTTTATAGTGTGTGGCATGGCACAGTGTGTTATGTTTCAGAGCGGTTGAACGTGCAGAGGAAAGCAATTCGCCTTGCTTCAGCTGTGTCATACTTGTGCAACATATCTCTCTGCTGGGAGGGAGAGGGATCTCCTTTTCCCCGAGAGAGCAGGGAGCAGTTTTTGGCAGCCCCAGGCAGAAAGCCTGTGGAAGGAAGGGAGGCTGGGGCAGTCCTGAGAGGAACAGAGTGCTTACTTAAAACTTGGAGGTGACTCTCAACCATCTTGTAAAAGTGATGGCAAAAAGGAAATTTTCCTTGGGACCCAGAAGCCGCTGTGTGCATGTGGGACACTGAATGTTTTTGACACCAAAGTCACTGAATTTTTTAGAAAGCAAGACTAAAGGAAAGGGCCCTCCCTGCAAAGATGGAGGAGAGAGGAGGGAGATTTACCAGCTCCTCAGAAATGTATTGAATGGTTGCCATGTTCTAATTTAGTATTTTGTGTTCTAGTAAAACCTAGTTTTAAAATCTTTCAGTCTTTCAAAATCTCTTTTTCCTTTAAAGAAAAGGGCAGGCGGTTTTACCTCAAGGCTCTGGACAGAGCAAGAAGCTATCACAGTATGAAACGTGGTTTAGTAGCAGGTAAGGAAGAAGGCAAATACACAGGCTAGAGGCCATCATTCTTTTTATGACCTTTAATGATAAGAAAAGAAATAAGGAAGACTATTTTGGAAAAATCTCTTCCCATTAATTTGACCCCATTTAGACTTATACCATCCACAACATCCTACGGCAGATTCCACAGCTTAATTTCGAGTGATACGAAAAGTATGCCCTTTAGCTTGCTTTCATCTTTGCACTGATTGATGTAATTTCATGTCCTTTTGATCCTGTACTGTGAGAACCTGTGAAAACTCTTTATTTATCTGCATACTACTCTGTTCTAACTCTCCTTGATGGTGGGTTTTCCTGAATAAAGAATCCTGGTCTATATAGTCACTCTCTCATATGTATCGTCATCCTTACATACCGTATAGTTTTTGCATATTGTGAAATTTTTGCATATTGTGAAATCCTCTTCTCAAAATTTTGCTATACTGAGTAATGCAGGAAACATTGAGCCACTTGTGAATATGCTGAAAAGCAGAGACCCTGATATAGATTGCTGAGGGAATTTCTAAGGGCTCTCCATACTGAGAAAGCTCACTATTTATTTGCAATTTTTCTGCTTCTATTTTAACCATTCTCTTCATTTATTGAAGGCCTTCCTTGTTATCCCAGGGTGACCGAGTTACTTCAGAATCTTTTAGCACAGAAACTTGTTAAAAGCCTTTTGGAAATCAAAGGCTATATGCCAAGGTATCCTTTTTCATATATTCAGTGTTCCTCTTGTGAGTTACAATTTCCCTTTTCAGAAACCATCCCAACTATAGCCCAGTACATTATGTTCATCGATGTATCTGTTAATTCTGTTCTTTAATGTAAATCTTAATGATTTGTGTGGAATGGAACTGGGACTTACTGATCCATAGTTTGAGGTCTGCCTTTGCATTCCCTAGTCTTGTCCCCCTTTCCCAAATCATAAAAAGGAAAAAAACCCAAACCAACCCAAACCCAACCCAAACAAACAAAAAACCCAAAAATCCACATCTACCATTCTCGTGGTTTGGATGCCATTTTAAGTGATGACCACAGTAATTTCCTTTAGGACTTCCGTTTGCTACTGTTCACTTTGTTAATTTATTTTAAAACATTTTCCAGTAATAATGCAATTTGAGATCTCTCATGATTCCCTACTAAAAAGGGGTTCTGGGAACCTCCTAGAGCTCCTGTACATTAAATTTTGATTTGGAGAGTTCATTTACATTTCCTGCTAGAGCCGTATCTCTTTGAAGATTCCTTTTATACTTAGATGGTCTATTGGCCCTACAGCCTTTCTGGCAGGCTTACTGCTCCTATTGGGTTTTAAAAAACATTTACTGCTCGCCATTATGCTTTTAGCAAATTGTTCCTCAAGATCTTTTTATTTTTCTTTACTGACCTGCTTTATTGAATTTTTACTGCCAACATTTATATAACTTCTCATTTTCCTTCATTTGGACATGACTTCAACATTTAAAGGATGTATTTTAGCTATTATAAACATTTTGTACCTTGCTAATTAAACATTCCAATTTTTGAGGGTCTCTAGTGTCTTTTTTTCCTAGTAGTTTATTACATTTTATGTGAACCTCTGATAGCTTGTTTTAAGAATTCATCTGCATGAACTTTACCCTTTGGGATATTCCTTTGAATTTCCTTTTAGAAAGTCCCTTCGTTTTTATGTAGTGCCTCTACGAAATGATGATCTCAGTGACTTTTATGTGTTGTTGTTTCTGCAGGTATCTAAACCTGCAGACATCTAAACCTGACTTCATGGTCAGTGTTAGGAACAGGTCCTTTGCAGTGTTAAGGACCAAGCCAAGACTTGCTTCTCCCCCTATGGGCTTATGACCAGTAGCCATTTGGTGCCTCAGGTCATACCCTCTTCCACTGTTACTGTGTTTTCTTCCTGAGTAGTCTCCCAAGGCCCCATTCGAATGTGTCAATGACTTTCATCTTCATGAACAGTCCTAGCAGTACTTTTTTCCCTATTTTGGCGTGAAATTTATTATATAAAACATGGAGTCTTACCTGTTATGTGGCCCCAAGGACAGGTACACGTGATCTGGTGTGACTAGGAACCTGTCCCAGTCCAGTGGTCCAGTTCATAAAGACTCATTTGCAACATTTTGGGTGATTTGTTTATATATTATAACACCTCCCAACATATTGTGTCAGTGTTATTTGTTTAGATGGCAAGATATGCATAACAATTTATTGTTCTTTCTTTTTTCAGTGATTCCCATTTTTAGTAGGTCCTTAGGCATCTTTGAAACATGATTAATGGTACTAGGTATCTTTTGAGCAGGGAAGTAGTAAACTTAAAAGTAGACTTTTCAAAGCTTCCTTGTTTGCCATTTCCCATAATCTGTGTTCATCTATAAAAAATAAATACCTGATTAAAGTTAGAGAAGTCCACTTTTTGCTGTTGTCTCACTATACCTGTGGTGCTGTCTGTATGTCCAAATCTTTATGAGTTTATTTTTAAGTCAGTACTGCTTATCTTGCTGTAATTTCTTTTCACATTCAATTTTTTTTAATAGAATCTCATTAGCGAAAAAAATGGAGACCAGGAGGATTTTTCAGGAGTAGGGTTAAGTTATGTTACAAATCCTTTGCAGAAGCTTGATTATTTTTAAAACAGATCACAATGACAACAAGCAAAAGAACTGTGTGCATTTTCTCCTTTGTAGATACCTGGACCTGTCTACAATTTCACTGGCTGTATACAAGTCATAGAAATCAATAATGTGGGACCTTTCAACTTCTCTAATGCTGTGGGAAGAAATAATGTTGACAATTGCAGGTAAACTACCCTCTGTGCCTTTTCAAATTGGAAGAAACTGTTTGTGATGATTTTGCTTTCTTCCTTAAATAAGGTGACCATTTTAGATAATTTCAACAATGGTTTCAGAAAAAAAATTGATTATATAGATGGATATTGTGCTTTCTTTTATGCTTCTGGAGCCTTTTCTTTATGTAACATGCTTTTTGCAGAGTAGTTCAATTAAGCTTGACAGCTTATATAGAGTGAGTTTTCACCCAATGAGTGCTGAAACACAGTGTACTAAGCAAAATAATCTGCAACAAAATACAGGAGTGGGAAGAGGGGTGACGTGCTCGTTGTGTTTCTACTCATGGTTTTGGGATTTCTGTAATCTTGTAACAAATACTGATGTCTTGCTGCTACACTTACTATATACAATATTGTGAAAAATGCTGGAAAGCATTGTTTCTGAATACATTAAAAAACCCCACTTGGTTTCATTTTTGCATATTCACGTTGCTGTTGGTCATGCATTGACTGAAATAAAAGGCTGTACAGAGGCAATGGTGTAGATTAGGATTCTGTTCTGGCCTATAAAAGGTTTGAACATGGAAAAGTGGAAAACAAGAAAGTAGAGGTGAATTGCATTTGTAGATCATTAAGTCTTTCAGAACAGAGTATGATTTTAGTCATAGGACATATGTCCTATATCCCTGGAGAATTTTGCATAAGCCTTTTTACATATGGCTTTAATTTTTTTTTTCCTAAAATTTACAGAATAGTTTAATTAATGTTCGTATGCTTGTTTAAACAGTATGTTAGAAAGCTAGTGGTAACTGACTAGATCATTAATTAAAGATCCATGAGATCTGGATTCTGCACTCACTTCTACCACTAGCCCCTTAATGAACTTACACAGATCATGCTCAAAGCTATGAAAGCAGTGTAAACATCAAACTCATTACCTAATCAACCACCTGCCTCAGGTCCTACACATCTAAGCATTTGCCAGTAAAACTTACTCTGAACATAAAGTTCAGCTTTTTACACCTGCACAGACCTGCCGCCATTTTTATTTGGAAGAGCAGCTCAGTGTCATGTCCGTGTCCAAACTTGACAAAGAAATAAATCTTTGCACCCTTTGAGTTCCCCAAGGCATTTTGTTTGGAAGATGTTGTCTAAGTGCATTTAACAAACAGGTGTGGGTGTAAATCCTGCACAAAATACAGAATTCTGGCCTCTGTTGTGACAAACCCCAAAGCTAAGAAAGAAGTGATGGTTCCAGTCTTGCCTTTCTGCACAGAGTTTTTTCCTAGCTAGAACTGTGGTCTCCTCCAAAATGCTGGCACATACTCTTGTCTGTGGAACTATGCCTCTGTGAAGAACAGAAATTCATGGAGATGAAAGCGAGTGAGGAAGCTACTTCATGCCTTTAATTCAGGTATTAACCTAGGAAAAAAAAATCTTGACTTCAAGGACTATTTCTATATTAGTAATTAAATAATCATTGGAAAAAAATCGTAAACCATCTCAGGTGTCTCCTCTGGTTACTAGATTAGGAAGTTGTTCTCCATTTTGCACAAGCATTAGAGCTTTGGTGTCCCAAATCCTAGGCAAGATGTAGCTCTGGGTTTTATACTATATAAAAGAGGGATAACTTTAAAATCAGGACTGTTATAATCTTTTGTGCTTTCGTTCATTCTCCAAAATAATACTTTCTCTGAGATAGGTGTCTACATCCCTGGGCTTTTTGACACCATTCTTTATTCAGTTTTTGCTATTGAGTAGTTTATATAACCATTCATTTAAGAACGAAGGGCCTTCAAGAACCAAAAGACGAATGAGATCTGCTTTGTCCAGTCCGTGTATATAACATATAGAGGTATATAGACAGGAAGGAGAAGGCTTATAAGCCTGTCTTTGTTCCTTTTTAAAATTGTTTCATTTAGAATGCTATATTACCTATTATTCTATAATCTATAGAATTATATGCCAAGATTTATTGCCTTTTGTATTGATTCTGATACTTCCCCTCATAGTCAATTAGCATAGAAATATGGCTGATAATGGTATAATATAGATATTAAAGATTGCTTTATATGAATCAGAACTCAGTGATTACAGTCTAGGGCTGTTTCTTGCAAATACTTACCGTGTATATGTAACTGGTTAGATGAGTAAAACGACATGATAGTTTGTATAGATGAACCATGGAAATAATCTTATACATAAAAGGATGCTGGAAGGATGCTGGGCCTCCTCATCCTGTATCCTGGACAGCATGTGTTCCTTTTCCCTCCCTCCCGCTCTCTCCAGAATGCTGCAGATGAGCCTAACAGTGTCCAGCCGCATGCAATCCACACAGAGCTGGCTCCATCCTGGTCTAAATCACACCTACTCCTGTCTGTGAAAAGCTGGGAAACAGAATTGAAGTTAGTCTGAATTTCCCTTTGTGGCATTGTTGTCCCATAGGAGTGGACTGCAGGGAAGCCTGGCAAGCATTCTCCTTCCTCATTTACTGCCCTGTGACACATGAATTTCATATCTGCCCACACATGGCAGCTTGCATCATCCTTTGCTCTTCACTTTAGGTATAACCCACACGCATCCTGATTGTTATCAATCCTTACATATAAATTCTGCTTCCCAGAAAGCATCTAGGAAGCCCAGCTGCCATTCTGTTTTTGCAATACAGGCTTCTTGGGAAGAGACTTTTTTTTTTTTTCAGAAGAAAGGAGAAAGTGCTTGAAAAAAGTTGCTTAAATAGGGCAATAATGGATTATATATGTTGCAGATACCAGTAGCTGCTGAATGCTAGAAAGTCTAGTGTACTTACATTGTGTTTGCAGAATTCATATGGTTCTGTTGATGCAATTTTGCTACAGTTGGAGCTTCCTGGCAGTAACAGAGTACTCTACAATGTGGCAGACAAAGCAATCCAATTTCTTTCTGTAAGTACATCCCTGTATTTGTCATCCAGTGGCACTAAGTATTTCTATTCTTGCTGTTGTAATTTTCTTTAATTGATCTTCTACCTATCATCACTTGTTTTCAGATTTTTAGTCCTTTTGAATGCCTCTGCTTTTGCATATTTAGCCATACTATAGTGGCATTCTGTTACCCTGCCACGTTTTTTATTTCTTGGTGCCCCAGCAGCATGGATTACTTCATTATTGTGGTGTAGAAGGGCAGCCAAATGAAGACATGCAGAAACTTCTTAAAGTGTATGGGCTTGTGAGTAAATTTTAAGGTTATGAATTTTTAATAGGTTTGAAATTTACTCAAATGTGTTCTGCCATTTTTTTAACTGGATCTATTTGAATTTTAAAATACTAAAAGGATGAGCTAATATGTGCAAGGAATATAGAGTGCTTTCAAAAACAAATTTTAGATACAGTTCATCAACCTTTTCAAAACTATTAGCATCACTATTTCAGGACAAGTCAGTGCCTTTCATAGGATATAATATACTCCACGTGGCTTATCTCAGAGATCAATGCAATTTAGGTTACTGTTTAAAAAGTTTTGAGAATTAAGAAACATAAAAAATGAAGCCATAATATTAATTTCACTGGCATACATATCTGCTTATCTGCTGTCTAAAATGCCCTAGATATATAGGGCAAGAATGCTGTTTGTTCCTTTAGCATTCATATTTTGCAATGAAAATATCATACACTGCAAAGGAGGGAGAATTATTTTAACTGGGTAGAACTAAACGGGAGATGGAGGCAACATGGAAATTGCCTTTCATGTAATTTTAGAAGCAGGTACTAAATTCTGCTTAAATTCAATTGGTAAAGGCAGCACTGGGCAATTGGATAAGATCAAAGACCTTAAAACTTGCAATGATCATTCTGAAAGATGCAGGATTTCTGTGCATGCTCAGAGGCACTGAGGTTTCAAGCGTGAGGCTTTAACTCAGTTAATCTGTAAGGTCATGGCCCAAACCTTCTGCTAATCACATGCATCACTGTTTAAGCCTGGAGTTCATAGGTATGCTACAACACATGATACCATGGGGAGGGGAGAACAGCTAGGAGGGATGTGTTACACTGAGGGCTCATCAGAGCTTTCTGCCATAAAATGTAACCGAAGCGGAATAGGAAATGACAAAATAATGGTATGGGCAGGAGAATGAATTTAAGCTTGACTTTCTGAGAGCAGATTTGCAGCCATAAAAGTCCTCTGAGCTATGCAGCTTTTGCTTTCAGGAAAGGTTATAACAGAATCATATCAATTAGTAAAGGTCAGCCTCCAATAGGTAGTTTTCTAGAATTACACTAGACTATATACTTATCTAAATCTTGTCAAAGTTTATGTTAAGATTGTTTAAACCATTCCTGTCTCAGAGCTATGTATATATAGGCAATTTTGAAAAAGATTATATAATGGCCAACAGTAGTAGAAGAGACAATTGGAAATAACGGATCTCTGATGAGATCTGTTAAAAAATGAAATCTTTATTATTTTTTCCTTCTTCTGAAGCAAGTAAGATACTTGTGATGTGTTAATGCAATCTAAAGCTTCCATAAGTGTTTCAGAAAATGTTACTGGAATAGATTTGCAGGAAAAATGACTATCACTTTCAGGTAGACTACAGATAACAGATACAAATGAAGCTTTGCGTCCCAGTATTAAAAGCTGGTGTTTACTGCAGCTCACTTCTGTTTTAGTGTCTGGGAGCTAGGACTGCTTTATATTCCTGTAAGGGTTTATTGCATGTAGTAAATTCAAAGGTTCCAAACACTCGCACAGACATAAAATATATACATATACATACATATATTCATATGCATACACATATATCTATTCAAGACATGGTTTGTTCTTTTTTAAAAAAAATCCTTACTAGGAAACAGAAAAATACTGTTTGCTGTTTTCCTAAGAGGAGTCTTACTGATGAATACAAATGTACAAGGCTGATTTGCATTCACAGACAGGAGCTAATAAGCTGAGTCTTCATTACTGCCCATTGGACAGATATTTTTAAATATTTTATTTTGCTATTAATTTATCTTAAGATGTTTTTTCCAGGCTGAAACTGAGCTTCATTTCAGCAAAGATTCTGATTGCTATTTGCATTTAGGAAAGAGGCTCTTGAATGTGCATTACCCAAGTTCCATTCCATCAAGAGGACTGATGGCAATTTTCTCAGGAGCTATGCAATCCAGTTTGGAGATCTCTACATGTTTTCAGTATGCCCTCAGTTTGACTTTCCCCTCACTTATCCACTTTCTAACAAGGTCTAAATCCCCTTCCTTATCTGTGAGTACTTCCCTTTCCATTCTGTAGTTTTCTGTAATATTTTTACAAACATCCCAACAGACCCCTAACAGCTTTGTGAAGTTCAGTCTCCTGTGCAATTTCTCAGCATGTCTCTTCCTCTATGGAACTTCCTGCTTTTTATGAATATTATAAAACATCACAACTCAGAGCATCCGACACCAGACATCTGAGGTGTTTGAATTCTGTCTTTGGAATGAACTGCATACTTTGGAAAGTGGAAAGTTGGACCTGTTGAAAGTTATTTTTCAGCTGGTTGTGAAAGTCAAACAGTTACCTTTCCATACCTGATAAAGGAAAAGTGTTTATGGTGGTGCATATTGTGTGTCAGAGTTCATTGTAAGAGTCCATACCCAGGTAAGGTTAAAGAGTTTTGTCATATGAATCCATCTGAGCTGAAAAACTTAAATTCAATTAAATGTATAAGCTGGCTTATACCTGAAGGGGAAATTACAGAGTTCCAAACTTAAGCTCTTCTGTGTACTGACATCTTAGTTTATGAATAAATGCAAGATCCTATCAGAAGCATTGAGCTTCTGTTATATGTGAAAGAGAGATTATTCAGACTTTAAGTTATATTCTTACATCCCAGCATAGGTAGTTATGTTCATATTTTTTCATTAACGGTTTGGAGTTATGTGTTTAATTTTGAAACAGCAAAAAAAAAAAGAATATATAGTGCTCCTCAACACTGTAGAAGAAAATGATTAAATGAACAATACTGACACTACTTGGTTTTGTTTATTTAACAGGTTTTCTGTCTTTTCTGTGATTAACATAGAGATTGGACTAAATGTTTCTGAAGTACAGAACTAAAGATAAAGCTTCAGAAATATCATTCTTTGTATTCACCACATATATGATGCTTGATATTACGTTAATAACAATTCTGTGCAATTTTACCATAGAGAGTGATAACAAGTATTTGTTCTTCTTTATGCATTTATTTTGTTACTTTTTCCTTTCTCACCTATTCTGTTGGCTGACAATCTTTCCTACTGCTATAAATTCTCAAAATCACTGTAAATTGTTGTGTAAGCCTTTAGCTCAATCTTTTGAAGTATTCTGTGGAAATTGTTTGTGATGGATATTAGACAAATCCCTGTGTCAAATATATTAGGTGAGATAATGTGTGTTTGTAAATATTACATTTCTCTCCCTATTTCTGGAAAAGGTTGCCTCTCATCAACATACCACAAAACTAACACCAATCTTTCTTGGGGCAACTCTCTATTTCTAAAAGATTAATAATAATTTTTGGTGATGTTTATCTTGAACTTACTTACCCTTCTGTAACTTTAGGTGTGTGCATTATACCAACAGAGGATTGTTTCTTAATTCTGTCAACAGAATTCAGTGGTAGTCACTGTCTGTTAGAATGTCTGTAATGAACAATTGTAATGACATCTTGATTTCTGCTGGAATTGCTAGGTACCTGCATGGAAGCTAGTAAGACAAGACTTAAAGGATACCATGTATTTTTTTCTTCTCTTTTTTATCAAGGAGCCATTTGCAAGTACATATATGTATGCAATGTCAATGTATGCATTCTAATTCATAAGTCTAAGGTAGTCTGTTACTGCAGATAAATAATATCTCAATTAAATATTTTGGAAA
This sequence comes from Calonectris borealis, assembly GCF_964195595.1. Taxonomy (NCBI): domain Eukaryota; kingdom Metazoa; phylum Chordata; class Aves; order Procellariiformes; family Procellariidae; genus Calonectris; species Calonectris borealis. Next base: position 30,457,476 of record NC_134314.1, on the reverse strand, counting down.
ACACTCTGACACGGTTGCACAGAAAGGAAATTTTGTTATGAAGAAGACTCATAGCTTTTTAATGAAATTGTCTTTCTACTACTGTTCATGTGTACTTCATTATTTTATAACATATTTGTTTCATGTGCTAAAGAAAAGATTCCAGTGCTGGAGAAATGCTATTGTGCACGCATGTCACATCTTTGTATCTATTTTAGTGCAGTTATATAATATTGAATATCTCCAGTTACTGGTGATTCTTGCTCTATATGATTACTAAATTTAGTAATGGAATTTATAAAGCTTCTTTCACACCAAATACTTAACCATTGCATATAAATTGATCCCTTTATACATCAGTAAAATAAAGTGCTAAGCTTTAATCAGAACACTCATAGTATAGAACTGAATTTGTTACATAAATACTTTAAGGAAAGAAAAATATGTGTTAAAGACTTCTGTTAAAACAAAAAATCTGTATCTGCTTTGGCCTCTTTACATTGAGTGGTAGATTCAAAGCCCCACAAATTACTGCGATTAGGGTATAAAGTCACTGTATCCACAGCACATTCTTAAAATGCGGAAATGAGAGAGATTGCCTATCAGGTGCCTGTTCAGTAGACCATCACAGGTCCTTACATAGGAGATAAGAGAGTTAAGGATGTGACAGAGCTCAGTGGACCACCACGGAGTGGTTCAGAAATTCTGGGAGGTGTTACAGTCTAAAGGACAACATGGTGAATTCTCTGTATTGGAGCTTCTCCAGTGTCAAGAGTGATTGGAATTAGAAGGCTGCCAAGATAGCTTAAAAGCCTTTTTGCAGTCTTTCAGCCTTTCTTACCTGTGGATTATATGGTAATCTGACGGGTGGAGAGGTGTAGGATTTCAGCTGTATATTTTTAGCTCCAGCAAATGAGGAGGAGCCCTTTTTTTGCTTTACATCAAAGATCATAGTTCCAGGAACCCTACAGATTGCCACAACATTTTGGGTTGCACTAGGTTCATAACAATGTTCATTACCTTCTGCCAAATTGCTCTGAATATTTATACTTCCCTATAAATTCTGTCATCCAGACAAGAACTGTGCTTGAACATGATTAGCTTTTGAAATGTAAAACCATGAAAAAAATTTGTATCAAGAAAATACATTTTTAAGATTTATGAAAAAGACTCATTTTCTCGTGAATGAATGTAACTTTTTCATTTCAGACTTCAGCACAGCTTCCGCTAAAAACAAAATAATATAAAAAAGATTGGGTTGAGAACATCCCAACTTTCCTACAAAATTGGAGCAGATTGATAAAATAAAAACTAAATTTAAAGCCATTTTTCAAAGTTCTTAAAATTTCACTACATATATTTTTCACAGCATTAATAATATCATGTGTCATAGCCATTGCAATACTCTTTGGAAACTTTACCTTAATGCTTAAGAAAAATTATCTTAGTGACACAAGACATCAAGTGGTATGGTTCAGTAGCTTACTGAAATAATCACTTGGGCTTCTAGCCAGACAGATATGTGAAAAATAAAACCATCTTCTTCTCCTTTCTTAGAATAGAAAAAATAATTGTGATTTTGTTCTCCCCTTCTAAAATATGCAGAAGGGTGCATGGATGGTTTGACAGAATTCTGCTTTAAGAATATTTCCTTATATGTCTAGTCTTAAATTTATTATGAGCAGTGGTTCAGAAAAGCCAAGTATGTAACAGGAGGAATTGTCTAAAACAATCGAATAGTAAAAGAAATTATCTTGCATGTTTTCCTTATTGGACTACAGTCACACTTAGCTTTAGTGCTAGCATTTGACATCATTCCAACTACAGAAATCTAGAAATAGAGAAAAAATGTTTTGTTCTATACTCACAAATAATTAAACTTTGGAGCAGGTTTCCATGACTTCCAAGTTATGTGCAGAGAGTGCCTCGTAATGGAGATGTAGTTGCTCTTGTTATTACACCAGACTGTATTGTGAAGAGAGGCATATTAGATAGAATAAGTAAGAGCCATATGAAAGGAATAATTTGCCTACTGGAAGCTTGAATCAGTATAATACTTTCTCTTTGACTTTTGTCATCTTTGAGATTCACTTTTGAATTTGATACAGAAATAATAAGAAATCGTAAGAGTTGCCTTCAACTGCTAACAGCCAGAATGTCAAGAGAAAAGTTTGGAAGTTAGTTTTATTCTGTCTAGCAGCTCTCTGCTGGCATCCATTCTGTGTCCTTCATTCATTCATAAGTCCTTCATGACTTATAAAAAAGTGAAACAATCAACAACATCATAAAACCTTGTGTGTTTTTATAGAAAATAAAATCTATCACAAATAATATTCCACTTTTTGAAAAAGATTTTGAACATTTTTTACAATTAAAAAGATGGTTTGAGCTTCTCTTTGGCAGAGCACTTTTAATAACAACTGTCCATTTCAGATCTAAAAATTATTAAAGAATCCAAGTTTAAAACCAGATTTTTTAAAAAAAGTCCCTTATATTATTGATATCCAAAAGGTGTCCATTGTAGTGATATATATTGTGAACCTATAAATCAAAATTTGATATATTAATATGCAATTAATTTCATAAAAGGTATTTGCAATAAAATAAAATTCCTCTAAAATTGCTCAAACATTGCAGGTTTAATTATTACAAGAAAAGGAAAGCCTAAACAAAGGAAATATGTAGTAACTTTTTTGAAATTAATTTTATACAAAACTTCATATTTGAAGTTCTTCTTTAAACTGGCCAAACCCCAAAGGAAGAACAATGTCGAAGAGATATTTTTAGTTAATGTAGACAAGCAACTCAATGTAAGCTTCTGGAACAAAATGATAAATGTGATTTCTGTGTGTCTGAACAAGAAAGAAGGAAGACAATTTCATTTCATAGAATCATAGAATCATTAAGGTTGGAAAAGACCTCTAAGATCAAGTCCAACCATCAACCCAAACCACCATGCCCACTAAACCATGTTCCTAAGCGCCACATCTACATGTCTTTTAAATACTTCCAGGGATGGTGACTCAACCACTTCCCTGGGCAGCCTGTTCCAAGGTCTGACCACTCTTTCAGTAAAGAAATTTCTCCTAATGGCCAATCTAAACCTCCCTTGGCACAACTTGAGACCATTTCCTCTCGTCCTATCGCTAGATACTTGGGAGAAGAGACCAACGCCCACCTCGCTGCAACCTCCTTTCAGGTAGTTGTGGAGCGCGATGGGTCTCCCCTCTCCTCCAAGCTAAACAGTCCCAGTTCCCTCAGACGCTCCTCATAAGGACTTGTGCTCCAGACCCTTCACCAGTTCATTGCCCTTCTCTGTGACATGGTCCAACACCTCAATGTCTTTCTTGTAGCGAGGGGCCCAAAACTGAACACAGGATTCAAGGTGCGGCCTCACCAGTGCCAAGTACAGGGGCACGATCACCTCCCTGCTCCTGCTGGCCACACTATTTCTAATCAGGCCAAGATGCCATTGGCTTTCTTAGCCACCTGGGCACATTGCCGGCTCATGTTCAGCCAGCTGTCAATCAGCACCCCCAGGTCCTTTTCCTCTGGGCAGCTTTCCAGCCACTCTTCCCCAAGCCTGTAGCGTTGCCTGGGGTTGTTGTGGCCGAAGTGCAGGACCTGGCACTTGGTCTTGTTGAACCTCATACAGCTGGCCTCAGCCCATTGATCCAGCCGGTACAGGTCCCTCTGAAGAGCCTTCCTACTCTCGAGCAGATCAACACTCCCGCCCAACTTGGTGTCGTCTGCAAACTTACTTGAGGGAGCACTCGATCCCCTTATCCAGATCATTGATAAAGATATTGAACAAGACCGGCCCCAAAACTGAGCCCTGGGGAACACTGCCCGTGACCAGCTGCCAACTGGATTTAACTCCATTCACCACAACTCTCTGGGCTCGGCCGTCCAGCCAGTTTTTTACCCAGCAAAGAGTATACCTGTCTAAGCCGTGAGCCGCCACCTTCTCTAGGAGAATGCTGTGGGAGACAGTGTCAAAGGCTTTACTGAAGTCCAGGTTGACCACATCCACAGCCTTTCCCTCATCTACTAGGTGGGTCACCTGGTCATAGAAGGAGATCAGGTTGGTCAAACAGGACCTGCCTTCCATGAACCCGTGCTGGCTGGGCCTGATCCCCTTGTTGTCCCGCACATGGCTCGTGAGCGCCCTCAAAATGAACCGCTCCATAATCTTCCCCAGCACCGAGGTCAGGCCTGTAGTTCCCCAGATCCTCCTTCCGGCCCTTTTTGTAGATGGGCGTCACATTGGCAAGCCTCCAGTCGTCCAGGACCTCCCCTGTTAACCAGAACTGCTGGTAAATGATGGAGAGTGGCTTGGCAAGCTCCTCCGCCAGCTTCCTCAGTACCGCATAGACTTGTGAGCGTCCAGGTGGCATAGCAGGTCGTTAACTGCTTCCTGTTGGATGATGAGGGGTTTATCCTGCTCGCTATCCCTATCTTCCAGCTCAGGGGGCTGAGTACCCTGAGGATAACCCTGAGGTCTGACTATAACCCTGAGACAAAGACGGCATTAAGTACTTCAGCCTTTTTCCTTATCCTCAGTGGCAATGTTCCCCCCCGCATCCAATAAAGGATGGAGATTCTCCTTGGCTCTGTTTTTGTCATTAATATACTTGTAAAAGCATTTTTTGTTGTCTCTCACGACAGTGGCCAGGTTGAGTTCTAGTTGGGCTTTTGCCTTTCTAATTTCCTCTCTGCACAACCTAACGAGATCCCTGTACTCTTCTTGAGTTGTCTGCTCCTTCCTTCATTTCTGTATTTCTGTGTATACTATTGATTGTGATATTGGTTGTACTGTATTTCCTTGTGTACTGGTATGCATTGGAGCAGTACCTAAAAAGTACAAAAGATGAAAGGTATAATTAAAAAATCCTCAGGGAAATTGGTGAATTTTTTAAAAAAATGTATGCAGGAAGTTACTTTAGGAATTCAGTCTCTTTGGGTTTTTTCTAAAATATGACTGAGGTGATTATAAGTGTATACGAAGATAGCACATATGTTTAGTGAGGAGAAGCACTGGACATGGAGGAGATTTCTTTAGCTCAACAGAGACCAGCATCTTAGAACCAATGGCTGAAAGCTGTAACCAGAACATCTGAACTGGTAATAAACCGAAAAAGCTGTAACGGTAATGATGATTATAATTGGTACAAACTACCAATTGAAGTGGTGGCTTTTTCATGTGTTGCTGTGTTAAAATCAGACTGCATGTCTCTCTAGAAAGGTTTCTCTAGACACCCATAACTTATTAGGCTTAGTACAGTTGTAACTGCAGGAAATATGAAGATCTGAGAGAAACAGAAGAGATGAAACTCTGATGTAAGCTGCCTTAAAAAAAAAAAAAAAAAAGAAAGGAATTATGTGCATAAAGGAATTAAAGAATAAATAAGTAGTACTGAATGTAAAATAGATGATGTAGGCATGGTTGCATGTCTACCATATGTTGCTGAGTGATAAATTGTCATACATTCTTATTATCAGGAAATCTCTACATCTTAAATGCCATCATTCTTAGTTCCTAAAATAGAAAATACTGAATAAACTGAGAAAACATATAATTATTTCTTAAAATATATAATTATTTCTTACTGTAGTACATTCTTACTGCAAGAAGTCTGTGAATCAGATAGTATCTATATTGGCTGAGTAATATATAAACAAGTTATTATCAACAGCCAATAAATGGGCTTCTTGGGGGAGCTGCTAAGCAAAATTTTATTTTCTAAAGAGAATGGGGATTGTTTGTTTAAGGCTGTAATATTAAGTAATGAAATACTAAAAGATATATCATCCTTCAAGGGACCTTGGTTATAAAGTTAAGAAAACAGTCTTATCCCTACAACTACCTGATTGCAGCAGAAAAACAAATATATTTACCAGTAAAAAAAACATTAATTCCCCTCCAAAATTTATATAAATATTTTACAATTACCTAATTTCTCAGAACCTGAATTGATTATAAATAGTTTAAGTGTTTTTTTCTGTATCTGTGAACCTGTAGGACTGTTTAATCATATCCTGTCTGATTCTTGCTCTGCGGTATTGTACATACACAGTGCATCAGTGCCCCCTGCAGACTTGAAACATTAGTATAACATTTAAAAAAAATGCACTATTCATCCTTGTTAAAGCATCTATTCAGAAAAAGAACAGCTTTAAATCCTGTTGTATCCTTTCCTTTTTTCTCCTTCCTTCTTTAAAAGTGAAATTACAGCTCTTGGGTAAAGAGAAAATGTTTCAGAAATTTAACCTAAAAATCAAGAGAGATTTTGATCAGATATATTCGTGAGAATAAAAAATCCTTTTTTTTTTTTCCCCAAAGAACTGGCATATGAAAAGCAGAAACCAGAAGCATAAACATTTCAGAATATATGTGTAAACTTTAAAGTGAATAGCTACAAAAAGAAAGTCTGGCTCTCGGAAGATCAAATTCTGTAATGTGTAGAATGTCCAGAGTATACAAAAATCAATGCTTTGTCTGTGCAAAACTGCAGTAGGTATTCATGTACATTTTTGACAATTCACTCATAATCATACATATAATATATAGATAAGTTTGGGGTTTGTGTCCTCTCCTTCAGCTCCTATTCACATCTTTTTCAAGCCATTGGTAAATTTTTAGAAACAATATTAATTATGGGTTTGAGGATTTCTTTTGAAGCTCTGAAGTTTACAGGAAGCAGTGGTTGTTCATAGCAATAGTAGAAAACTGAAGTAATTTATCTATGTATAGGGAAAAGGAAGGATTTCAGCTCATAAAACCCTGAGCTGTTAAAATTGCAAGCAATGTCAAAAAAGAGGACATGCACGTAAATTAACTGAATTTAAAAAAAAAAAAAAATGGTCTCTATGCTGTGCAAGAACTTGTTGAGACATACATGCTCCAGACCAGCTCTCTGAAGCCAGATTTCCCCATTTTTCCTCTCTCCACTCTAAAATTAAGAGGTAGATAGGAAAAGAAGATGCTACACTACTAGAGCTCATACAAGGTCCTAGTTGACATAAAAGTGTGAGTTTCTTAACTGTGAAAAAAATTCGTTATTTAAATAACAAGATGTAATATGAAATTTTTACATCTGTAAGAAGCAAGGCTGAAGGCCAAATGACATTAACCAATTGAAAATGCAGTAATTTCTAAGAATTAACTGCCTAACATATTTCACTGATGTTATAAAATTGAGTAAGTATTGTATGAAAATAAAGGGAAGTGATTAGACTTCTTCAGTTTCTGGGCACTATAAACACAAAAGTGACATCAATAATCGGCTTCCAGCATTTACCAATTATAAAATCCATTTCATAAACCAGAAGATGGAAAATATTCTTGACTGAATTCAACTATATGAAAGAAATTCACCAGAGTTCAGAACTCTTAAACAGCAAGATGGTTCTAGTTGCAAGTGAGGTTAATTTTATTTACAGTAAATAGTTTTTTTTCCCTTCACAATAAATTTCTAATATAAACAGAGCAAGGTAAGTTCTCTAATTTGGGAATATGGCCATATAATTAAGTCTCTGTCAGGTTTTCATCAAATTTGACCAAATATTAATTGAAGGAACTTATTATGTTTGAAGGAACTTTTAGTTTTTACTAAAAAAAGTGTGTTTGTACCTCCTAAGCCCTGCTAAGCCCTTTGGAAATGGCAAAATACAATCTACTTGTTATGGTGGGGTTTATTTTTGTCATTTAAATCAAAAGGTTAGATATTTTGAATCTTGAATTCTAAATGAGTTGTCTAAATTTTTCACAAGGAAACCAAGAAAATAAAACAGAAAAAAAAAAGAAAGTAAGAAGGTAAGCACGACAAAGTAATCTCTCAGATCTTTTAACCTCCTGTTTGTGTTCAGATGATAGCTTTCATAAAAAGCTTGTTTTGTTGATATGCTCATGAGGATTTGGCTGATATTCTTACATCTGACCTGTTTTGAGATCTGTTAAATCTCTAATATCGATGCTTGAAATATAGGTGCTTTTCATAACTTAAAGTTACTGAAGAAAGAATGGCAGAAAGATGTGATGCAATTTGAAGGTAACAATGGGAAGTGTTCACTCACTCTGTAATTGAGAACATTGTCCCAGTTTTGCCTCAGGTTTCTCTTTCTCTCTTGCTTAGAAACTTGTTTTGTAGTTGGAAAGATCAATGACTTTTGGCAACTGGTGTTGCCTAGTCCCAAATCATAACCAGGTACTTAAACCTCCAATGACATAGCATTTGGGTTCAGGTAGTGTTTAAGATAACCAAAAGCTGTTCGGATCAATAGATGCAAAATATCAACTTATTTAAATGTTACCCTGGAACAGGTTGACCACCTAATAATTTCAATATAACATACTTGTAGTTTAATGTGTTCTCTGCCTCCCTGTGATCTTGCCATGTCACAACCTTTCAGCTGATATGATGATGGGAGGGTATGAATAATCTCTTTTTAACATTTTTCTGTTAAGTAATCCAGGTTGAGAAAAGGTAGCTCCTTAATTATTCTTAGTCCTAACCAAAACTGAATAGTTTAGTGCAGCACAGTGGAATGTTGTTCTTCTGCTGCATTTGATCTTGATTCCTGTGCAGACAGTTTTGAGTACTGTTCTGCAAGTTGAAAGGAAAGACAGAAATCTGCTGACAAGGTATTTGGAGTTTCCTCCCCTTATTTCTTCTTTGTGAACTGTTATGCTTTTCTTCCAGTTGTTCACACTAATAACAAAACTTCTCAGTTGCAGTCTTGATAATGCTGCCTATTACTATCTCTCCATGTTTTAAGATTTTGAACCAGAGTCACATTATTAATGTTAAAGTCATATCGGTCTCTTCATTGCAAATTTAAATTTAAAATTTAATTCATTGCAAACTTAAATTAAAACTCCTAAGAGTTCTGTTGGCAGATGAAATTTCTTCAAATGTTTAGGGGGGAAAAGGCTATTTTGGATGGCATTTTGATGCCTTGGAGAATTTGGAATTGAAAAGAGATTGAACATGAGGTCATAAGTATTGAACCTGTTAATCACTTTGTTATTAATTGTTCTTGTTACTGCTGTCATTGTCATTGTTACACTAATTGTTCACTTTCAAGTAAAGTGAGAGTGCTCACTACAAAAACACATTGTGGCCAAAATTCAAATCGTTTTCCAATTGCATGAAAGAAAAATCATAGAATCATAGAATCATAGAATCATTAAGGTTGGAAAAGACCTCTAAGATCATCGAGTGCAACCGTCAACCCAACACCACCATGCCCACTAAACCATGTCGCTAAGGGCCTCATCTACACGTCTTTTAAATACTTCCAGGGATGGTGACTCAACCACTTCCGTGGGCAGCCTGTTCCAAGGCCTGACCACTCTTTCAGTAAAGAAATTTCTCCTAATGGCCAATCTAAACCTCCCTTGGCACAACTTGAGGCCATTTCCTCTTGTCCTATTGCTAGTTACTTGGCAGAAGAGACCAACACCCACCTCGCTACAACCTCCTTTCAGGTAGTTGTAGAGCGCGATGAGGTCTCCCCTCAGCCTCCTCTTCTCCAGACTAAACAGTCCCAGTTCCCTCAGACGCTCCTCATAAAGCTTGTGCTCCAGGCCCTTCACCAGCTTCATTGCCCTCCTCTGGACACTCTCCAGCACCTCCATGTCCTTCTTGTAGTGAGGGGCCCAAAACTGAACACAGTATTCGAGGTGCGGCCTCACCAGTGCCGAGTACAGGGGCACGATCACCTCCCTGCTCCTGCTGGCCACACTATTTCTGATAGAGGCCAGGATGCCATTGGTCTTCTTGGCCACCTGAGCACACTGCCGGCTCATGTTCAGCCAGCTGTCAATCAGCACCCCCAAGTCCTTTTCCTCTGGGCAGCTTTCCAGCCACTCTTCCCCAAGCCTGTAGCGTTGCATGGGGTTGTTGTGGCCGAAGTGCAGGACCCGGCACTTGGCCTTGTTGAACCTCATACAGTTGGCCTCGGCCCATCGATCCAGCCGGTACAGGTCCCTCTGAAGAGCCTTCCTACTCTCGAGCAGATCAACACTCCCGCCCAACTTGGTGTCATCTGCAAACTTACTTGAGGGAGCACTCGATCCTCTCATCCAGATCATTGATAAAGATATTGAACAAGACCGGCCCCAGTACTGAGCCCTGGGGAACACCGCTCGTGACCGGCCGCCAGCTGGATTTAACTCCATTCACCACAACTCTCTGGGCTCGGCCGTCCAGCCAGTTTTTTACCCAGCAAAGAGTGTACTTGTCTAGGCCGTGAGCCGCCACCTTCTCTAGGAGAATGCTGTGGGAGACAGCGTCAAAGCCTTTACTGAAGTCCAAGTAGACCACATCCACAGCCTTTCCCTCATCCACTAGGTGGGTCACTTGGTCATAGAAGGAGATAAGGTTGGTCAAGCAGGACCTGCCTTCCATGAACCCGTGCTGGCTGGGCCTGATCCCCTTGTTGTCCCGCACATGGCTCGTGAGCGCCCTCAAAACGAACCGCTCCATGATCTTCCCCCCACTGAGGTCAGCCTAACCGGCCTGTAGTTCCCTGGATCCTCCTTCCGGCCCTTCTTGTAGATGGGCGTCACATTGGCAAGCCTCCAGTCGTCCGGGACCTCCCCAGTTAACCAGGACTGCTGGTAAATGATGGAGAGCGGCTCGGCAAGCTCCTCTGCCAGCTCCCTCAGTACCCTCGGGTGGATCCCATCCGGCCCCATAGACTTGTGAGCATCCAGGTGGCATAGCAGGTCATTATTTTCTTCCTCTTGAATTATGGGGGGTTTATCCTGCTCGTCGTCCTTGTCTTCCAGCTCAGGGGGCTGAGTACCCTGAGGATAACCACTCTGACTACTAAAGACTGAGGCAAAGAAGGCGTTGAGTACCTCAGCCTTTTCCTCGTCCTTGGTGGCAACGTTCCCCCCCGCATCCAGTAGAGGATGGAGATTCTCCTTGGCTCTCCTTCTGTCATTAATATACTTGTAAAAGCATTTTTTTTTGTCTCTCGTGACAGTGGCCAGGTTGAGTTCTAGCCAGGCTTTTGCCTTTCTAATTTCCTCTCTGCACGACCTAACGCAATCCCTGTACTCTTCCTGAGTTGCCTGCCCCTTCTTCCACAAGTGATAAACTCTCCTTTTTTTCCTGATTCCCAGCCAGAGCTCCCCGTTCAGCCAGACCGGTCGCCTTCCCCGCCCGTTCTTCTTGCGGCACATGGGGACAGCCCGCTCCTGCACCTTTAAGACTTCCTTCTTGAAGAACATCCAGCCTTCCTGGACCCCTTTGCCCTTCAGGACTGTCTCCCAAGGGACCCTCTCGACCAGTGTCCTGAGCAGGCCAAAGTCCGCCCGCCGAAAGTCCATGGTAGCGGTTTTGCTGGCCCCCCTCTTTACTTCACCAAGTATCGAGAATTCTACCATTTCATGGTCGCTAAGCCCAAGCCGGCCTCCGACCACCACATCTCCCACCAGCCAAATATTCCAAATATTCCAAATATTCCAAATATTCCAAATATTCCAAATATTCCATACTCTAGCATTTAAGAACTTTCCTTTAGGAAAATCCCATTAATAAGAACATAACTTTGTTTAGTGTACCCTTACAGTCATTTCATGTTAATATGAGAAAGAAGGAAAAGACATCTACCAGCATGGCCTCTTACAATAGGACACTCTAAAATACGATACTGCTTTAAGGAAAAAAAAAATTATTAAATTGTAAACAATAGCAGGCAGCAGATAACTGCACACACACACACGAATATCCAAAATTGAACTTTTGAATTCTCAGACAGAAGCCTCCTACTTGATAGCTGCAGTCAGTATGAGGTGGTTTTAAATTTTTATAATGTTTGGACCAAACAAAAGTAGCACATCCTGAAACCTCCAGTTAATAAAGAGACATGAGATAAAAGCACCTTTTAGGGAGCTGATCTCACATTGTTCTGGAAAGAAAAGTGAGTGCTGAAAAATAAGAGCTCCTGAAAAGAAGATCTGGTCTTGGACAAAAGAAGGGGGCCAGGAAAGAAGGAAGTGAACATCCTGGCTGGAGGAAAGATCCTGGAAGTGGGGGAAGGTCCTAAAGATGAGAAAGATGCATGGAGATGAATACCAGGGGATGCATAGGGACCATGGTTGGTAACAGTCAAGACCAGTTACTACAAGCAGCAGTCAGTGTGAATCAACATGACTTTCCACCTGAGTTTCCCAGACCAGCACCAACCTCCCTGTTAGGAAGGAAAGTGGAAACCTAGTAAACATAACGGGGCATGGGGCGGAGTGAGGGCATGAGGGAGTGTGTGAGATAATCAAGCAGGGTAAAAGCTCTAGTCTTGTCGGTTCTTATGTAAACTCCAGTATTCAGATCCACCATGAGCTGTTGTTTACTCTCCCTTCTGTGACACATGCTTTATTGACTATAAAATCATTTTTCCTCTTAGAAAAATTGTACATAAAGGCCTATTATTTTAGTTCCTTATCTGTTACTTTGTAAAAACTATTTAGGAAGTTTTCAGTAGCATATTTTTTTACTTTATTTGTTAATATCATGGGGATTTTTTGACCTGTCATATTTACAATATTCTTTCTTATGCACTCAATGAGAATGCAGTATTATTTTAATTAAATACCAGATTACTGATGAATAAGTGATGTTTGTGTTTATGCATGCCAGCCATTCTCCAGCATTAAGATATAATTAGAAATTAAGTCTGGAAGAAAGACTAGATAATACATAACAGTACTCTGCATTTTTAACTCTTTTTGTACTAATGATTTCTACATGTCTGTCTCATCTTGCTTGCAGGCCAACTTTCATGATAATTTCAGTAGTGTGTGATACAGAATGCCTTTTTATATTCCCATCTCTCTCCAGTCACACAGTCTTTGAATAGCAAAATGTTTTCTATCCAGCACTCTTAATTAATATTTATAAAGCAATGTAGGCCTCCCCTACTTCTATTATGTAGGCAAGAACTATTTTCAGCACATGGGGAAACAAATGCAAAAAGAGATTAAGGACTCTGTCTATGAAAATTACTTAGATGCCTAAACTATTCTTATGTAAGGCACCTAAAAACAAAGTATGTACCCTCAAAACTGCATTTTATCTGTAATGTAATCAGGGTGCATTGAAGTTCCAGCCTGCCAAAGTGTGTGTTTCCATGCATTTCTGGAAGTACCTTGATTAACTTTAGAGTCCCCCCAACTCCTGTTAGAGTCTGAGAGTGCCTCATGCTTCAAAAATATATCTCACAGAGGACAAGATCTACTAGGCATGCCCAGAAAAAATTATGAGACTGCACAAGACATATCTAACGTTGCCACCAAGGATGAGGATAAGGCTGAGGTACTCAACACCTTCTTTGCCTCAGTCTTTAGTAGTCAGAGCAGTTATCCTCAGGGTACTCAGCCCCCTGAGCTGGAAGACAAGGACGACGAGCAGGATAAACCCCCCATAATTCAAGAGGAAGAAAATAATGACCTGCTACGCCACCTGGATGCTCACAAGTCTATGGGGCCGGATGGGATCCACCCGAGGGTACTGAGGGAGCTGGCAGAGGAGCTTGCCAAGCCACTCTCCATCATTTACCAGCAGTCCTGGTTAACAGGGGAGGTCCCGGACGACTGGAGGCTTGCCAATGTGAAGTGCATCTACAAGAAGGGCCGGAAGGAGGATCCGGGGAACTACAGGCCGGTCAGCCTGACCTCGGTGCCGGGGAAGATCATGGAGCGGTTGGTTTTGAGGGCGCTCACAAGCCATGTGCGGGACAACAAGGGGATCAGGCCCAGCCAACACGGGTTCATGGAAGGCAGGTCCTGCTTGACCAACCTGATCTCCTTCTATGACCAGGTGACCCACCTAGTGGATGAGGGAAAGGCTGTGGATGTGGTCTACCTGGACTTCAGTAAAGGCTTTGACGCTGTCTCCCACAGCATTCTCCTAGAGAAGCTGGCGGCTCACGGCCTAGACAAGTACACTCTTTGCTGGGTAAAAAACTGGCTGGACGGCCGAGCCCAGAGAGTTGTGGTGAATGGAGTTAAATCCAGCTGGCGGCTGGTCATGAGCGGTGTTCCCCAGGGCTCAGTACTGGGGCCGGTCTTGTTCAATATCTTTATCAATGATCTGGATGAGGGGATCGAATGCTCCCTCAGTAAGTTTGCAGATGACACCAAGTTGGGCGGGAGTGTTGATCTGCTCGAGAGTAGGAAGGCTCTGCAGAGGGACCTGGACAGGCTGGATCGATGGGCTGAGGCCAACTGTATGAGGTTCAACAAGGCCAAGTGCCGGGTCCTGCACTTGGGCCACAACAACGCCATACAACGCTACAGGCTTGGGGAAGAGTGGCTGGAAAGCTACCCAGAGGAAAAGAACCTGAGGGTGCTGATTGACAGCTGGCTGAACATGAGCCGGCAGCGTGCTTAGGTGGCCAAGAAGGCCAATGGCATTCTGGCCTGTATCAGAAATAGTGTGGCCAGCAGGAGCAGGGAGGTGATCGTGCCCCTGTACTCGGCACTGGTGAGGCCGCACCTCGAATACTGTGTTCAGTTTTGGGCCCCTCACTACAAGAAGGACATGGAGGTGCTGGAGAGTGTCCAGAGGAGGGCAACGAAGCTGGTGAAGGGCCTGGAGCACAAGTCTTATGAGGAGCGTCTGAGGGAACTGGGACTGTTTAGTCTGGAGAAGAGGAGACTGAGGGGAGACCTCATTGCACCCTACAACTACCTGAAAGGAGGTTGTAGCGAGGTGGGTGTTGGTCTCTTCTGCCAAGTAACTAGCGATAGGACGAGAGGAAATGGCCTCAAGTTGCACCAAGGGAGGTTTAGATTGAACATTAGGAGAAATTTCTTTACTGAAAGAGTGGTCAGGCCTTGGAACAGGCTGCCCACGGAAGTGGTTGAGTCACCATCCCTGGAAGTATTTAAAAGACGTGTAGATGAGGCCCTTAGCGACATGGTTTAGTGGGCATGGTGTGTTGGGTTGACGGTGGGACACGATGATCTTAGAGGTCTTTTCCAACCTTAATGATTCTATGATTTTATGATATCTAATGGTGGTACATACCTGCTTTCCCATTTTATTCTTCATATCAGTGGTAAGAGCACTGTTCTGATTTATCAGATACTTGACTTCAGTTGTGTCCTCAGCTTGATGGAATTATAAACTTGCCAGTCTCCTACCTGTAAGCAGAAGCACTATAAGAACTCCCCAAACCCAGTCCCTTGGTCTGTCTTGCATGGAACAAGCATTCATTGGCTTGAGTGGAGAAAGGAAAAGTGTTCGCATATGGTTCCCCATCGCTTGGGTAAGAAGATTCATCTGAGTACAGACTTGGATTTTTCCACTGTATCAATTGGGTTTTTTTAATATAACTCTTGAAGCACTTCATTTTCTTTTTTGACAAGGCAGGGCTCTAGCCATCTGGAGAATCTTCACTGTGGGCAAAGTCCAGAATTTTGGCTACTACAGTCCTGAGAATTACAATGCAGAAGTCCTGCCTGAGATGAATTATTACATATGAGATCAACTTTATATCCAGGATCTAGAAGCAATTCTCCTTTATCCCTCACAGACACATTGTGCTACTATAATATGCCATAGGTAGATCTTCCATTTTGGAGTCTAAATTGTGGATGTCATCACCGAGGTAGAAGAAAGTCTATACCCCTTGAAGCTAGAGAGAAGCTTTGGTAAACAGTAGTGACTCCATTCTGGAATTGTGATATGTTAGATCTCACAGCATCTCTGTTACAGGAACTCAATTTACCCAGTACAATTTACTCAGCCATTTAGGACTGGGACAGAATGGTTATATTCTAATCCTACAGAGGCTTTTCAGAAGGACAAGTACAGTGCCATTTAAAAAAAAAATAAGATTTCTGATCTCTGGAGAGAATTTTCAAGGAGGGAATGAAAGTATTTTTCCCATTCAAAACCACTAGTTTCAAGAAACAAAAGTAGTTGCATAAATCAACACAAAAATGCAGTACTCGGGCATTTCAAGTGCTATTTTTCTAAACAGTGGCTAAGATGAAATTGGGAAGAGGTTTTCTACCTGTGACTATTGACTAAATGTAAACCAGAAAGCTGAAGTTCAGATAAATTCAAAATTTGCTTGAACTTCAGAAAGTTTAAGATTTGCACATTGGTCCACTCAGTGCTCTGCTGCTTTTTGAGTTTAATGTTTGGATGATAGAAAGTCAAGAGGGGCTTGAAAGGGAGGATGGGAAGGCTACGAAACAGCAAAACCAAGCCAAAGTAAAGATCAGTGTGAAAAACTGAGAGATTCAATGCTCATTTACTTTTGCAAGCAAGCCAAGTAAAAAGAGGGCTGGATTTGGTACAGAAATTCAGTTCTAGCAAAACCATTATTTGTTATGTCCTAAACTTAGGGACTAAGAGGTTTTTTTAAAAAATATCATCTAAGGAAAACTCACTTTAATATCTTCTTTAGGAAGGCTTTTGCTATTAAACTTTCAAGGTAAAGAATAGTTGCTGCCAATTCTGTGTCACATTAACTTATTTATCTGTTGCAAAGTCTATGGAATCTACATCCTTTAAAGCAAACAGAACAGGAATATGTCTCTTAGTAATATATTTCCTTTTCCTCTTTCCTTTTCCACCTATCTTTCCATACCTGACGTTTCTTCCCATATCTGGCACTGCTATGCATCCTGGAGTTCATAATTTTTTCTTTGGATTTGTAAACGGAGATTTCATAAACTTCGTTATATCTGTTAATTGCATTCTCACATCCTCTGCTGTATTGTATATCAAATATATTATTTGCATTGCTAGGAGTTTGTACTATTAAATGAGATGCTGTGTGTGCAAAAGCAGTTGCAAATGATGTTATACCAACTGTGAATTTTTAAATGGAAAGCTGCAACTACAGTATCATTGAGTTCTGCTACCAAATGCTGTGCCTAGTAGGAGGGAGAAGCTGGGCTCATAGCCTGGAACATATATTGAGAACTGAATTCTTTAAAGAGATATACCTGATTATAAGTCATCTCTATTAGGAAAACAGACACCTGATTCTTTCAAATCAGACAAAGACTGGGATGGGTGAGGAAATAAGATTCAGACATAAACTGCTGAATAAAAATAATCCCTCTCTGGTAATCTCTTAAATTATTTTCTCAATTACTGTGTCAAGTGATTTAAGTGGTTTCTTCAGTGGAGAACTGTGGAAACATTGAAATCAGTGAAATGCCATTTAAAATATTCTTCTTGACATGGTTATGAACAGTGAAATAAACTGTCTGTAAACGACTTTGTTCATTCCTGCCAAATTACACGCAAGGTACTAGATTTTTTATTCCTGTTTAAACCGACATTTCCATGAAGTGCAGTTGTTTTCAGTTTCACAAGGTTTTGAAATTATATTCTACCATGCATGCTAATACCCTTGAAAAATCTTTCTTTTGGCTCCAAAATCTAAAACATTTGCTTAAAATAATAGTCTGTCATAGCCCAAGAAAAATGGCATGTACACACTTCTCCACCACGGAAAATTGCAAATAAAAGCAGTTGCTTCCCAGCACAAATTACTTTATTGACAAGCTAAAAATACAAACTTCCTTATCACACTCACATCAGATAAGCCTAAATCCATTACTTCAATAATAAAATGTTAAGTGTGTAAGTACCAGAAGATATAGGCAGTGGAGATGTTATCATATCACTGGGACTCCCGTGCCATTGCATGTCTTATCAACCTGCTCCAGGAAAAATGTCAGCGTGCTTCTGCAGACATGGCTGCCATCAGCCTGATAATGAATTACTTTGGGGACAAGTCTGTTCTCTTTGCAGGTCTCAGTTTGAAGTCCATTGTACAGATAGATCACCCCTATGAAAAAAAAAAAGTTTTTTCTTATATTTAGGTGGAATTTCTTGTATTTCAGCTTGTGTCCATTGCCCCATGTCCTTTCACAGGCCATCAGCAAGAAGAGTCTGGCCTCACCTTCCCCCCTTCCCTCCACCTTAGGTATTTATACAAATTGGCAAGATCCCTGCACTGGGTCAGAGCGCTGGGTCAGCGCGCAGCTGGGGCCTCCCAGATGGTTTGTTAAGTTTTTAATCCGCAGTGCCTCTAACTCCATACCCTAATAGTTTCTTTTTGAAAAGAGAAGGAGAGTGTAGGGGAGTGGGAAGCACTGTTGGTTAGGCTATGTGTGCTTTTGATTTAACAGCATAACATCGAGTATGATCCCTAAGCGCTATATCCCTGCCATTCAGTTGATCATACATCACCTTGAGTGGTAAAGAATGTAATATAAAATAAACAAAACTTCACATTGCATAAACATCTATATGTAGACAAGCATTTCAAACTTACATGCACTCAGTTATGAAACACAAGGTTACAGGCCTCTAAAACTCAGCTGTTTGAGCTCATTTTAAGATTAAAAACAATGTGTTGATGCTTGCAGGAAGTCAGAAGGTCTTCATGTGCATTGTTGACCTGAGAGGCAATGACAGGCTGGAAAATCAAAAAGAAAAAAACCCAGAAAATTGTGGCCTTGTTGTGTAGTATCAGTGAATGATGCTTTGCCTGATTTATTTTTGTTAACACTTTGTCAAAACTTCTAGCACCTCAATTACTAAATTAAACACTTCCTGGCTTTTTTATTCAAATAAATGTTTTAGTTAAACTGCGTTGAGCCGAGGTCATTCCTTATTCACAGCAGCAGCTTGAATGGCTTGTGAGTGCAGCTGCAGACGTTTACCCCGCTAACCAGCCCAAGCAAACTCTTCTCTGCCTGTGCAGTAAGGCTGCGAGCTGCAGGGCACCTGGAAGCGGTGCTGGCACCTAAACAGTCAGGCACCATCTAGAACCAAAACATCCAGAACAACGCTGCAAAGGCTGACACCCTATGAAAGACTAGTAAATGAACTGAGAAGAAATCAACCTGCCAAGGAGCTTTCCTTTCTTCTCTGTGGATTAGAATGTCAACCAAAAAATGAAGTGAGACTGCATTACTTGTGCTTATAAAGTTTCGTTTGAAGCACACTCTTGTGATTCTATTTTAGAGAAAAACAGTAGCTTCCCCCTAGAAAGGGGATGTGAAACTTTCATGACTGGAAATCAGTGCTTCCAGTGGACCCAAGAATGCACGATTTGCTGGTCAGGCAGATATCCCTCTCATTCAGTATTTTACCCCTGACAGTAACTGTGACCTGATTCAGAGGAATAAATTTTGCAATGGTCATCTATAGGATTAGTTGTAATTAGACAAATGGTCTTTCTACTAGCTAGTAATGAGAGCTTAGTTTATGCCCTGGTTCTTCCCCAGGTTTTATTTCATTTTTGTTGTTGGGTTTTTTTTCAGGAGGAGCAGAAAAATCAACCCAAAATCCCAGTAATAGATCCCAAGAAATTTCTCTTGGAAATGTCTGATTCTTTATGTAAGCCTACTGTCGTGGTTTAACCCCAGCCAGCAAATAAACCCCATGCAGCCGCTCGCTCACCCACCCCCCCCCCCCCCATTCCCCCCGTGGGATGGGGGAGAGAATCGGGAGGGCACAAGTAGGAAAACTCCTGGGTTGAGATAAAAACAGTTTAATAACTGAAATAAACCAAAGTAGAACAGTAATAATAACGAGAACAACAACAATAACAGAATACACAAAGCAGGCGATGCACAATGCAACCATTCACAGACCGCGTGTCACGATCGGGGGGCGAGCCTCCCCACACCGCTGGTTTTTACACTGAGCATGATGTCACATGGTATAGAATACCCCATTGGCCAGCTGGGTCCACCACCCCGGCTGTGCTCCCCCCAGTGCAAACACCACTCAGCAACAGCCAAAGCATCAATGGGCCATCAATGCTCCTTTCACACCAAACCCAAAACACAGCACACCCCCCAAGCTACTGGGAAGAAAGTTAACTCTGTCCCAGCCGGAACCAGGACACCTACTATTAGTTTAGAGTTTCTCAAACATTTAGTTTATGTTTGAAGAAAATGAAGAAAATTAAGATTTTAATTCCTTTTTTAATCAGTGTTGTAATCTCAGCAGCAGGTGACTAAGCTTTTTCAATTTGCTGTCCTAGCCTTGTAGAGGAGAGCACACACGTTAGTGCACTCTTAATGCTGCTCTGAATGGAATAGCCCATACAAAGATCATATTAGTTATTTCCCTTAGGAGAAAAGGATGGTTATAAACTCAGCAATTTCTTTGTTGTAATTCTAGTCATATAAATGGAAATGTTGTTATTCTATTCATGTAAATGGAAATAAACAGGAAGTCACTTATTTTCTTAAAATTCCAAGCCTCTTATCAGCAAGTCCTGAGCCTCCAAGGGATTTTTTTCAGCTTTCTTGTTGTCTGCCATTTTTTTGGATGCTTTTCTCTCATATAAAATGGATGGCTTTTAACTGCCTTGAAATCCCTGTATCCTCATTTCTAACAAACATAGTGTGGTGTGTGTGTTTTGGCTATCTTATGTTTTGGATGCAGTCTGCATCCCTGCTTCAGTATCCCCTTTTAATGCTTCCCTTACCATTATTGCTCTGCACGTCTCCTCTTTGCGGTCAAATAAGCCCTGCGTCCCTTTTGTTCTTTCCCAGGCTCTGCTCCTTTCTCAATTACTGTGCCTTTCTCTGGGTCCCCTTAGATATTTACTTTGTCCTGAATTATTTCTGTCCTTCCTCTGTCCAGCTTCTTTTCCTTCCTACCTGCCCCTCAGTGTATATCATTTTCTTTGTACAGGTGCTGTATTGATAATTCAGAGAACTGATTTTTCAATAGTGAGATTTACAGACAACATACTTCCTTGGGATGTGTTATATTGTTTTCTTTCAGAATATTATGAAGTTTATTAGCACTTTCTAAAATATGGATTTTAAAAAGTAAATTATTAAAATCAGCTTTCAGGTTGTCATGACTAAGCAGGATATGTAAAGAATTCGGAAGCTAGTTTTAAGAAGACAGATGCCTGAAGTGGAGAATGCAAAGTCACACTGAAGGTGCCCCATCACAATCCTGTGTCCCCATCTACCTTGTTTCTGCAGTCACACTCTATTCTCATGATACATCATCCCTTTCAAATGCTTCTTTTTAAGACATACTCCAACC
This sequence comes from Calonectris borealis, assembly GCF_964195595.1. Lineage (NCBI taxonomy): Eukaryota > Metazoa > Chordata > Aves > Procellariiformes > Procellariidae > Calonectris > Calonectris borealis. Next base: position 30,436,432 of record NC_134314.1, on the reverse strand, counting down.
TCCACAATATGGTGAAGCAGAAGTTTTAGCTGATACAAAAGTAAGTGACAAGGAGACAGGGGAGGGTGCAGCAGGGGTCGATATAGGATTTTTTTTAATTTTATTTTTTATAAAGCAGGTTTATACACCATTTTCATCAAAATAAGTAAGAATTTGGCTGTTGATGTTCAACACGTTGCCAAAAATGTTAACTTTCACTGGCTGTGATGCCTATAAACCATTGTATGAAGTATTTAATTTTTATGTTCTGTTTTGACCAAAATATTAGTGACATTTCAGTTCAACCTAGACTCCCTTTCTCTAATTTGATTTTTTTTGCACAACATTAAGACATCAGAGAAATATTCAGAAAGTTTAAAATTACCAATGAAGTAAAAATAGTAAGGTATTTTATTATATTATTGTTGTCAAATTTCAGAATTAGAATTTCTGGAAAAAAATAGAATGTCTTGAACTTCATAAAATGAAAGAAGACTGTCCATCTCTTATGTAAAATTTAGTGAAAACTATTTTCTTTATTGTGCAAGCTTATTAAATAGTCATGAATCTTCTTGTGACTTTTGATTCCTTTCGCTTTGCCTGCATGATAGCAAATTGTGTGATGCATGTATGTTGTTCTGGTTGGTAAATAGGCAGCCTTGAGTTTGTACAGTTTTAGTGAGTCACAACTTTGGGTCTCTGGATAAAACAAAAAGCAGTAATAAAGAGAGTTTATAATTAGGACAAACAGGTGGCATTGCTAACTGATTTCTGGCAATTTTGAGATAGGAAATAATTAAAAAGGAGGCAACTGATTAACATATCAGTCTAGTAGTTCATTTGGGAGCTCAAAAATTGAGGAGAGAGAGATAATGTCATTCTAAACAAGAAAATTTGTAGTGAAAAATGAAACCAAATCCATCTCTCTTTCTTTCCCCTCCCCCCATATAGTAATTTCTATGAATTAAAAGATACTGTATTGCTGTATTACAGCATTTTTTCCTTCTGCATATGCATGCTTAATCTACTTGTATGGAAGTCATGTCTTCTAGAACAGCCTTATGAGATTTGGTAATTTCAAGCAATAAAATATTTAATAACACAAGCCTGTATTTATTTATCACCTCATTGTTGACATCCACCAAAAAGGAATTATGAGAGCACATACAAACTGTGCTACATGAGTGGAGGTTATTTCTTGCTCCCTCGCAGGGAAAAATACCTTCATTATCTTTTTGCTAGATTTCAGGATGGGGACTTGAATTGGGAATTACTAATGTACTCACATTTTCTTAAATATAATCTGAATTTCTAAACAAAAAATCCTACTGTTTTTAAATGAAGCTGAAATGTAGTGGCAAAATTAGGTCTCATGACTTTTTGTTTTGATATGTTGTCTCTATCCTTTCAGGATTCCTGTACCCACACATCTATCAACAGCGTTTCCTATGGTTTCTTCTGACGTGTCTGAGTTGCCTGAGCCTGTTGTGCCCTCTCAGATTTCCCCCGAATTGCCATCTGTATGCCAAGAAGGACTGTGCCATAACGGAGGGACTTGTCGTTCTCTCTCTCTGCCTACTGGGGCCACCTCGTTTCAGTGTGACTGCCCACTACACTTCACTGGTCGATTCTGTGAAAAAGGTAGTTGTGGTTCATCCTTTCTTCGTTAGTTGTGAAATGCAAGTCTTATGCTTCTCTGGAGCAGGAAAAGGGGAAGAGGTAATGACAATCATGTTTCTCTGCTTTTCGTCTCAGTTACTGTTGGTAACTCAGGAGTAGATTCATTGAGGTATTTAGAATAATACTTATTTGCAGCGTAAAATGGGTGATATTAGTCAGGCACACTAGTAAGGGTTGCAGACTTGAGTTAATGAAAAAAAAAATTGTATTATTTGTGCAAGTTGCTGTGCACCGTGTTAATGCATGTTACACAACGTGGTATTTCTGGCACAGAAGAAAGTTAACTTATGAAAATAAGGAGAAGATTTCCTCAAAAGATTATATGTTTTCCATTTCTACAGATTGTTCTTTTTTCATCACTGTGCCTGGTCCCTTGTTGAAAAAGGCTTTTTTTACTCTGTAGCTCATTTATATTTCTATTGCACTACTGTTGCTCATAAAGCACAGATTAGTCAAATGAACATAATTTAATTAGAATTTGAAAAAAAATAATTCTTTGAACAATTTTGGTTTCTTTGTAAAAAGAATCAAGGCTATAAGACAAACTGATCAATAACTGCTAGGGTTTCTGTTTCGTAGTTGTAATTATTTTGCATTACTGCTTTTCAGAAAGTTCTTTTTTATGACAGATTTTATAGCTGGCTTCAAAAACTGTTTTAGCTTTTAAGGTACAGTGGGTGATAAATGGCAGTGGATAATTCTCATAGTACTAAAGGACATTACTGGTGTACAGGAAAAGAAGAAAAAAATGGTCTAGATTGTTGTTATATAACTGTAACATCCTCCTAATGAACTTCCCATGGTAGGAAATGCAGGCAACTAGAGTTAAAAATACCCTTACCAGACTGCTGGTATATCTGAGCTAATATCACCTTGCATTACTATCTGAAAGTAGGTCATTACACTCACTATATGTGAAAGCAATCAATGATGGTGAGCTCAAAAAAAATAATTGTTGTATGTTGCTTAGCTATCAGAGAGTATTTTACCTTTCAGCCTTTCCCAAGTTTATAATAAATTAAATCATATATTTTCAAATTGTCAGTGTTAAAAATTAATTCTGTGAATATCTTCTACGCATTTGGTATCTGGGCATACCATTTGCACTTGCTTTCAATACTTGGCAGCTGTGCAAACTGCACCATAAAATATTGGAACCAAAATAAGCGGGTTTCCCTCAAAGATAACAGATTCAGTGACCGTAGAATCATAGAATCATAGAATCATTAAGGTTGGAAAAGACCTCTAAGATCATCGTGTCCCACCGTCAACCCAACACACCATGCCCACTAAACCATGACCCTAAGTGCTTCATCTACACGTCTTTAAATACTTCCAGGGATGGTGACTCAACCACTTCCGTGGGCAGCCTGTTCCAAGGCCTGACCACTCTTTCAGTAAAGAAATTTCTCCCAATGTCCAATCTAAACCTCCCTTGGTGCAACTTGAGGTCATTTCCTCTTGTCCTATTGCTAGTTACTTGGCAGAAGAGACCAACACCCACCTCGCTACAACCTCCCTTCAGGTAGTTGTAGGGCGCAATGAGGTCTCCCCTCAACCTCCTCTTCTCCAGACTAAACAGTCCCAGTTCCCTCAGCCGCTCCTCATAAGACTTGTGCTCCAGGTCCTTCACCAGCTTCGTTGCCCTTCTCTGGACAATCTCCAACACCTCCATGTCTTTCTTGTAGTGAGGGGCCCAAAACTGAACACAGGATTCGAGGTGCAGCCTCACCAGTACCGAGTACAGGAGCACGATCACCTCCCTGCTCCTGCTGGCCACACTATTTCTGATAGAGGCCAGGATGCCGTTGGCCTTCTTGGCCACCTGGGCACACTGCCGGCTCATGTTTAGCCGGCTGTCAACCAGCACCCCCAGGTCCTTTTCCTCCGGGCAGCTTTCCAGCCACTCTTCCCCAAGCCTGTAGCGTTGCCTGGGGTTGTTGTGGTCCAAGTGCAGGACCTGGCACTTGGCCTTGTTAAACCTCATACAGTTGGTCTCAGCCCATCGATCCAGCCTGTCCAGTTGCCTCTGCAGAGCCTTCCTACTCTCGAGCAGATCAACACTCCTGCCCAGCTTGGTGTCGTCTGCAAACTTACTGAGGGAGCACTCGATCCCCTTATCCAGATCATTGATAAAGATATTGAATAAGATTGACGCCAAAACTGAGCCCTGGGGAACACTGCTCGTGACCAGCTGCCAACTGGATTTAACTCCATTCACCACAACTCTCTGGGCTCGGCTGTCCAGCCAGTTTTTTACCCAGCAAAGAGTATACCTGTCTAGGCCGTGAGCCGCCAGCTTCTCTAGGAGAATGCTGTGGGAGACAGTGTCAAAGGCTTTACTAAAGTCCAGGTAGACCACATCCACAGCCTTTCCCTCATCCACTAGGTGGGTCACCTGATCATAGAAGGAGATCAGATTGGTCGAGCAGGACCTGCCTTCCATGAACCCGTGTTGGCTGGGCCTGATCCCCTTGTTGTCCCGCACATGGCTCGTGAGCGCCCTCAAAACGAACCGCTCCATAATCTTTCCCGGCACCGAGGTCAGACTGACTGGCCTGTAGTTCCCTGGATCCTCCTTCCAGCCCTTCTTGTAGATGCACTTCACATTGGCAAGCCTCCAGTCGTCCGGGACCTCCCCTGTTAACCAGGACTGCTGGTAAATGATGGAGAGTGGCTTGGCAAGCTCCTCTGCCAATCCTCAGTACCCTCGGGTGGATCCCATCCGGCCCCATAGACTTGTGAGCATCCAGGTGGCATAACAGGTCATTAACTTCTTCCTCTTGGATTACGGGGGGTTTATCCTGCTTGTCGTCCCTGTCTTCCACTCAATATGTGTTTCAATGAAGTATTTTCAATATTTCAATAAAGTGTTTTATTTATTTATATACATTTTATGTGCCGGAATCCTTTCTGTGTTCCAAAGAATACAGTTGGCATCCTTTGTATTGGCATCATCTCTGGTATTTTAGATGGGAGCAGGTTTTGGCTTTTCCTAAGGATTATGCCAGGAGTAAGCAATGTTAAATTTAAGGAGTTTGATAGACATCCTGTAGTAGTAGGCCATATCAGGGCATATGCATAACAGCTCTGTTGGATGATACCTTGTTCGGACTCCACTGGTGCCTTCTATCAGTGCCTGATCGCTGCCTTCTTTTGACCTAGTCTTACCTTCCAGTTGATCTGTCAGTCTCCAGGGGTCTTCTACGGTTTGGTGTTTTTAATGAAAACTGATATAATCTATGTTTGAATCATATTATCTGGGCTGAGTACTTACCTCCCTGTGCCACAGGCTTTGGTAGAAGTACCTTCCGGACCTCTGACTGAGACAGCTATTTTTGAGTTGCTCATTCAAAAATAGATCATCCTAAACCGTTTTCTCCTTTGAAGCTTAACCAGTACAGGCCTGCTGAGTTTATACAATGGGATGAGTTGACTGTCTTCCAACTATATTTCCAAAGGAATTTCACATATTTATCTTACCTGTGTAAAGGAAGAGGTCCCCTTCCCTCTCTTTCAGTGACTTTGTTTCAAAAATCATGTGTGAAAATATAACTGAATTATGACTACCTGAAGAGCAAATTAAAAGCAGGAAACTATTACAATAAGTCACGGTTGTAACCAAACCTCTGATGATTAGGACTGAAGCGTCCTACGTTAGACACACTGGTAACTATTCCATTCAATAAAATCAGAATACAAGCTTTAAAAAAACCCTGAAACAAGTAGCTCCTTTTGAGAATATAACCTCAGCTGTATAATCATATCATCCTTTTAATGGTTGAGTGTCTAGTTTCCATGAGATGCCTTTTCTTTTCTTCTAAGATTGGAAGAGATGCCATTTGCATTGCTGAAGCTTGCAGGCATGCTTGATGATGAGATTTTAATAGCGACCCATTTTTCTGCATAGGATGTCTTTTAATAGTTCTGGCATTGGAAGAAGAACATTTCTCTTCTTTTTTCCCTTTGTATGGAGAAGACAAATTAAAGAGTTCCTCTTTTCACAGAGCTTTGCTTTTACCCTCTACCACCCCACTGTCAATACAGGCAACAGCTTCCCACTTCATGCTAGATCGATGCACAGGCTGGATCGATGGGCTGAGGCCAACTGTATGAGGTTCAACAAGGCCAAGTGCCAGGTCCTGCACTTCATCCACAACAACGCCATACAACGCTACAGGCTTGGGGAAGAGTGGCTGGAAAGCTGCCCAGAGGAAAAGGACCTGGGGGTGCTGATTGACAGCTGGCTGAACATGAGCCGGCAGTGTGCTCAGATGGCCAAGAAGGCCAACGGCATCCTGGCCTGTATCAGAAATAGTGTGACCAGCAGGAGCAGGGAGGTGATCGTGCCCCTGTACTTGGCACTGGTGAGGCCGCACCTCAAATCCTGTGTTCAGTTTTGGGCCCCTCACTACAAGAAAGACATGGAGGTGTTGGAGAGTGTCCAGAGAAGGGCAACGAAGCTGGTGAAGGGTCTGGAGCACAAGTCTTATGAGGAGCGGCTGAGGGAACTGGGACTGTTTAGTCTGGAGAAGAGGAGGTTGAGGGGGAGACCTCACTGCGCTCTACAACTACCTGAAGGGAGATTGTAGTGAGATGGGTGTTGGTCTCTTCTGCCAAGTAACTAGCAATAGGACGAGAGGAAATGGCCTCAAGTTGCACCAAGGGAGGTTTAGACTGGACATTGGGAGAAATTTCTTTACTGAAAGAGTGGTCAGACCTTGGAACAGGCTGCCCAGGGAAGTGGTTGAGTCCCCATCCCTGGAAGTATTTAAAAGACGTGTAGATGGGGCGTTTAGGGACATGGTGTAGTGGGTATGGTGGTGTTGGGTTGATGGTTGGACTTGATGATCTTAGAGGTCTTTTCCAACCTTAATGATTCTATGATTCTATGCTTAGCACTCCTTAGGTCAGCCAGAGCTGCGGTATGTGACAGGTTCATCGGCAGCTCACTGAGGCAGCTACAACCCAGGGCATGTGCTGTCACATTGCATGTTTATGTAGATAAGGATCAGATTTGATGTATCCTGTATTTAGCAGCTGAAAAGTAACTGAAGCATAATGTGATTTTATTTAATCTTAAAGTTTCAACGAGATTGATAATTTAGTATGATGAAACCAGAAATTGCCTGACTGAACTATCATTATAAACCTTTGATATTCAGGGACCAGTTCTTCAAGAAGTTTGGAAAGAACTCATAATTACAGGAGATAAGGGCATCTGTAATCTTTTTATAATTATTTACTATAGACCTTGCAAGGGAGAAAGTAAATTATCAAATATGCAATCCAGAAACTTTGTTCCAGTCAAGGAAATTGTCTCTTGACTCCTTAAAGATAGCTGTGATCTGTTTTAATCATGCTGTAACGTATACCTGTACATTTCAGTAAATGTACTTCTTAATCATCTTAGAGATCTACCTTGTATCTAACTAAATTTCAGCAAGAAAATATACCATACACTCAACTGACATAGTAACACTCAAAATGGCATATCACAGGGTCTTGTATATGAACCCTGTGTAGGCATCTTAGCTTCATTAGAATGTGTACATTTGCTTATTTCATATCTAGGTTAAGATACACCACTTAGTTTCTTACTAACAACTGTGTATTTCTGACAGCATTGTCGTGGTTTAACCCCAGCCAGCAAAAATAAACGCCACGCAGCCGCTCGATCACCCCCCCCCCCGGTGGGATGGGGGAGAGAATTGGGAGGGCACAAGTAGGAAAGCTCCCGGGTTGAGATAAAAACAGTTTAATAATTGAAATAAAACTAAGTAGAACAGTAATAATAACAGTGAGAACAACAACAATAACAGAATACACAAAGCAGGCAATGCACAACAGAACCGCTCACCGACCGCCGACCGCGTGTCACGAACGGGGGGCGAGCCCCCCCACACACCTGGTTTTTATACTGAGCATGATGTCACATGGTATAGAATACCCCATTGGCCAGCTGGGTCCACCACCCCGGCTGTGCTCCCCCCTCCCGGTGCAAGCATCACCCAGCAACAGCCAAAGCATCAATGGGCCATCAACGCTCCTTTCACACCGAACCCAAAACACAGCACACCCCCCAGGCTACTGGGAAGAAAGTTAACCCTGTCCCAGCTGGAACCAGGACAATATCCACCCCTTATTCTATGCCATCTACATCATGCCCAGGTCTCACATTTTCCCATACATTCCAATTAGTCACCACTCCTTTTCCCTGCCTTTTGATATATACGCACACAGAGATATCATTCCCTTAGTCCATGGGCCATCCCTCTAAAACGTCCGTTGAGTTCATTTAGTCCATGACTTCGGGTTCCATCTGTCGTAACAGTCTTGCAGGGCAGGAGAGATGGTGTGTGGTGTCGGGCTCTTGCATGCGGAGGCCAGTTCTGGGCGCTCGTCTGGTTCTATCATTGTTGCACCTTGCTCAGTTTCATCGGCGTTCATCCTAAATTAATCTGGGTGATTCTTACTGTAATACTGTTAATATGGCATATGGTAACCATAAAAGTGATGACATACAGTACTATGTAATAACTAACATCGTACAATTCAGTTCATTGGCTATTTTCACCCAAAATTAAATCCCCCTGAGGTACACACCGGACTTCCCCATCCTTTCTCATCACCCACCAAGTGCACCCAGGTCCCTGAGCAAAAGCAATCCCACGGATGGGTTTTCCCTTGCCAGAGGCAGGAGCAACCCAGACTGTCTTCCCCAGCATATTTCTCATATGCACGACAGGGACTTTATCCCCCTCTACAGCACGTAAGGGTTTGGATTGGGCAGGGCCAGCTCGAGTGACAGATCCCCTAGTGTTCACTAACCAGGTGGCCTTTGCTAAATGTGTATCCCAATGCTTGAATGTCCCACCACCCATTGCCCTCAGTGTTGTCTTTAGCAGCCCGTTGTATCGTTCGATTTTCCCGGAGGCTGGTGCATGGTAGGGGATGTGATATACCCACTCAATGCCGTGCTCTTTGGCCCAGGTGTCTATGAGGGCGTTTCGGAAGTGAGTCCCGTTGTCTGACTCAATTCTTTCTGGGGTGCCATGTCGCCACAGGACTTGCTTTTCAAGGCCCAGGATGGTGTTCCGGGCGGTGGCATGGGGCACAGGATATGTTTCCAGCCATCCTGTGGTTACTTCCACCATGGTGAGCACATAGCGCTTGCCCTGTCGGGTTTGTGGGAGCATGATATAATCAATCTGCCAAGCCTCCCCATATTTATACTTCAACCATCGTCCTCCATACCAAAGAGGCTTTACTCGTTTGGCTTGCTTGATTGCAGCGCATGTTTCACATTCGTGGATAACCTGTGCAATAGTGTCCATGGTTAAGTCCACCCCTCGATCACGAGCCCATCTATATGTTGCATCTCTCCCTTGGTGGCCTGAAGTGTCATGGGCCCACCGAGCTATAAATAATTCACCTTTATGTTGCCAGTCCAGATCTACCTGAGCTACTTCGATCTTGGCAGCCTGATCCACCTGCTGGTTGTTTTGGTGCTCTTCACTGGCCCGACTCTTGGGTACGTGAGCATCTACATGACGTACTTTTACAGTCAGGTTCTCTACCTGGGCAGCAATATCTTGCCACAATGCGGCAGCCCAGATGGGTTTACCTCTGCGCTGCCAGTTGTTCTGCTTCCACTGCTGCAACCACCCCCACAGGGCATTTGCCACCATCCATGAGTCAGTATAGAGATAAAGTACTGGCCATTTTTCTCGTTCGGCAATGCCCAAGGCCAGCTGGATGGCTTTCACCTCTGCAAACTGGCTCGATTCACCTTCTCCTTCAGCAGTTTCTGCAACTTGGCGTATAGGACTCCATACAGCAGCCTTCCATCTCCGATGTTTTCCCACAAGGCGACAGGACCCATCCGTGAACAGGGCATATTGCTTCTCGTTTTCTGGTAGTTTGTTATATGGTGGGGCCTCTTCAGCACGCATCACCTCCTCCTCTGGGGATATTCCAAAATCTTTGCCTTCTGGCCAGTTCGTGATCACCTCCAAGATTCCTGGGCGACTGGGGTTTCCTATTCGGGCCCGTTGTGTGATCAGCGCGACCCACTTACTCCACGTAGCATCAGTTGCATGATGTGTAGAGGGGACGCTCCCTTTGAACATCCAGCCCAGCACCGGCAGTCGGGGTGCCAGGAGGAGCTGTGCTTCAGTGCCAACCACTTCCGAAGCAGCTTGAACCCCTTCATATGCTGCCAATATCTCCTTCTCAGTTGGAGTGTAGCGGGCCTCGGATCCTCTGTATCCCCGACTCCAGAACCCTAAGGGTCGACCTCGAGTCTCCCCTGGTGCTTTCTGCCAGAGGCTCCAGGTAGGACCATTCTCCCCGGCTGCGGTGTAGAGCACATTCTTCACATCTTGTCCTGCCCGGACTGGCCCAAGGGCTACTGCCTGAACTATCTCCTGTTTAATTTGCTCAAATGCTTGTCGTTGCTCAGGGCCCCATCTGAAGTCGTTCTTCTTCCTGGTCACGTGATAGAGAGGGCTTACGATCTGACTGTAATTTGGAATATGCATTCTCCAAAAGCCTACAACGCCTAAGAAAGCTTGCGTTTCCTTTTTGTTAGTTGGTGGAGACATGGCTGTTATTTTATTGATCACATCTGTTGGGATCTGACGACGTCCATCTTGCCATTTTATTCCTAAAAACTGGATCTCCTGTGCAGGTCCCTTGACCTTACTTCGTTTTATTGCAAAGCCGGCCTTCAGAAGGATTTGGACTATTCTCTCCCCTTTCTTGAAAACTTCCTCTGCTGTGTTGCCCCACACGATGATGTCATCAATGTATTGCAGGTGTTCTGGAGCCTCACCCTGTTCCAGTGTGGTGTGGATCAGTCCATGGCAAATGGTAGGGCTGTGTTTCCACCCCTGGGGCAGTCGGTTCCAGGTGTACTGGACACCCCTCCAAGTGAAAGCAAACTGTGGCCTGCACTCTGCCGCCAAAGGGATGGAGAAGAATGCATTAGCGATATCAATGGTGGCGTACCACTTGGCTGCCTTTGACTCCAGTTCGTATTGAAGTTCCAGCATGTCCGGCACGGCAGCACTCAGTGGTGGCGTCACTTCGTTCAGGCCACGATAGTCTACTGTTAGTCTCCACTCTCCATTGGACTTTCGCACTGGCCATATGGGACTGTTAAAGGGTGAGCGAGTCTTGCTGATCACTCCTTGGCTCTCCAGTCGACGAATCAGCTCATGGATGGGGATCAAGGAGTCTCGGTTGGTGCGGTATTGCCGCCGGTGCACTGTTGTGGTAGCGATCGGCACCTGTTGTTCTTGGACCTTTAACAACCCCACAACAGAAGGATCCTCTGAAAGACCGGGCAAGGTGGACAGCTGTTTAATTTCCTCCGTCTCCAGGGCAGCTATACCAAAAGCCCACCGGTACCCTTTTGGGTCCTTGAAATACCCTCTCCTGAGGTAGTCTATGCCAAGGATGCACGGAGCTTCTGGGCCAGTCACGATGGGGTGCTTCTGCCACTCCTTCCCGGTTAGGCTCACTTCCGCCTCCAACACAGTTAACTCTTGGGATCCCCCTGTCACTCCAGAAATACAAATGGGTTCTGCCCCTTTATAGCCTGATGGCATCAGGGTACACTGTGCACCGGTGTCTACGAGAGCCTTATATTCTTGTGGATCTGATGTGCCAGGCCATCGAATCCACACAGTCCAGTAAACCCGGTTGTCCCTTTCCTCCACCTGGCTGGAGGCAGGGCCCCTCTAGTCCTGGTCATCATATTCGCTATCTACTTCTTGTAAGTATGAGTCAGAAGTCCCTTTGTTAAGGTCGGAAGTGGAATCAGCCCTTCTACTCTGTCTGGGGAACTCGCTGGAGACCGGAGCAGCGGTTTTCCTGGAAGAACCCGCTTTTGTGGTTGTTTTCCCTTGCAACTCATGTACCCGTGCCTGTAGGACTGAGGTAGGTTTTCCATCCCACTTCCTCATGTCCTCTCCGTGGTCACGCAGGTAAAACCACAGGGTGCCCCGGGGTGTGTACCCACGATGTCTCCTCTCTTGAGCAGAGGGACGTTTGCTCCTAATGGCTGAGACACTGGCCCGTGCAGGGGGGAAGCAGGACATATCCTCTTTGATTTGCTGGACCTCCTGAGACAGTTTCTCCACAGCAGAGACACAGGCTCGTAGGGAGGAAGAGAGACTTTCTTCATATTGCCGGAGTTGGCCAGCCAGTTCATCCACTGTTTGTTCCTCTCCATCTCTCCAGGTCATTATTGCCAATGAGTTTGCATGTGACGCTGGTGCGCTCCGTACAAACTTCCGCCACATGGGTCGGGTGCATTTGACCTCATCTGGGTCTTTGGATAACTGCTCGTTGTTCAGGTCATCATAAATCACTTCCAGCACGGCTAATTCTCTCAGGTACTGGATACCTCTCTCCATGGTGGTCCACTTGCCTGGGTGGCATATAACATCTTCCTTGAAGGGATACCTTTCCTTCACACCTGACAGGAGTCGCCTCCAGAGGCTGAGGACTTGTGCCCCTTGTCCAATTGCTTTGTCAATGCCCCCTTCCCTAGAAAGGGATCCCAGCTGCTTGGCTTCCCTACCCTCTAATTCCAGGCTACTGGCCCCGTTATCCCAGCATCGGAGCAGCCAGGTGACAATGTGCTCCCCTGGACGACGGCTGAAGTCTTTTCGCATATCTCGCAGCTCACCCAGGGATAGGGATCGGGTGGTCACCATCTCATTTACGGGTTCTGCCTCCTCCTCCTCCTGTTCTCGTGATGGCCCTGGTTCATCTTCATCCCTTACTAGACGAGCTGATTTTCTTGTGCATTTTCTTTTTTGTATAGGGGCGACTGATACCGGTGTGGGTTGGTTCTCTGTCGCAGGGGGCGGAGTAGCTGCTGTGCTTGCCCTGGGGGGTGGGGTAGCCGCAGGGCCTGTTGCTTTGTCATCAGCTGCAGAGACATTTCCTTCCCCTTGGGGGTTCTGAATGGTGTTGAACAGGGCTCGGTAGGCGTGGGCCAGGCCCCAGCACATTGTGGTGATTTGCGTCTCCCTGGAATGGCCAGGGTGACAGCATACTTCTTCCAAATATTCTACTAATTTTTCAGGGTTCTTCACTTGTTCAGGGGTAAAGTTCCAGAACACTGGGGGTGCCCATCGCCCTAGGCATTTGCCCATGCTATCCCACTCACCCTGCCACTCATAGCTATCCAACCTTGGGGCAGATCTCTGGATGACATTCTTAAATTGCTTACTAACCTTGGATAAAACCGCAACAATATTCCCAAGGAGTACCAAGAGATATATCTTAACTACCCAGGGATGTTCAAGGTACTGGCAAGTTATTTTAACAAAGGAGATGAAGGTAGTGAGGGTGCCATTCTCTATTTCCTCCATAAAAAATCTCTCGGAGGAAAAGGTATAATTGCTAATGGTCTCCATGAGGTGGTACCCGAAATGCAGAAACGGCTTCATTACGAATCCCAAATACCAAATAACCCCCAATGCCAGCGTTTTAGTAACAAATCTCCCAGGCAAAACATCATTAATCACGGCAGAGCACAACAGACTACAAAACCCAACTCCAATTTTTAACAGGTACAGTAAAAACAAGAGCATGGTGCAGAACAAACGAATATGTCACCAGATATAAATTCCTTAATATGTTCTAAATAATCTGTCGTTATCTCAACCCTTCGTGCCCCACGTTGGGCGCCAAAAAGGACTGTCGTGGTTTAACCCCAGCCAGCAAAAATAAACGCCACGCAGCCGCTCGATCACCCCCCCCCCCGGTGGGATGGGGGAGAGAATTGGGAGGGCACAAGTAGGAAAGCTCCCGGGTTGAGATAAAAACAGTTTAATAATTGAAATAAAACTAAGTAGAACAGTAATAATAACAGTGAGAACAACAACAATAACAGAATACACAAAGCAGGCAATGCACAACAGAACCGCTCACCGACCGCCGACCGCGTGTCACGAACGGGGGGCGAGCCCCCCCACACACCTGGTTTTTATACTGAGCATGATGTCACATGGTATAGAATACCCCATTGGCCAGCTGGGTCCACCACCCCGGCTGTGCTCCCCCCTCCCGGTGCAAGCATCACCCAGCAACAGCCAAAGCATCAATGGGCCATCAACGCTCCTTTCACACCGAACCCAAAACACAGCACACCCCCCAGGCTACTGGGAAGAAAGTTAACCCTGTCCCAGCTGGAACCAGGACAGCATATATGACCATCTTCTAGAGTGAAAGCAAGTGAATGTCATTATCTCAGTTACGTCGTTCAACTTGATAGCGTTTTATTATATGCAATATTGCATTTTCGTATTTGATTGCTCCTTATCTAATAAACTCCAGCAGCTTGTTCTGCCCTTACAAGAAATATGTTCAAGTAATAAGTGTCATTATGGATACACAAGGCCAAGCCAGTTTATTTAAATACGTAGTGTATTTACTCTAAACAATCAGATACCTCTGAAATCTGAAATGTCTTTAAATGACAATTTTGAAAAGTGGAAATCTGTCTCCATTTTTCTAAGGAAATAGAAAATTATGGATACAAACCAGTGTATTTGCTGAAGTCAAATTGAAGATATCAACACTGGATATATGCCAAAGTATACAAAGTGTGGATTTAGTCTAAAGCGTATATGTGCAACCATCTGAGGCCTCAGTTCCCTTTAATACTGCTTTCAGTATTTTCCCTTTTTTTTTTTTTTTGCTACAAATTACCAAAGTTATCTGGAAATGAGAAGTTGATACAAGCTTTATTTTTAAAACTCTAACTTTAAATGCAGTGTAGAAAATTTGCTGCCAATGTAAATTTAATATTTATAGCAGTGAGTGCTAGGTCATACAACAGAAAGGAAGGATTGTGTAGATAGGGAATGCAGTGAAGGGTAAATAGTGTACTCTGAGCTACCTTTTTTTCTTTTTCCTTTCTGGGTAAATAAGCTTTTTGACTTTAATATGAAGCGTATCATTCTTTCCTCCATGAAACAATTCTTTATTAGCTAAGCTGTTGTATCTGGTTCATTGTGAAATCCCTACACACGAGTGGAAAAAATGTAACGCTTCTGCTTTAGCATGAAGGCAGATGGTTGTCTGTTACTCTAAAATTCATAGCGATAGGTTTGGAATATCGCTGTCTTGCATGTGCAAAGAAAGTATGTCCCTGACTGTTAATTATAAGATTAATATTTTTAAAGTCTCCAAAATTTTTAGTATTCTCTAAAAGTTTTATAAATTGTTCAATAAAAAGAATATTTAAATGTCATGTGTTAAAAACAGGAAATCTGTTTAATTTGATATGTTGCCTGTGTATATTCTGTACGTTAGTAAAGGTCAACTCCTTTGATAAATCTGCAAAACCAGGAGTAAAATGGGAGGATGTTACAGGCATTTATCTTGCAACAGTCCCACCTAGAGACTTTGCTACATTTGTTCCCTGGGATACATTTGTTGAATACCTCATTTGTTGAGCAATACTTGATAATATCACCCCAAACATTACAGGTTTCTTTTACTAGCAGCTTTTCCAGACATTGTTCCTAACTTAACATTTCCAACTTGGTCATTGACCAGTATCATTCATCTCTGACAAATTTTTTTTTTGTCTTTATGTATCTGGTTTTGAAAATAAATGTAATAAGTCCAATTTCTGTGATTTTAGCCACATTTGAAGCATACAATCATCTCATGTCTCCAGTAGGTCATAGATCTATTTATCTTCTTAATAATGTTTATACTGTGTATGTACGATTTAAAACAAGTCTGTGACAATTTCCATCAAAAAGAAGGGTGAGGAAGTGGGAATCATATAAAAAGGTACGAGTGAGGAAGGGCAACCATATATTCATCTCCACATTCAAGTCTCAGTTTGAGGTATCCAGAAAGAAAAACTGGATACTGTTACCCTATATCCTCTATTTTTCCAGAATTCAAGTGTTCTTTCACCCATTTTGTCCTCCCTCAAAATGATTTATAACCTTGTAGGACTCTGTGACCAGGAAAAATTAATGTGTTTAGAGATACCTGTAAACTTCAGTAATTAATTTTATGTCATAAACCACAGCCAATGTCTGAACTCGTGAGATACCTATTGATTTCCCACAAAATGCATTTATTTGTGTATGTAAAACTTTCACATGGAATCTCTAGCTTTTGGGCTAGATTTGAAAAAAAGTAGTAAGTTTTCCTTTCAGATTTAGAATGATTTCTTAGAGGATGACTTTAAAAATTTAAAACACAGTAGGCTTGTTAAGAACAAACAAGGATTTAGCCAGGGGTTAGATAACTTTATATACTGGCTTTGATGCTCTAGTTGCCATTATAGCAATTTTAAACTTGTGTGTAGGAAATAGTTAGCCATTCCCATACAGTTTATTTGATAGAATAAAATTCAACAGAAGTACTATTTTGGGGAGCAATGCAAAAAGGAATTATCTAAATTAACTTAAACATTCTCTGCACTTTCACTCATGAATATAATCTTGCACTTTGATATGAGACTACACAAACCTTGTGGAGTGTAACTTTTTAACACTTCATAATACCCTGCATCTGTGAGTAATCACATTAGCTGCACAGTCACCTGGACTTAGCATATGGTCCCTACAGTATTTCCTCCTTAGTTTACAAAATTATGGAGAAGTTTTTGAAGATGTCTTAAATATCTCCAATCTGATGGATCTTGTTTTATCCGTTACTACATATCCGGTTTTTATTTTAATGTTGGTTAATTTGCTGAAGGAGAACAGGATTTTGAGGGAAGAGCAGCTGGGTTCCCAAGGAAGTGGTGAAGCAATTTTCAACTAATCCTTCTATTCGCCCTCCTGAACAGTTTTGTAGAATTTTACCACCTCAAAAGCAACTATCAGTAACTGAGCTTTTATACAACTTAATATTACATTTTCATCTGATTTAGAAATTATGTCCCAGATCCAGTGGACTGTGTAAGCTTTACTTGTATTTAATTGTCTAAGAAATCTGTGTGATTCACGTGCTTAATGTTAAGGATGCAGGTATTCTGCTACATCAGATTCTGAATTAGGATCCACCATTTTGTTCCTAGTTTGGTCATTTATGTAGCTTATCTGTTAAAAACAACCTACATATCAAACCCTTCTAGAGGACTTTATGAAATTGTAAATGAATGTGGCAGTTTTCTATTATTATTAAGACTAGATTAAAAACGTGATTAAATGACAGCTTAAGATACACCTTAGTAATACCTAGAGGGAAGATAACAAGAAAGGAAGAGCTTGTCAAGATAAGGAAAGAGCTCTTCAAAGCACCAACCAATTCTGACAACTGGCGTTCCAGTCTCTGTAAAGCTATTTATCATTGCAACTGTTGTCTGAAAAGTGGATTCGTGCCCAGCGTGCAAGTAACCAATTCACACGCTCAAGAGACATATTGTTTTATTCAGGCCTGGGTGCTCGGTGGACTTGCCACAAATCAAGCACACCTGGTCTAATCACCTTTCTGTTTATATCCATGCTTCTCATACATATTTTAAGTTTCTCTTTTACATATTCATTAAATTTCTGAGAACTAATTATAATATTACATCATCCTAGACACATGCGCACTAAAGCCTTTAGGGTCTCCTTGAGGGTCTCCGGTGGTCTCTGGTGGTTGGCAGGGGAGTGAACTCTTCGTGAACCTGTTCCTTTCTTTCCTTCTAAGGTCGAGGTTTGTCTCCGAGCCACGTCTGGACCACGTTTGTTTATGGTTCTTGTTTCCAAGATTACTCTTCACTAGAGCCTAACAATGCTTCCAGGATACACAATTTATACTAGTTACAATTCTACACACCTGCAAATACAACACCTGCTAGTTACCTAATTTTTAAGCAACAAGTCTTCATTGTTTAAAATTACAGAAACGAGCAGTAGAATTACAGAAGCGAGCAGTATGGAATAGTAGATACTGTACCTACTGCATCACAACTGCCACCTACCCCCAAACCATGAGCTTCAAAACAGCTATAGGGTCTACTGCTATAGGGTATACTATAGAGCTATAGGGTACAGAGTTAATATCTATTTCACAAGTCTCTTCTGGGAAAGAACATTATGGAGCCTGCTGGGCATTAGTCACTTTGAAAGATTACAGTGAGAACAGTTAATAGTGATAGAAATGTTTTAAATAGTTGTCAATTTGCTAATACATTCTCCGTTTTGTATTCACATCCATTCACATCCAGTCATGAGCCATGTAAAATAATTAAATAATTTTTTAAAGTATTGTTTAAAGATGATTTGTTTTCATTTGGATGTTATTAAAAATGAGATAGCTGTAGCATTTTGTTACAAAGGTTTGCATGGATAAGCACTTTTCAAGAAGTTATGCTTTTATTTCTGGGAAAAACAATTGATAAAAGTGGTAGAAGCTTCTTTGTCTCCTCATGTAGATCAGACTTGTAAAATTTTGGCATTTCTAGCATTAGGCATCTGAATCACTATTTCTTTAATGTGGATGAAAGTTCTCTTGTCATAGTAATCTTTAGGAGAATTGAAACAATTTGATAACAAACACCATTTTGGACAAGAACAGATAACAGAAAACGAAATAATGATGAGTTTAGTATTTGTGGGGAAGAAGCTTTCTTCCCTTCATTTTCCACTTGAAAATGTCGGTATAAAAATTGATTGTTTCTAAAGCTTGTAACCTATTCAGCTGCTAATCTCCCAGCTCCTTCAAGTCATTTTTAATTCAAAGATAACCATTGTTGCATAGGTGACAAATACTTGCTTTTTTTCTTCCTTTACTTCTCCATTTGTGGCATTTTCTGGAAACACCTTCTTTCAGTAACACCTGAATTGCTGCCATTTGTTCTGTTGGTGCTAATTTGCTGATAATCAAGTAATCTGCAGAAATGTTATGTGTCTCCCCAGGGAGTATGGCAATGCTTATTTTCTGAGCTTGACCCATTTACATTCTTCCACAGGAAATACCATGTAATAAAGCAGGTGAGGTATTAAATAATGTCTTTGAGCTTTATTACGTAGCCTGTAAGAAAGAGACATAGAAGATTGGTTTTGCTTTAATAGCACAGAATAAACAGTAGTTCATTAGGCCTTTTACCAATGAAATCATCTGTGTTACCAAGCTAGGGTAACAGTATATTGTGCTGTCTTGACATTGTGATTTCAAGAATGCTGCAATTAAAAACAAAGGGTTTTTTTTCATTCCTGGATACAAAGGTGTGCAGCTGCTGGTCTGCTCTCAGACCAGGACCTTCAGCTAGTTGAAAGTGTAAAGCAAACATCAGGATTCCCTAGGGACCTCACTAAAGCATCCTGCTCAGGGCCAAGCCGACTGGCAGATCCTTTCATGTCACCTCCCAAAACGAGTGGTCACTTTGGGAGGACAGTGACTACTTACATGATGTGGTTGCAGAGGAAATGGCTTTGCTGTTTCCTGGCCTAAGCATAAACCTCTGACTTAAGCCTGAAGCCCCACATTATTTCTAATTAAGAGTGCCTGACATGTTCCTGCATCTTCATGGAACACTGGTGCTTGTGTTTACATAAAATCTCAAACTATTGTTGTTTAAATGGGAGGAAAATTTACAATATAAATGTTAGGAAGTCACTTTTTTGAGGCTCCTTAAGACAACAAACCTCCCTTGAGGAAAGGAAGTTAACTTCTCTTATATAATATAAAAAGCCAGGTTTTTTTCCCCACCATTGCAGTTTCTTTATATTTTTGTAATAACAGTTTGTGGTGATAAAATATGCAAGTAATTATATAGCAAAATATTTAGCTATTTTAGCTACCCAGGAAATTCAGGATTCGAAAGGTGAATTTCCTAGTAGTGCAATATATTTATATACTTACATTCTACATGCGTGTAGATCCGTTCTGTGCAGAATGTATGGGAGGTTCAAAAGCTTGGAAGCATGTAGAGTCCCCCTGTGTTTCAGTGGAATTAGTGAAAATACTGAATACATTATCAAACAGAGCAAAGAGTTGAGGCATTGCCCAAACAGAAATTCAAATTACTGTCAGATTCCTACTTTCTGTTAGATTCATATTTAAGACAGGAAATTACATAAATGAAAACAATTTTCCTACATGAATTGTATTACCCTGTATCAAGAATTTTCCTTAACGAATTCTTTAGCCCTATAAAAGACAAACTAAAACCACTGTACTATAAATAAATAATAAAAGAAATTTGCATATTGAATACAATGGAAAATATGCAAATAGGGGAAATAAAACCAAGAAAATAAAGGCAAGCATCCTATTAACCTCTACCAATCATAATGGAAAATTATAGATTCATCTGACTTCCAAAAATGTTTTCCCAAACATATGGCATTATTCTTAATACTACCTTATGGAAATAATCATAGCTGTAGTGGCTGTTTCTTTTTATTCATATGGAAAAATCTGTTTCAGCAACAGTTGAACTTCAGTAAAATAAAGAGCATTAATCAACCAAAAATTTATATGAGTAAAATATGTATGACGTGGCAAAGTACAGCATTTAAAGTTTCTCTTAGAGTTTAACAGCAGAAGCCTAGTCCCTGTCGGACACCTGTCTCTTCACATAAATTTTCTCATATAACAGGGAGTATGCTATTGGGGTTTTTTTGCAGCACAGTTGCAAAATGAAAAAGATTTATCACTGCAGATTTGTCTGAGGTTTAAATTATGGAGTTGTTATTTTAATAGCAAAAAACGCTCATAAGATAGGCATATTCCTACTAAATACCTGTGTACTTCATTAAATGTCTTGTTAAGAGCATAGTAGAATCAGAATGTAACTCTCTCTGTTCCTGGAGATTCGTATATAGGAGCTTTATAGGAACTCCTATTATGTTAATTCTGCTCTTGATATAAAAGCATTTGAAATCACTCATAAAAATATTAATGCATAAAAAGGGTGCAGAAAATCAAGGATTTCCATGCGTTAAAAAAAACGAGTAAAAAAGCACATTTCATTAATTACTCTTTGAAATCCAGCAGAGTTTATAAATCTCTTCCTTTAAAGATGAATCTAGACAGACTCAAGACAGGAAATGATAAGATGGAGTTCAGTTCTAGATGATCAGAATCAGTCTTCCATTTCTTGACATTTCTGGAGACCAGACTGGGTGCAGCTGAGAATAAAGGGAAGAATGTCAGCCCAGATTTAAAGCCTGAACATCTCCATGAATAATCTAGATGCTGATGCTTGAGGGTCTGAATTTATCCAGAGATGCTGGGGAGGCAAAAGATTTAATAGGAACAGTAACAATAAATTTTGCCAAAACTGAACATTGTGATCCAAAATATTGGCTAAAAATGTGTTTGATGCAAAGGACACCCTTGCTTTTTTTTGTTTTGTTTGTAAAACAACAAGGAGTTAGTTTCACGGGGATTTAGGTACATTAACAAGGTGATTAAGCCTTTGGTCCCTGTTAGATATGCTAAAAAGTTGATGTCATTTAAGGAAAGGAGGGGGGGACAGGATAAATAAAGTACTACTGTGTCACTTAACAGCAAGCAGGACAGATTTCTGAAGTTGTGTGATAGGGCAGCTCAACACTGAAAGTATTCTTGAAATACTAATTTAGAAAAGCAAAATAAAAATGAAATGAGGAGTTATAAAGAAAAGTATTCAACTGCATTATACTTAATACAGATGAAGGTATCTTACAAGAATAAAGAAAAAAATCTTGGACTCAGAATGCTTATAAAAACTCAGCAGTATCTGATGAAGGAAACTAATGTTTTCTACTTTACATTTGCCACAAACTCTTTCAGCTTATGGTGTTATCATCTCATCTCAATGCAGAGGTAGTCTACTACTTTGTTGCTGTTAAAATGAGATTTCAGCAGGGATCTTACCAACCCCTGCATTTCTCTGCATTTTGTGTTACCTCTGAAAATACATCACACATTTTCTGCATTTCCAGAACAGAGATGTTCTTCATTCTTTCTTCTGGCTCCAGTAGTGGTGCACTGAAATCCTGCTGAGTTGTTACAGTTTCAGAAGCAGTAGGTTATTACTATACTATTATATTGCTGTATCTTACTTTTGACGTAAACAACCTGCCAAAAGTATATAGGACTCTAACTCTATGAATAGTGGTGAAGCTTACTCATAATAATCAATAAGGCTTAGTCATTGTGCATGACATTAGAATTTTATAAGTTCTGGCAATATTTTCATTTATCTATGCCATGATTTTTTGCTCATAACGTGGCTATTTTCACTCTCTGCTTTAAAAGGTGCTCTCCTATCAAAAAGTGCCTTCCCCCTTAACATTAGACTCATGAGTCTTTAAAAGCAGATATAATCAGGCAATGTCAGCCTACCAAAAAAAAAAAAAAAAAAGCTGAGGAAGAAAAATGCTGAAGGCATCTATGGAAATACTGTGAAATGTCATTAAAAGTAGTGTCTTTGCTAGTAACAGAAATAGTAACAGTAGTGTCTTTGCTAGTAACAGATAACTTCTTACTGAACCTGATCAACACTGTTTGTTCTTTTCTTTCTTAACATTATGTTACAGGCCATGCAACATTGGTATTATGTCTTTATTTCTTTTCTGGCTTTGCTCCCTCCATAATAATAAACTGGTTATATGCTATTATAATACACAAAAAGCATATGGAAACACTATATTTCAACTTCATAATAGTTTTGTCTCTTTTCCTGTCGCCCTTTTTCATTTGTTTATTCTCCCTTTTTTTGTTGTAGCTGTTACGGTCCTTTTTGACTTGCCAAAACCCTCCAGTGCAGTGTGAACAGAACAGAAAAAGGCTGACTTTGCACCTCCTTTTTTATGAGCCACAGTGTAAAGATTGGGGCATTTTTCACATCTCCTTGTATTTGACAATTTCTTTGTCACTCTTACATGTGTGACAGTCTGCCAAAAAGAAGTGAGACCTGGTCTGAGGGTTTTCAATCCTTGTTCACATGGAAAGTGATGTCTTCTGCCTGGTGCCTGCTCACTGTTACAAACTTGCATTACTATTTTAGTAGTCCAGTTATGTGGAAAACATTTCTGATTTCCAGTCCAAACCAGTTTAATCTAAAGTTAACTTTACAGATACAGTGAAGCATATGCACGTATGTGGGGTATCAGCTACAACATTGCTCTGTAAGGCAGTCTGAGCCATGTAGCAGTCACTCAGGTTGCTCACCTCGAACAGTGTTTGTTTGAACTAATCTGCTCATTTCACACAAGTCAGCAGGAGATGCATTCTGTGGTAAAGGTGTTCATGGTGGTTGTGGCTAAAGGTGGTTGTGGTGGTCCCTGTGGTGGGAAGGTCAGGTCTGTAGAACTGTTGTGTACCACATCCCATTTAATAGAGAATGCGGGTGAGACAAGAAGTTAAAATGAGGTTCTTCAGTACTGATATTTTTATTAAATGCTTAATGGAAAAAATACTTCTACATAAAATACTTCTTCATTTTTCCCATTGCTTTTATGTACCATCTGCACACACTTAGTGTGCTTTGTGGTTATTTATAAATGATGTTGACGATAACTTCAAAAATGAGATAATACTTACTAAACAAAATCTGAATTCAATTATCTTTTGGTAGAAATCTGGGTGCGATTCTAAAACCAGTCATATTTAGTCCAACCAAGTCCAACTCAGACTTTTTTTCTTAAAAGAGCATGAATGTTTCCCTGCTGTCATCACTGAATAAAGACTGAGCTATGAAGTTTCCTCCTTTTTAGGAAAAAAAAAGAAGGATCTTTATTTTTGTTGCTTCCATTTATATTTTCGATGCTATAGTTCAATTTTTTTTTCTGGAAGCAAAGGAAAACTTTGTAGTGGACTAAAGGTATGGCAGCATAACTATTAAATAACCACTCAGAAGAATTAACAATGAAAGCAAAAACTGAGAAAAGGTTACCTTTAAACATCTTCATAATGTTTGTAAATATTAACATTGTTTCTTTTGCCCCTAATGTTTTTAGACAGCAGCATGTGTAGAATAAAACCAGTAAGTTTTCCATTCCATTCTTCAGTACATAGTGTTATGAAGTCCTTATTTACTTCCTTTTCTAATCCTGGGATATCTGATCATTCAGATCAGCTGCTTTTGAAAGCTAATGTAATATCATAAAGAGCGTGAGGCTCAATGGAACTAGCAGCTATCATGACATTCAAAATAAATAGAATGTGGTGAAGGAGAAATGGAAAATTTCATGGAAATTTGGGGTTGAAATTTTGTTAACATATTGGTCACCTAAAGAGACAATGTTAGGAAATGATTAGTGAATTTGAATAAAAAGCTGAATAACTTCACTGCTCTCAACCAGGTATTATTTCAGAAAATATATCTAAATACTTGTGTTACAATTTGATGTTAGTAATTACTGTGCTTTACTTGTCCTATCTTTGACCACAAAACCTATGGTTTGTACTTTGTGTTTTTCTGCTGGTTCTATAAGCTCTTCTCTCGAAACGTGCAGTAGCTTGCTGCTTATTTTCATTGCTTTTGTGACCATTGGACCATCACGTATGTGATACAGCAGAGAATAGAATCCACTAGCCAGCTTAGCTTGGTGCTCTGCACATGTCACATCAAATCTACAATAAGAATAAAGGAAAGGGGGAAAGGATTTAGGGAGGAAGAATAATACATATATTCTGAGATGGCCTGAATCACTCTAGTGAGACCACAGAAACGGTTTTCTTCGGCTATACATAGTGGATTATAAAGCTGAAGTAAAGGTAACAAAGAAAAAAACCCTCATCAAGGTGGAGCATAGAGAGAGATTAGTTTCCAGAGAGTTTGACTTGAAAGAGATATGTTTTGGAGAAAAATGATGTCCCGTAGCTTTGCAGAATTAGTTTCCTGGAGCCGACTATTCAGTTGTTTCATGAACTAACAGTAGAAGAGGTACTTGCACAGACAATGTTCAGTGTAAGGGAAGAAATAACAAAGCCAAATAAACTGAAAGAAAAATAAAATAGACTGTCACAAATCAAAGAATGTGGCTGTTTCTCAGTCAACACAGAGTGTATTTGAGGAAAGAAAGAACAATCAGATAAGGAAGTGAAAAGAGCATTCCTGCATCCACCCCCAAGCAAACCTACAATAATTTAGTAGAGCAAAAGCCTACTCCTGGGAGTAGCTTAGGGAGAGTGCTTCAGGACACTAGAAGCAGCTCCATGCATGCTCTTCAAGAAATTGATTTTCCAGTTACTGATGTATTTTTTTGTATTGTAGTCTGACAAGTTCAGTGCTTGATAGAGAAACTGTTACTATTAAATAGCATAGGAGACTAAAAATCAAGCTACTATATTCTTGAATTAGCCTCAGATTCACTATATGACCTTGGACTTCTGTTCCCTCACTGCAAGTCTTGCTGCACATTCTTCCGTAGTTTTTGTGGGATCATAATGATGTGATTCTGCTTGCCAGGTGATAATTCACTGTGCTGTTCTTTATGCAGATGTTTTTTAAGATTTCCAGGGCTGCCTCAGGAAAGTCCTTATTTACGTCCTTTTCTAATCATGGGATGTCTGATAATTCAGATTAGCTACCTTTGAAAGCTAATACAGTATCTTAAAGGGCATGAGGCTCAGTGAATTAGCAGCTCATGTAATTTTGTTTCACAAAAATTTGTTTCACAAATTATTTTGTAATTTGTTTCACAAATTAAATACTGAAATATATCTGATAGCAATCACATCCCACAAAAGTAAGTTCCTAAACATTTTTTTTCTGCCAAGGATTAGCAGGTCACCCAGAGAGGCTGTGTTTTCAGAGGCAGAACCAACTGTCCTTAACTCAGTACACGACAGCCAGCAAAGACAAATTCATTCTCGTGAGAAACCTTGGATTGTGGATGCAGGTATTTCTGATCAGCAGTTTTAAATCCACTGCCCAGTAGTTTAAGACCAACTACAGATACTCCATGTGTTTTCAAGGATCCTATTCTTCATATGTTTTCACAGAACACAAACCTTTAGTTTTGTTTCTCTGAAACAGGCATGTGTACATTATCAGTGATTTTTTTTCTTCTTTCTTATCCCAGAAGAAAATTACTTTCCTCAAGGGAAAGCTTAACTTTGTTTGGATTTGAAAACTCAATATATTAATGTGCAAAAAGAATCTTGAGAATTTATTTGCACTGACCAATTTTAAAATATCTATTTCTGTATATCATTACTATCAACATACATCAAGTATCCGTAATTCATTCTTGGCAACAAATCCCATTTGTTATTAATAAAAAATATGCCTGTCAGTCTAGTAATTCCATAAAGGTAATTTCCCTCAGTTTTAATGGAATCAGTTGCACATATAATTAGAAAACTTTATCTTGGTGTACCTTTCCTTGGTCATTGGCTGATATAAGAGAAAACATCCTCTTATAAATTGGATACTCAGCATATATTCAACATGTAAAGAAACCTATAGTAGCTCTGATATGTGATTTCTCTTGAGAAAAATCTAAGTTCATAGTTTATCTATCTGGTTTGTTACAGATTTGTGTTACTTGCCTTGCTAGAATATACAGCTGTTTCATGATATGATAACTTTTATCATATCATATCCCAGATTATGCTCCCATTATTGGTCTTTTGAATTATATTTTGACCAGATGCTGTGTGATTGCACTACTCTATGCATGTCCCCATGATCAGTGACAGATGGTCGTGCTCTAACTTCATCTGAGAAATCACTGGTCTTGAAGCACTGTGTGAAGAAATCATAAATAATATGATTTTATTAACATGAGATTTCACACATTTGGGAAAAGTACTACCATCTGTGTGCATTAGTGCAGCATCATGCCTTTTAGACCAGATTTGATTCATGCCCTGCCAACTTAGTATAGCAATTGAATTAGTAAGTATTTTTCTGCACAGGATCATGCAGACAGGCCTCTGTATGTCCATCCAATTGCTGTCCTTGGAACACTGGAAAGACATTATCGCCAACATTTTCATATATGGCTATATGTGAGAGGATTCTGATTATGATATAAAATAGATAAATATGGCAATTTTATTATATGCCATATTCTCCATCTATAAGAAAAGGGATTGTCTGGAAGCTGACCACCCTACATCAGATCGTATTTGCCATGACTCATCCATCAGGTCTGCAGAACACCATAATAGAAAACTTTAGCAGACATACTCTCCTCATACCACAGGTGGGAAATTAAAAGGAGATATCAAAATATCTTTTAAAGGTTTGGACTTAGCTTTAGGTATGTATATATTTAGGCTTTGATTAGTTCCTAAAACATGGTTGTCAAGCAGGATTCAAACAGTTGGTTTCTAGAGTTCAAATCTTTCAGCTTCCCTCCACAGTATCCTACTATTCCACATGAATCTCTGGTCACAAAATGAAGAAGTTCTATAAATAAACAAACAACCTTTTACAGACTTCACAAACAGATTCACTTGTCTTCATCAGAAAACCATAGAACCTGAAGTATGAGGGATACTTTTCATGTTACTTGTGGAGATTTCTCAGGAGGTTTATGATACTAGTAAGACCTTGGTGCTTTTCATCCTAGAGTGTTTATTAAAACTGAAATAGAGCAGTTTGGCATTAAATTGGGTCAAAGATTATTGGCTGCTATCAATTTCACTTTTTGTGTCAAGCAACTTTGCAGGACAACCAGGGAATCAGGCCCAGCCAACACGGGTTCATGGAAGGCAGGTCCTGCTCGACCAATCTGATCTCCTTCTATGACCAGGTGACCCACCTAGTGGATGAGGGAAAGGCTGTGGATGTGGTCTACTTGGACTTCAGTAAAGCCTTTGACACTGTCTCCCACAGCATTCTCCTAGAGAAGCTGGCGGCTCACGGCTTAGACAGGTACACTCTTTGCTGGGTAAAAAACTGGCTGGACGGCCGAGCCCAGAGAGTTGTGGTGAATGGAGTTAAATCCATTTGGCAGCCGGTCACGGGCAGTGTTCCCCAGGGCTCAGTTTTGGTGCCGGTCCTGTTCAATACCTTTATCAATGAACTCGATGAGGGCATCAAGTGCACCCTCAGTAAGTTTGCAGATGACACCAAGTTGGGCAGGAGTGTTGATCTGCTCAAGAGTAGGAAGGCTCTGCAGAGGCAACTGGACAGGTTGGATCAATGGGCCGAGGCCAACTGTATGAGATTCAACAAGGCCAAGTGCCAGGTCCTGCACTTGGGTCACAACAACACCATACAATGCTACAGGCTTGGGGAAGAGTGGCTGGAAAGCTGCCCAGAGGAAAAGGACATGGGGGTGCTGGTTGACAGCTGGCTGAACATGAGCCGGCAGTGTGCCCAGGTGGCCAAGAAGGCCAACGGCATCCTGGCCTGTATCAGAAATAGTGTGGCCAGCAGGAATAGGGAAGTGATCGTGCCCCTGTACTCAGCACTGGTGAGGCCACACCTCGAATATCGTGTTGAGTTTTGAGGAAATGGCCTCAAGTTGCACCAAGGGAGGTTTAGATTGGACATTAGGAAAAATTTCTTTACTGAAAGAGTGGTCAGACCTTGGAACAGGCTGCCCAGGGAAGTGGTTGAGTCACCATCCCCGGAAGTATTTTAAAGACATGTAGATGTGGCACTTAGGGACATGGTTTAGTGGGCATGGTGGTGTTGGGTTGACGATTGGACTCGATGACCTTAGAGGTCTTTTCCAACCTTAATGATTCTATGATTCTGTGATTCTAACTTTCTCCCACACTCCTTTAAATTAAAATTATTGAAGGTTTTGATTGAAAAGCATAGGTGTTTAAATCCACTAAGGACCTGTGGTGGGTTGACCCTGGCTGGAAGCCAGGTGCCCACCAAAGCCACTCTATCACTCCCCTCCTCAGCAGGACAGGAGGAGAGAAAATATAACGAAAGGCTTGTGGGTCGACATAACGATAGGATCACTCAGCAATTACAGTCACAACTTGACTTGGGGAAAATTAATTTAATTTTTACCAATCAAAATCAGAGTAGGATAATGAGAAATAAAACCCAATTCTTAAAACACCTCCCCCCCACCCCTCCCTTCTTCCTGGGCTCAACTTCATTAGCAATTTTCTCTACTTCCTCCCTGCGAGTGGCACAGGGGGGCAGGGAATGGGGGTTGTGATCAGTTCATCACACGTTGTCTTTGCTGCTCCTTTCTCCTCAGGGAAAGGACTCCTCACACTCTTCTCCTGCTCCAGTGTGGGGTCCCTCCCACGGCAGGCAGTCCTCCATGAACTTCTCCAGCTTCCCATGGAGTTGGAGTCCTTCCCATGGGCCACAGTTCTTCAGGAACTGCTCCAGCATGGGTCCCCCACGGGGTCACAAATCCTGCCAGCAAACCTGCTCCAGCGTGGGCTGCTCCACCGCGGGCTTCCCACAGGGTCACAGCTTCCTTCAGGTGCATCCACTTGCTCCAGCATGGGGTCCTCCACAGGCTGCAGGTGGATATCTGCTCCACCGTGGATCTCCATGGGCTGCAGGGAGACAGCCTGCCTCACCATGGTCTTCACCAGGGGCTGCAGGGGAATCTGCTCTGGTGCCTGAAGCACCTCCTCCCCCTCCTTCTTCACTCACTTTGGTGTCTGCAGAGTTGGTTCTCTCACATATTGTCAATTCTCTTTTCTCACTGCTGCTGGTGTCCCGTAGTTTTTTTCCCACCATCTTAAATATGTTACCACAGAGGCGCTACCACCATCGCTGACTGGCTCGGCCTTGGCCAGTGGCGGGTCCGTCTTGGAGCCGGCTGGCATTGGCTCTATCGGACGTGGGGGAAGCTTCTAGCAGCTTCTCACAGAAGCCACCCCTGTAGCCCCACTGCTACCAAAACCTTGCCACGCAAACACAATACAAGACCTAGTCACATCTAGGACCTTAGTTTACCATTTTTAGCCTATAGAGCTCTCTTAAATCAGTGGCAACATGATCCCTAATAGACATAACATTAAAAGTCACTTGTAGTTTTGAAAGAGACTAGATTTCTGAGCTATGATGGCACTTCCCTTCTCTTCTGTCTTTACAAGCAATTTCCACCTAAGTTGCTGAAAGTAATAATGGAAATACATTTTAATGCAAAATCTTAATGTATCAGTACTATTTCCTAATTTTTATCCTTTGTGTTCTGTAAGACCTGGTAACAGCTCTCACATCTTCAGTGTTTAGTGTGTTCTAATCTTCTGTCTTCAAAACCTGAAATCATCCAGATCTTTGCCAATACTTTCTGCAGATGTCTCAAAAAGGAATGAAAGGCAAAGCTGTCTGAACTCAGTCTGTTAAGATGATTTGCATCTGAATGAAGACTTGCTGTTGAGTAGTCTATCACTTAGAAGTCACTTAGCCAGCACTTCCTGGTATCACTGGAGTATGTGTGCAATTTGAATATTGATTCAACAGCTGCAGGCATCCGTTTATATATAATTTCATGAAAGCTGCTGTCATTAGATCTTCAGGAGGTTGAGACAATACTTTTTGTTATTTGTGGTCTTAGCACAGAGTATGAGAATTCTCATGGTGCCTTTTGCAGGGAAAGAAAGTTCAAATAAATCTCAACACAAAATGTAGACAGTGCATTTGTGTCATTAGTGGATTATACAAGTAAGCAACACATTTTGAAGAAGTACCTAATCTGAGGTGTTTAAGTTCTCATTTTCTATTGCATACTCCAGAAATTATGAGAAAATTATCTAATATATAATTGAAGTTATGCGGGTATTTTAGCAGTAATTTATAAACTTGATGTTGACTTATGTACGTCAGTCCTAGATGAAGTATTGTACAAATAGCAACTTCTGTGCATTACATAATGAAGTAATTTTTACTACATTTTTTAGAAGGAGACTGTTCAGTATTATGTATACAAATTAAACACTTGGTGAAGAATTTTCTATATTAAATATGCAAATTGAACTTAAGGAAGACATGTAACTGAATTAGCACTGAGAAGTCTCTGGTATTCTGTGATTTACTTGGAGAGACCTTCAGAGAAATTTAATAGCATGGAGTTAGCAAAATCATGAAAAGTTTTGCCCATGAGAACAAAAGTCTTTAACTAAAGTTTAATGAGAAAAGTATTAATAATTGTCCCCAAACTAGGGTGAAGTGGAACAGGAAACTTGCTGTGCTTTGGTACTATTGATTATGGCCTCCTAGAATGCTTCATTATCAGCCAACTATGCATTGCTTATAAATGCATTAGAGTTCTGGGACAGATCACTCATTGTTAAAATTGGCAGTTTAATCCCTAAAGGCAGACAGGGTGCAGAGCCTAGATGTGTGTGGTCCCTCAGTAACATCCCTCTTGTACTTCTACTTCTTTCCAGATAATTTTGTTACAGACTATAAAGTATCCTATTGATTGAGCTCTGAAAGTTGTAAATGTGATTTATGAGTTATATTTGATTAAAAGTGTGGCTGCTCTGGGGGACACCGACATTTCTTCCCCTTTGGTCTAACACTGTGTAAATCACTTAAATCCATTGCCTGAGAGAGTATGCCCTTATAAAAGACTAGTAAAAATGGAAAGTTGCGTTGGAAAACTAGGTAGGAGAGCTTTATTTTAACCAGAGTGCTAGGCAAAAAAAGATGGATGGGCATGGAACTAAAACACTGCAAACATCATTCACTGCTAGATAAAGTAATACAGTTTTTCCAGCAATTTTGTAACTACAGCAGCTTGAAGATAGTAAAGTATAACTTGACAGCAGGTTAAGTAGCTAAGTTGTCACTCTTGGCATTATCTTTTTAATTATGCTTTTATTTGATATATAGTGCTATGTACCCAGTTTTCCCTCAACAGGAAGGAAGCTTTATCTTCTAAAAAAACATGCAGAATGTGAGAAGAATAGTTTTCAAGCAGACAACACATTTTCCCAGCTTTCTAGAAGCAAGCATTTGTCTTTCAAATTGTTTACATATGAAACAAGAGGTGTTTACAGATTTTGGACTTGCGTTGCTTTTAAGTTAGAACCAAGTGAACACAGAGTGAAGATTTGTGATATGTGTTGGTGTCCTTACTACTAATTAAGATGAGGCATTTTGTGAGTGCCCACGTGACTTATCTCTTGTGGCTGATATCCAGTGAGGTTATACTGAGTAATTTTAAAAGAAAAATGTCTCTCTCTCTTTATCATGAGCCTATAAAATTGGCTAGGATACCATGCTTGCTCTACCAATTGATCAAACTAACCTTGCGATGTACTGCAACTTTTTTCCTATATTAATCATATTCCTAATGAGACTCATTTAGTGAGAAGAGTATTTCAAGTCTTTGTATTTCAGGGTGTGAAGGATTCAGGAAATTATTAAAATTAATAAAAACGCATGTTTAAAAACTGATTGGGTAACTTTTCCCTAGTATGCATCAACTTTTCATTTTATTTTTTTTAACGTAACACGGATATTAGTTGCATCCTTCTTGGACACAAGATGTAAATAGCTGTATTGATGTACTAAATAGACAGTAACAGAAACCATGTGATAAAATTTTAAAGCACATGACAAATTATTTATGAATCTTTAAGCATACATTCCTATACATAGGTTATACCTATGTTGCAGTCACAGCTACTTAGCAACTACTGGTAGCAAGCTAGCTGTGATAGCATTGAACCTAAACTGTGATAAGAAACTTCCATGCATAACTATATATAAATATTAACTGTATGCAGTTACGTGAATGGAACCCTCTCTACAAAGGTGTACCTCTGTGAAAGTTCTAGAGATTGGATAATTTTCTCCTTTTCTTAGCTCAAACCTGTCAGGAGCTTTAACCAACGTTGTCAAATTTCTCACCATAGTTTCAAAAAAGAAGTGAAGTCCCATGGAGTTAGTTTCCAGGTTTTAACACCCTCTGCTCTTTTGATTTTGTGATATTTGTGTATTTTTGATATTAAGCTAAAAGTAAGTAAGTCTTCACTCACACAAACAGAAGCTTGTAATCCTGCCACCCTAGTAAAAAAAATAGTTAACTGAAGCTCTAGAGCAGCCTTCAATTTGCTTCATGGTTAATTAGCTTAATTTTGGTACTTCACTGCTCACTAGTGGAGTTTGTCTCACATAACTATATTTACAATATAAATGTCTGTATCTGAGCTAGACATCCTAGATTCCTTTAGTTAGTGAAGAGAAGCAGACATTTCTTTGGCATCCATTATCTCACCCATCGAAAACCGTTCAGAGGAATCAGCACTCAGTGTGCCTATTTCCACTAGAAACAGAGACTGCATGAATAACTCATACTGGGTCAGGTGAACATGAGCTTAGAAAGACAGTCAGCTAATGCCAACAGTTAAGCCAGGAATCAAAATCAGTATTTTTTTTTTTTCAGTTGTAGGCACTGGTTTTTTTTTTTCTTTTATTCTCATGATAATGCATTTTAGGTTAGCTCTTATTACCAGGTTTCAAGAGAAGAGACACTTTTTACAACAACAATGGCTTGAGTCTTCCAATGTTTTCTGCTCATCCAATATATGAAAAATATGATCCTCACTGAGTGATAGTTTGCATAGATTTTACTCCTACTGATCATACACTGCCAAAATTCAGATTTTAATTAAGAATATACATAGTGGTTTTTTGCATCCATTATACCTCAACATAGCTACATATGTACTTTTTCGACCATACTGAGCTCCAAGGCAGCTGTAGTCAATTATATGTCTGTCAGGTCACTGTCTTACCTGCTAATAAGAATATTCAGTGATTGATCTCCTGGATTATGTACTTCCTATTTCACTGCAGCACCAAAATTGCAGTCTTATTTGTTCTGGAGCCTCTGTAAACTCTTAGTGGTTCTGACTTCTGCAGAGCCAGTTTTCTGAACAGATCAGTGCCCATCAGAAATGAGACAGCAGTTAGTACAGTTCTTTCCTTCTCTCCATCATTCTCTACTTGTGCATGCAGTCCAACTCCAGGAAGTAATACAATTTTAAAATCCTTAAAACTGAGGTGTTTTGAGAAGTAACTGTCCTAGTATCCTCTTACATGCTTGCTTGCTTGCCTGCTTGGATACCCTTGTCATCGCTGGCCACTGGTAGGAAGGATTCATCAGCTGTATTGTATCCTAAAGGCATACAAAAGAAGTAAGAGGAAGTATTTTTGATAAGAATATTAAGACACTAAATGAATTTATGGTCTTAATTCACCATAAGCCTATTTTTCATGGGCTCAAAAAAGTGGGAGTAAAGATATTTATTTACCTGTCTGGCTATACATACTTTCTTTCCAAATCTGAAAACACAGAAACTGTAACTTTTTTGAAAGCATACTTTGGAATTTTGTTAAAATTTAATACAATAAGTGCAGTATAAGCAATCACTTTATAATCGTCAGTAAGTCCCTTTCTAGTAACCTTTCATTGGGAACACCATAAACTATTGGTGTTTATATTGGTGTTTATAAAAGTGTCTGAGACTGAACTGACAGTGTGGAGTCTAAACGGACTCAGACACTGAAGCACTTTTAGTCACAGATATGTATTTAATGCTAACGAACGGCAGGCGTCCCTGCCCACGGCGGGAGAGATGGGACAGCCTGGGAGAGAAGCCAGGTGGATCAGGGTAAAGGTTCCTCACACTGTGCCCCTGCCCCCTGGTGGCAGCAGCGGCAGCGGGGGTGGTTGTTGTTGGGTCAGGCGATACAGGGCAGAAGGAGGTCGAGCGGGTCAGGGCAGCGCTCCCAGCCATGCAGGCTGGCAGGGCCAGAGGCCGTTGGAGCCCTGAAGCGCTCCAGTCGCCTCATGTGGAGTCTCTATCGGCTCTCTCCCTCAGCAACCACAACTCCTGTCAGTCATAGGAGCAGAGAGAGAATGGTCGGTTCTGATTGGCTTCAGCTCCCGCGGCACCTGGCGATTGGCCGCCACTGTGCGGGCGCTCCCCGCCTGTTGCTCTGGAATATTCTCCACACCCAGGTAAGTGCTGCCATTAGCAGTTAGTGACAGGGGAGTCACCTGAAGATCAACAAGGTCTAACCAGCCCTGTGCCACAGTAAACAGAGAGTTAAACTCAAAGCCCGAAGCCAAGAACTGAATTTTTATTATCGTCCAGACAGTAGTGTGTTGTGTTTCAGCCTGTTGGGGCCATTGCTGAAGGTGCAAGTTTCCTAACTGCCTTAATGTGCATGACTGACTACTCTTCATGAGTATAAACACTTGAATAGGAACACTGCTTTTCCCCTATAAAGTGAAGGTAATTCTTACTTAAGAGGATTATTACACAATTGGCTATTGTTTTATGGCACTGAAATGGTAGACTCATATGTAAGTGTTAATTGTTGTATTTCATTGGATTTTGTTTTGCTAGGATCTGCATATAACTCATATTGACATTATTTGGATTCTTTTAACACTATTAATAATAAACCCAGAAATTTGATAATGAGCCATCAATTTCTTGAAGCTGCAACATCACTAAGGCAACAACAACAGCATTTTTTTACTTATTACTTTAATCTAACACTGAATTCTGAATAGAAGCAGAGATACAGGAAAAAAAGAATTTTTTCCTCAGATGCTCTTTAAAGACATGAGGTGTACAGAAGCATTAAAATGCAAGAAAGGTTGTGAACATGCCTGAGGGTCATGAAAGGACAGCTCTTACATTTCTGATTGCTTGCTTGAACATGTAAGTTTGTCATTTATAGCAAAAAAAATAGGACAATCTACAAATGCCTTATAACCACTTTATATAATCAGATTCTTAAGTGTCACCTAACTTTTAAAATCACTTTTCTCAGTTTCTCTGCCCTTTCTTTTTGTTGGCACTCTAACCCAGGCTGCCAAATACAGCAGGCTTAGTTTATCCCATGGTGATGCAGCTGCTGCTGCATTTTCACTTCTGGGAAATTCTGACTAATTGTGAGTGCCAATCTTCACATGGTAGTAAAGCCTAAAGAGAACAGAAGTCTTTCAACCCCTGTTCTCTTTCCAGTGGCTGTGCCATTTTTCCCTCCATGGGTATAGGAGACTCTCATGTCTTCTCTTGCTTTTTCATAGATAATAGAGGTTTTGTTAGTTTTTTTTTTTTTCATGCTCAAAGCATGCTGTCATTATATATGGTCAGCAGTAGTTGCAGTGTAATTATTTTGTGTTTGTTCTGAAAGATAATAGTAAGGATTAAATAGCTTGTGACCTGCTGCTTATTGAGGCCACCCATACTTCATACACTTCAGAACACAGTCTTTTTAAGGTAAAGGTAACTTAGTGGACCTAAGCCTTGTTCCAGCTCATCTTGCAGCCTGCCTTACCGGAGGCTCAGTGCATGATTTCCTCAAGACAAGGTGGATGCTTCAGAAGTACCACAGAGGTCTGAACATAACAGAAGCAATTCTAGCAGGCCTAGATACCTGCAAAGTGGAAAAACAATCTGTCATTTTCTCCACAATAACATCCATTACTAACAATATCTCAGATTTCAGATATCCTGAACTATTTGCTTAAGCAGCTGTGCCTGTCACTGGATTTGATAGCAGTATATTTAGCTGCTACCTCAGCCATGTATCATCTATTTCAGGGCTTTTTCAGCATTTTGTCAGCAAATGACAGCCTTTCCGAAGGATTTAAATAAAATTGTCCATTAAGTGGATATAGTATACTGAGTTTATATTTGCATTTGGCTTTATCAAATCTCACGATCACACATTTCAAACTTACGGCTATTTTGTATCTCGTTACTAGTGGCAACAGCTCCATGAAAGAAGTGGATAACAGACATTGATAATTGAATCTCCTGCCATATTTCATAAAGTTTCTGTAAAATTGCAGCTTATATATATGTCAAAGTTAGGTGTGTGACACTTCATAAATGAACCTATGTGCTCGCCAGCATTTCCAAATGACTTTCAGGTAAGGAGAACACAGATTATAATACTGCATGTTTGCAGAGAATTTTCACTCTATCCGGACAGGTACATTTTAGAAAATGTCGTGGGCAGTTGGGAATATATGGTTAAAGAATAAAATACAGGTCCCTCACTAATGAAGGGATCTCCAGTGGAATATCTGTATGTAGCAGGTTATATCATCATGTGGCTGAAAGACTTGCTGCTTCTGACAAAATTGCAGCTTTTTGTTTTAGGACTCAGGCCCATTGAATGGACATTGGGCACAAGCAATTATTTAGTTTGGATGCTTTCAGGAATGTGATACAGTCATCTTTTTTAATGTCCTCTCAACAAATGCATTCCTGTTCTGTTGTTTTGATGATAGAAAGCTTGGTACACTTTTGCTTTGATCACTGTGTAGATAATTTTTTTGTCAGAGTTTCTATTAAAAAATCCTACTGCAGTAGATCATCAGCAGTAGAATATGTACACACAGCCACTCAAGGAGGAAGCTCCCTCTTATCTCCCAGTAAATTGTGAACTCTGAGATATATGTTATAGCTGTATTTTGTGATGTACCTCCTACTATTTAGTCATGAAAACTTTGCAGAGAAGGAACTGCCCCAACTGCTAAGTAGGAAAGGCTCTAAACTGAATGCTTTGAATCTGTCTTGAACAAGAGAAAAATATTATCATCATGCACAGTACATCTCAAAACCCACTGGCTGTCATAAGGCACTTCAGTGTTTGTCGTCACTTACATACATTTCATATATAAATTGTCATATTATTTTCATTATTTATATATTTTGCCTATGATACCCTAATAAGCCACTTATAAACTGATAAAAGTAACTGTGTATGAAGTATCCATTTAATGAGGCCTTTAAATCAGTGACAGAATGGCAGAATCAGTTGCTGTCTTTGGCTTTTGCATATTATTTTATACTATTTCCACGCGTTTTCAGTGTTCTGTATCATCACTTATGCCTGATAATGTAATTTTTATTTATTTGGGGGAGTAAAGTATATTTTGTCTATTACAATGATGTATTCTTCAGAAAAGTAGAATTCCTGTCAACGCAGATTCTACTGCTTGCATACTTAGGTGTTACGATCCATTTCAGGGGATCTATCCATAATTTGGTGCAATAATATATACTCTTTTTCAGGAACAAATGCAGGTCTTATTCTGTTGAAGGGAATGAAGATCATATATTTGTAACCAGTTGATTTTGCTGACACAATGCAGCTTAATACAATTGTCATGTAAGTTGACCCAAACATCTTGGTCAAAAAAGCAGAAAAATTAAAGAGAAAATCTATTAGGAATATTGCAGCAGAGTCTTAAATGTGCTTTCACTAGCCTTTAACAGTGTCTGTCTCCAAGCTAAACAGCTAGTTCCAGTCCTAACAGCTACTTCTTTGACACCATCATATACTTACATGACAGAAATATGGATTTCACTGTTAACTATAAAATTATGGTACTTAGTGGATTTTTTTAAAAATTGAGAGAAAAGAAATTGTGAAGATACTTAAGAAACAGAACATTCCTTAAAAGTTATTTATCCTTTGCAATGGCAAGCTGTTTTTCAGGATTGAATAGTCTCATGCAACAAAACTGTAAGACTGCTTCTTTTCTCCAAATAAGCAGAGCGCTTATAAGTGCATCATCAGTACTAGCATCCTCACTGAACTACTGACAGTAACATTTAGAGCATTTATCTCTAGAACATGACAGATCTGCCTCCAAGCTAACTGATGGGTTTAAAATTATTCCTAGTACAAGCTGTTACGGCATGGCACTGACATTGCATCAGAAATGGGATAGCACCACCAAGTCTTTTTATGTAGATCATTGAAAATTCACAATCTCACAGTGATCTCCTCACCTCTGTAGAAAGGCGTCAGTGCCACATTCTACACAGTTGTGCAGAAGCAGCTTGAGATTGGGCAGGTCTTGGTGCTGTGAATGTGTGGTAACCAGAGCTCTACCTCCCTGCAGCATGAATGTGTGACGTTGTCCAGGTTACTTCCCAGCTGCCTCATATACAGCGTGGAAATATCCACTGTGTGTGCATCCCTTAACAGTTCTCACTCAAGTGGTGAATGTTGGACTAGATGATCTTTAAAGGTGTCTTTCAACCCAAGTCATTCTATGATTCAAAGTGTGAATGATGGGCATTTTTTCTGAGCCATAAAGGTCAAATGAGTTTAGCCAGACTTAGTCTGTGTATGTTAATTTTTTCTTGTTTTCCTGTCAATCTGTACAGTTAAATTCTAGCATTCTAGTAACATCTTTGGGACATGAGTCAGACTTTACATGGTCAAAATTTCAGTTTGTTTCATTTAACCAAGTGCTGAACAAATGAAACTGTGTTCTAAGGAAATGTGAAGTAGTGCCCCACTGATACCGTGATACATATAGCCTTACTCTATGTGTAGTAAAGCCAAAGAAATAGAAATATTCTGTTACAAACTTTGTACAAAATTTCAGTGGTCATTTTACATCAATATTCGAAGTCATACGTATAGAAACTGGAGCTCCATATCAGCTCTTCCATAATTATGACAATAACTTTCTCACACAACGTGATGATGCTAAAAATTCTCCATGAAACACAAAAACCTGAACAAAAGGTGTTGCAATTTGCTATTATTATGCAATTATATTATGCAATAGTAGTACCATTTTGATTATCTGAAGTATAACCACCACAAACCTCTTGTGATACTTGAGAGATATTTTTGTATGAAAAATTCTGAACAGGATCATGCCAAAATACCATACACAGGAGAAAGGCATAACTTTCAAAAAAACGAGTTTAGCAAGGATAGTTATTGTATTATACTAATATAAAATATAATCTAATGGAGAATGCATGAGTTAAACAAGAACAGGAAACAAAGACCATAGAAGCTTCTGCCAAGTGTGTGTTGGGGGGTTAATATTACTATTTGGGGCTAATTAAACTATCAAGGGTGTTCTGGTCCTTTAGAAAGCTGCCCTGAGGCAGTACTCATTTCATGATTTTTGTAAGAGCTAACAAAGTTTTAAAACTGTGAAGTGTTCTATTTTCTAAAAAGCTGAATGCTTATTTAGCTTTTGGAAGCACAAAGTTGAATGCGTGAAACAAAAGGATTATTTTTAGAGATTTTTCAGAGGCTTGGTAAAGTGTGAGTCTACTGTCTAATTTCTCACCTAATTTAGGATATTATTGTAATCCATGGTGATAAAAATTGATTCTGTAATGCTCTCATTTGTAAGATGATTTAAGCTAACATGGATTACTGTGCACTGAAATGTACTGAAAGGATTCACGATTCACATGATTAGAAGATCTTATCTGAGGGTATGATAATGAGCAGCTGAAGAACAGTAACATTTCAAGCTACTACATCTAATTCATAAATGAACATGTGTATGGTCTCAGCATTTCCACTATTTCCAAAATTGTTGCTCATTTAGAGGAAGATTTTCCTGCTTTCATTTCAAATTAGTGAGGAGTTCTTGCTCTCTGCTGTATGCCTTCTGATGTTCTTTTTCAGATAAGTTAGTTAAACTTCAATTCTTTCATTAAATGGTAGTATTTGTGAGAAGAAGAAAAATCCAACTAATTGAGGCATGAATTA
Source organism: Calonectris borealis (assembly GCF_964195595.1). Taxonomy (NCBI): domain Eukaryota; kingdom Metazoa; phylum Chordata; class Aves; order Procellariiformes; family Procellariidae; genus Calonectris; species Calonectris borealis. Next base: position 30,396,387 of record NC_134314.1, on the reverse strand, counting down.
AATTTACTTTTACAGATAGAGAGACGAGGGGTAGATGTGTCTGTATGAACATGAGGGTTTTGAACAGGAATTTCTCCCATGACACCAGAATACATACTGTGTGGAGAAATAATTGAGGGCTCAGGGCTTCTTGAACTCTCCGTGTAAGTTTATGCTGGTAGAAACTAGTTTCTTAACAGAGGATATTCTCTTTCATTCCTTTTGACGTTAGGAATGGTAGTTTGTGGTATTTTTGTTATGCCAATATACTCCTTAGTCATCAAGACTTTTTTTATTTGTAATCTGCAATAGTAGAATCAGTTGCTTTCTCTCATTATTCTCAGCAAATGTGCTGAAACCTGTAATAGGTTTTCTTAGTTTTCAGATTCTGAAGATAAATATGAAGTTCTTCAGAAAAAAAAAAATCATTTCAGTTCAGCAACTAAATTCTTGGGGTGTAATGCAGAAATGCTAGCAGAATGTCCAAAGAACTGTTTCATGGAATTCAGATTTTCCCACAGCTTTTAGGTGGCACAGGAATAGTTCTTTTTAGCTAAGTCCTTAAGCATATTGGAGAATATAAGTTACAATTTGTTTTGTCTTTTTTAAGGCACTGTATGTTCTGAGGGGAAAGAAACCCTCAGCCTGGTTGAAATCATTGGGGATTCTTCTGCTTGTAGTCTTCACGTAGTGTAATTAAGCAGTGGGACCTTTTTTGTAGGATATTATGGAAACTAAAAGTTACATGGGTTCAAAAAGCAACATGTATAAATTCATGAGATAAAGGTTCATTAAAAGATATTAAATGCAAAGACAAAATCTTTGGCTCATAAAGTCCACGAGTTGCAAATTCTTGGAGGCTGGAACAGTATTTTTCAGAAGCATCACTACATACTTGCCATGTTCCTATCCTCTTCTGTGGCAGCCTCTCTTAGCCCCTATCATAAACAGAATCCTGGGCTAGGCTGTGGTTGGACTACCTGTTCTTATGACACCAGGATTTTACTTGTGTAACAGCTTGGCTCATATGCAAGTTTCATCTGTGTTACAGCTTGTCTATTTCTAGCAGCAAAAATGAATGGGGTGATTGTGAGAGTCTCTCTGTGTGTATATCTGCCCCAGATGAAGTCCTCGTTGGAGGGGTCAGCACTTAAGAACAGATTCACTACCTTGACATTTCTGACCCCACATCTCTCATATCTGAAGATACAATATCTCAGATCCCTCCTTCATACTTCGCTGTTCGGAAATCTCCTTTCTGATGTTTCTTAGTAGAGCTTTAATCCATGACCTGCACCAGCTGCTGCTCTGGTCCCTTCCCAGCCCCCCTAGGAAAACAGAACGATTGCTGCTCTATACTGAAGAAAAAAAATTATTAATTTATTTTGTTGATCCATCAGGACTTTGTTTTTTGTCTCCTTGATACATAAACATAGGCAAAGAAGAATCAACATGCTTTGGCTCCAGATACCTCTTTATGCAAATATGTGAATCTAATTAAAACCAGGCAGTATATTTTTACAGCAGTAGTATCAGTCCAGTTACCACACTTTCTGTATGCAATAGTAGCAGATATATTTATTTCCGAAGAAGAAAAAAGGAAGTCACACAGTTCTTAATATAAATGAAAATTTCCCATGGATTAAGAAGCAAATATGTCAGTTTGTAAGACTTAGGTTGTTGGGGAAGGTATCAGTTTCGGTCTATGTACATGTTATTATTTTCTCTCTCTTGTTCCTTTTCTACATTGAAAAATTTTTAAACAAGTCTAACAAAGCCAACATGGTAACTGAGCAAGACCACTACTGTGTGCTCTTAGTAATGTCAACACGATTTACAAATTCATTTCATGTTTGGGTATAATTTTCAAAATGTTTTACTGTTAAAATAATGGCTTTATTTCACACAATTTATTCTTTAAAATCAATATGAAGCTTCTTTCAAAACAGTTGCTGCTCAGGAATAAAGGAACACACACTATATAATGAGGTTTTAAACATCTGTTGTTTATTTACATGCTGTGCATAAAAGAAAAAAAAAACAAACAAATTTTCATTCTGTTGGTCCAAGATACAAAAAGATATTAAGTATATTTTTATTATAATTTATATTGTTAGTAACAGCTGCCCACACTTTGTGGTAGAAGTCATTATCATACTAGCTTTACAGACTCTTTCTTTTGGCTTTATAGTACTGTATTAATAAGCAATGTAGAAAAACAAACCAAATGGCAAATTTCAATTTTTATAAACATGCATTAAAATAAATGTGAATTTAAATCAGTCCAAACAAGACTGCTCAATGTCTGGCTCTACTAGACATTAGACAGTAAAGGTAAAGAGCACTTTTCAAGATGACAGATGTTAGTTATTTTGTGTCTTATCATCCAAGTTATAAACTGGAAGTGGTATACTGATGATGTGGATTTTTTCTCTATTTGTTTTTTAATTTCTGGGAGGTTATTTGACTTGAGAAAAGTGTGTAGTAGTCTTTTTTGCAAATGAGAGTTTTTGTTCTTTTTTTGTTTTAAAACTCTAGAAGTAACAGCTGACAGTCCAAAACTAATTATGGTGATTTAGTAGATAAATTAGATTAAAACTGTCTTGGATCATTTACCTGCAGTTCATCCATTGTGATACTTTTTAGTGGGTTTGTTACCAAATGAATGTAATAAAAACCCAGAAAAGCAATTACATTTTCTAATCTGAAATCCATCAGCACTGAGACTGTTAGGAAGAAAATATCTGAGGTATGACTCAGGGTAAAATATGGTTCAAAGAGGAAAAATCAGACAGCACTAAAATGCAGAATATACCTTTGTTAATAATTAGATATCACAAGCTAAAAGGGCAGGTGTTCCTTATCCTGGGACATGTTCTTGTGAACATATTTTGATTTTATCTCCCTTTCAATGTGTTTTGAGATTGTGTTTCTTTCAAAAGAATAATTAGCACTGCTACTGCTCTAAACTGCATCTGAGCTGTGCTGAATGATAGTTCATTTCAGCCTTGTTTTTTCCTCCCATATTCATTTTTCATCTGTGATTTGAAAAAGAAGTAATTTTGTAGATGATTATTTATAGCCAAGCAGATATTAGTAAGGCAGATGGAGGACATGTATTTAAACGTAGCAGTAAACGTGATTTCAGTATTGTTTTATTCACTGCTTTCCTGTTTTCTTTATCATGTAGTAGAGAACCATAATATCATGTGGTGTTAATGGCAGAGCTGTGACATTGCTATAAGGTTGTTTTACAATTGCAGTTGCTCACCAGACTATAGAAAATTAATACCATAGTAGTGCAAGTAGTTCTCAAAATGAAACTTAACTCAGCCCTGCCAATGACTTTAAATAAAATTTCCCATCCTATAGTACTATGTCATATTAAAAAGGAATTGTTAGCAGCTGTGTTTTGCTATATAAGAGCAGATCATGGGAGAAGCTCTACTCTACACAGTTCAGGCCCATAGTCTGGAGGCAAAGAATTAAAATTGTTACTTGAGCTGTGTTTGTGAACCAAAAACTGAATATAGTAAATTCATGGTGCAACATCTACCTCTTCTTCTTGGATTGTGCCAGTGATGCCGTTAAAATGGTGTGATTTATTTTGTTTTTGCAATGATTCTTAGAGATATTATTTATCTCCTCCTCTTTCTCCTTTGCTATCCCTAGTATTGCATTTGCTAAGCCTGTCATTTTGAAATGACCTTTCAGAGTTTGCTGGAAGAAAAGAACAATTGGTATACAAACAGGCCTGTTGAAAAAAGAAGTGATACCTCCTTTTTCCTAATAATTCTAGCAATTATTGTTCTGAATTCTGCTACTTCAGACATTTCAGATATTTTTTAGAAATTCTTGCCGCTGTCAAGCAATGAGGATCTTACTATGTTTGTTTTGAAAGTTCTATGTTTAATCTTAGGACTCCAGGTGGATATATACTTACCAGCTATTATTTCCAGTATTCAAGACTGAGCAAGGAGCTTCACCTGCTTTTCAGAGCTATTAACAGTTGGTTTCTAAAAATGACAGCAAACTGCATTACAATGCTTTCTAGATGGCCTGAAAGTATTTTTCTAGAACAATGTTGTGGTTTAACCCCAGTAGACAGCTAAGCACCACACAGCCACTTGCTCACTCCCTCCCATGGGATGGGGAAGAGAATTGGAAGGGTAAAAGTGAGAAACACTGTTTTCATTGCAAGTCCAAAACATAGCACTGTACAGCTACTGTGAAAAAAATTACCTCTATCCCAGCCAAAAGCAGTACAGTCATGCTATTGACATTTACTGTGGAACATCAGAGCTTTAAAACCGAAAGAATAACATTATAGACAGTAACAACAACAAAAGTACTGAACTCCATGAAGGAGCTCTTGAAATTCTAATTAATAGGGCAAAAGACTGGCACATTGAACAACTAATGCTATTCTAGATTATTTGTTAATTTTAACTATCTAAAAGAAAATTTAAGCTTTTCGTATTTTGATAGTATACTCCAATATGCTAGGTAATAAAATTAAATTAGTGCAGAATGGTAGATAATCTGTTATTTAATACGTATCTGCCATAGATCAGTGATAAATGGAACAAAGGAGAAAATAACAATCCCTAAAAGTTGAGTTATTTCGCTATCAGTACATCAGACTGTAGGTTTATTTTGCTATAAGCCAGTAATATTATATTACAAAGTTAGACTCAGAAGTATTTGAGTTTTGAACCTGTTCTGCAAATTAACTGCTGTTGCAGCATAGACATCAGTTGTTTTGAGTAAAATAAATGCTGCTCAGCTCTGTTGGATATAGTAAGTGCTTTGTGAGCAACTCTGAGGTCAAAAATAGAAATACACCAGATGAAAAGCTGGAAGCTTTCCATTGTTGAGGGCAGCAGACTTTCTAGCTCCAAAAGTTTGGGATCTCTGAAATCACATAATCCTGATTATCATCTTGCCTCATGCATTCCTGTCTGCCTTAGTACAGTTTTGATTTTAGCAGCTGCTCACTGAAAGACTGTTAAAGCTAAATCTAAAATCGATATCAGACATGACGTGAAGGATTACTCTCTAAATCTTGGAGTTGATGAGAATATATGTTCTGAAATCATGATGGTTGGAGGGAAGAGAAGATAATCAGAAATGCTTACTTTTAAAAGGAAGGCGTTACCTAATTCATTTTTTCTTACTCTCATACTGAATCAAATTGAAGCTTTAATAGTTTCACAAAATGTAATGAAAATTTAATGTTTCTCTTTCAGGTGTGTTCACCTTTCCAGTCTGGGAAATTGCTTGTATCTTAGCTCACTGTATTAAATCTTACTGATTTCCCAGCTTCATGTATAACAATGAAGTAATATTCCAATGGAATATATAGGTGGATTTATTTCAGCTTTAAAGAAATAAATGTCTAACATAATAACGGGGTTTGGGTTTGTTTACCAAGTTGTCTATGATTTTATTAAAAAGGGGAAAAAAAGCCTAACTGTCACAGCAACGTCAGCAGCTTCATTTTGAATTGACCTTTCAGAGTTTGCTGGGAAAAAAGAACTGATATACAAACATTAAACCTCTAATTGAGATGTAGTAAATTGCATAAAATTATTATTTGTGGCTTGCCAAGGAAGTTATATGAATTAGTAGACAAGCAAATGTCAAGCATAATATAGTTACTTGTCGTGAGACTTTGTGTTCTTGTGTGCCACAGTATTTTGTGTGCTTTGTTTGTACAAAGCATTGGTCCAAATCAGAAAAGGAGAGAAAAGAACACTCTTACTGAGTCCAGGCTCTGTAGTTTTCAACAGCTTCAAGCAGACAATTGCTCCACTCACCTGTAACCAGAAATTAATTCTCCAAGTCCTTGAATTGATGTGGATTCTTGATATGGTATCCTGATACAGATCTGTACTTCTGAATTGCAGTTCTGTAGGGTCATATGAAGTGAAGAGTAAGTTTGTACAACATGATTTGTACTTCTAACATAGCCACTTGGCTGTGATCTAAACAGTTCACTCAAGTGAAAAATTTTTTTTTTCTTTTTTTTCCCTATTCAAACTTGAGAGGTGGATTCCATCTGCCTTTTATACCCATGAGTGAAAAATATTTCTCTTCTGGGCTGGATTTTCTCCCCACTGTTTCTTTATCACTTTTCTTTCTCTGGATCACATCTACAAAATGCTTCTGGACTCCTTGCAGTCATTTTAATGTCATTTTTCTTATGTTTTTTGCTACATTTTAATATTGTCTTTTCAGATATCCCATAGGATACAAATGCATTAGGCTGATAAAACCTCCATGGATATCCTTGAGAAGTTGTTATTCAGAAAGATTTCCTAGTGAAATAATTAATAACTAGGAGTTGCTAACACATTTCTGTCTAAATATGGCAAGTAAATGAATATATTGTATACAAATTAATATGGTTCCATTCTGTCTTTAACACTGGAATTTACCAGATGGGTGGATGCCTGTACTTCATATCTAAACTTTTGGTCTGAAAATTTCCCTTTTAAGACAAGTGTGAAGAAAAGGTAGACTATTTCAGATATCTTCTCCTGGTTTTTGGAAGCAGCATATAAAAAAAAGTGCAGTGTCACAAAGTAATAAATAATGCAGAATAACTTAAATTACTTCAAGCAAAAAAGTTAGTGTTTGCACAGCGTGTTTCATCAATAGTTTTTAAGCTTTGTTTAGGAAATGGGTTCTGCAGGTGTGAAAAATATCAGGAGTTTGACTTTTTCTTTTAATTTTAATAATTTGGAACATCAAAAAGAAAATGTGATGGTTACTAGGACCTAGTATTTTGAGATTACTGCCACTATAAACTTATCATGGCTTTTCTAAACTTGAACCAGTTGGTTCTTCAGTCTTGCAGAAATTCTTGAGTCTTGCAGAAATTCATCAGTCTCCAGATCAATACTCGATAATGTGGAAACCGCTGGATGATCTCAGGGGTGTCCTGAAGTGTAGGATTTCCTTGCTTAGAGCTGGAGACCAGGGGATCTGAAGATTTCTAGATCCTAAGTAAGGAAGTGGGGGCTGTGACCCAGTTGACAGCACAGGCCTTTTGTGTTGTTTTGAGGTACAAGGATTGCTTTAGTCCATGACAAATGTTGCTGATTTGTTTTGTTGCCTGGAAGAGAAGATTATTTTCCTCCTGGGATTCTTCGTAGAAATATCCATGTATGCAAGAAAGTGTTTCTTAAATGTTGGCAAATGCTAGAAAATAATTTGTCATTGGCTTTCCAGCATTTGTGTCATTTCACTTACTGTATTTTGCAAACTGTATTCTGGTGGTGTAGCTTGGCCACCTGGACTTGAATTATTATCAAGCAGAAGTTTTGCTTATCTTGAAACTAATGTGTTTGAATTCTGCAGTAAAGCTAGGGAGAAAAGGAAATTTTTGCCTACATGTGCTTTTTTGTAGGATAAAATTATCTCTGTTCTTTCATTGACCACCTTGCTGTTCATTTAACTATGTATATTTACAAACTAATGCTGTAAATCAAATCAACAACCTGTTTGAGTAGACCTACTTACACCAATACAAAAAAGCTTACAGTAGTGCTAAAATCTATTTCTGTACAGTTAAACAATAGGGAAATTATGTTAGGTGGTTACCAGGACAGTAATGCTTCACTGAAATTAATAGGCATGTGGTATTTTGCAGTAACTGGAAAACTGTACCAGAAATGGTTCTGAAATAAGAGCTTTTAGTCTGGAGTAACCACTTGGCAGGTTCCCAAGTAAGCCACAATCTAGAGTTGAAATACTGTTTTCCTTTTCCTTCGGAGAGAACACCCCAAAACATGAAAGTAATCTTTGTCTAAAGTCATCCTGCATAGAACATAAAACACTAAATTAGAACAAAGTAACTATAGATGTATAGATGTATAGATGAAAGTCAGATCTGCACTGAAAAGAAGTTAAAATAAAAAGGTTTGAAAACAGATCTGTTCAAGAAGGGTGGCTTCCTAGGTTTGTTGAAGCTCTCATGGACCTTTTTATTACCTTTGGGACTAAATTCAGGCAGACCTTTTTGGCTGGGCAGAATGGAGGGTGAGGAGAGACGAGGCTGAGAATGTCTGTGTTTACAGCCATGGTGCAGGCTTCTTCAGTCTCCAAATGGAGCTTCTCCTTGGAGAAGCAGTGTCTTCTCCCTCTTTCTTCCTTCTCAGAAGGGGTTTACACTGACCCAAAATGCAGCAGCTATGGAAAGGCAGTTTCTTCTCTACTGCTCAGTCACTTCTGCTTTAACAAAATCATAGAATCATAGAATCACAGAATGGTTTGGATTGGAAGGGACCTCTAAAAGTCATCTAGTCCGATCCCCCCTGCAATGAGCAGGGACATCTTCAATTAGATCATGTTGCTCAGAGCCTGTCCAGCGCTACAGTCCAAAAATCCACACTACAGTCTGCACACAGCAGGCAACGTACAGGTAAATTGAGCAGTTACTCTCATTGTTTCGCCTACACCCACAGCAGGGGTTTGCTATGTCACTGTAACATCAAATCAGTGAAAAAAAGCATGCAGATGAGCTGAAAGCTCTCATACTGAACATCCATCTCATCTGGCGCTTCTACTGGTTATGTTTTGGAAGGGGAGAGTGATGGTACTACAGTTAAAGCCAAAATAGCCAAGATAAAGCCAATAAAATTACTCATTTCAGTCAAGGATAATGGCAGACGGAATTGCTTTTACATCTTGGCTGAATAAGGCTGCTAAAAATATAGAGTTGTGCAAGAGATTATGCATTTCTGAGTTTTCAGTTGGCTGCCTCATTAGTTTAATCCAGATAAGTTTGCTTACTTGATTGTAATACTCTCTTGCAATTTCATGTGACTGAACTGAGCCCAATTAAACCACTTTGAAATTATTGCTGTTGGGATTAAGTGAACAGGCATATTTGCAAATGTACCTGCTTCTCCCAAATGTTGCTCTCTTGTAATTACCAAAATAAAACCAAAGGTACTGCAATTCAGATTTATTATTATTGTTGTTGTTGTTGTTATTATTATTATGAAATACTAGCAGAGTAAATATTGCTTTAAAATCAATTGGAAAATACTTTTCTAAAACCATTCAACATTAGATACAATCTACTGCAAATGTTTAAACTGATCATTATATGTAAGTGGTATCTATAATTTGGTACTTCCTAACTAATATAGCAGTGGCAAATGTTAAGAAATGAGGGAAAGGAATAGGTAAGATGTCTATAGAGATACTTCTCCATTTTATAGTTTTGCATTTTTCTATCAGAAAATTCAGGCTAAAAATAAATAAATTACATTAGAAAACTGTGGGGAAGCAGAAAACTACTTTGTTTTGTGAATCCTCAAAGGAAAGGGTAAATACATTGAAATGTTTGTTTTTCTAATTCCTGCTCTGGTGTTAACTGAAGATTAATCTACCTTAATTTGTTAAAAATTTTAGCCCTTAAATATTATTTAAGGGCAAGGTCTGTAATTTGTTGATTTTTTTTTCACCTAACTCTAGAGTTAGCTACATGATTCCCAAAAGAAGCCATGGTACGGTGTTAATATAATTGGGAGCGGTGTTAATATAATTGGGAGATGGAGAAAAAACTGCTTTCATATTCCTATTTTGTGGCTTTCGTTGTTCCTCTTAAAACTTCACATGTTGAGAGAGCAGAAATTAACAATGTTTATGTTCACATTGTTTGTAACTTTGCTCATTCTCACCTGCAGACATTGTCACTGGTTAATCTCAGGCTTTTATCATACACAGCAAAACAGTCTTTTTTCAGAATAAGATCATGACTCTATGATTTGAATCCAAAGGCCTTGAAACATCTCTCACCCCAACCCGAAGCCTCAGGGTCAACTGTAAGATGCTAGCTTAAACAAATTAAAACATTGCAACCAATCCACTGGCTCACTGTAATTAAGAAGTAGAATCAAGTAAATATATTCATTGCAGGCTTATGAAGTAGAAAAGCTTATGGTTCAAGAAGTTAGAAGGGACTTATTGATGAGCTTTTGGTTTTGTTTGTGTTTTTAGTATCCTTTTGCCAAAGTACAGCATTTAATTTTGTAATTCTATTGTGGCTTAGTGGATTTAATTGATTTAATTGTCCGACCTCCTAATCAGTTTTGTAAATGGGAGCCTAAGCTATGGAATTGCCTTTGAAATCCAATCTTCCACTGAATAACACATGTTTACTTTTGCTGCATCATGACCTGTATCATTTTCTTATATTTTTAATAGTATGATGTTGCTCTTAAGCCTTGGTTGGTTTGGGTTTTCCTCTTTTTTTGTGTTCCAGTAGCTACCTAACCACTTGTTATGCTGGACAATATTCTGTCTATTTATTTGCAGCTGCACAACTCTTTTGTATGTTTATATTTTTAACTAAGACATATATGTATATATGCACTAACCCTCCCCCCCCAAAAAAAAAAACAACAAAAAAAAACCAAAAACCAAACAACAAAACCAAACCAAAAGTATTTTCTAACAAGAAAATTTAACCAGTTTTCTGGAGAAACACTGAATGTATTGACCACAAATTATTGTGTATCAAAATAAAGAGAGGCATAAAAACCAGAATGTGAATATATTCCTATAAATACGGTTTAGAGGTCTTGCAAAGTCCTAGGAAGCAGACTGAAATTAATTTCAAAATAGTCATCTAAAAAGGTCTAATCAATATTTTCTACATTAGAAACATTGGTAGAAGGATTCAACTGATCATTGATTGATTAGCCAGTTGACACCCTACCAAATTAATTTCTCCATTTTATACACTATTTGTTAAAAGATTAGGAGATCATTTATAAATCGCTTAAATGAACTTCAGTAGTGTATTACCAAAACTTTAGCAGGAAGGTAAAACAACTTCATAGTTTCATAGCAACACAGTAGTAGTACCTCTGAAACACTATTTTCTCTTTTTTCTTTCCACATTTATGCGGGTGGAGCTTACTTTTACAGGGAAGGTACTGATAGCCAGAAAATGAGAAATTTCAGGAACTACCTTTGCACCCTAAATCTATGAAAACAAGCTCAGATTAAAATTCAGATTATATTTACACAGTTCTGTAAATTATGCATCTATATGTCTAAATAATAATAGGAAAGTCTAAACAAAATCTCCTAGGAAAGTATAAAATATTGGTGCACACACAATGTAACAGTACATAAACTGTGTTATTTATATATGAGCACATTAAATTTAGTGTGCTTAAAACTACAGCTTGCATTTCACATATAATATTGATCATCTGTTATCTGGTGCCAACCATATGACAGATTAGTTTGCAGTGTTATCGAGATGGAAGATTCCTCTTCAACTGACTAAATATGACAGACACTGAAAAAGTCTGAATATTTGTCCAAATTAAACTTTTACAGATAATTACTCGTCAAGTATTTCTCTGATCCTTTAGGATAGGAATGTAGTTTTTGTGTTCAAGAACCATTGCAAAGAATAAAATAAAATTAAACTTAGCTGGCAGAAATAAAATTAAAGTGACTGAAAATACATTATTATCTCATAAAGAAAAAGATGGCCTTAGAATTTTAATAACCATAAGAATTACAAATATACAAATAAAATAGGTACACATTTAAATGAGACTCACTGTAAAACAACAGAAAATTAAGCTATTGGGTCACATTCATTTGTGTAACCAAACAGTTCTCATTACAATGAGTAATATATGATCTCTAGTACATCGACATGTTACGAAAAGTCTGAGTTTCCAAACGTATTCCGACAGCTGCCTTCTTCCCCCTGAAAAGCAATACTTCATTTCATTCACTCCCTTTACCAGTTCATTAGACTTGAATAAAAAATGTGAACGCTAACGTTCAAGTAGACCTTCTGTGATACTTTACAGAACAAATAAATTAATGAGTGAACTTCAAAAGATTTTTACAAGTCCTTGCTTCATTAAAATTTGCCATATGTGTCACAGTGACCTTAAAAGCAACCAGTTTTTCAACATCAAATATAGTAGTGCATTATGACAGCTCCAGTGTAAATTATGGATTGATATTCAAAGCCTACTTTAGATTTTTTCCTGTAATTGGGAGAGATTGAAAAATATAAATGAAGATATAAAGGACCTTCATTTCCCTCCTAGATAGGCCTTTTTTTTTTAAATAGGTAAAACTCTGGTGTTTTTGCAGGAAGTTTTTCCTGTCAAGTATGTTGAGCTTGAAGAAAATATTAGATAATAGCTTCCCCATTTCCTCTATGTCAGATTCAGGAAAGAAGTTAAGCACTTATGCATCATTCTGAATGCAGGTGGTAAAATACATCTGATTAGGTACTAGTATCAATTAGGAACATTCTTTTCACTTCAAAATCCAACGCACTTAGGAGCAAAGTAATAAATTTTGGAGATGAAACTAATCAAACAGAAAAAAGATAAATGACTGGGTTGTTTTCAAAACTACTAAAAACAAGTAGTAAGATGCTAATTTTGTTTGTGGATTTGGACTAATGACAACTAGATCGTTTGGGATTTTTTCAACACCCAACTTCTTGACTATTTTTTATACCTTCTGTTGAGGTACTACTGTCATACTTGTTTTCACAAAATCTTGAACTGAATATGAATGAATAATTTTCCTTTTTCCTTTCTTATGTCAGTCTGTTCCACTTACTTACATATCTGGTCTTACTTTACATGTCTATGTAATATCCATAAAAAATAACAGAATTTAGTAATTACACAGCATCTCTCAGCTGGACAGTTTAGCATGCTTATGGCCATTAACTGAATAAGCTTGATCTTATTCTGTGAGACAGGTGATTTTCTTCCTTTTACAGATACACAGGAGTTGGCCAGAAATACTGAATTCTCATCTGCTGTAAACTGATGCAGTTATAACTTTGCTAATGTACAGCAACTGAGGGTATAGGCAAAAAAAAAAAAAAAAAAAGTGATTCGTTCCTCCTAAAATGTGAGGTTGGAAGAGGAATAATGAGGGCTACAAAACAGGAATATGAAAGTAATTTCTTCTTCTTGTGGCTCCCTGTTTCCCAAAGCGCATGAATATAAAACTGCTTTACTGTGATTTTGTTTTGTCAGACATGCAGCTAACTCGAACTTCTCACTATTTAAGGAATGCTAAAACTATCAATACATCTATTTTTCTCCTGAAATAAAACTAATAATATATTTACACTGGGTTGATCTACTTATTACAGTGCAGCTGCCAAAAGAGGAGGGTAACTTGATCTCTAGGTACTAGGTAATGACAATTGGTATATAGAATCATAGACTCACAGAATCATAGAATGGTTTGGGTTGGAAGTGACCTTAAAGATCATCTAGTTCCAACTCCCCCGCCATGGGCAGGGACACCTTCTACTAGCCCCAACCAACCTGGCTTTGAACACTTTCAGGGATGGGACATCCACAATTACTCTGGGCAGCCTGTTCCAGTACCTCACCACCCTCATAGTGAAGAATTTCTTCTTTGTCTCTAATCAAAATCTACCCTCTTTCAGTTTAAAGCCATTACCCCTTGTCCTATCACTACATGCCCTTGTACAAAGTCCCTCTCCAGTTTTCTTGTAGGCTCCCTTCAGGTAATGGAAGGCTGCTATAAGGTCTCCCCAGAGCCTTCTCTTCAGAGATGTCATCGGAAAACTTGCTGAGGGTGCACTCAATTCCACTGTCCATGTCAGCGATAACTACGTTTCAGATAACTATAGGGAATCATTAATTTCCTGTATGTTAAATGGTGTGCATATCTCTTATCTTCTGTCATGCAATCTCAGCAGTGATATGGAAAGCAGAAGAAGTCACATAAAAATTACCAGCTGGATCAGGCCAGTAGGTCATCTAGCTCAATATCCTGTCTCTGAGCAAAACCAGTCACAAATACTTTGAAAAGGATATAAAAAACAGGGCAACTGTGATTTTTCCCAAAGTGTATTACTTCAGCTTCCACCAATCAGTGAGATTAGGATTTCCTGAGCTGTGGTGCCATTATACTTGCTGTTCTGATGGATTGGTTTTCCTGTATTTTTCTTAATTTTTCATGGGTTTTTTTTTAATACTTTTGATCCACATAATGTCATATGGCACTAAATTACCCAAATCAAATATGCATTCTGTGAAAAGTTATTAATCATCTCCTTTTGTTTTTCAAGCCAGTGACCTGATAGTATCATTGAGTGCCTTTAGTTTTTGTGTTACAAAACATGGAGTGGTCATTTATTCACATTTTCCTCTGCATGTTGAATAGGCCTGATCTGTTTCTCTCTCTGGAAGCCATACCATCCCTTTGATCATCTCTGCTTCTCTTCTGTGTTTCATTGTACCTTTGCAGATGCATGTTACCAGGCTGCTTGGAAAATTCAGGAGAGAATTTTAATGGCATCATCTGCTTTATTTTCCTAGAATTTTTTGAACTCTCTTCATCTAATACTGCTCCACTCCACTTGTATGGCAGTTTCCTTCAATGAAAATGAAACGATGTCCTGCTCTTAAGGATCGCCTATGTGACCCATTGCCTCTCAGTGCTTCCTCTGAGTCTTCACAATTAAATATACTGTCTTTCTGCCATTCTAAGCCCCTAGCTATCTGCAAAGTAAGAGATTAAGTCAGTGATCTGAATTCAGATCTCCCAGTTGACAGCAGAGAGCATTATCAACAAGGCACCAGGCTGGCCTGATAAAGAAAAACTTGTGCATTTTATTCCATAAGGATTTTTTGCCTTGTAATGGAGGAGTTCAGTTACAGCAAGCAGAAGGTTTTTGTGCATTGAAACAAACGAATGAAAGCAGCAAGGGTGAGATTTATTTTGTTTCATATTTATTGTCTGAAAACAGCTGAACTCACCTAATCAATTATTTCATAGATTTCTAAAGTTACAGTCATTGAGGAAATGGTTATTGTATTTCTGTACTATTGTAGGTGTGTGTGATGCTTTATGAAATATCCAAGTCAGATTTTGTATGTACCAGACATAATCCCTAGGAATTTTCTAAATCATATTTATTTCCCTTTGATTTTCTTCCCACCGTGAACATGAGATAAAAGAATGCATTACTCTCAGGTAGTTTAATCTGGTTCCTAGGGATATTCTCTGAGCATGAGATGGATAGAGCAAGTCACGTATTCATCAGTCCCTTGATACTGCTGATAAACTGACTTTTTGCCTGCTGGGAACACCTCCATTCTTGGTAATACGGAAAAGGTTTGCTGCACTGGTCAGCAAAGTTTTTATCATCTCTGCTTCTACTATATTTTTTGAGTGATGGAAAAGAACAAGCACAGAATCTGTCCATAAGTTTCAGATCTCTGTCATAGGATGTTTAACACTGTAATTGAAAAATACAAATAGAAAATTCAGAGTTTAAGCCCCTGACTAACTATTCTGATATCCTGTTCAGTTCACATCTCTAACATTTCAACTCAGAACTACTATATTAACTTGTTTTTGCCTAAAGAAAATCCTCCAGCAGGCCATTTGATTCTGATGCACAGACATCAAGAGCAAGAATTGTTCATCTAACTTCAGATATTGCCAGTGTACGTATCTACAGCTAAGCTAGTAACCCTGAAGTACTTCCATAGCAAGTGGAGAGAAATAGGTGGGTTTAGGTCATGATTCATCTGGCCTTTTTAGATGTTCATTACAAGGTGAGGAGAATCACATCCTAGGATTACCCATTTCTCTTCATTATTAAAGAGGACCAAAGACTTTCAATGCAGTTATCTACTCTGTAGATTGTAGACAGGTTGGTCAGATGTTTGGTCAGATCTCTCCTACCAGAAGATGAATGCATTACTTCCCTTTCTAGGGTTTTGTGGTGTTTGTTTTTTTTTTCTGATACCCATCCTTACTATTAAAAGTGTTACTTATTTCTCATTTGAATTTATTTAGCGATGGCTGGTGCAGTTGATGGGTCTTTCTGTCTTCAAGATTAAAAAGTCTATTTTTAATAGAATTCAATAGAATTTAGCAGAATTCAGTACAAAGCCAAAGTTGTCACAAAAAGCAAACAATGCAAATGGAAAATTAGAGATAGGAGTAGAAACAGACTGATTCCAATTTACTAGCAGTGGAAAACTGTATTGTTCCCCTTACTTCTGTTTATTTTCTAACTAAGACAACGTCAAATAGGATCATAATAGAAACTAGTTAAAGTTTTCTCAACATTTTCTTGTTATAGTATGTGTTATTATGAAAATTGTAGTCGATAATATCCCAGAAAACCTATTTATTTCAGTAGAAAATTCAAGCCTTCAGTTAAACCGTTAAAGTACAATTCTTAGCAATATAGAATCATAGAATAATAGAATGGTTTGAGTTGGAAGGGACCTTTAAAGGTCAACTAGTCCAACCCCCCTGCCACAGGCAGGGACATCTTCAACTGGATCAGGTTGCTCAGGTCCAACCTGACCTTGAATGTTTCCAGGGATGGGGCATCTACCACTGCTCTGGGCAACCTGTTCCAGTGTTTCACCACCCTCATTGTAAAAAATTTCTTCCTTATATCTAGTCTAAATCTATATGTGCTGTTCAGGGAATCCAAGACCCAACTCTGTAGTCTCTGTTACGAATTTTTGTAGGTATTGTATCTCGAATTACTTGTAGTCTCCTTTTTTACCCTTAAAATATTAGAAATTTTTTTACTGCTTCCAGTATAATTGAGACCTGTAAAACTGTTATGTTACTTATAGTTGATTGTGCCTTGTACTTGCAAAGTCTTTTTTATATATTAATTTTGTTAACATTGTATTATGTTTCTTCCTGATCATTGACATATTTAAGTATCTAAAAATGAAGTTTGTATGCATATAGAGACCTGAATTTGATGAATTTAGGATTTGGACACCTATATATCCTAAAAAAATACAGTTTGGGGACTAAAATTCAATAAGCCATTTTGCTTATTGAAACAGGGACATACTCTGACTCCAAAAGAACTGTATGCCTTTGAGAAGTTGTATCGTATTAGTTTTCTCACTATCCTCTATTGGTATAGTGTCACATTTGTCACTGTTTAGTTGTAGTAACTGCTAATATCACAAAAAGTTATATTCTGCTCAAAGACCTTAAACATAGGTCAAAGAATCATATGCAATTCCTTTGTAGAAATTTTCCATACTACAGAACTGCTGTGCTGATGACTCCGTTACGTTCCCTCTCCTTCTTGTGGGGGACGTGGTAAGTCCTTATTGCCCTTCAGTTTTTCCCTAGTGCAGTGGCCTCACACTAGGGATTGCGCGTCCCATCAGTAAAAAATTTTTGAGGACACCCCGCCAATGTATGTATATGTATTTATTTATAAATTACATATATGTACTACTGCAGTTCTAATATTTTTCTTCCTGCACCCCGGTGAATTGTTTTGCATACGCCCTGGGATGCATGCACTCCACTTTGGAGACCACTGCCCTAGTGGAACAGTCCCTTGGGGTCATGGACAGAGCTGACAGTGTTAGTAGCCCCAGGAGAGAATAAAGTAACCATTTCTTCTGTCAGCCTGTCCTGTGAAATAAATAAAGTATAAAATTACTTATTTTAAGCAACCAACTTAAAATATGAAGATATGTAAATGTTGCTAGAAAACAGCATAAAATACTCTCATACTGTGGTAGAGTCTTATACGCTCATTGTAGCTGGCATCGATAGTATTTCTGTTATTAGCTTATTGTAGTTCAGCATATGCCCTCTTTGGCTCTGATTCATGGAATCTACCAGTGTGCAGCCATGCTCAGTGCTGCATGGGACTTTAATTCCTGCTAATTCAGAGTTTAGTAGAAGGAGGGAAGTGGAAAAAGAGATTCCAGACAAGCAGCTTTGCCTATACTATTCTACCTATGTATTTCATCACAAACCTAAAGATTTTAGGCTCTTAATACACAGACTCAATCAACTACATCAATGAGCAACAACTGATTTCTGAAAACCATAGTTCTATCTTAGTATAGGTTCTACTTGTAGATACATGCATTTTCTACTTTTTTTTTCCTAAAAGTTACTTTTTATTCCAAGTTTTTTCACAGTGTATGGCTGTTTATTTCAAGGCTACTATTTTGTTAATTTTTAGAAAGAGTTTACAGTAACCATCTTTGTGTACTATGTATGCATGCTAAACATAATTTAAGATGTCTTTTCACTGTCTGCCATTACCAGTTATATGTATAAATTGAAAGCATTAATATGTTTGAGACACTTCATGATTTCTTATATTTTGTGGAATGTCACCTTTTTTAGAATCCCGTGTCAGGGAATTTTGTATTACTATTTAACATAGCATTATGGAATGGTTCTATAATTATCTTTATAACATAGCAGCAACTTGACAAGTTTTCACTTAGAATGATGGTTTCTTTTGTTTATGGATTTCTCACAATTTTGGTAACAATATTCCATTGTCAGAGATCTCCTAACACTCATATCTTTATGAAATCTCTCAAAGGTTATTACTAAGTTCTTCCAAAAATACTGTGAGTGTCATTATGTTGGTTTTGATAAGCTTTAGGAAGAGTAATGCTCTGTATGAGGCTGCAGTTTGCTGCAAACAACTGTTTGCATTGTATTAAACTATTCCCCGTTATCAAAATGTTCGCTGCTATTACTGAATTAATTTCAAATGCTGGGTCTATAGTTAGCTGTATGTATGAATTCTATTAAGGATAAAACATGAGATGTGAATAATGATTCAAAAATGGTTTTTAGATTTTGCTACTTTTGCCAAATCCAACAATATTGAAAATTAATTGCTTGTGGCTTGACAAATATTGAAGGTATTTAAAATGTGCTTCCATTATATGCAAGATAAGACAAGAATACTTAGACTTAGTGGATATTGGGATGCTGGGATTCCTACATGCTCTTCACTGTCTTGCCATATGCTGGGCTATTTGCTTGAGTAATGCTTGCCACTGAATTACCGTTTCCTCTCCAGACCTTCTTTTGGAATTGAGTTCTCATTTGTGTATTAGTTTACCCAGAATTAGTTTTATTATTTGTCAAGATTTAAGGAACAAGAGAATATGCATACTTAAAAACAATTTTGTAGTTGCAGAACAAAGTTACAAAAGATAAAACAACAAACTAGTATGATTAACAGTAAAGATTTTGCTCTGCTATTCAAGCACTTCAACTAGCTTGTGACACTTGCAAGTTAGTTTTTAAGCCAAATGGAGAAGAGTGCTCTAGAGAGTTTTCATGGGTACATTTTCCTGTAGAGAGGATGTTCTGTCAGGGCATGTTCCCTGAGGCTGGGAAGTTCTTCCCTGCAGGATCTGTGGCTGCTCAAACCTCTCCCTCCCCTGCAATATGGGACATAGAAAGCACAGCTGACCATGTCCTGTTTCAGTACTTCTCAACTGTTGAATTGGAATACTTCACGGTTGATTCCTCTTGCTAGGTAGGAGTTTTTCATGGTGTCTTGTGCTTAAGAAGCCTTTGGTGGCTTCTTTGCTTCATTTGTGCTACCTGTAGAGGTTGTATTCTTTCTTCTGATCTACATTGCAGATAATCAATCTCAGTTGGTGTGAAGATGAAAGCTCAAGGAGATATCCGCTGTTTAGTTTTCTCCCACTTAGGCTTTTCATCCAAGGAGAGGACTAACCCCTGTGCTTTCAGTGACCTCTTTACTGATGTTGTACTGTTGTGACAGATTGCAACTGTTGTACAGCTTTAGGACAGAGAATGACTGTTGAGGATCAGCAGGCTAATAGCCTGCATACCATGAGGAAGAGGGTGTAGTCTGCATCTTTGCAGTTCTGGATGGCTTTGTTGGCCAGGTATAAGTTATATGAGTTTATATATGAGTTTAAGTCTCTGGTGAAGTCTCTGTCTTTGCTGTATCTCTTCTGTTGATTCCTGAGAGGACTTCACTGCATTGGTGATGGAGGCCTACGCTGCTTTTGGTGCAGCACTGCAGGTGTAGTCATTACAGTTGAAATAGCATTTTTCTCAGTAGTTTTGGCTATCCATTAGTCCAGAGACCTCTGGCTGCAAGTCCTCTGCTGGACTCCCTGGAAACTTGCAGGTCTTTATAGAAGATCTCTCCTTTGAAGGGAATTATCCCAGCTAAAGGACTGATGAGGTTGTCCTTCCTTTCAAGATTGCCTCGGTATCCTATGCTCCCTTCCCCTTCTCTCTCTCCTCCCCCTCCCCTTCAGCTAGCTGAAAGAAACCTCACAAAATATTATTTTTAATGTAGAAACTAAATTGTGTCCGTTAATCTCGAAGTTGAGTATTTTTTGAAAACTGCCTAATAGAAGACATTTTAATAGCTTTAGCTGCAAGATGTACCACTACATTGTGAGTACTGTACTACATTGGAGTTTCTGAAGGCACTACATTTGAAGAATAAGAATTAATGTGGTCTGCACAAAGCCTCTTTGTGAAAGATCACAAAATCACCAAATTGTTAAGGTTGGAAGGGACCTCTTGAGATCATCTAGTCCAATCACCTGCTCAAGCAGAGCAGGGTCACCCTGAGCCAGTTTCTCACAACCACGTCCAGTCAAGTTTGGAAAATCTCCAAGGATCAAGACTTGACAAACGTCTCTGGGCCACCTGTGCCAGTGTTTGACAACCCTCACAGTGAAGAAGCGTTTTCATGTGTTCAGGTGAAATTTCCTGGTTTTTGATTTGTGCCCATTGCCTGTCAGGGGGCACTGCTGAGAAAAGTTTGGCTCTGTCTTCTCCATCCCCTCCAATCAGGTATATATAGACATTGATAAGATCCACCCCAGCCTGCTCTTCTCCAGCTTTGGGAGTCCTGGCTCTCTCAGCTTTTCCTCTTATGAAAGAGGCCCCAATCCCTTAATCATGTTTGTGGCCCTGCACTGGACTAACTAGATCTGATAGTAGTTTCCCTTGAAAGTACAAATTTAATTAGACAAACAGCATTCTCATAATTGTGTAGACCTGCTTCTGATTTGCAATGCCTTTGACCTTTACCTCACCCTCCAAGGGAATTTTTTCATCCCATAGTTTTTTCACTTTCTCCAACAATCCTGATTTTTCCAGACCTACCATTTAGAAACATAACTACTTCTTGCTTTCCATCCTGCCTTTCTTTTGCTGTCAGGTTGTGGTGGTTTTTTTAATGAATGCCCTTTAGCACATGCTCGTTTAACTAGGGGTTTCATTTTGTTCTTTCTTCTTAAGTCCAATAAAAATGGCAGAGAATAAACCATGGGCAGATTTCACAAACAAACAAAAAATTAATAAAGTGAATAAAAATTTTGAAAAAAAAATCCATGTACTAGTCATGTCTATGAGTAATCATCAGTCACAAATCCATTGTATAGTTTTAGTTCATTAAATTAAAAATTTCTTTACAAAAATATTACTTGAACTCAGACTGCTTTTCTTGTTGGTCATTCTTTATTCATATCCCTGGTGATGAATTTAGACAGTCTTCAAGGAGCATTGCTTAACAAGGATGCTTACGGCATCAGGAAGACATTCTGCCTAACCTCAATCAGTTTTACTCTATTTTTTCTTGCTTGAGTGGTATTATTATCACAGTTATGGGGAAAAAAAAACAAAAACATAGTGACAAAGGTAATTAATGCAATAAATGTTGCAAATGTTAAGCCTTCATAGTTAAAATTTTCTCTTGCGATTATTATTTTCAAGACAGGAGTAGTGTAGTGGAAAAATGTATATACTGCCCAATAGCATCCTCATCATGATTTCAAACCCAGAACATTTAAGTATTCTCAAAATGAAGAAAACCTGTGTTTCTTATCTACAACTATAAACCAAAAGTACTTCACAAGGATGTCATAAGAACAAAGTTCTGCACAGACACATCTGTAAAGATGAAAATTTGTGACAAACTTTTGAACTTTATTGCATCTTCTAGCAGAAGTCCCTCCTATAATGGTCTTTTCACTTCTGGTAGTATGCAGATGCTAGAACATTTTCATTTTCTGCATATTTAACTTGAATGTTTGAAATTAAATAAATTTATATGCGTGCTCCGCAAATAATATAGTTGATTACACTATTCACAGGTATTCAGAAGAATGGATATTTTTAAAAGTGTTTTGCTGATTATATTGTATTTTATTACTTTATTTTGTAATAAATTAATAAAATTAACTTTTGGTTGTTCATTTCAGACACAGCACTGTTTTTTCCATCCTTCACTGGAAATTCTTATTTGGAACTACCTTCTCTGACATCTGTATCTGAGGCCAGGACTGCATCTGGGCAGGAAACAAGCAATCTGACGACGCTGTACTTGACAGTGAAAACAACTGCTCTAAATGGCACAATTCTTTACAGTGAGTACCAACGATACTTGAAGCTAAGTATCATTTTTATCTCCTTCAGGTCCTTATTAACTTTAGTGTACATTAGCTGGCATTTCCTATTCAGCAGCAAAATGAGTCATTAAAACGCAGTAGAAGCCTTTTGGTATTCTAATGCATGATGCCTTATAAAATTTGAACCATCGTTCTTTGTGTTCCTCTGGAAAGTTCTTTAATTTATGACTCATTGAGCAAAACATAACTTACAACTGAAAATGCTGCTTCCTGACAAGAAAGAATATAGTAAGCATACGACTCCAGTAATAAGTGTTACAGCTCTAAAATACAAATGTTGAAGAAGTTTTGAGCAATTTATTACAGAGAAACATCTTCTCCATAGTTGGGTTGAGACTCGCTTTTTCTTATAATTGTGATCTTGGTTCAAAAGATTTTTTGACTTGCAGAAGTATCTTAAGTTCTGCAAATTTGCCATATTTCAGAGTATTTACTGTGATTTCACACTTCAGAGTATTCTTTTGTGGTCCCCGGAGAGTATACTTGCAGACTTGGACGTGTCCTTGTTAATACTACATAAGAATGTTGCTTCTTGCCTGCATACTTCATTCCTCAGTATATGGCATGAACTTCTAAGACAGTATGCTTTCCACTAGTGTGCAAGAAAAGTAGGCTTCTCTGCCTATTGAGATTCTCTGCCAATAATTGAATATTCCGTTATATATTTTAGATTCTAATTTCTATCCAAATGGAGAATCTAAAAAGTGAGGTGATTTCTTCCTGAACCCAGGAGGAACTAGAAAAATATGTTTGTGCAATCTATGTCATAGATTTACTCCACAAAGACAAAATCATTAGGAGCATTCTCTGTTCACTGCAGCTTCCTAGGCTTTGTCTACACAAAGAAATCTTCTTGATTTAATATAAATTATTTCAATTAATTTTTGTTATTTTTATATTAGTCTGGAAGTAATATATGTGAATTCACCTGCACTATGTAAATATTTATAAGC
Source organism: Calonectris borealis (assembly GCF_964195595.1). NCBI lineage: Eukaryota > Metazoa > Chordata > Aves > Procellariiformes > Procellariidae > Calonectris > Calonectris borealis. The sequence goes on along the minus strand of NC_134314.1, from coordinate 30,373,166 downwards.
CAGGGTTAAAAGTAGTATAAGTTTCATGGCATTATTTAATTGTGCCTTTTATTATTATCTGTATAACACTTTCTTTAGATGTAAAACACTGTAGCCCCAAATTGAAGATTTATGTTTACTGCTTTTCAAAATGCTATCTCAGATCCTCATATGTTATAGCTGGGCTGTTGCTTCAGCTGCCTAAGCCTCATGGCTGCAGAATTTGCTAAGAATCATGGCTAAGTGGTGATGTGGCAGTTCTTTATGTTGAAGTGTTTTATACTTGTTAGTTATTTCAATTTCAAGAGGAGTTATTTGTCCTTCAAGAAGAATTCAAGGAAGGTCACTGGAAGTACTTTGAATATATTTGGCATTTAATGATTTTGTTTGCCTTGTCACTGCAAAGTAGTTGGCTTCCAGCCAAAGTTAAAGTAAAGCTTGCTATCTACCCATAAACCCTAATGAATAAGCATGTTTGTTAAAAAAAAAAAATATCCAACATGGAAGTTTCTCTCCTATTCTCATTTCTGAAAACCAGGATAAGCATACTGTATTCCTACAACCAGAGCCAAATTTGTTTCTATCACTACTTGTTGGAAAAGATTTTGATCTGAAAGTAGTAAATTTATGAAGCTGGGGAGGGATGGTAGTTAGAGTAGCTTTGAAACAGAATTTGCAGTGCTGGATGCTGTTTGCCTAGTTTACTAGGCAACTCAATTATTTTACACATAGACAATATGCTTATCTTTGCAAATATCAAATGTGCAAAATTTGTAACTGAAAATCAAATTCCAACTCTTTCACTATCTATGTTTTCCCATAATTACAAACAAATATAAAATACTTGCTTCTCCATTGCATTTTATGCAGAAATTACATAAAGATGAACAGTATATCCTCTCCTTTTTGTTTCCATCCAGCTACACAAGACAGAGTTACAACTTAAGCTTTAGTTAGTAGCAGGTGTTCCACACTTTTGTTCACAATCATCATTTAAAATGGAAATGCATTGAAAGGCATATTAAACTTGATAATTTTTTTAGGAGATGTCTCTGCCTTTTCTTTTTAGGTTTCTGCAATTGTCAGGTGAGAGCTAGCCTGTACTTGGAATTAATGGGCTCTTTAGAGTAGTGTTGAGAATCAGAAATGAGTGTTATCTTGAGCTTTCACACTGTGATATAAATCTATGTGGGCTGTGGAATTTCTGCATTGCTCCTTGTAAGTTTTCAAATTGTTTTAAGAAACCTAGACATTGTCACATTTTATATGTTTAGTTCTGATCAGCTGGTATGATAAGGCAGGTAATCTGCACATACTTCATATGTCTCACAAGTGTGGTTGAGTACTTTGGGTAGACAATGTTTGGAGATTTGAGTATCTTAGGCAACATGGGATGAAGCATGCATATTGCCTTAGCATTATGTACTGAGAGCTTAGGTGCAGCTGAAATGATGCTGTGAAAGGAAGAGAGGGTGTGGATGCCTTCTTCGTGTACCAAGGGAGAAGACCACAGTAGGCATAATTGATAGCTGTATTATGCTCCTTAATTTCATTCTCTGTATCCCAGTGAATCTGCTTCTACCATTGTTTTTATAAAAAAAAAGGTACTGATTTAACAAAAATATAGTTCCCTTATGCCTGATTCAGTTACATGGATACAAATACTGGATAATTCTAGGGACATTTTGATGTTACTTTGTATTTAATCAGTGCAAAATAAACCCCACCAAATTAGGTGGAGGTACTGTCAATTTAAAATATTCAAAATCATACGAAATATATTCAGGATGCTGCTGCCTCAAAGTAAATTCTGTAGTCTTTCTCAGATTATGTCCTTATAATTGAGTTTCTGGTTTTGAATATCAGAGAAAAATATTAATGTTCCTAAATTGCATTTAATCAGAGAAAAGTTACTTTCATGTGTACGAGTACACAAAATCTTTCAGTACCAGAAGTAGAAACTAATGCTTTTTTCTCCTACCAAACATGAAATTTAAAAGCTAGTAGTCCACCATGAAACTTAGAGCCAATCACACATTGCAGAAAATCTCAAAAGGAATACTGACAGTGAGAAAAAATATTTTTAAACTGCTGGCCAAAATGATTCTGTGGCTTTTCAATCTTCTAGTTCTGCAGGAGTAACAGGTGTACATTTGGGGCAAAAGTCTCTTATTTTAAAAGTAAAGAAAAATAGTATCAGGAAGAAGAGTAAAACTTAGAGAATTTTGTTGCACAAGGTTGTATTTCATAAATCCAAGCTAGTCCACTATTTAACCAGTTTAATATTATCATATTAAAAGCATTCATTGTGTTTTTAGAGCGAAAAGTAATACATAATGTACACTTCATAATTTGTATCTCTTTCTTTGTCAATACAATGAAAGGCTCCTAGGAAATTCTGAGGAAGTAGCAGTGGTTAGAGGCCTTCAGTTCCTGCTTACCACACTCCCATAAGTCCTCTCACAGATTTCAATGGAAATTGCTTTTTTGAGTATTTTTTAAAATGAAAGTGGTTTTGATGTTATAATTTCCTTTCCTTAGTGAACCACAGAATTTTAAATATTCTAGGAGAAAAAACTTTGAAGCTGTGTCAGAAGGGTTTGCATGGAATGCTCCTACCATAGTTATTCTAGAAGAGTGTTTTTTCTGTATGCCAACCTCACCTTTACCTTCTTTATACAGTTCCAGAGCACGTAAATTGTGTTTAGCTTATATATTTTTTTTTCCTAACCTTTATTCAATTTATTGTTCTTTACTTCCATTTTAAACTTCTCCAGTAACATATGTTACTGTAAAAAAATATGTTTATGACTCTATATGGAAATATAATTTCATATCAGTGGGGAATGGAATGATTTTCACAAGTTTTCATCAGGTGGTAAAAATGTTTTGTCATCCTTTTATTAGAAATTTTATAAATAGTAGATGTACAGTGGAAGGAGAAGCAAGAAAATGGGCTTCTTAGTAGGCCCTTGTCTCTTGGGTTCTGGTGAGTGCAAGGATTAAGATTTTGATCTTAAGATTTTCTGATGGATGCTTTAAAATCAAGTTTTCAAACATAATGTTCCATTTTGCTAGAACTTATGCTTAAGAAACTGATGTCATTCCAAAGAATATTTCAACTCCAATACTTAAGTCAAAAATTGAAAGGTACATTTTCATAATATGCAGAAATTATACATGAAAATTTGTCATTTGCATATTAGCAAAGATGCCATTTTTACTTATTTTCCCACATACCTTCGCAAAGGTATTCACTTTTCAGATCAGAAAATGTCTACACAGGTGTATAAATTTGATTCTCTGATGTGGGTAGAGCAATTATCTGTGAAGGTAAAGACTAAAAAAATTCCAAAGAGAAAACATATTTATTCTTTTTACTGGCCTCTCAAATATTTATATTTCCTGTGTATGTTTGTCTTGTTTGTTGAACTCCTTTGAGCTGCCTAGTGATTGCTGTTGGGTTTGTATAATGTTTCTTACTAAAATCTGCAGATTTGTACTTCCCTCTGTCTGAACCCCTGACTTATGTAGGAAAATACACATGGCAGGTAAGGCTGGCCATCTCACAGCAGGTTCTGCTCTTAAAAGAAAGCTACATCTTAAGAACAATAATATGTAACAGACCATGGCAGAACAGAAGTAAAATCGGTATTTAAGAATACCGATTCTTAACAGAATGCAGCAGAACAGAAGTAAAATCGGTATTTAAGAAGAAAATTTAAGCATTCTATACTGTCTGAACAAGCCCTTGAATTTCTGTGGCCCATGTAAAGAAGACTGTAATAAGGAAAGGGAAATGATTATGTGCCATGAGATTCAGGCAGTGAAAAATGAGTACACTTTCTTTTGTTATGGAGTATAGATTTATAAATGCCTTTTCAATCTTTTTTGAAAAGAACTGGGAATATGTAATAGAAATACATATTTTTAATGGATTTAGGGGACATAGCTGACTTGTAACCTGGTGGTAATTAATAATAATTCTAAAGATTGTGCGATTCTCAGTGAACTTCTATGTTTCTGTAAATGCTGTTAATCAAAGTGTATATCTGGATCTTCGGTGGAAAAAAAAGATTTTTTTTTTTTCAATACAACTAAAAAACATTGGTTTGTTCTCCTGATTAACTGACTTGAATTATTAGTCTCATAATAGAAGGTATTTTCTTTTCTAGATAATGTACTCATCCTGCATCTAACCTAATAGCTGTTCAGCTATCAGTTCTTACTTTCTGTGGAAAATGGTTAATATAATGGTTTTGAGGTGTTTACAGAGATTTTGTTACAGCAGTATTTGAGCACTTCACATTCTTTAGAACATTTATCTTTGCACTTTCTGGAAAGACAGAGTGGTGTTAGTGGAGAACCTGAAAATGAACTCATTTTCTTTCCAGTTATCCATATCTGAGACCTCTGCGGACTGTGTCACAGCTCCCTTCTTGTCCCTTCATGCACTGAGAGAGAGGGAAGAAGGGATGGTCAGGATGCAGTGGTATGAGTTCAGTTCTCACCCTGACACTGAGCTGGGACAGCTCCAGGAACTTGGGATAATTTTTACATGATTTCTAGCAGTCATTGTACTCACTTTTTCTTTGTTGGTTCCCAGTAACACATCATACTTGCATTCCTATTCCTCTTGTTACCCCTAAAATGGGGTTTTACCTGACTTGCAAGATTCCACTCTTTTAGTGACCAGTAGGTTTTCTTCTAAGGTTAGGTTTCTGCTAAGATAAGAAAAAATAATTTGGATCTCTTCCTGGCTGTTGAACACAGACACAGAAAGTAGTGGAGGACTGCACGTCTTGTAGAACTCTGATACTGTATTTAACATTAATTACATCTTTGCTTTACATTTTTTTGCATTACATCAAGAAGCTCAACATGACGTGGCAATGTGCACTCACAGCCCAGGAAGCCAACCGTATCCTGGGCTGCATAAAAAGAAGCGTGGCCAGCAGGTCGAGGGAGGTGATTCTCTCCCTCTACTCTGCTCTCGTGAGACCCCACCTGGAGTACTGCATTCAGCTCTGGGGCCCCCAACATAAGATGGACATGGACCTCTTGGAGTGAGTCCAGAGGAGGGCCACGGAGATGATCAGAGGGATGGAGCACCTCTCCTATGAAGACAGGTTGAGAGAGTTGGGATTGTTCAGCCTGGAGAAGAGAAGACTCTGGGGAGACCTCATAGCAGCCTTCTAGTACCTGAAAAGGGCCTACAAGAAAACTGGAGAGGGACTTTGTACAAGGGCATGTAGTGGTAAGACAAGGGGTAATGGCTTTAAACTGAAAGAGGGTAGATTTAGTTTAGATATAAGGAAGAAATTCTTCACTATGAGGGTGGTGAGGTCCTGGAACAGGCTGGCCAGAGTAGTTGTGGATGTCCCATCCCTGGAAGTGTTCAAGGCCAGGTTGGTTGGGGCTTTGAGCAGCCTGGTCTATTGGAAGGTGTCCCTGCCTATGGCAGGGGGGTTGGAGCTAGATGATCTTTAAGGTCCCTTCCAACCCAAACCATTGTATGATTCTGTGATTCTATGATTCTATGATTTCTACTTAGTCATCCTCAGGCTCTTTCCCCTTTCTATAGCACCAGTTTCTTTCTCTTATTTTTGATTTTTCTTTTTTGTTCTATGTCTCTCTGGTAGTTAGATTCCTTTTCAAATAATACAAATGTTTGCTATGAGTGTCCATATAAATATCCTTATTTAGTTTTACATGAATGTAAAATACAATGTTATATATATTTGTAAAATAAAAATCTCTCCAGTGTTTTATGAATGAATACTCTGTGCATATACAGATTATCCAGAATTTTGTAATTTATTATTTCTGTATGCAGGCACCAAGCTCTTCTGTAGTTCTGTCAGATAAACATAATATCCTTTATGAGTTCATATGCTCCCTCTGTTCTTCCTTCATCCCTGTTTTTTGCTCCTTGCTCTGTCTTTCATCTTCCCTTCTAACGGTTTCAAAAGAGAAGCTGCTGTTGTCGGCTCTGCTTCTTTTAATAGCAGCACAACTCCTGCTTCTACTGCTGCTTTTTTGAAGCTGTGCTACCATCAAACAGCTGAGAAATGAACTGTCAGCAGAAAGTCATCTTGAGACTAGTGCACTCACTAAGTACAAGAACTACAGAATTATAAAAAAGGGTTAATGTTCCTGACATTTTCATATTCTGTATATATTAATATACTGTATATATTAATATACTGATGTTAGCAATAGCTCCATAATTAAGGTTGCATTAAGTTTCACACATTCATGAAGCAAAAATCCTCTGTCTTTGTCAAAAGCATTTTTAAAAATAGGAAGAAAATCACAGTGGTCTGCTTTTTTCAGGTCTATTTTACTAGAAAATAATTACACTTTTTTTTTTTTTTAAATTAGTCCACTTTCAGATCATTCATTTTACAAACACACCTGATTTTACCAGGTGGTGATGAGGTTACATCTATTTCACTGGCAGATAATTAGTAAACATTTAATTACAGTGAGAAATCTCAGACAAGATGTTTTGATTTACAAATGGATTTAAATCAGAAAGTATCCATAAGAAGAATATTTAAGTCAGAATCTTAAGGGAAAACGTAAAAGGATTAAAACTTGGATCTATCTTTACCTAGTATACCAGCCAGTGAGGATCAAAAAAGGAATCTGTGCCTTCTCCACTTGTTCACATTCATGCATATTAAAATAAAGAGAATTGAATACTTAAAAGTACCAATGCATTGTTGTAATACCTTTTAGCAGTTAATGTAAATACATATATAAAAATATATATAAGAAAAATAAAATATGTATATACAGAAAACAAGCCTGCTTATGGGCTAACTTAGAATATGAGAATCAGTAACTATGCTGGGCACGTCACTTTATTAAATTGCACCATATTGTTGTTGAAAAGCATTTTCCTATTTAATAACTTTATTAGCAAGGATTTTATCAATGGTTGGTTGAGAGTAACAAATACTAAGGACTAACTGTTGTTTGTAGAGGCTGCCAAAAATGATTGTCTGTTAAAAACATGGGGAAAGAGATAAGATATAAGTGTTTTATAGAAAATCACTATCTATGTCAGAAATAAAGAAACTAATCCAAGAAGAACTGGTTTGTACACCATTTTTATAAACCATCATCTGTTTTAATGCAAAGACAAATGTACTTGCTTTCTTAATAATGATGTTTTCCCTAATTATTTTCAGTAGGTATTTAAGAAGTAGACAAATGGTAACAGTCGATGGACTAAAAACATCTGGATTTTCTGCAGTTACCTTATCTTTAAATTATTGGCAGAATGTGAGATTTCTCTTTAAATATGTCAGGAGAAAAAGTTTGAAAAGATACAAAATCGTTACATTTGTGCCAATAAAGATTAGCCAACATTTGAGAAATATTTCTTTGTTGAATACAGTATGCATTCTTACAATTTTTTATTCTATTGCTTATTGGTTTTACTTGTTTGCATGATTTAATTTCATCAACACGTCAAAGCAAATTGTGATATTTAACCACAAAGCAAAATAAATTGCAAGTGGTCATAAAAAAATGATACAGTTATGAAGTTTTACTTCATCATTTTCACTTTTAACAGAGTCAGCATAATGCTGTTCACAATCCCTTCCAGGAGGGATTGTTTAACTTCTACTATATATGGTATTCTATAACTCCTGACAATTGGATTTCAGATATCACAGCCCATGTTTATAGCATTCCTTAAGGACACCAGCTCCTTTTTCATAAGCTGTGCTCATAAATTATTTTCCTGTGCTCTCAGAAGCTCTGTTCCCCAGATCTACCCATATTCTACTTACCCTCCTAAAACTAAAGATGGCCCTTTCAGGCAATTCAGTCATAGTCTATTTGTCTTTTATTTCAGCTGGCATTCTCAAACAGAACATTTCACAGTATCCTTCCACTGTGTCAGAATGTGTTTTTTGCCTAATAAAGCTTCATCCCATAGCTTAATGGACATTTAAATCTGTCTTCTCTAGATAGGCAGCCATTTGAGCCCAGCGGCCACTTGCTTGCCATCATACTGATGTACGAAAATAACCTTCCAGCTTGCAGTTTCCTGTGAAAGAATGATTGCTGAGATCTGGTTTGTTTGACCTGATCCCCTCACATAATCTCTACTAAGATCAAGATAAGTTACCCCTAGTATGAGATTTTTTACTCAGATGGTTCCTGATCTCTGTTCCAAAACCTGTCTATTTTGCTTAAGACTTAGGCTTTTCCTATGAAGGCAACTTCCCGCCATATAGGCTAGGTAGCATATGCACTTTTACATTGCCAGAACAAAATTCTTCAGAGGAACACTGCCTCCTCATGTTCACTGTAGAAAGATTTAAAGGACTGTCCTTTCAAAGGATCTCATACCACCTAGAAGATAATATGAAGAATGATATTAGTCACCTGTAAGCGTGACTTATAAGCACACCCTAGACTAAAATTCAAGCATAACACTTGCTGAGGTTTCAAGGAGTAATGCTACCTTTGGGGGAGCTGTCCCAAATTTTTTACTTTACTACTAATAACGAGGACCTTCTTCCAAGTTTTCACAGGTGGACAATGTGAATGGACAGACAGAGTCACTGGGAGAAGAGAAATAAGCTATTCATCTGTAACTTCACTTCTCCAAGACATTGTCAGTATATATATTTACAATCCTCCCCCACTTCATTCTCTCTGAATTCAATGTAACTTACAGATTTACTTATTGACAGAAATTGGAAATGCCTAGAACAGCATGTGCAGGGACGGGGGAAGAAGATAAGGAAACAAATGATGCAAGATGTGCATATCAGCTATGCTAGGGTTAAAAAGCAGTGACTTTTTTAACAATGATGGTGCAATATATTTTGAAAGAGAATTATCAAACTATTGAAGAAGGAAATCATAAAAGCTAAAGGCATAAAATCCAGTCAAATTAAAGAATCTTTGGAGTTAATTAGGTATTCAGAATACAAAATACGTTTAAGCATAAAAAATTTTCAGTAGGTCATCAGGATTTGTAACAGTCTGAAGAAACCCTGTGTTGATTAGAAAGCTTCTCTCAAGGAGGGAGTTTACGTTGTGAATAGTTTCTGCTATGAACTACACAAAAGCAAATGATCAGGAAGTTGCAAGCATCTGTTGCCTCTCTCTATCTGCTAAAATATATTACCTTTTTCTTTCTGTTTTGTCCTCCAAATTAAAGTTGATAATTTTCTCTTTACAAATTAGTAGGTTTTCCAGCAAGGAGCTGTCCCAAGTACACCCACATTCTTTATACCTTTCTGAATAAAAATGTTAAGGGATGTTCTAAGCTGTGGCCACCTCCAGCAGCTCCAGGCCTGGGACTCCTACTCAGCTGCTGGAACCCAGCCCAGAGACTCAGGGGTCTCCATCCCAGGCTGATGGACATGGCTGCTGCTTTCCCATTTGCAGGTTAAACCATACGAAGTTAAGCATGTATCCCAGAGACACACAGACGTGCACACATGCAGACACACACAGAACATGACACGGCTGGCTACATAGGCTGCCACAGGCAAGGCACTGCCTTCAACAGCACCTGCCTAGAGGACTCACATAAAACATGACTGTAGAAAGCCAAGTTCTCTCCTCCTCTCTGGCTGGTAGAGATGGAAGTCCACTAGCGAAGACACACACATGACACTTGCTAGATTTACAAGCACATGCACGTTCATAGATCCCCCAAGTACCAGCATGCCCCCCTGTGCCCATCCCATACCCCTGCCCAGATCCCAGGCCTTCTTACCCACCCCACGGGTCTCCTACTCGCTGGCTCACGGACAGTTGCATGCACTCACGCACCCGTCCCCCAGGCACTCCACACTTGGGGGTCCCCCAGGCACTCCACACTTGGGGGTCCCCCAAATACCAGCATGGACCCTCTACCTATCTGATACCCATGCTTGGATCTGGGGCCTCCTACCTGCAGGTAGCACATCTTGAAGTTTGCTAGCGAATACACTCACCTACACTCAGAAGCTGGCATGAGGCACACAGGTTGGGACCCATGGTCCCACTCCAGCCACTGGCGCTGAGTCCCTTGCTCACCTCACTCACACCAGTCGCTCCCAGTGACTGGCAGCTGAGACCCTCACCCAGACCAGTAACTAGTACTGAAAGCCTCACTGGCTGCAGTTGCTGGCACCACAGGCCCAGGGGTGCCTACACCCTTGGTCTGACTCCAGTAGCTGGCACCAAACCCACTCACACTCGTCCCCCCAGTAGCAGGCATTTAGTCCTTGCAGCACTCTGACATGTGGGATAGAGAGTGAGATTACACAGGTAGTTAAGAAAGGATTTAATAAGAAGACAGGACAGACTGTGGTGATCAGGTGCAGGGCTTAGTCAGACAAGCATGCTGACTGTTTTACATGCAACCCTCCCCTTTTATACCCCTTCAGGTCTATTTCTCCTTTGTTCTTCCCCAGTTCTCTGTACACATTGCCTCATTGGTTTGCATAGTTCCACCAACACAACCCTCCCCCAGTATCCCAGACCCCCAGGTTTTCACCCTTCTCAGTTGCAAAGTCCAGGTTGGCACTCTTTGAAGTGATGCCTGAAGTTTCTTGTTAGCCCATCCATTAGTGTGACTGACAAGATTGGTTTCTTGTCATTGTTTCTGTTACTTTTTGTTTGTCACATCTGTGTTTTGCTTGACAGGGTCCTCAATCAGATAATCTTACTGAAATAAGCATTCCCACACTCTGCTTGCCCATACTAGTTAGTGTAACCAACCAGGTTTGGTTCTTGTTACTGTCTCCATTTGTTGGTCAGGTTTGTGCCTCTGCATGTTTTGGTTTCCCCCTTTTCCTTATCATCCCATTTGACAAGGTTGTTGACCAAATAACCTTACGGAAGCATACCCTCATAAAAAGTTTATTTGTACAGTGTGTGTGTTGTGTGTTTTTTCTCAACTCAGCTACAGACAACGGATAGGAGATGTGCTCCAGACAAGATGGAGGATTAGATACAGATATGATTCTGGAACTCAAGGTTCCAGGTTTCCAAACATTACGATTCTGGAATTTAAAAAGAACATGGTAAACTTATGGTCAAAAACTGCTGAACAAATATATGCAGTAAATTCAATTTAATGACCTAGCTTTTGAGTCTTTTTTACTTCAGTTAAATATAGTAAAATATAGTGCAAAACCCAGATTGTCTTAAAGCGGAGTAAAAATCCTAAACTGGAACTGTGTCTTACCTTTTATGAGAAATAAATACATTACATTCAAAGGGCAAATTCATAAAAAAAAACCTGTCCAAAATTATTTGCAATCGTAGTTATCAGTTCTTTTTTTAGTAGACGAACCATGTGCTATCCATCATTTAAATAGAAATATTTTGCTGTCATATTTACAATATACTATTTAGTGGAAATGAATAAAGATTGAAAGATTTTTTTAAAATGTCTTTTTATTCTTAGTTTGAACTGTACAAGTTACACAGTATGTCTGTTTTGTAGATAACTATTCTCATTAAGTCTGAAATGTATCATTAATTGGGAAAGGTGAATTGTTCGTAATCTTTACAGAGATTATAAGAAAGAGGAGATTTTGTCTTATAATTTTTGTTTTCTATAATATGCTTGAAAAGCTGAATGAAATAGTAAATCATGATATTATAGTATTTTTGTGATTCTTTTTTTTTTATTGTCACCTTTGTCACCTTAATGATACTGCTAGATATATAGAGAACTTCACCTTCAATTAATGTAAAGATCTTCTTAGGGTTTATGCAGCTACAGTGGTATAAAAGTAAATTTTGTCTTTTTGTTATTTTCTTTTACTTTGACCTGTTATCAGTTATTGATACAGAGTTTAATTTTATTCTCACAGTCACTCAAGCAGAGGCCTGTATTTAGATAGAAGACTCCTCAATGTCACAATAGGCATTATGACTGGCAATGGCCTTCCAGTAGTGTGGAATATTTTTGGAAGGTCCTACACTTTCAGAAGTGTGACTGTCTCCATTTTTGTTTTCAAAGCTAATGAAAGGAATTTTGGAGAACAGTTTCTTCACTTGTATCTTGTGGAGGGAAGACCAACAGTTCGATTCAGCTGTGGAAACTCTCAGAACATTCTGGCTGTATCCATCAATCAATCCATTAGCAAGGGTATACCCATCCCTATCACAATAAGGTAAGAACTTACCACCGTGTTACACTAAAGACTTTTAGTCATATATATTGAGCAATAAAGTGTGACTTCATTTTTTTTTGACAATAAAAAGACAAGTCATATTGGAAAGCAAAATTGTATGCATATTTGGAAACCTTTTTCATAAGGTAGTGTCCTTGACTGAAAATATATTTTAGTTCACACAGATTAGTTCAGTTGAGAGACTGAACTTGGAGAGACCTTTGGAGAACTGTTGTGGTTTAACCCAGCAGGCAGCCAAGCATCACACAGCTGCTCGCTCACTCTGCCCCCCTGCATGGGATGGGGGAGAGAATAATAAAAAAAAAAAGTAAAATTTCTGGATTGAGATAAAGACAGTTTAATAGAACAGAAAAGGAAGGGAAAATAATAGTAATAATAATAATAATGATAGAATATAAAAAATGAGTGATGCACAATGCAATTGCTCACCACCCGCTGACCGATGCCTAGGCAGTCCCCAAGCAGCGTTCGCTACTTCCCAGACCATGCCTTCTAGTTTCTATGCTGGGCATGACATCGTATGGTATGGAATACCCCTTTGGCCGGTTGGGTTAGCTGTCCCGGCTGTGCTCCCTCTCAGCTTCTTGTGCACCTGGCAGAACATGGGAAGCTGAAAAGTCCTTGTACACACTACTTAACAACAACTAAAACATCAGTGTGTTATCAACATTATTCTCATACTAAATCCAAAACACAGCACAATACCAGCTACTAAGAAGAAAATTAACTCTATCCCAGCCAAAACCAGGACAAGAACTTATGAATCATTTGAACTCCAGACACTTTTACAGATACAGATGAAGTCATTTTGAGAACTGAAACAATTTAAACATAACGTTGGAGGTTACAAATGGGTAGCTCATAATTTATGCTTATTAATTTGCACATTAAATAGATTAGATTTGTCATCAGAATCCTAGTGCTAAATATAGTACTAATTTATTGTTCAATTTTAAGATGAAAAATTAAAAATGGGCATGCTAACAACATCTCACAGTACAGTAAGCTGTTGTATCTACATATGCAACAGTACTGTCAGCAGTATACAATAGAGGCTGACCAGTACTGTCATTTTTCATCCAGTACGCGCAATAGTTCACAGAATGGTTAACTTATAATTTTGGAATAGGTATTGGTATTATGCCTTGGTAATGGATTAACTCTTTTCCACTCATGCAATTTCACATGTACAAGTTAGGAAAAAGGTAAGAATTAAATAATATAAATGTTGTGTTATATTTATATTAGTAACATTAAAATAAGGGTAAAGTATTTAATGTTTACTTTAAAAATATTTTAGAAATAATTCTGATGCCCATATAAAATTTCAAGTTAGCATGATGAAGATATTATTTTATTTATTACATAGTTAAAGTATCAGAGCTAATTGTTGCACCTGAACTGTAAGCATTTGTGATGTGAGGAAACTCATTGCACAAGTTACTAAATTAAAGGTAGTTTTGGCTAGGACCATTTTTGCTGTTAGGGGATGTGAAGGAGACTGCAAAAATTAACCTGAAACATGCACATCAGAGTTCCCAAAATTTCCTTCTTACTACCAAAAAAGGAAAATAAAAGCATCATCTGAAGATTTTTGTATTCACCTTCTGAACTGTTTCTGTATGATGTAAATGTTGCAAAATTCTAAAATGCTGCTCATGACAGGAGGTTTGATGAGCTCAGTATTGTAGAGTAGATTGGTATGGGGAGAAGAGACTGTTCAGGCTTTTTTTTTGTTAGTTTTTATGCTCACCCCATAAGCTTTACCATATTTTTTTAGAAACAAACTTGTTAGAATATAAATATAAAACCTCATTTCAATATATGAAAGGATGAAAGGATCTACCATGTAAGAAACTGTTTCATTTCCATCTTATATTTCTTTTCAGCCACAGGTCTGTACATTACTCTTATGCTCTTATGTTTAAAACACATTTTTTCCTTTTATTCTGTATTAGTATTGATGCCTAGTATTAATGAAGCAAAGTCACATAGCATACATTCAAATCTAAGTACTTGTTAGCTGACAGTGTGTTAATCTATTTTAGGATTTTTGTACAAATTGTAAATGTATATAAAAATTACCAAGAAAATTCTATCCGTTCCTCTCTCTAGGAGCCAGCAGATAAAGAATTTTTTTCTGTTAGAAGATACTTGATAGCAGTATACAGCTCATTATTAATAAACAATTCTAAGTTTGTTTTTTAATCTCAGAGACTACTCTTGTGTGAGACATTCGTCAGCTAATTGTCTGCACTGTATTAGCTGTGTGTCGTGGTTTAAACCCAGTCAGCAACCAAACACCACAGCCATTCGCTCATTCTCCCCCCGCAGTGGATGGGGGAGAGAATCTGAAGAGCAAAAGAAAGAAAACTCGTGGGTTGAGATAAGAACAGTTTAATAATTGAAATAATAGTAATAGTAATAGTAATAGTAATAGTAATAGTAATAGTAATAAATTGTAATGAAAAGTAAAACAAGAGAGAAAGAGAGAGAGGAACAAAACCCAGGAAAAACAAGTGGTGCAACTGCTCACCATCCACTGACCAACTCCCAGCAAGTCCCTGAGCAGCGATCGCTGCTCCCCAGCCAGCTCCCCCCAGTTTATATACTGAGCATGACATCATATGGTATGGAATATCCCTCTGGCCAGTTTGGATCAGCTGTCTTGGCTGTGCCCCCTCCCAGCTTCTTGTGCACCCGGCAGAACATGGGAAGCTGAAAAGTCCTTGACTTATGTAAGCATTACAACTACTTAACAACAACTAAAACATCAGTGTGTTATCAACCTTATTCTCATACTAAATCCAAAACACAGCACTATGCCAGCTACTAGGAAGAAAATTAACTCTATCCCAAGCCAAAACCAGGACACTGTGGTAGTGTTGTCTCTGCTTCATAAGATTAAGACATTAAAATGCTGTACAGATTTCAAAGCCTAATAATATCTTAGCAACAAATACAGCTAAATGGCATTGAAAAGATTGAATCTAGTTATAGAGTTCGATTTCACACTGAAAAATAAATTTATTTCCCTCTTTTTTACCCTAAAAGTAACACCTGTACATTATGGCTCCATATTGTTACACTAAAAAGTAATGTCAGTTCAATTTACACATTACCTTTGTTTACTGGAATTTATACTGCTATCTTTAGAACAGTGGTATACTAAATAACTTGCAAGGTGTGATTGTAGACTGTGACTGGCAGGGATTTACATTCATCTGAGTTTATGGGCTTGGCCTTCAAAATGGCTAGTGATTATTCTTGTGAGTCCTTCTAAAATATAGAGAAAGCAGTATATCCTTCACCAAGCAGCAATAAAATTGTAATCCTTCAGCAATCATCTTTAACCTCTGCCAAAGAAAAAAGCAAACTTGACAAGGCATTTGTGGCCCCCCAGGATCCTGTATCATAGGCTATAAAATATGAATCCAGACAAAACTGTTGATTTATGTTCTTTTAGTGGCTGTTGAAGATAGATAACTCTATTTGTATGTTTTACCTGCAAAATTATTGAGGTTTTTCCCCTGTAATGCAGGAAAAGAGACAAAGACTGGAATAACTAACTATTTTTGTTACTGTTAGAAAATGCTTCAATTGGGAGACAATATTTCTGTTAAATTTTACTTTAAATAAGGCTATAAGATCATATTTGACAGATATTCCAGTTTGGGATGCAACTATGGCTCCAGTAGATAAACAGCACAATTAACGTGACCAATAATGTCTTATAGAAGCAGATTTTCACCTTCTTAAACTTTTTCTTTCTAAATCCACCATATACAGGAAGGTAAGATATCCCCATAGTTTACAGCTATTACTTTCTCTTAACTATATCATTAGTTTCCTTAGATATGTCCATTTCTTTCAAACCTGATGAAGATTAAATGAGTTTTAAATGTTCAGTCATTGTCTTTACGGTCCTTCTGAAACAACAGCTTTATAGAAAAAAACCAATAAAACTCTGATTGCTTACTTTTTTTGCCTTGCCTAGAGACCTGTTTCAATCCAGTTTTATTCATTGTTTCCATTTCTATTTACTTTAGAATGATTTGATTGCTGGTTTTGAAAATGTGCATTTGTTTAGATTTAACTTTTTCTGATTTCATAATTGAGATTGTATTGTTCTTTTCAGTTAAAGCTTTGAGCACGTACTTGAGATGTAGTTTGGATTGTTTTTATGGATTTGTTCTTTAAAATTATTCAAAAAACATTAGTTCAAACACATTTCATTCCATGTGTGGGTTCTGAAATGCGTTTGCCTGATGCAAAATTTGCGGTATGTTATTTGTGGTTAAAGTGATGTGACTGTCACTGGGGCCAGATGGTGTTTCTTCAATTCAGTGGTTGAAGGAAAGTAACTTTAACAAGCAAGAGATTGAGATAATCAAGTCACCAGGATTTTGATTTTTCTAGGTAGTGGGATGGATGTTAGCTTTTAGAGTAGGAATACTGATTTTTTTTTGTCTTCTTACACTTTTCTTCTCTAAATGATACATTTTTAAATTATATTTCCTTAAAAAGTTTAGATTGTCTGTTCTAGACAGTGATAGGGGACACCAGATTATTTTCTGTTTGGAAGATTCTAGGCAAACATTGATTAAAATCTTACCTGTATAGGGTAATATCACTCTTTTCCATCTTATTTACCTGCAGAATTGTCAGGATTTTGCTCTGGAATTTAATGAACATAGTGCCCATCCCCACAGAGCTTTATCGTTGTATTATGTACATTAATATTTCATGTATCTTCCAAGTGAACTTATTAAATGTAGTTGTTTCCAGTTTTCTGTCACACTTTAATTAGTGGTATGGATATAAGAATTTACTCATGGCTAAGAAGGGCACCTTTAGCTCTCCATAAAAGCACTTATTTGTTAAATAAATTATTCAGTTAATGTTGTTTGGCCAAGTCTAGCCTAGACCATGCAGTTGTACAGAGGCTGCTGAAGTTTATTATTTCGTCTTCATGCTTCGAAAGCAAATGGCATGTTCTGAACTGTGGAAGTCCTAAACATGTTTTTGTACCTCCACATGGAAACTTTGGCAAAACATAACGTACTGAGTGCAAACTACGCAATTATATTACCAGGGTCCATGTTTTTACCTCCACTTCCACTTCCTCATTTTCCATAGAAGAGACAGTTGTTTGAACTGATCTTACAAAGTTTTTTATTGCATGTGCATTCTGCAAATGTGTTTTTAAAAAGAATATGTAAATCACCATCCATACAATCTGTTGGCTCATTTTGAGTCCTGGGATTTACCTATTTCATTTCATCATTCCAGAGATATGTATGTTTTCATATTAGTGCATACTTTTAAGTCATCTTTTTATTAGTATTTACAGGTGCCGGGTGCTCTGCATAGTGTGCAAGTATTATGGAAAATTACAGTAAATCAATAAAACAAAAAATTACTAGTTTTCTGGTGTTTTGCTATTGTTTCCAACATTACCAGTTACCTAGGAATACAGGTAATTTTTGTTTGACTAATTGGAAACATCTGAGCAGCTCTTTGTAAACATCAGTGGCTTTGTATCTCAACAGATATGTAGTGTAGCCTATATTCGTGATGTGTGGAAGACATTTTGCTGTCTTCAGATACTCCTAAGCTTCATACTTGCAATACTGAATTCCAACATAATCAATTATGTGATGAATGAGAAATGGAAAGATGTTTTGGTAGATAACTTGAGCCAGCTTGATGCAACTTTGCCATCATCTTATCACACCTCCCTTTTTCAAAATTCTTTGAAGGTTAACAGTGAAAGTAGTCTAGGAGTCATTTAAGAATAGTTATTCTATCATATGAATTTATAAATTGATAAAGAAAACACATTTAGATGTGGTTTTGAAATGGAATATCTTATAAAGTGTATATTTTAATTTTGAATTTTAAATCAGCACATACATGAATCATACCCATGTGGATGTTATGTTCCATAAAACTGGAAACAGTGATCTGTCAAAGCCAACAAACCAACTGCTATGGCTATTCCAGTTCATTAGCTACTGACTTGAAGAGCAGATGTTTGAATTCCTGTACCCTTCATGCTCTGGCTTAGACTAGGTCTTCTTAAATTACCTGACCTTACAGGAATATCTCAAGAACACAGAAACAAAATTCACATGATTGTTTAGGTTGGAAGGGACTTGAAATCATCCTGTCCAACACTCCTGCTCAAGCAGGGTCACACAGAGCATGTAGGACCATGTTCAGTCAGGTTTTGAATATCTGAAAGAGGCTCCAGTCCCTTACTCATCTTTGTGGCCTTTTGCTGAACTCACTCCTGTAAGTCCATATCTTCCTTGCACTGGGGAGCCCAGAACTGGATATATCACTCCAGATGTGGTCTCAACAGTGCAGAAGAGAGGGGGAAAATTACCTCCTCTGACCTGAAGGACAGTCTTGCCAGTAAAGACTGAGGTAAAGAAGGCACTGAGTATCTCAGCCTTTTCCGGGTCCTTTATCAGCAGATCGCCTTCCCCATTCAGCAGTGAGCCAACATTTTCCTAAGTCTTCCTTTTGCTGCTGATGTTCTTGTAGAATCCTTTCTTGTTGCCCTTCATGTGACTTGCCATAGTCAAGTACTTGGCTCTCCTAACTCTTTCCCTGCAAAATCAGACAGCAACTCTGTACTCCTCCTGGATCACCTGCCCGTGTTTCCATGCTTTATGCACTTCCTTTTTATGTCTGAGTTCAATTAGAAGCTCCTTGTTCACCCATGGAGGCCTCCTAGCTGCATTTGCTTGATTTCCTACTTGTTGGGATGGACCTTTCTTGAGCTTGTAGAAGGTGAGATTTGAATATCAACCAGGTCTCCTGGACCACTCTTCTCTCCAGGGCCATATCTCATGGGTTTTTTCCAAGCAGATCCCTGAAGAGACCAAAGTCTGTTCTCCGACGTCCAGGGTTGTGCTCCTGCTTTTTGCTTTGCTCCCTCCTCTTAGGATCCTGGATTCTACCACCTCATGATCACTGCAGCCAAGGCTGCTTCTGGCTTTCACATCTCCAACCAGTTCTTCCTTGTTTGTAAGTATCAGGTCCAGCAGAGCACCTGCACTTACTAACTCCTTGATCACCTGTGTCATGAGATTGTCAATGCCCTCTAGAAATCACCCAGATGGCTTGAGCCCTGCTGTATTGTCCCTCCAGCAGATACTTGGATGGTTAATAACTCTGCTTCTAGTCCAAAAATTCTGCCAAAAACTTTTGCATCTCTGTCTTAATTGGGTCATGACCAGATCAATTTCTTCATTCTATTATGAAAAAACTGTAGATCCCATTGGATTTGCTGATTTTTGTCTCCTCAACATGGATAAAGCCTAGCAGAATACACATACTAAATGGTATTTCTATGGTAAATACTTCCAGACTACTGTCTTATTAGTTCCATACAGTACATACTGACTTAAGAATTCTCTTCTTTCACCTTCTTTTTTTTAATGCAGTTATCCTCAACATAGATAATTCAATGAGCTTTTTATGCAGCTGTGTTAAGGGGAGGGTATAAGTGCCGTGTGTTTTGACCATGATTTTTTTTTCTTTTACCTTGAAGAATGTGATTTTTAAGAATGCAATTATGATTTTATTTTGATTTTTATAATTCTAAATTTTAAAATTTTTATAAAAATCTGGGTAGATTTATTCTCATATGAAATTGAATTTCCATCATTAACTAATTTTGGATGGTTTATGTCAAAGTGGCTCACCACAGACCAGCTCATAATATATGGATTCACAATACTTCCATCTTCCTTTTCATAGTATGTCATTCTACTTTTATCTCAGATAAAAGAGCTATATCACTATAGAAGTGACATCTGCTGTGTTTTCTTAATTAAGAAAATTAGGGAGCTGCAATAAATGTCATTTGAGTACCTGCAAGGATGTGTAGTCCAGAAGCTAAAACAACTGATGGAAAACAATGCGTTAAAGAAGGTTTAATCACTTCTGTTGCTAGGTGTGAGTTTTCTTCAGTCTCTTTCAAATACATTCAAATATCAATATAAATTTTTAAATGTGAACTGTAGCAACAGTTCAGTAATACTAAGTAGCATAGTACAGCACTGTCAGCTGCCTTTCCTGAAGTGGCAGGCGTCCGGACCTCTTCTCACAGTTGTGGTGATCAGCACCCTCCATCATACTGAACTGGACTCTGCATCACAGATGGAATTCTATGACCTACCTGAAACCACAGAGGTAACATAAGAAAAGCAAAGTATATTCACCGTATTTCTAAGACAAAGATATTGAAAAAATATGAGACTGTTGATTACTTATGTCATTTAAGAAAAATTCTAATAAGTTGTAAACACTCCATCTAACTTTACCTGCTTTCAAGTTAGGTATCTAGTCTAAATGAGTTTGTATAACTATGTGGATTTATGGCAAAAAATAAAAATTCATGCAGTACTCAGACTATTATTGCTCACTAGGCCTTTTTGCCATTCAGCTAAAAGCTGGCAGCTTGTCTTTACATTACATACTTCCATTGAAATATAGAGGTCAGTGTTTAAATGATGAACATTCTGAAAAGATAAAAGAATGGGCTTGCAAAACAAAATTGATTTCTTTCTCACAATCTTTTTCCCTATTGATAACCCATTCTTTCTGTTGCAATTACTGCAACTTCAAATCTACTTGAAAATTCAAGGTTCTGATGTTGTGAGACTTAATGATAAAAGGAATACATTTTATAAATATCTTTAGTACCGTGAAATATAATAGCCCAAACAGTGACAAAGATATTTGAATTTTAAACAAATTTATCTTTCTTAAGTCCTGCTAGTATGGTGCAGCTTCCAATCACCTGTTGAACATAGAATTTGAAAAATCAGATTTTGTTGGTAATTTTATGTAATCAAATTTTATGTCAAATCTGGCATTCTGTTAATTTAAATTCTGTCTGGGAGTAAATGCTTACTTTTAACTCAAAAAGATGCTCTGAACTTGAGCTTGAAATTGACATAGTAAATTCTTGTCTGCCCTTCAGTGTCCAGAAAAAAGAGGGCATAATTTAACCTCTATTCCTCAAGGTATCATCCACCAGAATTTAAGATTTTTACTTGATAGAATAAGAGATGCTACAGATGACTGTATTCCTTATAAGAAACAAGGATAGCTCTTATTTTTACCTATATTATTATCTGTTTTATGAATCATAGAATCATGGAATCATAGAATCTATGATTCTATATTATTATTTGTTTTAAGAATGTAACATACTTCATTTGTACTACCAATGCTGCTAAACAGTATTTATATTTATAAGCAAATTCAACTTAGCATAATAAAACAAAATCAAGTAACACACAAAAATCGTAGTAACTTTGGCAGTAGTTTATTTTGGATTGCATTTACCTTTGTAGGATGAACTAACTCATCCTAAAAGAAGACTGGTAAATCTTGTCCCATTTAGAGACTGTCAGTGTAACAACACATTATTTGAAAATCAGCACAAGAAATAAATTCTACCAATCTGTCATTTTGTTTGCACAAGTATAGTGTCCTAGGAATAGATTTATTCATAGTGTACATTGTACATACTATATGTAAGAAAAATTGTTGTGAGCTCCTTTCTTCAAGCCTGTGAGAACTGGAGACTTCAATAAAGTTGTTCCACTTCCTGGACAACATTTATATTGAAAATAGAGATATATATTTTGTTTCTTATTTTGCAATGTTATTTTGCTTGCCTGCAGGTATAACTGTCTCATAACTATGTAAACCAATTAATCATTCACCACAAAGACTTGAAGATTTAACTTTTCACTAATGTACAAGATATACGAAATGTCATGGTTTAATCCCAGCCAGTAACTGAGCACCACACAGCTGCTCGCTCACTCCCCCAGAGTGGGATGGGGGAGAGAATCGGAAGAGTGAAAGTGAGAAAACTCATGGGTTGAGACAAAGACAGTTTAATAAGTAAAGCAAAAGCCACGCACACAAGCAAAGCAAAACAAGGAATTCATTCACTACTTTCCATCAGCAGGCAGGTATTCAGCCATCTCCAGGAAAGCAGGGCCCCATCACGCATAACAGTTACTTGGGAAGACAAACGCCATTACTCCGAACGTCCCCCCCCTTCCTTCTTCTTCCCCCAGCTTTATATGCTGAGCATGATGACATGCTTTGGTCGCTTGGGGTCAGCTGTCCCATCTGTGTCCCCTCCCAACTTCTTGTGCAACCCTAGCCTACTCGCTGGTGGGATGGTGTGAGAAGCTGAAAAGGCCTTGACTCTGTGTAAGCACTACTCGGCAATAATAGAAGCAGCCCTGTATTATCAACACTGTTTTCAGCACAAATCCAAAACATAGCCTCATACTAACTACTATGATGAAAATTAACTCTATTCCAGCCAAAACCAGCACACAAAGAAATGTTTTATGATGGTGAGCAAAAAAAAGAAATACTTCTGAAGCCACTTCTGTCTTGTCAGTGATCATTTTGACATGAGTCAAGCTTTATATTTTGTATACCAACTGTCCCAGTGAGGGTGCCTGCATAGCCTAGTGGTAGAACAGAAATATTTTTTAATCTTTCCAGTGGTTAACGTGCATTCCTGGCCAATAATTTTGTTGCATTTCTGCCATTCTCCATCTCTAAAGTAGAGGACCATACTTGAAAATAATAATGAAGGTTGATATTCTCGGTTTTGACCATTATTTTTATTATGTCCTTTTTTCCTAAGATAAGTTAAACATCTCAGTAATACCCCTCATACCCTCAATTTCATTGCTGTCAATTATCAATTGTAAAGAAATACCAAGTGATTCAAGACAGCATATTTTCTTTGTATTTTTCCTACTAGAATTTAAATGGTAAAAGGAATAGGACTAATGAGGGATGCTTACAAACTTTGTCATATCAATATTCACATGTTTAAACAAGATCAGATATTTAATAAACATGGTAATCTCTACTGTATGTTCAGTATTTCATTGATACACATATTGCAAATATGTTGGTAATAAGATAACTGAATAGATTGTTAGTTTTTCATGCTATAACCTTCACAAAACATGACTAAAGTATTGTATAATTCAGAACATTCTAACACCTTCCTGTTTAGCAGCCCCTCTTATAAAAAGTGACATACATAATAGATAGTGTAATTTTCAGAATCAAAAATAACCAGAAAATCTCATTTTCCAAAGAAAGCCCTAGGATTAATTATCACATTAAAGAAACAATTTCAATACACTGTTGATAATTGCAATAGTTATTTATTACTTTCTTAGTGACTGATGTTGCTAATAGCAGTTATTAGTTTATGTGATTTTACTGACGCTTTATGTCACAATTCACTGGGTCTTCTAAAGACAATGAGCTGCAGATTCACCAGAATTAAGGTATACATTATAAAACATAATGAATGCACATTTCATTACCTTTTATTTTTAGATTTGGCCTTGTGTTGTAATTTTAAAATTCCAAGTTTTGAAGAATCTCTGTGTTTCCGTAAAGAAAATAGCAAGATTAAAGTTCTAATAGTCTGTATAACCCAATTGCTGTTATTTGGATACATCTGCTTTGAAAATTATATGATTTGCCTTTCAGTAATGTTACAGCTACATTTTTATTATATCATGGAAATTCTAAACTGCATTTAACCTAAATTTCCAGAATTTTGCTAAGCTCTTTAGAACTCCCCCTTCATGTATTAAAGGAGACGCTGCCTTTAATGGTGCATACTGATCCTTTCAAGTGAGCCATAGAGTCCTTTTTTTTCCTGTGTGCTGCATAAAGCATTGTATTCCAAGCACTGCTGATGAGATTGCTTACTCACTGCAATTTCTCTAGATAGATAGTTTCTGCTCCATGATCTCATGTGATTTTTTGTCTTCTTGTGACTGGGTGAGACTGCGCGAAACAGATAGTAAAGATTTCAAAATACTTGGCTGTTCCCTCTGTTCCAGGGAAGAAGCAGGATGCAGAGCCCTTCTGATCTGCTTGGAAGGAAGAACAATTCTTTCACATATATGATAGTACAAAGGGATTTCAGTACTACTGAAGAGACACTAGGTATTCTACATGAAACAATGCAGATATCTGTGACTTGAAGGAAAAAGGAGTCACTGGATTACAAAGGGAATAATAACTATTAAAATTCAAGATAATCTGGTATATTTTTTCCAATAGTCAATATTTTGATAGTTCCAATATTTATTTATTTATTTCTAAAGTATATAGAATTCTGCAAAATTCATTAGCTTGTTATCTGGTCACTCAGTGCTTCACATAGAGGGCTTTTCAGACAACTGTGTGGTTTCTGTTAGTTTGGCACAGCACATGGAAACATAGCAATAGAGTATATTGCCAAATAGCTTATGAAGGTGCCATGTTGTCTTCTTCCTAAGAAGTGATATAATAGTAAATGTTTACACTGTTGAGTATTTGTGAGTACTGAAACCAAAAAAACATATGTGAAAGTAAAGCAATTTTTTTAAATTCTCTTCCTCAAGCCTGTTGTTGCTTAAGTGGAAGATCAATACAGAAATAAAATTGATTCAATGTGCTTGTAAGAGTTCACAATTCTACAGGTTTGCTTTAGCTGAAAGCAATAGGAAGTGCTCTTTGCTCTGTGGATATTGAAAATCAGTAAAAATTAAAAAACAGTAGGCAGCTAGCCTTTGCACGAGTGTCCAAAAAAGGAATGGTGGAGGGAAGGGGAAGAAAATATATATCTCCCAACAAGCCAGGTTGGCTCTCTTTGATATATGTCATAAGCACCAGTAATTGTACAGGAATCAGAGGACAGGTCTCCACAAACAACAAAACAGGCAGTCATGTAGTCCAGACTGCTGTGGGGTTAGCTGGATTTTCTCCTCTGCTGAGTAGAAGGGAGCAGCTCTTCTTAGTCTAGGTGATCAGCTCCTAGATCAGCAGCAAACTTCTTACATGCTTTTAAAGAGTTTGGTTAATTTTAGCTTGTTACTTAGTTTGCACAGCTCTGAAGTGGTAATAGTACTTACCTATCTCAGAAAGCTGTTCAAAAGATTAAATGTATTTAGTGATCTGGAGACTCTCATATTACCACAGTTCTGATGGCAAGTTTAGTATTTAAACAGATTTTTAAAATGTGGCATTGAGATCCTGGTGCATGATCTGTATTTTGTACTATGCTCAGTCCAGCTCTGTGACCCAAAATCATCTCAGGACCTCAGGTATACTAACTTGGGACCCCTGTTTCATACAGTTCATTGGAAATCCTTTTTTCATCAGGGATGAGAGAAGGGAGAAACAGCGATGGTTATTCTGTGTTTTATTGTTATTATTTTAATTATTATAACCTTATTTTTTTTTAACTTCTTGCTTTCTAAATATATTTCAGGCGGATATTTAATATATAGTTTGCACATATGCAGAGAAGAGGAACAAAACAGGACATCAGACAGGTTGTTTCAAGACTAGCCAATTTAGATCTAGTTTTACATATTGGCAGTAAGAAAAATCGGTGCTGCAAATTTGAATCACTTGATTAAAGAGAGTATTGAGTAAAATTTACACATACATTTGTTAAATAGTCCTGCTTAGTAGTCAAGTTACAAAGAGAGACATGTAAGCTGCATCCTTCTGAAAATCTGAAAGAAACTCATTTAAGAAACACAACCAAGGAAGAAAGATATTTCTCTCCCTGTGACTGAAGTACATCAATTTTGTGATGAATTTATATTCTGGAATGTAGTTAATTCAGGTGGGAAAAGCTTTTTTATTCATCTCTCCACCACCTTGACTGTCCTTATTATTCTTTGCTTGTTCTTTGAAGCACACGTTGGCCTGGTTTTTTATTAGACCATAAACTGTCCATGAAACTTTCTTCTCTGCTTGCTCACCCTTGTGTACCACTTGCTTTTTGTCCCACTCTCTTTAGCTTTGTTGATCTATTTTCTATGTAGTTACTGATGCTGCTGTTACATCTGTGATCACCTTCATCCAAAGATGCTTTGTCATTTTGTGACCATTACTTGATCTTGTCCTTGACATGGCTGGAAATACAGAATTAAATAAATATACACTTGACTGGAGGCTGATGGAATTTTAAACTGTGGGTAAATGTAGCAGAAACTAGAGGGCAGACACCTTCACCAGAAACAGGTTGGGTGTGCAGATTTGTGCTAGTATTACATTAAGCAGTTCAAAACAAAGAAAGATATTTTAAAATAGTTAGGACTAGTTTTCAAGGGCATTGCTGTCATATTGATACGGACAAGGTTGTATAAGACGACACTTAGGTTTTCAGCTAATAAATTTATGTCCACATGTCAGTAGCTTAATCTAGCGGGGGCTGCAGGGCGGCCTCTGTGAGGAGAGGCCGGGGCTGCCCCGTGCCGGACACAGCCGGTTCCAGCCGGCTCCAACCCACCCCCCGCAGGGCACGGCTGAGCCCCCCAGCCAAGGTGGTGGACCCTCGTGGAAATGTATTTAAGGAAGGGCAAAACACCACACAGGCAGAGTGAGGAGTGAGGGGGAAAGAAAGAGAAACAATCTTGTGAGCACCAAGGTCAGAGAAGGAGGGGAGGAGGCGCTGCAGGCACCGGAGCAGAGATTCCCCTGCAGCCTGTGGAGACACCGTGCCAGAGCAGATACCCACACTGCAGCCCATGGCTGCAGCAAGTGGGTATTTCGTGAAGCAACAGCGGCACGTGGAGAGCCCACGCTGGAGCAGGGGAAACATGTGAGGAGGAAGGAGCAGCAGAGAGGAGCTGTTACGGACTGACCACAACTCCCCATTCCCCATCCTCCTCCTGCACTGCTTGGGGTGGGGAGATACAGGAGTAAAGTTGAGCCTGGAAGAAAGGGGGTTAGGGATAAGGTGTTTTAATTTTTGTCTTTGTGTTTCACGACCCAAATCTATTTAATTGGCAATAAATTAAATTAATTTTCCCCACATCAAGTCTGTTTTGCCCAGGATGGTAATTGGTAAGTGATCTCCCTGTCTTTACCTGGACCTGGGAGCTTTGTTATCTTATTCCCCCACCCCTGGCTGTCATGTTGAGGAGAGGGAGTGAGAGAGCGGCTGGCTGGGCATCTGGCAGCTGACCAAGGTCAACCCACCACAGAAGGAACTGTGAAGTGGCACAGAAAGTGATTTTTCTACATGCCTTGCATACATAGTTGTGTGGACAAAACTTCTTAATAAATATGTAACGTCTGTAGTTTATTTAAATTATAACTAGTGATGCCCTGTGTTGGATAAGGTTTTATTCTTCTGTTATTCAACAGAAGGTAAAGGTGAATATATTGTAGAATTCTTGTAGTCACATTATAAGTTAGCATATACTGAACGTAGAAAAGTAGTTAGTGTAGCACTACTGCTGCTATT
Organism: Calonectris borealis; assembly: GCF_964195595.1. Classification (NCBI taxonomy): domain Eukaryota; kingdom Metazoa; phylum Chordata; class Aves; order Procellariiformes; family Procellariidae; genus Calonectris; species Calonectris borealis. The sequence continues at coordinate 30,345,677 of NC_134314.1, read as the reverse complement.
GTCTTTCCAGAGGCATGAAAAACATCTGCTGCATTACAAGGTATTTCAGGATATAGTAACTATTTTAACATAGTTTGTAAACAGGTTTTCTGGGTCTGTGGAAACCCTGTGCTTTGCTATGAAATGCCGAAATTTTATATAAGGCCAAATCTGCATTTGAACTCACACTCCAAGTGAACTGTATTGAACAGACATGTAGTGTGGAGGTTTGGAGTACATGAAAATAAAATTCTTCTCCAGGCTGTGGACTGCCTTTTCTGGAGGCTTTGCTCAACTGCAGTATCATGTGTTTGCTGTATATTTCCCCATTTGGGGAAATGGTGCTTATATAACACCAGTTCACATCTGCGCCTTGGGATATGTGTCCCTGTGGTTTTTCTTCTACAGCTTGTATGCGGTTCGCAGTGCTGGGCAGCCTTTTGCATTGATGGTGGATATGACTTCCTACTGAATGGATGGGTTTTAGTGAGAACACCAGGAACTAGGATCTATACATTGTCACAGAAATTGTTTTATTCCCCCAACAGTTCGCATTGCCTTGTCAGAGCTGCCAGCACCTAGGGGACTAGTAGTAATGAAAGATGTGAATGTGGGAGCTATAGTGTGGCATGCTGTGTTGCTACTAAATTCTCAGCAGCTGTTCAAAACACCTTCAGAAAATACATTTTCTCTTGCATTTGCATGCATTTTATGTAAATCTGATAGGTGGTTTGGCCCCTGGGTTTTGTTCCCAGCACTGTCAGAAACAATCTTCTGCAACCTCTTTTGTTCACCCATCTGGAAAATAAAAGGATTATATTTGCCTGCCTTCTGGGGGAGGGTATAAGTTTTGCTCAATGGCAAATACTGTGAAACATACAAATCTAAACACCAGTCTGTGGCTGACATAAGATAAGGCATCATCTGACCATTTCTTTCCTTGGCTGAAGTAGATGAAAAACACTCTTCCTGAACCAGCCAAAGACGAAGGTGTTTATTATTAAGATTGTGAGTTCTTCCTTCATCTTTTACAGAAGAGAAGCACATATCACTTTGTTCTAGTGAACTTATTTGGATCAAATACATACCCCTATGATCCTTCTGTAGAGTAAAAATCTCTTACCCCAGATTTCTAACTGTATTTCAAATGTAGGTAGTGAATCTGGCACTTCTATCATACCACTTTGTAAACGGTGTTTCTTCAATTCCCATGTGGAGCAGCATGTACACAAGCAGTTTTTTTGAAAACATAAGGTGGAGATATGTAAGATAAAACAGGCTCACAGTGACACGTGAGTGGATTTTGCTGGTTGCCTGATGCAGACAATAATCTCAGCAACAGTCTATGCCAAATGTATATACATGGTTTTCAATTTTAGAACTCAGTGTGGTGATGCACTGAGGTTCTCCCAGCCAATGATGCAGTATTACTGGTCTTGCTAAATACCCAGTTCCTGCTGCAAGGGCTAGAAATGCTTTCTAAAGCCTATATCATTTCATCTGTTTCCTCTTAACCTCTTTAATCCTCAAATTTAAGCCAGCAAGTTTTTGGTTTTGGTTTTGTTTGGGTTTTTTTTCCAAAACACAGAGCACATCGTTAATAATAGGGAAATTCTCTATTTAATAATAGAGAAAAGTGGTAGACATCACCATTTGCTTTGTCTCTAATAAAAATTGCAAAAAGTCTTAAAAGTAATCCTATGGCATTCAAGTGTACACACGTTCCAACACATACAATATTCATTCATATTGAATGGCAAATGACTGTATATTATTGCATATGCTACATTTCAGCGTAAATTTTGAGCCAATATAACATCTGCAACATTTTATTTTCTTGTGAGTTTTACACTGATCAGCATCTTGTAGCTTTTGGAATTAATGTATCTCTTATTAAAGTCATCTTTGCTCAGAAAGGTATTGTCAGTCTTACTGGGCAGGCAATTGAAGACGAGGCTGTCTAACTTAGTCTGATTAGCTGTGAACTGCTGCAGAAATTCTGCTGATATGACTAAAAGTCATCTTTTGGGGGATTTGGTAATTTGGGTTTTAGTTGGATCAGATCTCTAATCACACTCCCTGAACAGCTGCATCAAGGTGTTATTGGGCACCATCCTTTTTGATAGCATCACAGTCTCAGATTGACTAAAACTGCCCTTATTAACAGTAGATTAAATATGAAATATTTTACCATTCAAGCAAGTACAACAGTCAGACCCAAAAAGAGGCCTAGATCTTGGAAAGTCCTCTCTCGTTCTTTATAACAGATTCTGTTGACTCTTACTGTGGCAAGTTAATGTGCAGAAGACAAACCTTATCCGAAGACAGTGGGTCCAACACCATCAGAATTAGTTCACTTCATACCCCTGTTTTGTGATTTAAAGCGATTTGACCATATAATTTTAATTACAGCTGATCATGTTTTCTTACAGGTTTGCAGCAAGGTTGTGGGATTTTTTTGGTAGTTTTTATGTTCTTGTTCATGTAGTACTAAATAGTGATTAAATGCAGAACACACATTTTTGCTCTCACTTAGAATTCCTTCTATGATGTTTTCTTTTTTTTTCTTTTTTTTTCTTTTTTTTTTTTTTTTTGTAAACTACTCAAAATCTACTTTAAGAGGACAGAGAAAGGGTACGATGTCATTTTTCTCAGTTATGAGCACAAAGACTGTTAAGTATGCCAAAGGTTGCCCACTTAATACAGAAGACCAAAGGGCCAAAACATTTACAGCTACATTAAGTAGGAAATGAAGCAGCAGAGAATTGTTCAGTTTAAATTCTGAGCTGCAAGAAGCTGGTATATCTCATCTCACCTTACACAAGTTCTTGAACTATACATAAACTAACATTTTGCCACCTGCAACTTTCACAGCATAGTGCTGCTGCACCTTCAGATGATGAAATAAATTAAATAGCCTAATAATCGGCAAAATTATAGGTACACATTCTATACTTTTCAAATCTCATTGCATACCTTTAAACAACAGAAAGACACAAATTCAGAGATTCTATTCCTCCAAACTGCATATTCAAACATTTGAGATCTTTTAGATGTCAGCAGCTGAGAGTATCCCTGCTCATTTTAATCCCAAATAATTGAGGGTAGTTTTCTATGGGATCCAAAGAACTTCTACAAAACTAGTGTGCTTTAAATCATTATGATGGATGGAGGACAAGTAGATTCTAAAATGTTGAGTTGATCAAAGATGAGTATTAAAAACTTTGCCTAATAGGCTTCTTATTCTCTCCTTTGCAGTTTTCCCTCTGAAAATAAGCATGCTGTCTATTTAAGTCAGTATAGAGTTGGTTTCTGATTCAAGCCGAGTAAGAGCTGTTTCTTCCCTACATACCAAAACTGTTACATCAACATTCAGCAGTGACAACAGAAGACAAACACAGAACTTCCTTTGCTCCCCCAACCCTTCCTGACTGAGAAAAGGGCAATAAAAGGAAGACAGTGAAAAGAAAATAAAGCTAATTAATCATGCAGTAGATTTTCCGTAATATATTCCCCACACAACTTTATTCTGTTTATCTGATTATATGCAGCACATATTACAGTTGAATCATCATCAGCATGCACCCAGTGGTTCATATGCCAGACACAGGTGTTTGGGCTGATTTTTTTCCTTCCTGACCAGACAGTAGCCTATTTTTGTTATTATTTTTTTAATTTGAAAAACAACCTAATAGCTGTTTACTGAAAGCAGTGGTAGGATTAGTTGATCTAATCCTGCTCACCATACCTTCCTGCTCACTCTCTTCCTCTGGCTCACAAATGAGAGGCAGATGCATAATAGGGGAATTTTTCCAGATTCATCATAAGCAAAGCGCTTAATATTGACTGAAGACAGATAAATATTTAACTGCTGCAATTTAATCAGTACAGTGGGTATTTTTTTTAAAAGCAAGCTGGGTTTAGATTGATTCTTCTTAATTTCTAGCAACTTCATATAGGAACGATTACTTAGTGAACATAATCATGACAATCACAGAACTTGCACTCATTACCTGACATATTTGGCATTCTTGGGACATGATCTTGGTAAGTCTTTTCATCTATCTTTGCTTCAGCTCCTTCCCTGATACAAGATTTGCAGAGATCTTGTTATTATAAAATTCATTAATAATCACAAAGTGCTGAGATGCATAGTTGAAGACTAAAATAATCTAAACAAATAGCTTATGTCTGATAGGTAAAGGTGTTTCCCGAAATACACTGCTATTCAGTTAAAACCGATTGACTTTGCTTTGACCTACTGCTGTCCTTTCTGTCTTTTCAACAAGGCTTTCATCATTGTCCCCCATAATACCCAGATGATATCCAGCTCAGCTAAGTGGGTGGAAAATTTGATGGTCAGCAGTGCATAGTCTAGCTGGCAGTCAGTTACTAGTGACGTCCCTTAGTGCTCAATACTGAGACCAGAGGAAACAATGAAGTAGTGCATTGGGTCCTTCAGAGGAAAAGAATTTTCCAGCACGGCCTCCTAGGGATTGCTTCATGGGCATGTCAGAAATATACTGCTATGAATGCTCTTCTGACCAGGTTAAAAATGTTTTTACTATACCACATTCTTTGAAATTATCCCTTTTTCCTTTCCTATTTAAGTTTGAAGGACAACTTTCTTCTCCAAACCTTGCAAATATACAGTATGTAGGCTGGGATATGTTGATATATTTAGTTCGATCATTTTTTAAAAAGCTCGGTTTGTTCTTGCTATTTTGGTGTTTAGAGCTTGAGAGAGTGACTTGAAATGAAAGACAACTGTTCTTTTTTTTCGCTTTCTAAAGCAAGACTTCTTTTTTTACAACCCATCTAATGAAACTCAACTACTGATCATTATTGAATCCTCTGAGTAAAATGACATCCACAATGTGATCATGTTACCATCCTTTTTTCTATAGTGGCCAGTATTCTTTTATCTATTGCGGTAAAATAAAACCATAAAATAACCTTTGGAGAAGTAATGCTGTAATGGGATCAGCTAGAATCATGGATACAAACATACAGAAAACAGCGCTGAAATGTAAAAATCAGTGTATAGTTTGGCTTTATGGTGGGCCATATTAAAAGAGTGTCTAATTTTAAGCTCCTGTTAGGACACTTAGGTGTTAGAGTGCCTAAAAATTGTCTATCCTTCAGGCTGATTCAGACAACTTCAGTGAGTTGTTTATTTTTTCTGTTGACTGCAGAGGCAGCCAGGCACCTCTGTGACAATGTGTCACTCCCATGTGTTGAGTTGCAGCATTTAGTATCGATTGGTAGGGACAGGACAGTGTATGGGACAGGCCTGACTCACCCATACATTATGGCGTTCCCTCCCTTTTGGGACACTGAACATTGACTCTCCCAGTACAGAAAAGAAGTTTAATAAAACCAGAGAGAATCTAGAAGCAGCTTGACTTCAGGCTAGTGAGATAGAATATATCTGTTATGTTTCCACTGCACTTCGTCTATATTATTCAGTGACCTTAATGACTTCGAAGTATGTCAGAAGTTCTTGGGCCAGTTGGTCCCCTTCACAGTGGTACAAGCTCAAGTTCATTCTTGTGTTTCTTCCTGTGACCCAGCAAATCATACATTCCTTTCTGTGTAGTGGTCTGCCTTCAGTGAGAAGGCTGGAAAGTGGTCCTACTCCATCTCAGCCCTTTCTAGTTTCCACCTGGATGACTAGGCCATTCTCTTGGAGTGTGCACTGTAACGCTTTAAGGTTGAAGACTAGACAGAGGGTCTCCTACTAACCAAATTCCCTAACCACAGGACTTTTTTTATAGAAAATGTGCTTCTGAACACCTGCCTTTTTTCACTACATTGTATACTTGTCTTAACACGATGTGTTTATTATGCATACTTTACAGATCATGCTCATTAAGGGAATGAGGAAAGGGTTTGAGCACCTTACTGTCTATCTGTAAGCCATAGGGGACCCTAGGAAGAAATTAAACAATGAGGTGCTCAGGGTAGCAGCATCTGGAACATGTGTGTGGTTACATTCTGAAGGATCTTTCTGTGGCGCCATCTTGAGCAATCTTCTTAGCTCACCTTCCTGTGAGCAGGGGAGTTAGACGAGACCATCTCCAGAGGTCCCTTCCAACCTCAATTCTGTGATTATGTGATTGTGAGGCAGAAAGGAGGTCCTGTCAGCCTTTGGGTCTCAGAATAAAATATAGATGCCTAACTTACACTGTTGATCCTGGAGAGTATGTGTCAAAATGCGTTTTGGTTTTGTTTTTCCAAACCTACGTTTTCCAAAGCTTGCTTACACATGGGGTTAAATGTTTTGCATACTGCATATTTCAAAGCTCTTCAGTAGTTTGTATGTGTTTTTATTTAAATCGATATTTTCCTTTTACTTTTCTATCAGACTTGGGCTCTGAGGAATTCAGTCTGTTTTATCCCTGTCCCTGGAACTATGGGTTATGTGCAGGTGGATCTCCGACATCACCTAGCCTACCCTTCGTCTGCTGTTGGTTTACAGTTTGACACAGGACAAGTCATTTCACTTCTTTGACAAATGGAAGGATTAACAATGAGCTTATTAATAGGGCTGTTGCAAAGATTAGTTACCTAGTAAGTCCTCAGGCCACTCTGCAAATTTTAATATGCTTTTACAAAACAGACTTTTTCTCTAAATGGACTGCCTAATTGCTCTATATGTCACTGTATTTTCACACTCATATGCACAGTGTCACAAGGACAGCCTCATGCTGCCTGCATTCTCCACCAGTTTGTCAAAATGCAGCCATGGTGCTGAGACGTGAGGATCAGCTTGTGGCTTCCCCTACCTTTAGTGCTTTCTGCCTGCACACTGCACACCAGATTTCATCTTGATGTGCTTGATTGATTAGTGTGGGTGTGGTTATGCCAGGAAAAGGGATACCTCACTTAATTCAATGCTTATTTTATTAACTAAGATTAAGAAATCAATAATAATTAAAATTAGACAGGCAAGAATACCAAACAAAGCACTACTTAAACAACATCAGTACCTAGTAACAACGCAACACGTACACGTCTCACTCAGGTGTGACCTGGTACAGCTGCCTGCTGTCTGCAGCCCATGACAGCTGCAGCAGGGAGGCCGTGCACTATGCTAATCATCATCCTGGCAGGGCCCTGAACTCATCCCCCCTCCTGGGGTCTGGCCGCCAGGGCTAGCTCAGAGCCCACACTCTGAAGGACACCCTTCCCACTGGGGACTGTGGGCAAGTACTCCCAGACAGTGCTGTGATGTAAACACAGCCAGGCCTAATCCCAGTCCACTAGGAGTTGCTGCCAGCTGAGGATCCACCACTGTGCCTGGCCTGAGCTGCTGCCTGACCACCCACCAGCTGTGCCTGTTCTTGGCCACGTACCCACCAATTCAGGTCCCAACCTCAATCCCAATCCGTGGGCTGACCTCCCAGCTAAACTCAGCGTGGGCCCATGTTCTGCACCAGGAGGTGCTGTTTTGATATGATCCCAGTAAGAAAGGCACTCAGAATCTCTAAAGTGTCATTTAAAATGCTATTTATTAGGGCCAACACTATAAAGAAGAAGAGGATAGAACAGGCATCTTACACCCCTTCAGATGCTGGTAACCCAGGTTGTGCAGCATCTAATGGGTCTCTGATCAGACCACAGAGCTCAGTGCAGATCACATCTGTGAAACGGTTACCCCATTTTGATCACTCGAACTATTATTGGATTTTCTTACAAGAAAACAACTCTGTTCATCATTTCTAGAGCTGCTCTGCTCCTGGCTGGGGTGGTGGGACAGGCCCTGGCTGCCAGACCCTGTCCTGCCACCCCAGGGAGCCCCTGTGGCTCCTGACAACCCTTGAGGGAGCAGCTGGCCCACACTGTGTCCCGACTGGTCAAGTTCAGAATATAACACTTGGTCTACCTTGTCCTAGGTCCAGCAATGAGATCAAGGCTCCAGTACTTCTTCCCATGAGGCAGTACAAGTTGGACCTATTGGTGGTGGCTCCTCTAGGGTCTTCAGAGCATCTTTTCTCCCACCAAAGTTTGCATAGTACCATGGTGGGTTTACATAAACCATCTCCTGGTCTGAGCATTATGTGGTCGCTCAGTCAAGTATTAATTTCAGTGATTTCCTCCAGTCATCCCTTTCGTCTCCTGTTGCTGGTTCCTTCCTCCTGTTACTTTCGATATCAGTCTCCAGGCAAAGTTATTTACTTCTTCATGTTACTTTTGTGTCACTGCTATAACTAATCTCTGGGCAAATATGATTGACTGTTCCCCACCGATCACGCTTAGTCACCCACTTCCTTACAACTAATAGCCATGAACACTTCTGCATAACATTTTTCTCTGACAAGTTTGTGGTGACCAAGGAGGACCATCCAGGCCCTCTCACACAGTAAGACCCCAAAAAAATCCAGCCTTTATGAATAATCCTGTTTAGTTTGATGAATGCTGACGGATGACACTGAGTGTCACCTGAATAAAAAGATTTAGTATTAGCTTTGGTTATTTCGTAATTAACGGTTAAACTATCTCAAACCAACGGTTTCAGCAGTTACTGGACCTGTCTTCTGTGTGTGTATTTTTCTCCCTGTGATATTTGTCTGTTACGAGCTATTCTCCTATATAGATGTTGGAGGATTCAGGCTTTCAAAGTGCTTCTTATGTTTCAGTACATAAAGGTAATGTTTGTGATATGCCTTGTTATGACAAATATGGTATTTTATATGTTTATGAATGCAGTCATTTGTTTTGTAGTTCCCCAAAACTTCATAATATATTTTTTACCAAAAAGACAGGCAGTCCAAATATTTTCACGTTCTTATTTTTTCACTGAAAGTGTGATTTACTGCTAAATAGACCAATTTAAGGGTAAGATCAAACCAAACGGGATTTATTCCTGATGTGGGAACAAATCTGAATAAATTCACACTTCCAGGTGGGAACTTTGTGATTTCACATTATTTAATAGGATAGTTAAATTGACTCTGATTTAGTTTGTGTGTATAATGTACACTGTTGCAAATAGAGACAGCTTAATCTGAAATGAATTTTTGTCAGTTAGAAATATTTATTCAGATAAATTGAAACTTTATTCAGTGCTTGAATTTTTACCTAAAGTATCTACATGGTTAATAGCACTAAGCATCCCTTTGAAATGAAAGAGTTAATCTCAGGGTTTTTCCTTGTAGTGAAATATTTTCTAATATTTCCAAATTCAATTTGTGTGTATTTGCATTCATAATATTTAAGTGAAAAAGTGGACATCAAAACAAAGAAATAAAGCACCTCATCTGTAAAGAAAACCAGATTGTACATGCACAGCAAGAGTCATTGTAGTGTTTGTTTACACTTCCAAAATTTCCTTAACAACTTACATTCATAAAATATAATCTTTTTAAAAGGCCACTGTCCTACATAAGATTTTGTCTACCCATGAAGAAATGTAGCACATTTCATATCATACAAGATTGCTCTTTTCCATCAACACCTCATACTTTCTATTTCTAAAATCTAATGAAAGTAATCTATCTTGTTTAAAAAACAGAAAACTTAATAAAGGGTGGCCTATGAACACACATTTACTCATACAAGCTAAATGTATTATATTTACCTTATTTTTCTTTTTTTTGCAGTTAATATTCATGAGTCTTGTGCAGTAGTTATTTTCCAAATAATACACTTCAGCTCAAATATACATCACTAATCAAAGTGACTGAAAAAACCAGGTGAGACATTTGTAATACATTATAAAATGTACATCTGGCTATTTAAGTAGTCTCTCTTGAAGCATATCCAATTGACATTATAATCTATCTCTTACCTTTTTATATTCAAATAGGGAATAAGCATTATGATCCTGTACTTTCATGTATGTTTAAGAGTAGCTTTAAAGAAGATTGCAGCTAAAATGTGTATAAACATATCACCATAAAGCAGTCTCTTTTTTTCTTTTTTTTTTTTTTAAACGGTTGGTTATAGCTTAGCAAAATGTTCTTAGCTGTTCATGTTGGATGCTGTGATTTGGACAGCTTCAAGTACAAAGTATATATGAAAATATTATAAGAATCTTAATTTCTTTGACATAGCAGTAGCAAAGCTCATACTTTTTTGATGTTAGGGAGAAACACAGCATATGTGTTATCATAAGCAGACTGCAACAAAATAGCTAATGACTCTGGTCCAGATAAAGGTGAGTGGATCCCTTTAATCAGTTTAGATGACAACAGTAAAATTCAAGTTCTGTGCAATTCTGTATTTATGTATGTATTCTGAAAGCACAGACCTGTTCCATCTGCTCCTTTGTGTGTTCAAAGAAATAAGTATCAGTCAAGAAACAGTTTTTCAAAAATGCAATTAGCTGATTGCATTGCCTGGCAGTTAAGCTTCACAAATCAATAAATCTTAAGTCTGGTAAGTGGGTGTGTCATTTAACATTTCTGCCTTGTATTATTGACTTCAGATGAGTTGCTCATGCTTTGTGAAAGTAGATTTGTACTATGCCCAGCACTTTTAGTAGCACTGCTACCTCTCATTTATCCAAAATCAGAGTTATTCTTTACATGTGTTGAAGAGGGCCTGAAGGGATTATGATAGCAAGGATTTACCTCCTTTCTTACTGATGGTGTCAAAACGAGAGACAAAATGTTGGTGAGGGTTGGAGGCACAGAGATGATTCTCTTAACTGGTGTTACAGCTTACTAAGCAAGATCAGTTATTCATTCCCAGTTTCATCTGAGCTACAGATGGTGTATTACCCTTCTGCAGTATACTCTGCAGGTCTGCTTGGCCCTTTCATAGAATCATAGAATCATTAAGGTTGGAAAAGACCTCTAAGATCATCAAGTCATTGTTTATGACAGTATAAGAAGTAATGCTTACCACAAATAAAATGCTAGTGATAATTCTTGTCATACATAGAAAACTATTTTTTAGCAATAACATATATTTCCACCTTCAATAAGACTAAAATAATAATTTGCTAAATTAAGCAGTACAGTGGAGAGCTCAATATCCTATTTTAAGAGGCTGTCCTGGGCTCCATATGCCCTGAATCACATTCTCTTGCTGTATTTTCAGTTGATGTTAATGTAATTCAACTGAATTAGGCATTCTTACACCTTTATAGAAGAATTGAGAGGATATAGGTGCTTCAGCTGTTGTTCCTGAATTATAACGGAGATTAGGTGTCTGCCTTTTCCTTTTTTCTTACTAGGATGCTTCTGAGAATGTGAAGAAGCAAAATACTTGAATGTCATCAGCAAAGCCCAAGAATAAGCTGTCTGAATATCACTATGAGAAGCAGACACATAAAGTTTTCCTAGGTCTCAATTGGGGCAATGTAAGAGTAGCTCCAAGGTCCAAAGACTTAAGGTAACAAAGGATTAGAAGACATGAGCCTTAAAGACTCTGAAACCAAAATACCAATTTTTTTTTTTTTTAATTGATACTTAAATGCATAAAACTGAAATACCAGCAGGATGTCTATTGGTCATGAGTATTAGCAAAGATGCCAACCTCAACTTCAGGGTTTGCACTAGTTGGCAATAGAAGGATTTTGTTCTTTAGAGTCTCCCCAGAATTTCCAGTATAAGTATAAAAATTGTCCCTTCTCTTGGCATTCAAGTTAAAGAGTCATTTTCTCATTAACCAGGTTGCTTAACTTATTTTTCTCCTAGTTTTTCCATGTAGAGGGGAGGTAGCAGTTCATCTTAGAACATCAGAGTATGCAAAGGAAAATTAATTAGTACTGCCTGGTAGAAGCAATATATGTTACTCATTATTGTATTTCTTTTGTCTGTAATACGTGAGAAAATAGAAGATTCTCAATTGGAGATCATTGCAGTATTGCATTGTTATCTGTACAACAGATAACATTGTTATCTGTATGCTGATACAGTTTTATTCATGTGTCAGGTGGCTTCCTAATTTTCATTCATAGAATCAGATTTATGTGAGACACTAAATGGAAGACTATGTCTGAAGGTGGCTCAACATAATCATTCATTCCTATATCCTAGTGCAATACTAAGCTCCTGCTAACACCAGAAGAGTCACTATGCTGCTGGGAGTGATAGCCCTCCTCAGGGAGGAGGAGACATAATTGGCAGGACATTACCTACTCTGTATCTTTGTGAGCACATTTCCAAAACTTTTTTGAGGTATCTTGCTGGTGAGGTTTTAGGACAATTCAACCCTGTCGTGGTTTAACCTGGCAGGCAGCCAAATACCATGCAGCCGCTCACTCACTCCCCCCGCCCCCCCGTCAGTGGGATGGGGAGAGAATCGGAAGGGTAAGAGTGAGAAAAACTCATGGGTTGAGATAAAGACAGTTTAATAGAACAGAAAAAGGGAAAATAATAATAATAGAATATACAAAATGAGTGATGCACAATGCAATTGCTCACCACCCGCGCTGACCGATAACCAAGTAGCGATCGGTACTTCCTGGATCACGCCTACCATTCATATACTGAGCATGACGTCACATGGTATGGAATACCCCATTAGCCAGCTGGGCTGGCTGTCCTGATTATGTTCCCTCCCACCTTGTGTACCTAGTTCAGTCAGTAAGCATGGCAGCTGTCCTTGGATTAGGAGGGCACTTAGCAACAACTGAAAACATCAGTGTGTTATCAACATTCTCCTCATACTAAATCCAAACCACAGCACTAGGAAGAAATTTAACCCTATCTGAGCCGAAACCAGGACAAACCGTCAACATTTGTTTGAATTTACCTTTTTCATTATTGTCTTGAGTGGAATTTCCCCCCCTCAAAATATGATATTTTGGACATCTTATTCTTTTCCTTTATTCTTTTCTTTGTTCTGTTTTAACCATTCTAACAAGCACAATTTATGTATATACAGAAAAATTCTTACCATTGTAGGCAAATTGTTATAAACATGTTGTAGGTAAACATTGGTTGCTGTCAGAAATGTATGTACACATGTATTTTCTTCAAACTTTGTATCTCGTAGCCATTTCATATGAGACTATTGCTTCTATACATATATACACTGATTTCTCATTTTTCTTTATTTTCACCAATACTTTCATATGCATGAGATTCAATTAGCTGGTAGGTAGATACATGATTTAACAAAGAGTTTTAAGATGTGATATTACAGTCTGCAATGCAACAATGTAGACGGTATCCAAACAGTTTTTGAAATGTGAGGTTTTACCAGGTGCTCTGTTTCATATTTTCCCAGACCTACAACAATGTTTATTTGCTCACCAGGAGATAATACCGAATGTTTCTTATATAGATTTATACTCTGCTTCTATTGTTGTTAATGTTTTCTAAATGGAAACATGATCCAACACTCTTTTTTCAGTGTGTTCAAAAGCACTGTAACTACAAGTGATTTTGTACTTGAAGAGAATGATATGGCTGATAATGGAAAGATCTCTGCTTGGTAAAGTCTTGTACTTTTGTAGAGTATTCTTCTTGTAAAGTTAGTGTTCTGCTGCTCAATGCAATCAAATTTAAGCTTCAATTTATTCATTGTTTAGCAGAAGTCTCCCAACTCAGCCTTCATCAATATAATATTGCATTGTTGCATTTGATTACTATTGACTTTTTCAGTCATTGTTTATGACAGCATAAGAAGTAATGCTTACCACAAATAAAATGCTAGTACTTTCCTCTAGGGGAACTAAATTAGGTGATTTTCTTCCCCTAGAGGAAAGCATATTACTTTTGAGATAATAGATCAGTGTTAGGGAGCTTATTTGCTATTTTGTTGTTAGCATTCTTGTAGTGAATATCTGATGTTGGTAATACCATACATCACTTAGGCAAAATCAAAACAGCTGAAGAAGAGAAACCATCTGCACTTAAGGGAAGAACAGGTCAAAACCTATTGTGTAATGACTCTTCATATAAAAGGTTTCACTCTTTTCACATCAGAATATTCTTTCAGTGAAGATTATAGTTGAAATTCCCTCATTTTTTCCATATGTCTTCCACACTTTTTATTAGGTGTTGCATAGGTTTTAACTGGAGGTTTTTAACTGAAGGATGAAGCAAACTTTCATTTCTGTCGTTACATAATTTTCCTAAAATTGCTTGAATGCAATTACAGCTATATCAAAAATCAGTGAATGAGAGAAGCCAAATTAGAGGGTAAGAATGAGCTGTGCAGAGGACTGCAAGTACTTTCCCTGAGGAATGTTCATCTCTGGAGCTCCAAAGAGTAGAAGAGTCTTTCTCTTTTGTATAATGCAGGCTCAAAGAAAAGTTAGAGGTAGCCATAATGAAAATTAAAACAGCCTTGTTCAGGTGCAGCGAATACCCAGTTGGTACATGAATCTGGGCCAATGCTGTCAGAAACAGGAGAAAGCAATGGTATTCAGTCTTGAAGGTGGATTACTAGGTTTAAAAACACAGGTTTTTATCAGCAGAAAAAAATGGTGGTTCCATGAATTCATCTAACAGAAAAAAGCCCATAACAATACACAAAGAAGCCTATTATGATCCAACAAAGAACAGTCAGAACATAAGCACAAGTGCAGTACGTACTCTCTGTCCTTCTAAGTAAGAACAGGTTGTCCTAAAACTCAGATTAGAAGGTTTTCGTAGGAGTTGGTGCCTACTGTCAGGATGAATTCTGTAACAATATATTCTTCCAATACTGTCATGGTCATGAATAATGATAACAATAACTACCGTAATGATGATGATAACAACGATCAAATTTTGTTGTAGTTCAAAACTCTGCGTAAATGTTAATGCTAATTCTTCCAGTATCCTTGTGCTATTCCCATTTTTGCATGTGTGAAATGGAGATTTCACAGTCTCTCGGTCTGTTGTCACAGTACACTGATGTATTGTGTTTACACCAGTGTAGTCCCTGTGAAGCCAGTGGAATTGCAGAGATATGATTAAGAACAGAATTTACACTTTCCTGTTAGGAGTCAGTCTGAGAACAGATATCTTTAAAGTCATGATTCATAAAATACATATGTTGAAGAAAAGCATTCTATTGAAGTAAATGATCCTTGGTTGCATGCTGCCTCTAGTATACTCAGTGATATATGCAACAGGAAGAGTCCCATTAACCAATCTACTAAAGGAGCATATACTTGACTATTGGACTGGCAGAGCTGGAGTAAGTGAGGCATGAAGCAAGCTAAGTAGAACCTAGCATAAACAGCACCTGTTTCACCTAAAGTAGATATTACCATTTTCAGCTAGTAATGTGCTTGTACACAAACATGAATTTCTGGGGTTTTTTTAGATTCTATATAACGTGTGAAAAACTGTATGCCAACACTAAGTAAAGAAATTGCATCTTCTGTGCAAGATAGACAACATTAGGCAAGATAAAGTGTATTTGTCTCCTTACACTATCCAATTCTACTGGTATCTCCACAGCAAAAGAGGAAAGATACAGTTTGAAGGTGAATAAAAGCATTTTCCTTTCTTTCCTTTTATTCAGCACTCTCTAGAAAGACGTTTTTTCTTAAGTAGGTAACATTAGACTTGTGTATAATAGAATCTAGTCCTATATAAATTCAGAAACACTGATTGTTGCAGTCACTACTACTATAATCTTGTTGTTTGTCTTAATAGACAAACTGAGACCTGTTCTACTCTTTCTTTACTTTGTAGATGGGCTCAGTTATCTGAAAGACTGGAAATGTCATATTAATTTTAAGATCACTTTTTTACAAATTTTTCAGTGTTAACATTACTTCACTGAATCATATGTAATTCTTCTGGTGAAATTATTAGAATTACAGAATTGTAGGGCTGCAAGACATCTTAGGTGGTCACCTAGTTTACACCACTGATTTAGTAGGGCACGCTTATGCCATATTCATCATACCTGTAAATTAAATGCTTATGCCATTTCTGACAGATGTTTGTCTAACCTGTCCTTAAAAACCTCCCGTGAGGGAGCCTGTACAAACCCGTGCAATCTCATTATCCATACTGTTAGAGAGATTTTTTATAATGTCTGACATGGAGACAAATGAAAGATTACTTATTTTTTGTTTGTAACAGCCGCCTTCTTGCTTGGAGATTATATTGTGCATCTGATTTGGCTTCTCTTCTTCAGCTGTTTTGATTTTGCCTAAGTGATGTATGGTATTACCAACATCAGATATTCACTGCAAGAATGCTAACAACTGAAGGATATATCTTGGATTTGATAAACCTGGATTTAAACTTATCTTGCAGGTCACTTTTCCAGATCTCCAGTGGTTCTTGAAGCACTTTTCTAGTCTTGATTCTCTTGGCCCACGTATTCTTCAATGTGATGTACCATTTGAAGGCTATTAGCATGCCTTATTGTCCTGGTTTCAGCTGGGATAGAGTTAAATTTCTTCCTAGTGCTGTATTTTGGATTTAGAATGAGAAGAATGTTGATAACACACTGATGTTTTCAGTTGTTGCTAAGTCCCTGTCAAGGACAGCTTCCATGCTCTACCAAGCAGAGGCTGGGAGGCAGCATAGCTGGGACATCTGGCGCAGCTGGCCAGCGGGGTATTCCATACCATGTGATGCCATGCTCAATATATGAATGGTAGGCGTGTTCCAGGAAGTAGCAATCGTTACTCGGTTATCGGTCAGCGCGGGTGGTGAGCAACTGCATTGTGCATCGCTCATTTTGTATATTCTATCATTATCATTATTTTCCCTTTTTCTGTTCTATTAAACTGTCTTTATCTCAACCCATGAGTTTTTCTCACTCTTACCCTTCTGATTCTCTCCCTGTCCCACCGGGGACGGGTGAAGTGAGCGAGCGGCTGCATAGGGTTTGGTTGCCTGCCAGATTAAACCACGGCACTTATGGAACAGCAACAATAGAAATGAGGGAATGTAGGTACCAAATACCTTGATGATAGTAAAGGAAGAGAAGATCAGAGATTAGTGACAATTAGTGACAGAGATTGAGCAAAACTCCTGCTGATTAATCAAGTGAGTCGTTAAGAAATATGACATCATTCATTGTCCTTATCTTGGAAGAAAGCAGAAAAATGCTTTACGTGTCCGTTGTCTCTATACCTATCTATTCATCCCATTATTGTGCTTACCTTTTCTGTAAAAGGATGAAATTATTGACTTATTTTCAGCTTGTCATCTATTCTTAAGGATCTTTACTGTGGAACTGTTATCAGCTGTATAACTGTTTTAAGTTCTAGGAGCTTTCGAAATCCACTGTGAAGTATGTTTTGCTTATAATTATTATGCCATATTAAGCACTGGGTTCATTATGTTAATAATAGATTAATTATTACTAGATTATGTGAAGGCACATGACAACAAGCCTAGCAAAACACTCACTTAAAAACTAACTGGAAGAAAGCTGATGATTTGCATCAAGCTAATTTCTGGTGAATCTTTATTATATTAATTTGTCTCTAAATCAAAGAAAATGTCATGGGAACAGAAAAGTAGAATAAATAAACTTTTTTTTTTTAAATACCTTTCAACATGAAAAAAAGGTTATGTGCAATAAAATAATGGGAAAAAGTCAGTGTCAGACTGACTAATCTTTTCATACCAAAACTGGGTAGAATGGAAGCACACATGTGGTAAACAAGTTTGAAATTTAGTGGGTTTGCCTTGATAGTATTTAAAATATATTCTCACAGTATGTTAATAATGGAAAACCAAGAAATGTTCTTCTCTTATGGATACTTCATTTCTTATAGCTTGATATATGTATGACTGGAGAAGGCTCAGCAATTTTAACGTGAGAGCCACATAAGGATGCTATTATTCTTCCTGGATTAATCAGAACTGGGGATGAGCTGGCCATATTTTTCTCTCTTGTGTTAATGCGAGTCCATTGACATGCATTACACTTTGTTAGAATTTTGCCTGCTCTCAGAAAGCCCAGCAAGTACTGCGATGGCAGTTTCAAAGTCAGAATTTTGACAAATGGCACTCTCCAAATGGACAGCAAATTATGCTAGTTGAAAGTCTACTAAGAAAGAAAAGGCAAATAGTACCTTTTTAATGTCAAACTCTGTATTATCTTTATAGGAAGTGTATAAAATATCTGTAAGAAAGATTTGAAATGGTAACATAACACCAGTTTTATTAATATGGTAAGATTTTTGTTAAGAAAATGATGACCTCCTGCAATATGGAAAATCACATGGGGAGCTATAAGGTTTTCTGTTTCTTGTTGCTTTTCTCATTCAGACATGTAAATTTGAAGATTTTTTAAAAGACCTATGTGGAAAAAATGGGGGAAAAGGAGGCATTTAGTAAAAAAATTATTATATTACTGTGCAAATCACTCTGTGTGATTTACACTAGAACACAGGAATTCCAGTGTAAATATCATATGTACGGTTCAGTTCAAACTTCCTCATACATTTTGAAGTTGACTGAAATGTTTGTTATTTCCCACAGATAAATCCAAAAGTCTGGCAGAAAATCAAGTGTGTTCTGTGGATAAAACAACCCTCTCAATGGATTTGTAATAAAATGCAAATAAGAAATATTTAATTTAAAAGGAATTTGATGTTGAAAGTGGTGCCTAAGACTGGTATTTCCATAAAACTGTGTATCTGTGTTCAAACAATAGCTAGATTGTTCCTTTTTTTTTGTTTAATTGGTTGCAACCACAATGAAGAAAGAGAAAATGGAGTGTTTGGAAGACTTTCAAAGTCAAAGTATAATGTAACTGGATTGATGCTCTAAAAACTCAGTTTTCAGGTTTTTTTTAAGCAGTCCTTTTTGTAACTCTTTTCATTGAAAACAATAAGTATTATTTTGCAACAATGCAATATGGAGCACTTAGGAACAAATTGAGCTGAAGATAGAGCGCTATGTATAATAGTACAAAAAAACTCCAGTTCAGTCTGAAATATTCTTCCTTTTCTGCAGTAGCCAGTAACAGGACCTCTAATGTCCTTTTGAATCAAGAAGAATAAATGTGGTACTGCAGGACCCACTATGCCATACGAATGTAACAAGCTATATAAGGCATAGAGATAGACAAGAAATATCATTTGTATCCTAGCTATAGTACCCTTATTATTGAGTACCAATATATCAGAGCAACTGCTTATATTCAAAAGACAGGCTAGACACCCAAAAATATTCATGCGCATTACTATGTCCACTCTTATGTATGTTAATTGGCTATCTTTAAGGGCTCACTCTCTCAAATTTCTTCACCTTTGTGTATTTTTCTAAGTTCTTATTTTCTTACATATTCTAGTAAAACTGATCAAGGAATAAGGGAGGAATTTAAGTACAAATAGCAGAATCTATTTTTTATCATCATTAGGAGGAACAGCCTTTGATGTGTGGATATGAGAAGGTGTCAGCAATGTAATGTTCAGTGTAATGCTGCTAAAGACTGTTAACTGTTTTTCTTCACATAGTGAGGAACAACTCTTGAATCTTACACAAATACCAGAGACTCTAAGGCCCAATTAAGAAAACACTGGAAATAAACCATCAGCAAACTGTCGGATTTTCTGCCCCATTAGAAGAGCCTGTAATAGCTAGGGTTTCTTTTCCCCTCCAAACCCAGACCTCTGACAACTAGTCATAGAATCATAGAATATCTCAAGTTGGAAGGAACTCATAAGGATCATCGAGTCCAACCCCCTGCTCCTCGCAGAACTACCTAAAACTAAACCGTATGACTAAGAGCGTCCAGACACTCCCTGAACTCTGACAGGCTTGGTGCCATGACCACTTCCCTGGGGAGCCTGTTCCAGTGAGCGACCACCCTCTCAGTGAAGAACCTTTCTCTAATGTCCAATCTGAACTTCCTGTGATGCAGCTTCATTCCATTTCCTCGTGTCCTATCACCAGAGGGAGGAGATGAGCACCTCTCCCTCCGCTGATCCCCTTGAGGAAGTTGTAGACTGCGATGAGTCACCCCTCAGCCTTTTCTTCTCCAAGCTGAACAAATCAGGTGACCTCAGCCACTCCTTGAAAGTCTTGCCATCAAGACCTTTCACCATCTTGGTTGCCCTCCTCTGGACACACTGTAATAGTTTGATGTCCTTCTTATATTGAGGTGCCCAAAACAATGACTTAAGGGATAGGGCGCAATGGTGACAAGTTCCTGCCTGACACATCTCCTCTGTGACTACCCCACCTTCCCAGGTGCCCTTGCATAATAGATATAAGGCTCTGCAAGTGGAACTGAACAATAACGAAGATGGTGGTATCTCTAGCTTGGAGGTGTCGCTGTGGTTAACTCAGCCTACACCCTGCATCAAAACTGCTTCCATAAAGAAAAAAAGACGGGCTGTTGTCATAGGAGACTCCCTTCCAAAGGGAACAGAAGGCCCAGTATGCAAACTGGACTCACTTCTTAGGGAAGTCTGCTGCGTCCCTGGGGCCCAGGTTAAAGGTATGAAGAGAAAGCTTCCTACCCTGGTACAGCCCTCAGATTATTATCCATTATTGATTT
This sequence comes from Calonectris borealis, assembly GCF_964195595.1. Lineage (NCBI taxonomy): Eukaryota > Metazoa > Chordata > Aves > Procellariiformes > Procellariidae > Calonectris > Calonectris borealis. The sequence goes on along the minus strand of NC_134314.1, from coordinate 30,325,322 downwards.
TTCAGGTAGGCAGCAATGAAGTTGCAACAAGAAGTCCGAGGGCAATCAAGAGAGACTTCACGGCCTTGGGACGACTGGTTAAGGGATCAGGAGCACAAGTAGTGTTCTCCTCTATCCTTCCAGTTGCAGTGAATGATGAGGGAAGAAACAGGAATAGCCAGCAGGTCAACACCTGGCTCCAAGCCTGGTGTCACCAGCAGAATTTTGGGTTTTTTGATGATCGGTCGGTCTACATGACACCAGGCCTGCTGGCAGCAGACAGGGGCAACAGACACCTGTCTCAAAGGGGGAAAAGGATCTTTGCACAGGAGTTTGCAGGGCTCATTGAAAGAGCTTTAAATGAGGTTTGAAGGGGGAAAGGGATAAAACCAGGCTCACTAGAGATAAGCCTGGGGCAGCACGCCAATGTTTGAGGGACAGTGTGCTAACGAGGTCCTTCTGTCTGCTATCTCAGTGGAGGTAGGGGATGGAGATTCATGTGGCAGCAAAGACGCAAGGGTTATTGATGTATTAGAAATCACAGAAGCGTGGTTTGAGAAAGAATAGGAATTAGGGCTTCTCCCACCAGAAAAGGTGGCGGGATCAATAGCCCAGCTGAAGTGCATCTATACCAATGCACGCAGCATGGGCCACAAACAGGAGGAGCTGGAAACCATTGTGCAGCAGGAAAACTATGATATAGTTGCCATCATGGAAACATGGTGGGATGACTCGCACAACTGGAGCGCTGCAATAGATGGCTATAAACTCCTCAGAAGGGATAGGCAAGGAAGGAGAGGCAGTGGGGTAGCCCTGTATGTTATGGAGTGTTTTGATTGTCTGGAGCTTAATGATGATGACGATAGGGTTGAGTGTTTATGGGTAAGAATCAGAGGGAAGGCCAACAAGGCAAATATCATGGTGGGAGTCTGTTCTAGACCACCCAACCAGGATGAAGAGGCAAACAAAATATTCTATAAGCAGCTGGGAGAAGTCTCACAATTGCTCGCCCTTGTTCTCGTGGGGGACCTCAACTTACCAGATGCCTGCTGGAAATACAATACAGCAGAGAGGAAACAGTCTAGGAAGTTCCTGCAGTGTGTAGAAGATAACTTCCTGACACAGCGGGTGAGGGAGCCAACTGGGGAAGGTGCCCCGCTGGACCTGTTTTTTGTGAAAAGAGAAAGACTTGTGAGTGATATGATGGTTGGAGGCCATCTTGGGCATAGCGACCACAAAATGATAGAGTTTTCGATTCTTGTAGAAGTAAGGATGGGAGTCAGCAGAACTGTTACCTTGGAGTTCCAGAGGGCAGACTTTGGCCTGTTTGGGAGCCTGGTTGACAGAGTCCCTTGGGAGACAGTCCTGAAGGGCAAAGGAGTCCAGGAAGGCTGGACATGCTTCAAGAAGGAAATCTTAAAGGTGTAGGAGCAGGCCGTCCCCATGTGCCGAAAGACGAGCCGGAGGGGAAGAAGACCGGCCTGGCTGAACAGAAAGCTTTGGCTGGAAGTCAGGAAAAAAAGGAAAGTTTATGACCTTTGGAAGAAGGAGCAGGCCACTCAGGAGAACTACAAGGATGTCGTGAGGTTATGCAGGGAGAAAATTAGAAGGGCCAAAGCCCAACTAGAACTTAATCTGGCTACTGCTTTAAAAGACAATAAAAATTGTTTCTATAAATGCATTAGCAACAAAAGGAGGGATAAGGAGAATCTCCATCTTTTATTGGATGTGAGGGGAAACACAGTGACAAAGGATAGGAAAAAGCTGAGGTACTTAATGCCTTCTTTGCCTCACTCTTTAACAGTAAGAACAGTTGTTCTCCGGGTACCCAGCCCCCTGAGCTGGGAGACAGGGATGTGGAGCAGAATAAAGTCCCCATAATCCAAGGGGAAATGGTTAGCAACATGCTACACCACTTAGACACACACAGGTCTATGGGGCCAGATGGGATCCCCCCAAAGGTACTGAAGGAGCTGGCAGAAGTGCTCACCAAGCCACTTTCAATCATTTATCAGCAGTCCTGGCTAACCGGGGAGGTCCCAGTTGACTGGAAATTAGCAAATGTGATGCCCATCTAAAGAAGGGTCAGAAAGAGGAAGGGGAAGTACAGGCCTGTCAGTCTGACCTCAGTGCTGGGCAAGGTTATGGAGCAGATCATCTTGAGTGCTATCACGCAACACGTACAGGACAACCAGGTGATCAGGCCCAGTTAGCATGGGTTTATGAAAAGCAGGGCCTGCTTGACTAATCTGATCTCCTTCTATGACAAAGTGACCCACTTAGTGGATGAGGGAAAGGCTGTGGATGTGGTCTACCTAGGCTTTAGTAATGCCTTTGACACCGTTTCCAACAGCATTTTCCTGGAGAAAATGGCTGCCCATGGCTTGGACAGGCATACTCTTCGCTGGGTAAAAAATTGACTGGATGGCGAGGCCCAAAAAGTTGTGGTGAATGGAGTTAAATCCAATTGGCATCCAGTCACAAGTGGTGTTACCCAGGGCTCAGTGTTGGGGCCAGTTCTGTTTAATATCTTTATCAATGATCTGGACGAGGGGATCAAATGCACCCTCAGTAAGTTTGCAGACAACACCAAGTTGGGCGGGAGTGTTGGTCTGCTTGAGGGTAGGAAGGCTCTGCAGAGGGATCTGGACAGGCTGGATCAATGGGCTGAGGCCAACTGTATGAGATTCATAGAATCATAGAATCATAGAATCATTAAGGTTGGAAAAGACCTCTAAGATCATCGAGGCCAACCGTCAACCCAACACACCATGCCCACTAAACCATGTCCCTAAGTGCCTCATCTACATGTCTTTTAAATACTTCCAGGGATGGTGACTCCACCACTTCCCTGGGCAGCCTGTTCCAAGGCCTGATCACTCTTTCAGTAAAGAAATTTCTCCTAATGTTCAATCTAAACCTCCCTTGGCGCAACTTGAGGCCATTTCCTCTTGTCCTATCGCTAGTTACTTGGCAGAAGGGACCAACACCCACCTCACTACAACCTCCTTTCAGGTAGTTGTAGAGCACAATGAGGTCTCCCCTCAGTCTCCTCTTCTCCAGACTAAACAACCCCAGTTCCCTCAGCCGCTCCTCATAAGACTTGTGCTCCAGGCCCTTCACCAGCTTCGTTGCCCTTCTCTGGACACGCTCCAGCACCTCCATGTCCTTCTTGTAGTGAGGGGCCCAAAACTGAACACAGGATTCGAGGTGCGGCCTCACCAGTGCCGAGTACAGGGGCACGATCACCTGCCTAGTCCTGCTGGCCACACTATTCCTAACACAGGCCAGGATGCCGTTGGCCTTCTTGGCCACCTGAGCACACTGCCGGCTCATGTTCAGCCAGCTGTCAATCAGCACCCCCAGGTCCTTTTCCTCTGGGCAGCTTTCCAGCCACTCTTCCCCAAGCCTGTAGTGTTGCCTGGGGTTGTTGTGGTCAAAGTGCAGGACCCGGCACTTGGCCTTGTTGAACCTCATACAATTGGCCTCAGCCCATCAATCCAGCCTGTCCAGGTCCCCCTGCAGAGCCTTCCTACCCTCGAGCAGATCAACACTTCCGCCCAGCTTGGTGTCGTCTGCAAACTTACTGAGGGAGCACTCGATCCCCTCGTCCAGATCATTCAACACGGCCAAGAGCCGGGTCCTGCACCTGGGTCACAGCAACCCCATGCAATGCTACAGGCTTGGGGAAGAGTGGCTGGAAAGCTGCCCGGAGGAAAAGGACCTGGAAGTGTTGGTCAACTGCCGGCTGAATATGAGCCGGCAGTGTGCCCAGTTGGCCAAGAAGGTCAACGGCATCCTGGCCTGTATTAGGAATAGTGTGACCAGCAGGAGTAGGGAAGTGATTGTCCCCCTATACTCGGCACTGGTGAGGCCGAACCTCGAATACTGTGTTTGGTTTTGTGCCCCTTACTACAAGAAAGACATTGAGGCACTAGAGCATGTCCACAGAAGGGCAAGGAAGCTGGTGAAGGGTCTAGAGGACAAGTCTTATGGACAAGAAGAGGACAAGAGGAGCAGCTGAGGGAAGTGAGGTTGTTTAGCCTGGAGAAAAGGAGGCTCAGGGGAGACTTATGACTCTCTATAACTACCTGAAAGGAGATTGTAGCGAGGAAGGTGTTGGTCTGTCTCTTCTCGCAAGTAACAAGCCATAGGGCAAGGGGCAATGGCCACAAGTTGCGCTTGGGGAGGTTTAGATTGGATATTAGGAAAAATTTCTTCACCGAAAGGGTTGTCAAGCATTGGAACAGGGTGCCGAGGACAGTGGTTGAGTCACCATCCCTGGAAGTATTTAAAAGACGTGTAGGTGTGGCACTTAGGGATATGGTTTAGTGGTGGACTTGGCAGTGCTAGGTTAATGGTTGGACTCAATGATCTTAAAGGTCTTTTCCAACCTAAATAATTCTATGATTCTATGATTCTATAAAACTGTACACAGTACTAGAGGTGGGGCTGCACCAGTGCAGTGTAGAGTGAGACAGTCACCTCCCTCGACCGGCTAGCTATGCTGTGCTTGATTCACCCAGGACACAGTTAGCCCTTTTGGCTGCTAGGGCACACTGTTGACTCATGTTGAACTTGCCATCAACCCAAACCGCCTGATCTCTTTCCACGGGGCTGATCTCCAGTCTCTCATACCCCAGTTTGTATGTATAACCTGGATTGCCCTGTCCCAAGTAGAGAATCCAGCACTTGCCGTTGTTAAATTTCATACTGTTGGTGACTGCTCAGCTCTCTAGTCTATCCAGATCTCTCTGTAAGGCCTCTCTACCCTTGAAGAAGTCCACAGCTCTTCCTAGTTTAGTATCATCAGCAAACTTACGTACTGTACATTCGATTCCTGCGTCCAGATCATTTAGAAAAACATTGAAGACAACTGGCCCTACAATTGAGCCCTGGGGAACCCCACTGGTGACTGGCCACCAACCTGAGGTAACCCCATTTACTATAACTCTTTGAACCCTACTGTCCTGGTTTCGGCTGGGATAGAGTTAAATTTCTTCCTAGTGCTGTGTTTTGGATTTAGTATGAGAAGAATGTTGATAACACACTGACGTTTTTAGTTGTTGTGAAGTACTCTGCTAGTCAAGGACATTTAGCTTCAATGCTCTGGAAGAGGCTGGGAGGGAGCATAGCCAGGACAGCGGGCCCAGCTGGCTAATGGGGTATTCCATACCATGTGACGTCATGCTCAGTATATGAAGGGTAGGCGTGATCCAGGAAGTACCGATCGCTACTTGGTTATCGGTCAGCGTGGGTGGTGAGCAACTGCATTGTGCATCACTCATTTTGTATATTCTATCATTATTTATTATTATTATTATTTTCCCTCTTCTGTTCTATTAAACTGTCTTTATCTCAACCCATGAGTTTTTCTCACTCTTACCCTTCCAATTCTCTCCCCGTCCCACTGGGGGGTGGGGGGAGTGAGTGAGTGACTACGTGGTATTTGGCTGCCTGCCAGATTAAACCACGACACCGACCCATCAGCCAATTACTCACTCAACTATTATGGACTTGTCTAGTTGTGTGCTGGACATTTTATCCAGAAGGATAGAGACAGTATCAAAAGTTTTGCTAAAATCCAAAAATACCACATCTACTGGCTTCCCTTGGTCACCTATATGGGTGACCTTTTCATAAAAGGAAATTAAGTTGGTTAAGCAGGACTTTCCCCTTGTGAACCCGTGCTGGCTATGACCAATGACTGCGTTGTCTCTCAAGTGTTTTTCAATAACTCCCAGAACAATCTTCTCCATCATTTTACCAGGCACTGAAGTGAGACTAACAGGCCTGTAAATACCACGGTCTTCCTTCTTTCCCTTCTTGAAAATTGGGACAACATTTGCCGTCTTCCAGTCGACTGGGACCTCTCCAGACTCCCAAGACCATTGAAAAATAATGAAGAGAGTTCCCATGATGACATTGGCCAGCTCTTTCAGTACCCTGGGATAAATCCCATTGGGCCCCATAGATTTATGCGCATCCGGTTGGTGCTGCAAGTCTCAAACAAGTTCGGGGTTGGCTGGGAGTTCATCATCCCCTAATGCATTCCAAAAGTTCACACAGCTCTTTTTTTTTTTTTTTTTTTTTCAAGAAAAGGGCATCAAGACATTACTGCAAGACACTCTTAGGGGTGAAAATCATTTCGGATTTTTCATCTTCTGTGCTTTTGTCTACCCCCTTCCCTTGTCTCTTTCTCTCTCCCCCTCTCCCCTACTGGTATGCTTTTACAGTTCAGTCAGCTCATAGCAACTAGAAAACCTGAAATTTGGTGTTGAATGGCTGAAGGTTATGACCAATGTTTCATTGATTTCAAATAAAATGTTGGACATAAAATGAAACATTCATTTTTATAATGATCACTTCTTAGTGTTGTAATTAAAAGTGGTAAGAAATACCAAAATTTGACCTTGTTGGAATAGAAGAAGGTAAAGAGACGTGTGAACATTTCTATGGAAGCAGTATGTTGAAGTTGATTTTGGGAAGAAAAGGTATGTTTTTAATAACAAAATTTTTAAAATATATTTTTTTAAGGAAAAGAAAATAGTAAGTGCAAGAATTTTGGAAAGAAGTACCAAGAGATTATTAAAACTGTAAGACACAGTACAGATTTTCACACCTGTGAATTGAATATGCTCAGTCAAAAGTAAAATCACTGTTCTTGAAAAATCTCCTGTATTGCTTGACAGCTGGTTAGATGTTCCCTTGACAACTGCTCTGGTTAATCAAGGGTGTAAATGAAGCCGCTGTTTCGGTGTTTTGCAGGAGTCATTTTAGATTGTGTCTTTAATATCAACACTTTTTCACTAAAGAAGATTTTTGTGGGGATATTTTTCTATTATGTGCTGTTAAGTTGGGCTAGTGTTTGTCAGCTTGTGGGGAGAAAAATAGCAAATAGTTCTAAATGTAATCCTCAATTGTGGCATTAGAAAATGGACAGTAGTATAACTACTTTGTAATCATTTTTCAGAAGACCAGAAACCCTGGTCTGCTAGCAGTCTGAGGTCTTTGTTCAGAAAAAATCTTACCATGATAATTTAACTTGGATAAGAACAGAGGCCGGTTCTCTTTATAATGCTTGGGGTTTTTTTATACCTGATGATCTGACATTTTAATTTTGTTATGCCTCTCCTTAATCTGTTAGAAATACAGCTGCACCTTCAGCACTATATAGAAAACATAATTGCTATAAACTAAATTTTCTTAAGTATGTTTACACAACCATGAATGCACCATTTTTACATGATTACATTAGGTAATTATAATGCATGAATGCAGTTAAAAGTCTTCCAGAAGTTCCAGTCTCTGGACCTATTCTCATCCATATTGTCAAATATGTAATCAGTTTAAGATACTTTACTGTGTTTCCCTTGATACAAAGTGGAAACTGAAGCAATCATGCTATCAATTAGGGCTTAAGTCAGTCTTTCCAATGATTAGCAGACATTAGTATGAATTTTGTTTTCATGCTTTCTACTGTGCTCCTTTAGTGCCACCTGGTGACTAGCTTGAAAGAAAAAAAAAAAAAGTATGATTGCATTTCTCACGTGGAGAAGATAGCTGTGATAATTTAAGCTAAAACATTTGTTTGAGCAAGATTATACTAGGTAACATTTGATTTAGAAGTGCCTCAGTCTTAGCTAGTTTAAGAGGATTTCTTTCAAGATCATTTCCAGGCCTAAATTAATCCAATACTTAATATCCACAATTGTGTCATAGCTATGAGCATGTTAGGTAAACATTACACTTTGTTAGAAATTCAGTATTTATGCACATAATTAAGATGTAACTAGTAATGGCATTAATCACTGTATATAACTTCTGTTTTGCATCTGTTGAGGTCCATGAGTCTTTTGTAAAGAAACAGCCCCTCTAGTAAATCCTTTGTTAATTCTTATTCTTAACGAGCTTATATAAAATCCACAGCAGCTATGAAAAAATCATGCTATTCTAAGCCAAGTGCAGAAAAGAAGGCTGAACCTTGTCTTATTTCAAACCTGTGGAAACAAATATTCGACTACATCAGGCCTGTACCTTAACATCTACAGGAACAGGTTGGGCTCCACATGGCTCCAGACCTATTTAGATTATAGTGCATAACATTCTCATACGTCCTCCCCACACACCCAGTTCTCTACTTCTCTGTGAATCCTTTTTATATCACTATGAGTGTGATGCACATAAATTTGGTGCCTGACAAAATAATCCTGCAATAGGAATCATATTGCATTCTCTCCTGTCACTGTCTCTGGAGGGAAAAATACGCTGGCTTTGAGTGCAACTGAAATATGCCACTGAGATGTAAGGCAGATGGACTGAAATGTCTTCAGCATCTAAACGAGTGAAAAAGCACAACTGAACTAAAAATACTTCAAAATTTAAAGATGTCAGTAATTAGCCACTTTCATCCTAGGTGCTCTTAATGTGAGGTCAGTATCTCATAATATGAGGTTAATTAGAAAAATAAAGAAAAAATGTCAAGAGAGTAAATCATCAGTCCCATTTTATCTTTTCTCATGTGGATAATGGATTTCAATCTTCCGTGAGATGCGTGCAATAATACAACTGCATTTATCTAGTTGCAAGATTAAAACAGATTTAATCTTAGATTATAAGAAAAATATTATCAAGTTAGAGAGCTACATGAAATGGTATTTAAGTTCAGGTCATTTCTGCTGCAGAATATTTCAAGTGCATTCTTTTTTCCATCATTGTTTTTAAAAACTAGTATAATTATGTCTTGCATGTGTCCAAATTGTAGTACTTTGTGATTTTAAATTTTATAGTAAAGATGGAGACAGCATTTCTGTTTTAATTGCCATTTTTCATTATTTTCATAATTTTCTCAAAAAACTGTCTTTGTGCTGTAATTTTCCATGCTCTGTCTCTTTCTAAAAGCTATTCTAAACATATTTGAGTAATCTAGCAAATTCAGAGAGTCCTAATTTTGTGGTAATGTAAGCATGAAAAATATTCATTTTGTTCACATTTCAAATGACAGTTTTTCCTTTCTGTGACATAAGACAGAGAGAAATTTCAAGTATTGCTTGCTTGGAAATCCTTGCAGAGAAAGGAGCAAAAGCTGAAGAAAGTAGTGGTAACATTCCTAATGTGTGCTCCAGAATACAGGGCAGTAGGTTGCTGCTTATAGCCTGTGGGTTTTTTCTCACAACTCGGACACTAACCTACTGGCTGACATCAAGCAAATCAGTTCTCTTCTTTGAGATTTCATTGCTGAATCTTAAAAAAAAAAAAAAAAAAAAAAGCTTTATGTCCTTTGTGAAGTTGAGATCTAATAATCAAAATCACTCCATAATAGCTGTTGTTTGTAAATACTGGGTTTTTTCCTTTGGAATTTATTTTTTCTTTTTTCTTTAAAAGTAGAATGGATCACCAGGTATGCCTGTGTAGGGATGACTGTGTTATTATCTGTATGAATTTAGGGTACTTGGGCTTGTCTACATAAAGATACGGCAGTAAAGACCATGTCAGCATCAAGTAATCTTTAAGGCTTATTTTAATTGCATCTATTTTTAACCTTCCACTTTTTTTCCCCCAGCAAAGAATCAAAACAAGAGAAATTATGTATACAAAACAGTGAGAATGTGTGAATACCAGACATTTGCAATGAAAGTTTACAATGATGAATTTGGCTTGGATGGCTAATTGCTTGAAGATGGTCAAACTGACATAGACCATATTGTTCTTTTCCTTTCCATTAGATGAACGTTTGTCTTTATTTTTGCCACATCACTTAAACTTTTGTTCTTTGTGGGCTGGACTATTATAGTATGTGATATAAGGGGTTAAACCTTGAATTGATTTAGAAATTGCAGCAGATGCGGACTTCAGAAACCTTCCTGAAAAGCAGGGATAAGGCAGGGGCAGAGGGTAGGCTTTGCCATGAGTATGTTAGGTCTATACTACGATATCCACTCAGAGTAGAAAGCATCAAGGAAAGGTTATGAGTTGGTTTTCCCCAAGAGAATCCTAAACGAGCTGATTTTCTTTTACCTGAGAAAGTTATCGTTATATATTGTGATTTACCTGGACAATTCCCAGCAGCTGAAATATGAGTAGGAATAATAAATAAAATTCAAAATATATTTTATATATCAAGAATTGGTTGGAAGTCACAGTAGATGTAAGTAGTTTCTCCAAAATTGTTCATATTCCAAGTATCTAAAAAGGAGATCACAAAACTATCTGTCAATATACCCATTATTTATTAAGGAGGAACTTCTGTTTACTCAATTCATATTTTATAACGAAATTGTGAAAATTAACTGATCTTCAGAACAGCAGATGTTGCTTCTGGCTCCCTACATTCAAAATCAAAATGTTATGCTAACTTTAGACTACATAAGAAGGAACTTAACTTAAAATATACTCTAAAAAACCATGATTTTTTAAAAAATAAAATAAGAAAGAAAAATGAACATTTTTCAAACTCATTTGAATAGTCTAGGGGTCTAGATCACATTTCAAAAGGTGATAATAGAAGATGCCATTCAGCTATCTCAGCCTTTTAAAAAAATTCTAAAACATTGTTCTTCCTGGTTCAAAAATAGGAAAAGTGTTGCATGCTTACAAAGGTGAAATAATTTAGCACATTTCAAGCCCATGCAGCAGAGCACAGTGAAAAGTCAATGAGTTAGTATTGACTGAATTAGCTCTGGAACCAGAAGCAATATAACCATCGGAAATGTAGGATTTATTAATATGGGTGCATCACCTGCTGATATAGATATACTGCCTATGAGACTTGTGTTAGTAGATGCACTGTTTTTTTGCTGCTCACTCAGAAATCACCGCACTGCAGTGAATGTTATAAATATTCATTAGGGGCCTAATACTATATCCATTTATGTCAATACAATGTTTCCAGTAACTTCAGAGGTGAAAACTGAGACTCTAAGTTTCATACTGAATCTACAGACAGGGGGATAAAATAGTAAGACTGTAGACACAGGAGTAGAAAAGCAAAGCTCAAGGCAAACATGGGAAAAATCATACCATTGCAGCTGCACACAACCAACCAGGTGGTGGTATATGAAAATGTAGGCATTTGGGAGCATGGTACATCTTGATGTGGTTCATCCAGGAGTAAATTTGTCCTTGGCAGGGCTGCGGTAATTTCTAAGATTAATAATATATTCTTCTACTGTTCAGGACATAATGGACTTTAAAATATGTGAATTCTTTCATATGTCTATGGCCTAACATAAAAATTCATCTATCCCAACACAAAATAATTTATGGGATTCCTGTCATTGTCCTTTAGCATTTGTTCGGCTAAAAAAATGGAAAAGTTAGTAGTCCATATAAGTGCATAATTTGTTTTCAGAATCTTTTGTAAAATCTGTTGTGTAACATTTGTGACATATTGCACAAAAATGTAACATTGTTATTGATAAGGCCTTACTCTGGAAACCTAATTATATGGATTTGACTGAGCAAAGTTTCATGTGTAAGAGTGCACGTAGTCAGTAAACCTTAAGATGCTTCCCAAAAGGAGGCCCATCACATTCTCTTTTAAAGCATGTGAAAATTGAAACTGAGGCAAAGTGGAACTGGGAAGCACTTCTACAGAAATAGTAGAGCTCAGTTTTAAAGAATCTATCGACTATTCTCCTATTCTGCTATTGCTGCGATAACATTTATGCAAATTTCCTTTCTAAATAGAAAACCAGTATATTTGAAAATCATCTTGTTGGATTGAATTTTTAGTGCTGATAATATTAATAGTATTTAATCAGATCTCATCATAGAAAGAACCTGAAGAATTCTTAGTGTTTTATTGAATGTTCACTAGTATTTACTTCACAAATTCCCTTAACCTTATATTCTTTATCTCTGAAGCCCAGTATCAGAGTTTACATTAGCAGCACGCTTCCCAAGTAGCGATAACTATATCACAGTGTAATCTTGCTGCTCAGAGGAATGCAGCCTTTCATTTCTTATTCCATTTCTGTTTCCCCTGTAGGGCAGGAAAAGGAAATTTCCACTTAGGGAGTTTGGCACCATTCAACATTGATGTTACTTGTCCAACAATCCTGTATACTAGAGAGACCATATGTCAGCCACAGTTAGCGCTTACAATTTATCGATAGCATTTACGCATGTAAAGATCTCTTTCTTCTGTGTCTCTGCATACATTTCAAATGCTACAGTAAAGAACAGCAGGAAAGCAAGTAGAAGAGGGACATTAGTAGAAGAAACTTGCATCTTTTGTCTCCTGGGTAGTCCAAGTAGCCATGAAACTTAATGTCCAAAGATTGTCATCCTTTACAGAGACAGAAGCATCTTTTTCACCTTCCTTTGCTGTGTGAGGTTTGAATACTCTGCTGTCAGCGGCATAAACAGTAATGAAATCTTCTGTTTCCTTCCAGCTATATGTTGCCTGTGAGCAGTCCTGAAGGTTACTGTATGATTGAAATGGCTGCAGATGGAAATCCTCCTGTACAACACAGACTTTCTCTTTCATATCGAGCATCTCAGGTGAGTCTGCAAAACATGAAAAAATAGCTATTTGCTTTGAACTTTTCATCAGCATACGCGCTTTAGTTATTCTCAAAGGAGAATAGGCATTCTAACTTTTCTAAAGGAGGAAATGTAATTCCTCCTCAGATATCATTATATGTACTTAATTTCTCTTTAATATGTCTTTTCACATCAAGCATTCATAGTATTTCCATTAATTTCTTCAGTTTACCTGACTCCAAAACTTCTATTTCAACTGCCTAAAGGTCATGAAAAGGACACTGATACTGCAAGAGGCAAAATAATATGTTAGCAATTTCATTTAACTAGGCCATGGTGTTATTAGAAATTGAGTTATTGTTAAGCAGTAATTCTGGTTACTTTTTATTTGCAAGCCACACTGCCTAGTGGAGGGCAGTTATGAATCATCAATGACATAACCTGGTGTCAGTATTGTTTCTAGGACTTCACTTCTGAATAGTATTGTAAAAATTACTGTCTCTATTTTGAAACTGGTATCAAAAGACTCATTCTAAACAGGCAATAGACCAGCTTTCCCAAATCTTGAGTCTTTCTGTTATTCTTTGTCTCCGTGTTATTGCCTCTCTTTGTTATGCGTTCTCTCATCACAAGTTTATTTCTGCATGGTACATTTTAAATGTTTTTAGACTTGAGAATTTGAATTGTCATTGACAATTCACTTTATAAGCTTGTTCACTGGAAGGCAGGACAGTTAGCTGTAGAGATGCGAATCATGATGTGCATATCATGGTATGCACTGCCAGTTAGTAATAGAATTTCTTCCCTATTTCTTCCCCGAGTCAGCATCTAGGTGTTTGTTCAGGCTGATGAAAAGAATTAACTTGTATTAGATATTGCTATTACCCCGATCAGTTGTTTGTTCATGGCTTCCAGATGATCAGCTTGATGTTCTGCTGCAGAAGGTTCCTTTGTCTCTCCTTTTATGTCTCAGGTTCATAACTTTGGCAGAATGTAAAGCTAACACTATTGGCAGCTTCTGCATAGAGAATCTGGGGAAAGAACTTACCCATCGGTACCTAATTATATAGAGAAGCCAGCAATACCTTACTCATAGAAGAACTTACAGGTAGCCACCTTTGATGTCATGCACCAAGTTCGTACACCAGAATATTTCTGCCCCTAATCAGGAAATTTCTTTGGTTCCTAAGAAAGTCCACAATTTTTCTGTTTCTTTTTGTGGAGGTCCATGGTTAGTTTCAGTTCATATCATGAGTGGGATTTTGAAGTGAATGTTCTGGTCATCGCCAATTACCACACTTTGGTTCGTCTTGCGGAGCAATCTTGGAGCTTGCTAGCTGAATTCTTTTAGGATAAAACAGTACAAAAGATGCTCTCTATAAGTGCACTTAACGTGCTGTAGCCACTGATGGGTACGTCATGACACCAAATTATACTTAATCCAGAATAACCACTTGCATGGTATGTAGTATAAATGTCATATCCTCAGGACTAACTATTACACACCTAACCTCCCAGAGCCCCTATTTTCTTTACAAAGTACACAAGCAAAGAAAGAAAAAAATAAATTTCTTAGCTCTAGGAGGACTAATGAATTTCTTCCTGTTACTGGCCAAGCTAATCCTTCTTACCCCTCAGGCTCCAAGTGAAGAAGGACATTTTCAAATTAGTATTTGAAAAGTTAAGCATGAGTATTGCGGAAGTTAACATAATGTTAACATAACACTTCATTACATCTGTTATGTTATTAACAAGACTTACAGGAATTCTTCCTGTGTGCTTCCTTAAAATATATTCTGATTAAGTCAGTTAAATTCAGAACAGGACCTTTACAGAAAGAAATGTGTATTATGGTGTACTAGCATGAGTTTGAACATCTGAGATATTATGATAAAATCCATTTATGCGAGAAACTGAGCAGAGCCTACTGAAGTTTTTCTGTGGTACACTGGATCTGCCCCCAAGGCCAGTGTTTTTGTAAAATAAGCCCAATAATAGAAAGATTGTGTTGCAAGAGGAGTGCTAAAAACACTTTTCTTAATCATAGACAATTTACATTCCAGTCCAATGCTTTGCTTAATTCTTGCAACAAGTTCACAAGCAGAGAAAAAATGTCTGTTTGCAAACACGACTTACAAATCTTGTCCATAGCTACGCTGGTTTATAGCTTTGTTTGAAAGGGGATAAAGTCAAGTGATATGAAATTAATTCAACAAGTGCTGAGCCGATGTCTTTAAATTCCTTCCACATGAAAAATTTAATTTAATTTTATCCATGCTCTAAAAGAAGTAGGGTTTTTTTTCTTTCCCTTCTAAATGAAATACATTGTAAGTACAGGAATATCTGGAGCTATTCATGTTCATTGTATCTCCAAATTTCACTTGAAATTGTCAGCAACAGAGCTCCAGGACTGATAAAAGCAAGACAGGAAACAGCGGAGCAAAATCATACAGATGTGTGAATTCCAGATAAGTCAACGTCATGTTTTCCTCCTGTTCCTAGTTCTTTACAGTTGATGTCTTAACATGATAGTGCAGGGCCCCTTCACTATAAATTATCTCCTCATATAAATTATCTCTTTGTTTTACATATGCTGTGATATATTTTTTATTCCATTGGTTTATTCCTACTTGACTTGAATTGGCTAGGTTTCACCCACTTTCTGGATTGATGGTATCGTACAAATAAATGCATCACAGTGTGATATACTTATGAAAAAATTATGATTTTTTCAATTCTTGGTGACAGGCATTAAGCAAAGGAACTTCGGAATGGTAAAACCCCATTTCAGAACTCCAGAAAGTCAGGCATCAGCTTGAGGAGTGGAATTCACAGAGCTAGATGAGTCACAGATCCTTTATCTGTGATGGTCAAGGGTTTGACTGCAAGGCCAAGTAGCACAGGAAAGCTGTGCTCAGCATACTGAGCACTAATATGATTTAGTCAGTCCCAGTATGAAATAGTTGTGGGTGTTTCTTTGGCACCTTTATAAGGAAGTTCTAGGCTTTTGTGGCTCTAGAATTTACTGCCTAAAACTTTCCCTTTTCCCCTGGGGTTCAGTAGAGCAGTCTGTTTTCTGTCACTCACCCAAAAAAAGTAAAATCTTGTTTCTGTATTCCCCTAAAGGTCCTGTAGGTCCCAGATCCTAAAGAAAAGCTTTATCTTCAAGTCTACAGCTTCTCCTATGTTCCTGCACCAACCCTCAACCATGAACGTAAAACTCATAATATAGAAATGAGGGAAGCAATGAGAAAACCCTACCATGATCATTGCAGTTAAGGCTGGGAATTCCAATTTGTTGGGATGTATGTTGTCTTACGTATTTGAACATATGCAAACACATTAAACCACTCTCTTTGTATGATTTTTTTTTTTTTTAAAAGAGAACCACATTTAAAAAAAGAATCCCTTCAGCAAATATCATAGTTTTTTGGCCAGCCTCAAATAATGGATATTTCCTTTATCTCTAATTATTATTCATTCATTGCTTACAGTAACATCACAAATCACATTCTTTTCTGATGATTCTTTTCTTGTTTCTGCAGATCACCTTTGGATCAATCTTCCTTGGAAATGTTCCTGTTCATGAAGAGGTTCATCGATGTGCTGGGCAAATACACGGCTATAAAGGATGTATTAGTGATTTTCAAGTTAACAACAAAGAGTTGTTCATCATAGATGAAGCTCTTGGAGGGAGGAATGTTGAGAACTGCAATGTTCCAGTATGTGATTATCATCCATGTCACAATGGTGGGACCTGCACTAGGTAAGAGTTATCTTTTTAATCATTTTATCATCTGTTTGCATGCTGTGGCTGGTAGGTTCATCCTTAATGAAAAATTGCTATAATCTTCTGTGTAATGAAGTAATCACCAATCTTTTGTCCTGATAATATTGAATAGAAAATGTGACATCTTCACGCCTAACCAGAGAGATTTTATAACTTATTTGCTTACATGAAAAGAGATATAAAATGTAATTACATTGCCCACACTGCATACATCTTGGGTTGCTGTCAGAATTCCTTTTGCGATCATTTAGATCAGTTGCCCTACAAGGCTCAGTGACTAAATCAGACTCTTTCTATAGAGAGTTTGGACAGAAACATATAGCGTCTTATTCTTCTGTCTAACAACTCTGTCTTATTAGGCCTTGTACCCTCACCTATATTCATGGTGTGCTCCTGGGTACACAGCATAGGCCTTCATCATCATGCTATGAAAACAGTAACAAGTAAGCCAGCACCTTCAGCATGTGTGAAGAAGTACTGTCAAAGAACCTTTGAAAGTTAAAGTGCATCATGCTGAAAGAGGAAATGGGGTTGAAAAGAGACGTGGGCTAAAAGCACAGAGGATGATGGTTCAGTTGAATGATGGTTCAATTGGAGCACAGTAACTCTTTAAGTCATAGTAACTTGATCATTGTTTAAGGCACTCAGCATTTAGGAACCATATTTCTGTTTAAAATTGATAGAACTTGTGAAGTAGCTGCCATGTCTATTTTAAAAATTGTACTTCAGCTTCAATGCAAATGCTGAACAGAACATAGTCTAAAGTTCTTTTAAAGCTCTGCACCACTGTGTGTTTCTTAGATTGAGGAGACCTTGAATCAAAGTTTTGAGGTGCTTCTCTGCCTCTCTTGATTGATGTGAGCACACAAAGAACATGAAACAGTTTTTTTAATCTCTAAGCCTTGTTTGACAAGAGCACAAATGAGAACAAGGCAACTTTATGAAAACATACACAATTTGCCTACCAGATGGGTGAAACTGAGTGTGTACTTGGGAGTAATGAGTCTATTTTTCCTCTGTTGTTCCTTGCTATATCTCTGTCATTCTACTGATTGGCCTGACATCTGCCACTATGGAATACTGCTTCATTTAAAGCTTGGGTCCTGAATAATTCATGACCAAAGGATTTGTTTCCTGCCTTTCTGCTTTCCAACTGCTGGCCTCAGCCCTTTTCAGAAATGCTTTTGTTCTGAAATGGGCCACTGCTCTTCTGTCCAGAGGAGTCATGGAAGACTGCATGTGCAAACCAGGGATAAGCAGCTCATTAGAACCATGATTTTCATTATTTTCTACAGTGGTCAACTGATTTTCAGGGATCACCTCCAAGCCCAAAAGTGATCCATTCCAATGAACAGGAAATCAACTGGCAGGAAGCCTGCATGAATGAACAAGATGCCCCTGACAAAACTCAAACATCAAAAGGAAGCATACAAGAGGTAGAAGCATGGCCAGGTGACCTGAGAGGAATATAGAGAAAATGTCCAAATATGCAGATATGGAGTTAGCAAAGCCAAAGTCCATCTGGAGATTAATCTGACAGGTTACGTGCAGGGCAAAACCAAATGCTTTTAAAAGTACATCAGCAGCAAAAGGAAGCCTTGGGAAAATGTGGACTTGCTGCTGAATGGGGCAGGTGTTCTGGTAACAAATGATCCAGAAAAGACTGAAATACTCAGTGCATTCTTTACCTCAGTCTTTATTGATAAGTCTGACCTTTAGCAATCCTATTCCTCTCAGACCTGTGGGAGAAAGTCTGGAGCAAGGAAGACACCCTTGGTAGAGGAGGATCAGATTAGGGAACATTTAAACCAACTTGACATATATAAATCCATGGGACCTGATGGGATTCACGCATGAGGGCTGAGGAAGCTATTTGGTGTCATAGCAAGATCAATCCTGTTAATCTCTGAAAGATCGAGGTGATTGGGAGAGGTTCCTGAAGACCAGAAGACTACTTTCAGGAAGGGCAAGAAGGAGGATCTGAGGAACTACAGAGAGGTTAGCCTCACCTTGATCTGTGGGAAGTTGATGGAGCAAATTGTCCTGGAAACTGTTTCCAAATACCTGAAGGACAAGAAAGTGGTTGGGAGTGGTGACCATGGATTTATGAAGGGGAAATTGTGCTTAACCAATCTGATAGCTTTCAGCAATGAGATGACTGGCTTGATAGATAAGGGGAGAGCCCTGGAAGTCATTTAGTCGACTTTAGTAAGGCTTCAACACTGCCTCCCATAACATCTTTAGTGACAAACTGATTAAGTACTTCTTAGCTGTCAAGATTACCAACAAAAACTATCACAACAGATTATCTCTCAGGATTTGGAGGTCTCACTTGGATAGGTTACTAGGTAGTGGTCTTTAGAGGAGCAATTCCTGCATCCCAAAGTTCTGAAGCTTCATTTTGTCCACAGTGTGTGCAACATTCTCTTTCCCGGAGAGTTAAACATATATATGAGAACAGAATGCTCCATCACTGTATAATATGTAATCAACCAAATCACTTCTGCTTTGCTGAGAAGTGTAACAGATCTAAAACTTATCACTTCTTGATAAGTTGCCTACCTATCTGCACCGATTGCTTTGTAGAGAATGTAAGGGTGGCAAGTTGGGATGTAAATTTGCCTGTGCTAGCAGTCATTTTTCAGGGGTGCTGGCAGGCGTTTTACACAGATTCTGCCTGACAGAATGCGAGGGTCAGAAACCCCTTTGGTGAATGCTTCAGTTTGCTGCATACCAATTCCTTTTTCCACAGGTTTGAACAGATAGAGGAGATATGGGAGAACAATGACTTGTATACCTCCTGGTCAGCCTTGGCAGGTCTGGCTCCAGGGCCTCTTTCATCTGGACCTGAACACTCTGCAAAGTTTGTTCCTCTGAATCTATTGTCTTAAGACCTAAGTCCAGTGCTTCAGTGGGTGAAGCATCTCCTGAAAGGAATGATGAGAGATTCTGTGCTATAGACTTTTTCTGTACTTCTTTCCAGGCACTGCCTGCTAGTACTAGGAATCTATTTAGTAAATGTACATACTGTAACAAACTCTATTCAGTAAATGGACTGATTTTAAGTGTGTTGGACTTGTCATCTTCTTCCTTCAGTGCTTTGTTTACAAACATCTTTTGGTTCCTCTTGTAGCTGAAAAATAAGACTTTCTCCCCTCACTGCACTTTAATTTATTAGTTGTTTTATCCTAGAAAATATTTGATTAATTACTTGGTCATCAACCTGTCACATAACTTGGTTCATACCATGTCACGTGTGGAGCAGGAGAATTGAAAAGCCAGAAGTGGACATTTTGTGTATAGTTTATGGGGAAAAATTTCCAGGCTTCAGTCCCAGTTTTCAAGTGGTTCATGCGGACTATACAACTGTGTTATCTTCAAATAATGAGTTTATATTCATGAGACTGCAGCCATAAATAATTTACAGTGTTAAAAATATTCCCATCTCCACCATTGTCCATTTGCATATTTATTACTGTAAAAAACCTTAGCTGTATTTAAAAAAACTTTCAGATAAAACAAGCAACAATTTGACAATTCATATTAAATTATTATTGACTTGGTTAAGGGTTTTGCCAGTTGTTTCAATTACACTGTTTAGTGGCAAAAAAAAAGATTTTTCATTGCATGTTATTCTTCAGGTGCTTGGCAGCTAATTAGAGCTTTTGCTTCTGAAAGGCCATGAAGTATTACATAGCGAATATCTCAGCCATGTTTTATAATGAACACTGGAGTTTGTCAACACATACTGCTGGGCATAGACAGGTGTGTTACATAAGAAATATTTTTTACAGTTGTTCTTAAAAGAAAGGTACTTGCCTTTTCTCATCATCAGAGTACAAAAATACTATTGTTGTGTTCATCCTAATAATTACAACAATTATGCAGAAGAAATTTATTTGACAGAAAAAAATGTTTTCTTTGTGTTTTTGGTAGCAAGAAACTGGGATTAGTATGTGCCTAGTTTTCAGATACAAAATTTCGGGGTGCAGCAGGGGCCAGCAGCTCCCTGTGGTCTGGTCGTTGGTTTCATTAGGTGCTTCCCAGGGGCCCATCAGGGCAGGGCCTGGCAGCCAGGGCCTGTCCCACCGCCCCATCCCGGAGCAGGGCAGCCAGGGGCACCAGGGCAGCCGCAGCCCTGGTCATCGGGCACCTCCCTGGGGATAGTGACGGGCTGAGGCCAGGCTGGGACATTGTTCCACTGGTGGGGGATCAGGATCAAGCCCAGTGAGGGGAACCAGAGTCAGACACAGCCCCAAGACAGCCACGCAGGGCCGTGGTGATGGGGACGGGCTGCACAATCCCCATTTTGCTGTGAAACTACTGAATGTATTATACTGTGGAACTGGAAATCTCTAATTATATTCATTCTTTTTAAGTTAAGATCCGCTCCACTTTCATTAAAAAAAAAGTGTTATCTAGGTTCCATTTATATTTTGACTAAGAAATCTCTCTGTGTATAGGCATTGTGTTTTAACCCCAGCTAGCAACTAAGCACCACACAGCCACTCGCTCACTCCCCCCCAGTGGGATGGGGGAGAGAATCAGAAGGGTAAAAGTGAGAAAACTCGTGGGTTGAGACAAAGACAGTTTAATAGGTAAAGCAAAAGCCACGCACACAAGCAAAGCAAAACAAGGAATTCATTCACTACTTCCCATCGGCAGGCAGGTGTTCAGCCATCTCCAGGAAAGCAGGGCTCCACCACGCATAACAGTTACTTGGGAAGACAAATGCCATCACTCGAAAGTTCCCCCTTCCCTCTTCTTCCTCCAGCTTTTTATTGCTGAGCATGACATCATATGGTATGGAATATCCCTTTGGTCGCTTGGGGTCAGCAGTCCCAGCTGTGTCCCCTCCCAACTTCTTGTACACCCCTAGCCTACTCGATGGTGGGGTGGTGTGAGAAGCAGAAAAGGCCTTGACTCTACGTAAGCACTGCTCAGCAGTAATGAAAACATCCCTGTGTTATCAACATTGTTTTCAGCACAAATCCAAAACATAGCCCCATACTAGCTATTATGAAGAAAATTAACTCTATCTAGCCAAAATCAGCACAATAGGACAAAAGCCATTCTGATTCAAGAGTATTTAAATACATGTTGTATCAGATGAGTGGTTCAGTACAAAACTAAATTTCTAATTCTTTACATAGCCATTATTTTATTAGTTTTTAAAAACAAAGTAGTCTTTCCTGTGTAAATGTTCCATTGCTTTTAGAAGCACTTTTGCAAGTTCACTAGCTCTTTTACTGCACTTTAAATCCATGCTAATGTACAATTCCAGAGACTGTTTAATTTCAGAGGAAAAAAATGGCAATTATTCAGTAAATGTAGAGTTTGAGTGTCGTAGGGTCCTATGACTAATTTTGTGAATTCAAAGCCCATTGGATTTGAAAGTATGTGTTTGAAAAAGATATGGAAAGATTAACCTAGGAATCTCTTAATATTCTGTGTGGCCCCCTGATCATATGAGCCAGATGTTGCAAACCAAGCTTAGTGTTAATTAAGAAGACACATCCGTGTGTGGGAAATAAACTCATAAAATTACTTCACCAATGATTTGACAATTATGTCAGCCACTACACTAGTACTAGTTGATTAATACATTTGTTTTAAATTGTATAAAGACTCAAGAAAATGTAAACATAGACAAGCTTAGCTTTTATAGTGCAGAGCACAATCTCAAAGTTAATTGCTCCCACAAACAATCATGTTTCCAATGTCTCAAACTATTCTCACAGTGATTATTCTTACTGTTGTTGTTCCCCATGTATTGGTGCAGCAGATGGGTCCATTAATGTTAATCAATTAACCAAGACTGAAAAATCAAACTCAATTAGCGATAAATTTCAATAGAGAGACACTTATCTTCAGTTTTCAACCACCATGAATGCTGTAGTCACCCAAAATACACAAGGAATGTAATTTTTCAATTTTCATGCCCTGATCATGTAAGAAATACCTTCCTAGATATGTAGGTCTCATTTGGACAGTACCTTTTCAGCTATAAATAGGAAAAGCCATATTTTAAATCATATTTCAGAAGCTGTCTGTTTTCTGCGTGCTGGGTCATCACACAATTCTTCTTAACCCTTAAAGAACTGATCACCAAATGAAAAATTCCATCCAAACTGTTTCCTAAAGTTTATCTGATACGGTTTTAAATGCCTTTTTTTTAAAGTTATAAAATGACTTCTGGATTAGCTTTCTTGTAAGTTAAAGGAAATTTTATAGTTGAACTTGGTTAAGTGATAGAATTCCGTATGTTGCAGATACTGAGGAGACCAGGTGAAGTGACTTAACAAATGTTGTGGTCTCTTTTTATTATATATCCTCAATGTTAATTAAAATAAACACTAGAAAAAGTCATTATGAATATGACTGTTCTTAGAAAAAGAGGAGGAGCTCAGACTGTAGACTTTGGAGACACTAAAATGTTCTTTTCAACTTTTTTTTACATCTCATTTTCCATTTCAAAAGGTAGTCACGGTGAACCTTTCCCAGATCACACGCCAGAAATACTTCTTGTGCTTCCTTGTGCCCATAAGCCAAAAATGCATGTTATGTCAGGTTTTGGCTGAAGGTATTCATCTAAGGATAGGCTTTTATGCCCTTATTACTGGTTTTCTCACATTTCTAGCACAGAGCTGCAGTTTGCTTCCAGCTCGCAAAATCTGATTTGTATGTTTGTTGAACTAAAGATAAAATTGTTACACAAGAATGAGTAAGTGCCCATTTTCAAACCAAGGAGCATTGAAGCACCTCCCAAGACAGCTAACAGCATTGCAGACCAAGTTTTTAGAATTGCTTATGCATTTCCTATCACTGCTTTAGATGTAGGTGTTTCTGGCTAACAAAGCTAGTCAGAAATAGCAGAATTGATCATATATCAAGGATCTTTTTATAGGTCTGTTTTATAGATTAAGACACTCAGGCCAACATATTATGCTAGTTAACTTCGCTAAGATCCATATTAAGTCCAGAACTAATGTTTTAAGTTCCACTGTATTTAACTCTTGCAGAAAGATAAACCAAACAAAGGGATTAAATTTCACTTTAGTTGATTTGCAAAGGAAGAAGATTTCCAGCTGGGAGTAGTGTATTCTCACACCTTTTCAGAATTTGCACCATATGCACTTATGTAATACTGATTTGTGTGAAGAAGATAACCTGCTTCCTTTTAAAGGGCTGGTTTTTGGGCAGATCTGTCAATACTAAAGATACTTACATGGTTTACAACTCCAGAAACTTCTGGTATTATTATTCTGATTCATGCTTACACACACCATTATTTAGGAAGACTAGTCTGGGGGCTTGAATTTTTTTGATCCTATACTTTTAATGTGATTAGGTAGCTAGTATATCTGGAGTTTGGTACTTATGAAAGAGATTCACATTTGGAAATCCATTTTTTTTCCCTAACGCTTACTTCAAGGGGCTTTGGTGAAGACAAGAATTCATTTAAATTTATTTCCAAACTCTTTTCTTTTTCTGACAGATAGATTGTTCATCGTTTCAGGTTCCACATGATTTTAGGAAAAAATAATGCCATTCTTACTAAGAAAAATCTTTCATGTCATTTTTGAGGAATATGAAAGATAATGCCATTGAGCTTCTCAGACTCACCAAAATCCTGTTGGACATGCCTTTGTAATATCATATTTTCACAGGAAAGTCAAGTAAGCAAAAGAGAAAATTTCATCTCCAATTTTCCTAACACTAGGTCTTAACAGATAGAGAATTCATTTACCAAGGTTGATCTTTCTGGTAAAAGTAATTGCATTTGGCTTAATCCCCATATAAAAACTTTACACACTTTTTTTCTGAACTAATTCTGCATTTCTCCCACCTTAGTTTTTCTTAAAGCGAAAACAGAAAACTGAAATTTTAACCCCAGCTTCTTGCCCTTGAAATTTAGATAGTAAATTGCGCTAATCTACAGTTGTGTTAGGATGTCTATTTCAAGACTGAATTAGTTGAACTAGGTGTGTCTCATTCTTGGCATCAGAAACAGATTCTATTTTATCATACTTTATTTCTTAGGTATTATATTCCTTAGATTATAGTAGTATGGAGATTTGACAAAGTATAAGAGTATAAGAGATTTGACAAAGAAATCAAAGCTGTGTTCCATTAAGCTGGCAGTGTTAAGAGCTGATGTTTTAGATTTTAGACAAAACATCTGTAAACCCCGAGGAAATCGTGCAATGATAATGTATGAGGAAATAACAACAAACTCATAAATATTATTGGAAATACTAGTACTCAACTGTTGTTCTTTTTAATTAAGCATTTAAAATACACAGCTTCTTTAATAATGCTTAAAATGTGGCACACTCTTCAGAATTTGTTTTCTTCAGAACGTCATTTTATCATAGAAGTATTGTTGAAATAACAAATTCTGGCAATTGAAAAATAATCCAACCAAACAAGTTAGAAAAAGTGATGTTCAAAGAGTAAACCTTTCTCTGTTTTTAATTTAGGCAGTATAGTGGTGGTTCTATTAAAAATGGAAAAATCAATTTTTTATGTTCTCAGATCTGCAGATTTAGTATTTGACTAGTGTGAAAAAAACCACGCTGAAAACAGAGCATGCAGGAAAATCAAGGATCCAAATATAAATAGGACTTCAAATTCCTGACTGTTTGTGTGCAAGCTGTGCACAAAATTTGTTAAACGTGATGTTTATACATCATCTCAATTCAATTGTACTTAAATCAGAGAAGCTGCCATGGCTAAAATTTTAGTGTGGGTATTGACATACCAGTAAGTGCCATTTTAATACCAGTCATCTTAGAATGTTTTGACTCAATTCCCAGAAATACTATGTAACATTATTTTTGAGGATTACAGCACAACCACATCAGCATTTCTGATAGCTTTGATTCCAGAAAGGCTATCTTATTTGGAGTAGCTTTAAAATACAACATATCAGCAAAATTAATTGAATTCTATCTTTTTCCAAGGCCAGTGAGATGTTTAAGTGTGTATAGAAATACTCAAAACACTGTTTGTACATATTTGTCTAACTGGAGAAGTAGTGCATGGATTCTTAATAAGAATTTCACTCTGCTATAAATCTTGACAAATAGTGTAGCTGGTACTGTTTCTTCTAAGTTGTATCATATGTAGTATGTGTATGAAAAATGATAAATGTGCCATATTCTTCGTACTAATGTTTTTCCAAAATTCCACAGAGATTATCCATTCAGTGAAATATGTACGTTTTCCGTAAGGACTCATTATATGCTCTAGCTGTTTACTGTAAACTATCACAATAAAATTACAAGACTGGTACTGCAGAAGATGAATAATGCACTATCTGTAATATATGTTAGAATATTTATTCCTTTGCTGCTAACCTAACGTATACACCTACCTACTAGTGATAGATTTCCACACTTCAAGCCACAAAAATTACATAAGGGAGAAAAAAAATATGAAATTTCACTCCTGACTAGCGTGGTTGACTGGAGATTGAATGGGTGAGAACATCATTGTTCTGAATCCCTGCTTTTGGGAGCTTATCATTGAAAGGAAGAGTGACGTTTATCTGAGGTCACATGACAGAGCAGATTTTTATTATGGTTTAGAGAAACCTTCTTCACCTTTGGTATCTTGTTGAATTCGAGAACATGTTTAATATTCAAATGGAATTTGGGAAGTCTGGATATGAGGTATCATCTTGATACAGAAGGTTACCATGTCACCAAATTTGGTTTTGTTACTTTATTTCTTTCTCAGTAACAGCATTTATTTAAGTTTGCTTTTAGAAAGATAGGAAACTGGATTTTTTACCAGTAACCGTTGTTTTTTGGATTTAGTAAAACCAGCCAACACTGTGATCATGTGTACAGATAAATACGAAGAGTGGTACCCACATAGTCATGCACAAATAGAGGAGACGTTCTACCTCTAGCCAGAGTATCCACAGGTGTCCAGCTGACTATTCAAAGGCAAAGTTACCTCACTAGTCCCTCACTTTTTTCTCACTGCCCATTGTCATGGGTCAATACATGTGGTACTTGTACAGTCTTCCCCACAACTGGCTCCAGTTACTTCAGATTAAATATCACTCTCACATGTTGTAGAGGAGGGAATGAGGTTTTTTTTTAACTAGGGAAGACCTATTGAACTTTTGTATTACTCTTAAGTGAAAGGGAACATACAAGATCAATATGTTATTCATAAAGAATGCAGAGATTTAAGAATTATCTGGTGTCCTGCTAGAGAATTAGTGCATCCTTCTTCAAAAAAGACTGTCTTGGACAAAAATATGTATTGGAACAACTGCTCTTGAAGACTGATTCTCTGTAATCTATAATATCTTAGGAGATATGAAGATAAAAGGACCCTAGAACCACAAAAATCCATTTGTCCTTCACCAGGACCTTCCTCGGGTTACCTCAAATCATAGTAGAGGTCAGCACAAGGCCTAATATGGGTCCATTGGCATCTTCCATAATCTGTGGAGCCATCTAGCATTCTGTAGACTGGTTGTGGAACAATAAAAATCATTTCACAGCAGCACCTTAAAAGCTGATGTCATTATTTTCAGTAATAGTTATCAATTGTCTATCTCTTTTATCTATTATTCAGTATCAATACTGTTCAGTTACCTATCTAGAATACTGTATTACTAAAGAAAAAGTCCTGAATAGCTTTAAAAGGCTTAATGTTTCCTTTAAGGACGTACTACTCTTTTTAATAGTTGTGTTTGTATTATTACCAGACTTATTAGTCATACCCAGTTAAAGTACGCTCTTTGTGTGCTTGTAAGAGTATAGCTGGTATTGCTTCTTCTCTGCTTTAAAATCTGATAGTGATTAGGATTCATGAGTTAGAGGATCAGGGGAGTCAAGGCATGATTTGTATTACTCCATAAGGCATGAGAGTTCAGTAAGGAGTGCTGTGTTCTCTTGTATTCTGGTCACCTTCTCAGTATGCCCATCAATTTAGCCTTACCACGTGCTTTGGAAAATTCATCTGGCTTGGAAGTCAGCATATGCACTAGATTTCTTCTGACATTGCCTCAGTAAGGAGTTTTACCAATGGCCAAGAAAACATTTCATTGCTCCGAAGAGAAGCTACATAGAAGACTGACCATGCTGGTTCTCCTTATCATCTTCTAATGTGGTTGTGACATTTGAAGTGGGACATATGAAATAATCATATAAGTTTTTGGACATCCTACTCATTTCTGTACCTGGACCACTTCAATATATATTAACATATGAAGTACTTTAACGGATACTTTACTTTGGTGTGTACATAAAAGAATACAGAAGTGCTAGCAGTTTTTCACACTTGTTTCTGAATAGGTTATAATAAAAATGAGACTGAAAAAGTCCAGTGGGAGGCAGCACCTCAGGAATCCCCCAAGGTCTTTCTCCTACCACTGCAGGACAGGCTGGACCGATGGGCCGAGGCCAACTGTATGAGATTCAACAAAGCCAAGTGCCGGATCCTGCACTTCGGCCACAACAACCCCAGGCAACGCTACAGGCTTGGGGAAGAGTGGCTGGAAAGTTGCCCAGAGGAAAAGGACCTGGGGGTGCTGGTTGACAGCTGGCTGAACATGAGCTGGCAGTGTGCCCAGGTGGCCAAGAAGGCCAATGGCATCCTGGCCTGTATCAGAAATAGTGTGGCCAGCAGGAGCAGGGATGTGATTGTGCCCCTGTACTTGGCACTGGTGAGGCCGCACCTCGAATCCTGTGTTCAGTTTTGGGCCCCTCACTACAAGAAGGACATGGAGGTGCTGGAGTGTGCCCAGAGAAGGGCAAGGAAGCTGGTGAAGGGCCTGGAGTACAAGTCTTATGAGGAGCGGCTGAGGGAACTGGGGTTGTTTAGTTTGGAGAAGAGGAGGCTGAGGGGAGACCTTATTGCCCTCTACAACTACCTGAAAGGAGGTTGTAGCGAGGTGGGTGTTGGTCTCTTCTGCCAAGTAACTAGCGATAGGATGAGAGGAAATGGCCTCAAGTTGTGCCAAGGGAGGTTTAGACTGGACATTAGGAGAAATTTCCTTACTGAAAGAGTGGTCAGGCCTTGGAACAGGCTGTCCATGGCTGTGGTTGAGTCACCATCCCTGGAAGTATTTAAAAGACATGTAGATGAGGCCCTTAGGGACATGGTGTAGTGGGCATGGTGGTGTTGGGTTGACAGTTGGACTCAATGATCTTAGAGGTCTTTTCCAACCTTAATGATTCTATGATTCTATGATTCTATGAAGGTGAAATGTCCCAGACAGAAAACAGTTACTTAGCATCAGGAGTGTTGTTTTAAAAAAGTTATTGAATCTGTCAGTTATGAGGGCTCCTCTGTGCAGCACTGTTATTTACATTAGACATCTCTCTCTACATTCCCCTGCAAATTTTCTCAAGATTACAGAGGGGTATGTAACCCTTCAGTTCCAGAAGCTCTGGTTGTGACATCTCTTTTCTGTTTCCAAACAGAAGCTGCTAATAGGATGTGAAGTTTCATAACTTAGTACCATGTCATCATCTTTGCTGCAATCATCCGGAATTAGTGAAGTGCAAGTTAAATATCTGTGTGGGAACACAGATACAAACACATGTGTATGTGTATGCACTCAAACAATTTAATTAAATGGTGGCTATAGTTGTGCTGTATGTATTGTTCCTTTGTTCATAATTGTCTTCTCTTCATTATACTATGGAGTTTTAGAACATATTGTTGGCGAGGGTGCTGAGGGCAATTGGTTTTATTTTGTATCTCACTGCAGTTGTAAAGATGAGGACACTGAGAAAATAGATAAAATCCCCAACAGACACACGAACTGGAGTTCATTGGGAGTGAACATTATTAATGAAATATCAATGAACAGTGTTTGTTCAAGATGCACAATTGTTCTCCTGTAAATAACCATTTTTTTCTATTTTTCTTGATGACAGTCTTAGCCCTGCAACTATTCACAGCTTTAATTTAATTTATTTTCTTCAGAATTATTCAGATTAGGAGTCTGGAAAAGCCAAAGAAAAGTCACAGTAAAATACACAGAAAACGGTATGGCATCAATAACAGAGATGTTCAACCTAAAAAAAATTATTCTTAAAAACAAGGCATTTTGAGTTATAAACAGTTAGCATTTTGAACACAAATCTTCAAGTAAAACATGAAGACTGCTACTATCTGTAGGCTGAAGAACATCCAGAAATTATTCTTTTTTTGTAGTTGGATATAATATGATAGTATAGCATCACTATATTTCAGTTGTTGGACTCACCCAATTATTTATCCACTTTTCCATTCTGTCAACCATTTTCAGAAACAGTGCAGTATATTTCTAGGCTGGAAACCAAGCACGGTAGTTCATTAACCCAGATTTAAGCTCTTTCCTGGATATCTTCAGGGATTAATTATAGACTTCACACCTTACCAAAATATTCAGAGATTGATTTAAATCCCAAAATTCAAGCTAAGCTTGTTTTCATTATGTTATCATTTTATGTAATCCAGATTTTTTTCTTGGCATTCATTAGTATTCATGATATTGTTACATGGATCAGAGTCACTACTTGGATGAATATGCTAATGTAAAGGAGAGGTTAAACTATTTAGAAAAATCTAGGGTAAATTGGACGGAAAACTATTTGGAGTTAAGAACGATTAAGAAATAAATTGTGTATTGTAAAGGTGGCTAGCTTTTTTAACCTTTTTTTAGCTTTCCCCCAAGCAGATTTCATGGAGAAGTGAAGGTGAAAGTTTGCCAAAGGGTTGGAATCTCCCCTTCTGCTCCCGCAGACACACAGTCCATAAGGTGCTTTTATTCCAAATTGTATGGTACACTTATAGGCGATAATTTGATGACATTTCTTTTCCCTCAGTTCATGCCTGATATAACCCTATTCTCCTTTTATCCAAAAGACAGTATCCTAAAAAAAATCTTCCTGGTGACTAATACCAAACCTGTCAATTAGGTAGAAGGTCTAAATGCCACCCCCCAGCCTGGAGACTACACGGAAACAGAGTTACGATCCATTTCCTTTTCCTGGTGCTTTCTCTCAGTTTCTGATTCTGTCAGTACGATTCTTATACCCTCGCCTTCCCCAGGGTGAAATCTGCCTACTTAAGATTCACTTAAACCCTGGAAGCAGAGTTGAACTGGGACACAGACTTTGCACTGCTGCTTGGAAAACAGCTCCTTGATTTGTTACTGTTGCAGGGATGATAGAGCGAGAATGCAATGTATAAACGTGCATCTGGTTTCACAGTAAGTTAAATGTAGCCACTCACATTTTAAAAACTGATGCAGTCTTTGAGTATCCTTACTATTTTCCCTGCTTTGAAAACAGTGAGGTAGACAAACTGTATTTGTTTTGTTTTTGGCAGAGACCTATTTAATAGTTAGCCATTGAAATTCTTTGAGTGGACAAACATAAGATGTTTTTAACATTGAAATTTAGCTTTAGTGTGTATGCTTAAACTGCAATGAAAAAGACAAAGCAATCAGGAGTTTATTTTATTTGCTTTACAAGTGTTGAGACTCAGCATCCAGATTTATAATGTGACAGTTAGGCCAGCTCAAGATTCAAGGCTAAATTATAAAGTTGGTTTTCAGCTTCAGCAAATGCTCTCTAGGTCCTGCTGTGTTTCACTTAATAGCAAGGACAAGTGGATTCCATCTGTAAGAGAGCATGTTTTGCATATGGACTACTGCAAGGCAAGAGCCAATACTGAAATGGACCAGGATTCAATATCAGGACACTCTTTTTATTTATGGACAGTTGCTTGTTTGTTTTCAAGCAGGTCTTTAAGGCTGGTTTGATGATTTAGGAGCAGAAGTGGGGTTATAAAACTTAATTTTAAAATGAGAGGATGTTTGTCTTGATGGTAAAATGCTGTGATTCAATATGAACAAGATGGCATTCATGGGTATGAACTAATCTTGTTAGGTGCAGTATGTGTACAAAATGGTAATTGAAATGAACATATCTTTTTTTTCTGCCTAGAACTAATGTCCTTAAAACCTCAGATTTGATTCATTTTTTATGGATAAATATTTGTGTAGTAGCAAAAAGAGTTGTGCATTATTATGTAAGTGTATGCATAGATAAATTGGTATGTATGAATATATAATGATTTTGTTTATCAATATGGTTTTGTCCATATTTTGGGGTGGGTTTTTCAGTATGAATCGGGCATTTCCTAACTCCTGGATATTTACATTTGCAACCATTTTCTTTAGGCTAGTCTTGATAAAATGCATTTTTAGTAACTTTGTCAATATACGTGTATTTCTCAAGTCCTTGACACTGATCGCATATGTATTCTATCATTTTACACTAAGAAGCTAGGTACATGCATGATTAACTTTCCTTAGACAAGAACACTGTAACCTTAGCCACAAACCCAAAAGAATACCCAGAGCATCCTGAGTTCACTCACCACAGATTACCCCAATTTACAAAAACAAAATTGGAAACAAAATGAGAAAGGCTGTTTTCATGTCAAATTTCATCTTTTTACTCTGCGTAGATGTTTGATTATACACTGTCCAAGGACCTGTGTATGCAAAATAGCCCTTTTCTAAAAAAAAAAAACCAAACTGAGGTAAAGAAAAATACTTGATTTGTACAATTTATTAAAAAAATAGAGATCATAATTTAAGTAAATGGGTGCTTCAAAAACTCCTTTTCTTTGCCAGGAAAACCCTGGGATCCTTGGCTGGGAAAAATCCTTATTATCAATATTTTGTTCTGCTGCATCTGAGTGAAACACTGTTCTGTGTGTCTGGGTTGGTTTTAATCTTCCGCTAGGTTTTGAAACGGAAGAGCTGTGGGTTACTGCCACCTACAGCTGGAATGCCACCCCCTCCCAGCTAGAGAAATGGACCTTGCACTAAAACCCCTCTGGACAAAAGGCAGTAGATCTTAGCGGTAAGCTAAAGGAGGACTTTGCAGAGCTGGTAGTAATTGAGTTTTGCCAGCTTTTTATGACATTTAAATAAAAGTAGGGCTACAGAGAAAGTAAATCCCCCAATAGCATATTCAAGCAATTTTCTTCTCATAAAAGCACCTTCCTACTGACAGTAGCTTGGCAGAAATGTTGCAGAGTTTAAATTTCATAGAGAGGAGGAAAAACCTCAGCTTCTGACAATCCTTATGTCAGCTAACATTTGAAACGCTCTGAGATTTACCAGAAAGAAAAAAAAAAAAGAAGATTGCACTGTGTTGGGGCCTATTTAGTCATTGTGGTTTTGTGTATTGCAACTATTTTAAGACGCTTAGAATGTTCTTTGTCTCCTATAACCTCAGGCCCTCCTCCCCACTGCATTTTTATCTCTGCAGTTTTTTAAAAAAAAAAGAAGGAAGAAAGCACACTCTAAATTAAGACCTCAGGAGAACAGGAACAATAATGGCCAGCAGTGGTGTGCCATTTTCTGCAACTGCTTCCACCTTTTTTATTCTGTGCTTTATTGCGGTATCTTTTTCAATAAGGAAAATTCAGGGTTGCTTACTTCTAATAATTATTCTGTGCTGCTTAACCTAGTAAATATTGGCATGAAAAATTCTGTGTGCGTGGGAAGGAAGGGAAATTGTTGTTGTTTGTTTCCATTCAAGTGTATCCTCTTTTTTCACTACTACTGTGGTATCTGAGGGTTTTTTCCTATGCTTTTCCTGATTTCATTTTCCTTTCTATGCTACATTGAAGAAGAGTGCTCTATGTGGGCTGATCAAGCTACCTCACTCCCAAAAGGATTTCTTATGTAAGTAGTTCCAGTGAGATTTAGCGCATGATGTATTTTTGTAGAAATGCTGTGTTTGTGAAGGTATCCTTGCGCAGTGAAACGTGTAAGCACTTAGGCAAAAGCCTGCATGGCACTGCTACCTTATTTTCATTCGCAGTACAGAAAACATATTTTTTATCTTGCATTTATAATATAGGAATTAAGCCTGAGACTTTTTTTTTTCATTTTTGAAAGCAGAATGAGCATAAGAAAAAACACAGGAACACATTATGCTATTAAAGAAATAAAACTAACATATTCCACCCAGCCATCAGAACCGTCTTTTGTTTGAGCTAACTTATGCCTGTAACCAGTGTTTCTTCAAAACACTGACCTTTCTTTAAACAGCAATTATGCACTGACATCTGAGTCACAGAGACAGAAGTACATATTCTTTCAGGCAGCATCTCCAATTATCTTGCTTGCCAGCAGATGTTAGGGGCATTTTCCTCTCTGCCCAAATATTGTAATCATTAATAATTAGTAATTTTACAATTCAGTGTTTACATGTAAAGGAACTTCATCCTTTGATGCAGGATTTGGAGCTACTACTGCCAGCAGAAAAAGAAAGAAACTGGAGCTCGATTCTTGTTTTACGTCTGGGATTACACCATTTTAGAGTGCTGAGATTCCTTTGCCTTATGTGGTTACTCTGATTTATACCAGTGAAGTGAAAATCTAATCAAGCCCACAGCTGGATACATTCAATAACTTTTTGTTCACCCAGGATAACTCTGGATTGTATTGATCTGCATTATAGAACTGAACAGAAAACAACAAGAGGGAAATCTGAGAAACAGTGTCTCATTTAGAATCTAATAAAAGTTCTTCAGGTGCTTCTTTCATTACCGTACTCGGCTGGATCATCCTTAGAAATCAGTGAAGGTCCTGCAGTCAGAAGCATGCATAAAAATGTCTTGAACTCATTAAGTGGTTTCTATGGATAGAAGGTAAAGTCTGGGGGCAGGGGGGATACTATCAAAACCACTGCAGTCCTGTTGATTAAAAATTTGTCCAACTTCGCCTTTATTAATCTTTTCAGAGTAGTGTAGCCAACTAGAAGGGGAGACACAGGGCGGTACAACAAGAGATGGAAAACAGAGCAATAAAGTGCTGTTTGAGTCATTTCAGACTGCTGGATGAATGGCTCTGTAGGAGAGAAATTGCTGTGGTGTCACTGGCTTGCTGCTACCAGCATGTGTCACTATGGATGTCAGTGTAAAGTGAAACTGGGGAAAAGAGAAATCCACTTGCCTCACACTTCGGAGACAAAGAAAAGGGCAAAACCTGTCCTACCTCTAGCAGTAGCAGTCACGGAAAAGTGTATGTGTTGCTGAGAAATCTGAGAATTCATCCTTTGAAAAAAAAAGTCTTTTTTCATCTTGAGATGACATTGCAACCCTTACGATAGAGTGACTAAGTGATCCACACAGGTCTGATTAATAACAGCAGGGATAGACTGTAAGCTCTGAACTAATATAAAGTCAATTCTGTGACATTTGTCTTTCGATATTTTAGGCATTAATATGTATTTAATGTTGCTGAAATACAATGTCTTGGTGTGTTCCTCAGAGCCCACTGTTAGCTGAATGAATACTAGCTCATGATTAATCTGTACAGCATTTTTGTACTCCAGCTTAAAAATGGCCTCTGAATAAGTGCAGTGCAAACAGAGGGGGCAATTGCAAATAAACACTTTCAGATCTCCCTATTTCGGAATGAACATGTAGAGGAGTATAAACCTGGTCTGTTTTCTCAACACTGATTTAATAGAAAAGGATGATTAAATCAATATTGTGTCCCAGAACCACATCAATATGAACAAGAATCCAACATCTCAAAGATATGTTAGAGCCAGGAGACTTACTTGATTCAATTATGTATAATGATAGTGTGCCAATAATCCTGACTATTGCATGAACTATTAACATTTTCCCTCCTCACTATCATTCTGCTTTCTGGAAGGAGTTAATTATTACAAAGCTGTCAGCTATGACAGAGATCTTTAGCACAGAAAGATGATACAATGATATCGCATAGCATTCCTGAAGTGTTACGACACTCTTCCTAGAACAATTTTTGAATTAATGCATTGAACTGTAGGAAGTTAGTTCCCTTCCCACTCTGCTTGCTTGGGTAAAGAAACATATATTAACAAATGAACTGGTTTGGTTTGGCTTAGTTTTACTCCAAGGAGGAGGCAGTGAGGGTTTTTTCTTTCCTCTGTGAACATATTACCTTTTCCTACAAGCAGTCACCATAGCTACTGGTAAACAGCATTATGTTTGCCTTATTCTTTCTGTTTTGACTGTAATTCTTTTTCAAGAAAAAAGGAAAGTGGGCTGATTTTTTTCAGAGAACAGAAATCTTAAGTAATAACCAATTAGTTCTGTCTGAAAAATGGGAGTCTAATTTAGGGCTCTCCTTTATTCTACAGAGAACATGACTGTGAACCTTTGCATCTGGTTTTAGCCAGCTGAATGCTTCAAAGATTTTGTCCCGTTAAGTGCTTTCATCTGTGTTTGATACAGCTGGAAACAAATCTGCCACAGTGCAATATGGATGATTATTTGGATGTCCACATTTGCAATTTTTTCTCCCTACACCTATTTTCTCAATTTAGACAAACTTTAGGTTGTCTCAGACAGTAATTCAGATTGTTTGCTTTCAAGCACTTACCAGCTCCAAGAGATGTGTAAAATTAGCTGGTAGTTTCATTTTGACTTACAGTTTCCTAAATACATAAGCACAACACTCTGTGCATGTTCAGAATTATGTAGTATAAGAAGCTAGATGCAGCCTATACTGCCAGTTCTTTTCCTATCTTAAAATTTTTACAGATATTTGTCTCAGGGAAAAGCTGCTTAATTCATCTGGTTTAAATGGGGATCAAAGTCATTTATTGACTTATTAATGACATGGCAATAAGTGACCTAAACATTAAGGATCATTATCAACAATGCCACAGATAAACCACAGTATTAGACACTGCAGAATGTTAATAAACTAATCTACACACACACACAGGGTGTACACACCCAGCCCCTCACAGGCAGTGTGGATTTTGCGAACACTGAAAAGTGTGTGTCCCCCACACGCAGACCCTCCTGTGGAGATGCGGGTGCTACAGCTGAGTGTCCATCCCTGCTGCTGCTGCTGACACCCTACTGAGGCACCAGCACGGGCAGGCACCCCAGGGACCCCACGTGCACTCTGAGGATGGGTCCTCCCGTGCCACTCCCACACTGTGGGTCCTTGGCTGGGTGCAGGCTGCTCCTGTACCCCACAGGGAGCTGCTGGGCCTCATCCAGGCAGGGCTGGGGATACCACCGGGCAATGACTGGTGGTGCCCAACCAGGGTCACTGCTCCTGACCCCACCTCTCCCAGCACCTTTTACAAATTTCTGTGCTTCTACACTGCATTTCAAGCTGACCCCTTTGTTTCAAAAGTCTCTTTCTAATTCCCTGGTTACTGCTTCATCTGGCTGATGGTGTCGTGGAGTTCTTCCTTAGCATTATCAGTTTGGGACAAACATTCAGGTGGTTTTGGGTGTCCCATCACATACACTGTTAGACACTCACATCCCTATATTATCAGCTGTTGTTTTCGAGGACATTTTCCTGAAGATGGGCCAGATAGGTACACCCCCACTCAATATTATTGTACAGTTTAGCAATTCTGAGCATACTATCAAGTAAATTATCTACTGAGGTCCAGTTATTTTATGTTTATTTTACATTATTTACCTTTTTTTTTCCCTGAGAAAAAAAAAATTGACGAAGTTAAAGCATGTTATTAAGGGCATTGTCCAAATGCCTCTTAAACACTGACAGGCTTGGGGCATCGACCACCTCTCTGGGAAGCCTGTCCCAGTTTTTGACCACCCTCTCAGTAAAGAAACATTTCCCAAGGTCCAGTCTAAACCTTTGAACCATGAACAGCTTTGAACCATTCCCATGCGTCCTATCACTGGATACCAGGGAGAAAAGCTCAGCACCTCCCACTCCACGTCCCCTCCTCAGGAAGCCGTAGAGGGCAATGGGGTTGCCCCTCAGCCTCCTCCTCTCCAAACTAGACAAACCCAGAGTCCTTAGCCACTCCTCACAGAACATTCCTTCCAGTGCTTTCACCAGCTTTGTTGTCCTCCTCTGGACGCATTCAAGGACCTTCACATCCTTCTTAAATGGTGGGGCCCGGAACTGCACACCATACTCAAGGTGAGGCCGCACCAACGCTGAACACAGCAGGATAATCCCCTCCCTTGTCCGGCTGGCTGTGCTGCGTGTGATGCACCCCAGGCTGCGGGTTGCCCTCTTGGCTGGCAGAGCACCCTGCTGACTCCTATTGAGCTGCTGTTGAGCAGCCCCCCCAGATCCCTTTCTGCAGGGCTGCTCTCCAGCCACTCTTGTCTCAATTTATACTTGTGCCCTGCGTTACTCCATCCTAGGTGCAGAATCTGGCATTTTGACTTGTTAAATTTCATCCCATTAATCTCAGTAATCCCATAACCAATGCTCTAATTTCTGTAGATCCCTCTGCAAGGCCTCTGGTCCCTCAGGAGAGTGAATAGCACCTCCCAGTTTGGTATCATCAACAAACTTGCTAATGGTGCATTCAACTCCTGCATCCAGATTGTTGATAAATGTATTGAACAGGAATTGAACCCTCAGGAACACTGCTGGTGACTGGTCATTAACCAGGATGCTGTGAGGGACAGTATCAAAAGCCTTACTAAAATCCAGAAAAACTACGTCCACCTCCTTCCCTTCATCCACTAGGTGGGTGACCTTATCATAGAAGGATACCAAATTAGTTAAACAGGACTTCCACCATTTTTCTATTATTTCTGTTACATCAGATTTTATGGTCTGCTTATGCTGTTTGTTTTTTCCTCTGCAATGCTTAAATTCTTCACATTTTAACACTAAAATATGTAGGGGCCATTATTTTCCCCACTGCCATCCATGCTCCTAGCTCAAACACAATCATTTTGCTAACTAAATTGCTCAATTATTGTTCTTGTTAATAATTATATTTTCTTCTTGCTGTTTGTCCTTTTATTGCTAGTATTAGTTTATGATTGGAGTATCTTTGCTTACCTACTTTTGATTTCCTTATATGCAAATAGGATATAAACAGTATATTTCTTGTTTGTTTATTTATTAGTTTTGAGTTTGCCAGATGCAGTCCAAAAATCTATTGTTCCAGATACTCAGGTGGAATCACCTGAGAAAAATTTTTCTGCAGGTATTTCCCAATAGCCACACATCCCCAAACCTGTGCTGGAACCACGCAATTCCACTGACTACATCACACCTTTAACTTCCTTTTCTTGAAGCTGGAAGATTTTCATTGCATTTCATAGCTGTTCTCTGCAGTTAGATTTAAATGGACTATTTTGGCTATTATGATACCTAGAGCCAAATTCACTGTTGATAAGACAGCATTCACTCCACTGCTCACGTCAGAAATGAATTGGCTCAAACTTCCTAAATGTCTGTGGAAACAATCAGTACCAATGCAGAATGTATGGTTTGGTGTCTTGTAAGGCCAAGGACAGGAAGCTTCCTGTAAACATTCCCTTGTATTCCAGCTGGATCAAGGTTACCTTCTTCTGTGAAATCCTCAGGGCCGGTTACTGAAGCTCTTGGTTTTAATGGTCTGGCATAGCACATTGTTAAAATATACAGAATCCTTTCTAAGTAGGAATTTACTGACCAAATGTGACAGGTGTGAAAAATTTCAAGTCCTCTTTTTTGACTTTATAATTCTGACAGAGACATAAAACAGCTCATATAATATATTTTATATAACATAAGTCATAGTTTATCCAAATGTAAATTATAACAATATTGAATGTCATATTATGAAAGATATTTGAAGCTACCAAGATGTCAACTTTTTGGTCTGTAGCTGTATCTTCATTTAATTTGCTATATTTATGAGAATTAAGTAGCAGGTAATTTATTAAGTCATCCCACACACAGTTTCTTAGGTGTTTTACTTAATCACTAGAATTTGTATTTTAAACGCTCTGATTTAAAATCTCTGATTTTAAAAATTGTGAAAAATAAAACCTAAAATTTTAATTTTAAAATCAGTACAGAACTAGCTAGCCTTACTAGCCTGTGCATGATACAAAATCTTGAATTTCAGATAACAGTTTTTTTCTTAAATCTTCAGGTGAACCACTAGGATTGGATTTACCATACCAATACAGGCCCCCAGCAAGTAAGATGTCTGATCTAAGTTGTGTGTGTGCTCCCTCCCTAGTCAGTGCAGACTTGCAGGCACTTTTGGCAGAACATAGCAAATGTTCTCAGTACTTAATAAATCCTTCTCCAGAAGTACTTTCTGCCTATTTGACTGTCAAGGATATGTGGATAATTAGCTTAGTCTAGCTGTCTAACTTTCAGACCACTCAAGTTAAAAGAGAGAAGTCCCACCCTTTTTGATGATGTAGTGAATCAATGTCTTAGCAGTTAATATGCACCATACAAAACATTGGAAGCAAGGCATCTTGGTAACATTTGATTCAGTTTTGAAGTGATATCTTGCTGATTGGAGAATTGAAAAACAACAACAAAAAAGAATTGCACTTTAAAATCAGTAGAGGAACTGCAAGAATTGTTTATAGTGCATAAAAATGAGTATGTACAGTGTTGAGTTTGATACACAAGTCTGATCATCAGAGTCCATTGTTTAAAAACAACTTTGAAGGAGATTTTCAAAAGAGAATTCTGTAGCATCACATATAGCATAACAGTGCAATAAGTTATAGCAAGAAGGACCAGAGGAACATAATCTGAGATATCAAATAATGTATATATAGCAGCAAAAAGCATGCAGAAGATGATAATTTAACATTTGTAACCAAACTGTAGGTAAATACACTTGCATGAACATTATTTGGCTATTTAACGTAGATTTTTCTAAATTAGATACACCCATAGAGTCCAAAAAGAAAGGTGTCACATAAACTTGCCCTTGACCAGTATAAATTTCCAGTTCTAGATTAACTCATTCAGAGCTCTGACAGATAATGCTGGCAGTGCCTGTTCAAGCTGTCTGCTCCACTCCTCTGTCGGATGAAGGAATGTATGCCTGCATCTCATAGAATCATAGAATCATAGAATCATACAGGTTGGAAAAGACCTCTAAGATCATCGTGTCCAACCGTCAACCCAACACCACCATGCCCACTACACCATGTCCCTAAGGGCCTCATCTACATGTCTTTTAAATACCTCCAGGGATGGTGACTCCACCACTTCCCTGGGCAGCCTGTTCCAAGGCCTGACCACTCTTTCAGTAAAGAAATTTTTCCTAATGTTCAATCTAAACCTCCCTTGGCGCAACTTGAGGCCATTTCCTCTTGTCCTATCGCTAGTTACTTGGGAGAAGAGACCAACACCCACCTCGCTACAACCTCCTTTCAGGTAGTTGTAGAGCGCGATGAGGTCTCCCCTCAGCCTCCTCTTCTCCAGGCTAAACAACCCCAGTTCCCTCAGCCGCTCCTCATAAGACTTGTGCTCCAGGCCCTTCACCAGCTTCGTTGCCCTCCTCTGGACACGCTCCATCACCCAGTTTGGCATTTTAGTGTAATCCAGGTAGATTTGTATTAAGGTACTGAGCTGTGAAGAGGAGCAACTGAACCATGGTTACACATTCTGTCCTACTGATTGTCCTGCGGTGGTGTTGCCTTCAACAGAGGATGGTACTGACAACTGAGGGGTTGAGATTCTTAGCCAATTTGACTACTTATGAAGTATGTGAAAGCCAGAGATTAGAGAATCCTATAGGTAGGACAGTAATTTACCTCTCCCTCCTTTTTTTGCTAGGTTTGGTGGGGGTTTTTGCTAGGTTTTTTTTAAGATCACAAATTATTGATTAGGGTAACCCAGACTTTATTC
Organism: Calonectris borealis; assembly: GCF_964195595.1. Lineage (NCBI taxonomy): Eukaryota > Metazoa > Chordata > Aves > Procellariiformes > Procellariidae > Calonectris > Calonectris borealis. The sequence continues at coordinate 30,284,406 of NC_134314.1, read as the reverse complement.
CCTTTATATCCTGAATAACTGAAGTACTTTATCATATTTGTAAGTTCACTGAAACCATGGATTTAATAGCAAGTGGATCATTGTGACTGTCTCGCTTGAGATACTCCATAACATAGATGACAGAGTTTCATCACCATCTGTTGCTATGCCTGTTATTTTTGCTTTAGCTGTAGCATATCCCTTAAAATACATTCAGTCCTTTTTACTGTTCGGTATAATTTGTGCTTTCTGCCACTTTAGCAGCAAAAATTATTTACTGGTAATATTTGCAGTCAATGGGACTCATTAATGTACCTCTATCTTTCCTGAGATAGAGCAGTGCTGCTCTTCACTCAAGGCAGATGGTATAGTCAAGGGTTTAGCCTTATGATGATGCATCACATCTAATTTTTCTTTCAGACTTTCTTCAGTAAATACAATTCAGCATTGTATTTGAAAGCTGAGGGTTTGTTCTTTACTAAAAAAGATTGCATCTGCCTTGTTGTATTTTCTCCTTTCTGACAACCATTTTTAATCATTTTCTACATAGAACGTGAAGAAGAGTGTCATATGGATGTAGTCAGGTATTGTTTCATAGAATGCGAAATATGGAGAGTGGCTGATTTAAAATTAAATACTGTTCTAATCTACATATCATGACTTTGATATCTTCAGACTTTCAGTACAGTTAAAATTCTTGTCTGAAGGCCAAAAGAGTATTCAATTTCAGATTCAATTTATTTGCTTATATATAAAAACTAAATACAAATATTTTTATTTCTCTATATAATAATAAAAATATCTGGGCAGACATTTTATTGGTGATATTTTATAAAGAGACTTGCTAAGTACACTAACAAGAAGTTAATGTGTCACAGATTAAACATCTGGGGAAAATTACAGAACTCCCTTTTCTCTTGGATGTTCAAAAAAACCATGTAGGACAAATCTATAAACAATAGGACATGTTTCTTTGCTACATATTTGACTGAAGAAAATTTCTCTTTTTGTGCTGAAGAATGAGTGTCAGAGCCACACTAACAATGTTGTGTTTGATAGTTACTGATTCTTACGTTTCTGGCTCATAAATTAAAATTAATGAGTGTTCCATCTCATAAGTATAGGAGAGCATTGGATTTCAGAGGTCAGTATGTAACTGGAGAGGATAATATTTTCTTAATTATGTTGAAGTCCCTTTTTCCACCATCTTTGTATATTTTAAAACATTCTGAAGAATTTCTGCTCTTCTTTTCCTTGAAAGTGCTAAATTGTCAGACTGAGTTGCTAGTGCTGAAAGTTGGGCAAATTGGTGAACCAACAAAGTGCTTACAATTACATTTTCTTAACATGTTGCAGAGTCATTCCTCTATCTTCATTGCTAAGCCTTACTTTTTCACTAAGTAAGACCTGAATTTACCTTCATGGGTTTTGCATTTTGCACTTAAGTTTTTAGACTTGATAATGGTGACACTTCTCCATAACTGGACACTTCTATATAACTTCTCATAAGCTGGAAGAATTTATTGCTGCATTCCTGACTATCACTTAATATTTATACCTTAATGGAATAGATTTAGTTTATGAAATCAATGAAAGTTTGGGTAATTCCTTTTTTTTTATTTTCATTAGTACATGTTGACATTCTGTTAGTGGTTTGTTCTCTTTCTTGATCATCAAAACCCAAGCTAATTGTCACACAGGATTTCTGACTTGTTTTCAGGTGGTTTTGGTCCACATGTACAGTGCCTCTCAAAGGCACACAAATATGTTAGCATATTTCAGAAAATCACTTTCTGAATCTGGACTTTTAACTATTGAAAGTCTGCATGCAAATGGAAATGTAGAGCCTGGAAACACTATTCTTAAATGTCACTTAGTATTTTTGGAAGCTATGGATACAACAGATATAAGGCTAAATAATTGCTGCTATTGTTGTGAAATATAAGTAAGATCTTTTTTTTCTTTTTACATAGTCATCAAGGATTCATGGCAGTGCATCTCGTATGCATCTATAAATATGTAGAACTAGGTCAAACTTAAGCTTGTAACCCAAAGAGAAAATTAATAAAATAAAAATTAAGTTGGGCATTCAAGTTTTAACTGGCATGTCTGACTTTATCGAAAGAAGTGTTATGCCCTGTCTGTAGAAGCAGCAATATGGTAAGAATAGTAATTTCTTGGCAGTTGCAGCTATACAGTAAATGTCTTCCTGAGCTCCTTGTGGAGAATATTTTTTTCTTAAAGAAGCTCAGAGGGAAAGACATCATACAGCAGAAACATGTCAAGGAGGAATTATCTGGGAACTATTAGAAAGATGGGGCTGCAGTGCTGGAAGAAGAAAAATGTTACAGCAATATTTTTTCAAGCGTGGTGCAGAGTTAAAAGGGTTGAAAATGCCTTTAAAAACTCAGAATCTAATTAGTGAGGGGTAAGATAGACATGAGTTGTTGTCATAGCCATTTGCATAAAAATAATTGGAACTGAGTGTTACAAGCTGCAACATTTAAAAGAGTGTAGTGCTAACATATGAAGGTCTGAATCAGCCTCTCTGAGGCTGATGGGAGAAGATGCTGAAATATGACAAGCCAGCATAATAGATAAAAAGCAAAGGTTAGAGACAAATTATGATTAATTAATGCAAAATATAGACTGAAACTTGGGAAACTGAGAGAAAGTTTTGTTTCCTTCACAATTTAGAAACAGTCTGAATATAGTTCCTAAGACTAGACAAGGCATTAAAAGTGGGAAATACCTATACCATTCACTCTTACCTTGTTTTTACCAACTTCAGTAAGAAAGATGCCAAAATTTAGAATTGATAAATGAAATGTTGCAAGGAAAGAAGTCACCAATATATATTTCTCACCAGTCAAGATCAGTGGTCAGTTCAAGCAAAATCTTTCTAAGTTGGTCAGTCTGTGAAGTCAGTAGGTCAAATAAAGTCAAAGTGTTCCTTTATCTTGGCTGAAATTAGCCAAAGATTAACCTGAGGTTGCAAACATAACTGTTTTATTATGTAAGCGCCAGTTTATCAGTCCCTGCATGCTGTAATTGCATTCTTGAGACTATTTTTTCTTCATAGCAACTTGCTTGAAATGACTGTGGAAGTACTAACAGAGCATAGGAAAAAGGGATTTTTAGTAGAAATATTGGTGCAGTTTTCTGAATCAACTGGCTACTACAAAAAGAAAAGCAATGTTATTAATTCACGGTCTTCCACAGCCCCAGAGGAGTGTGTTGTAGGAGAGAAGCAGGAATAGAGTCTGAGATGGTCTGGAGAGGGTTATATAGTACAGCCTTTTTATTCTTCTCGAAATACCTGGAGCCTGTGCAAACAATTTCACGTCATTACTTGCACGACTGAGACTTGTGGCACTTTACCTTGCATTCTGTTTGTTAATTACGGGTGAGAAGTGCCAGTTTTGAGGGTGTATTTGATGGTGAGGAGAAGAAACTAATAATGTATATTCCACCTGAGAAGTCCTAACTAAGGGTTGTAATGCTTGACAGTCCTTGGTGGAGAAAAGTGGCATTTTTTATCAATGGCTAATTATAGGTAATTCTTTTAGCAAGTTGGGAACCAACTAATAACAGAAAGTTAATGCTTGATTCTCAGCCCTGCAGACTGAAGTTTTTTACACTCTGCTGATCACTGCTTATTTATTTTTCTTTAGATTTCATGGGCTTTGTTATCACAGAGTAGGGCTTAGCCTGATACAGTGAAAATCAGATTAGAAACAGCTCACTTCATCTGATTCAGTTTTCATTAAAATCCTTTAAATAATACATTAGTACACATTACTTCTGACATACCCAAAGCTATGACACTGATCCTGTTCTGACCTGCTCAACTTATCTGCACACTTGGTAATTCCAAGTCATGCATTCACTTTAGCTCAATGTAAATTGGACTTCTGCTGCAACAATCATAAATGTTCTTAATGCTTTCTCGAGTTTGTATGAAGCCTGCATTCTACTAGTGTTGCTCTAAATGGTTTCTGCCTCACAGATGATTATAAAATCATTCCTAACAGCTTCCTTTCAATTTATTTTATATATTAGAAAAATAAATTTTCTTCAATGCAGATTTATATACTTACCTTCCGAGGAAGCTTCTGAAATATGGGCAAAAATTTGACATAACATTTTAAAGCTGCATGTATAAATGTGTCCACCCAAGCAGACCTTGTGGTTTGCAATACTAGATCAGTAAAGGATCTCCACAAGGTCCACCTGACCCAAAAGGGGAAGCAGAGGACAAGTAAATAATTGCCTTTCAGAAAGAAAGGTCATAGAATAGTATGAGAGGTGCAAATACTCTGTAGGCCTATTGTATTTTGCAGTGAAACTGTCAGAACTGTTAATCTGTGTGATGCTGGTTCAGTGCTCAGATAGGAAACCTTTGCAGAAAACCCAGGTGGCAAAGAATCATCGTTGTTGATTCAGCAAGGGACACTCATCCCTTTAAATCAGTTCTGGTTAAATGTCTTAGTCTGGTGTTAAGGAACACAGCAATTCTCTTTCAGATGAGACCTTAGGCATGAGCCTTACTTGCCTTCAATTGCTAAAGGTTTTCTGATACTTCAAAAATACATATGGCAGATTTATGCAGGAGTAACCTACTGGTTGAAAAACAAGACGGATTCTTGCAGTTCTGCTTGCACACCCAAATAAATTATCATTTCCTGCCCAGATGTTCATTTCTCATTAAGCCGCTATTGTTTTCCTTCCTAAAGAAGGCTGCACCTAAGTGGTACAGAAAGGGATCCTTTAAGTATATTTTTCAATTTGATTTATGAACTTAAGAAATTGTGGTTTGGTGTTCCGTAGTTTAAGCCACGATGAGCTTCACACATTAGTAAGGCATTCAGTCACTTTTTTATACATAATACAGTCAGAATATAATTTATCACCAAGGTTATATCTCCACCTTGATTAAAAAGTGAAAGTTTTTTTGGTAAATTAAACATATTAATTAAAGTAATTTTAAAATGGGTCTTTTGAGAAATGTCATTTGTTGTATTGGAACATTTTTTCCAACTACAGCAAAACCTCTTAGCTAGATAAAACTTGCAGAAATCTTCTATATTGATTGTATTTGAACAGTTATTTCTCTTTAGAGGTGGTAATGAACCATTTTTTAAAATTCTTTGTAACTGGGATTCTATTCCTTTTAGCAGCTGAAGAAAATAGTTTTTTGCAAAAGTCCACAAAGAATTTCTCTACCATCATCTGCTGTGTTTAGTGATTCTGAATTCATGGCAGACTTTGGCAGAAAAGGTAATCCTTATTTCTCCAGAGGATAGCATAACTTCATCCAAATAGACATAACAACGATTTCAAAACAGGAAAACTTCCCATGGAACTCTCTGTAAAAAAATTTTTAGTTTTTAACCCTCATTGAAAAACTAGGTTTCCAGAATGAAAAATTAAACAATGCTGCTTTCTATTGCACAAAATTCATGAAAATTAATCTTAATTGAAAGCCATTTAGAAGTAATATGGATGTGTGTTTGTGTGTGTACTTATTTCAATAGAAATATCCTTTCAACTAGTTGAATGCAGTGCAAATTGCATCAGCAAGAAAGTCTTAGGGAAATGGAGAAGAGCAAGCTCTGTACATGGCGAAAGGTATGGGAAAGTTCAGGGAAGGAATAGAGAACATAGGTCTATATCCACATGCACGGAAACAGGGATGCCAGAAACTATATGATTCTGTTCAGATTAGGACAGTTATCATATTGTAGGAGAATTTTATCAGCCTTTCTGAAAACAAAAATGGATAACCACAGTATTAAGGGTGGGAATATTTTGATGAAAAATACTTTTGACTACAATAAAATAGTAAACATTACAGGTCAAATTCTTCTTTTGATATGAAACGATACCCTCATTGATACAATGGGAGTTTCAAATTGATGTTCTTTAATATTAAAGATGATGTTTAAGATCAGTTATCAATTTACTTACACACTTGGACCAAAATTTCTTTATTACAGTGCTGTTACTTTCTGTCACAGTACTCATCAGGCTCTGTAGTTTAAATTTACACTTTATAGGTTATTTGGGATTTCAGCTGATGGCCAAAAAAGCACATTTTGACACCGTTGTGTTCTTACACATGATGAGTTTGCCAAATAATACAAGTTTGCAACAAAGTTCTATCATGTCTGATCCTGAATTATTCAATAGATTATTTAATGACTGTTACAGTATATACTAAAGCAACTGAAATTCAAGAAGTCACTCTTGTGATCTTTAAACAAAGTCTCCTGGTCTGTTTTCCTTTTCCTTATTCCTCCTCTCCTAGACAAAGCAATCCCTGTGAGAGATGGGTATGCAGGAAAGCATATTAGGACGTAAAGTGTGAGCTACTGAAAATCGTTCATTGTCTGTAGTAGCGTGATCGAAGGGAAGCTAGGAAGAGATAAAAATATAAAAAGTATTATAAATAGCAAGTTCTCTGTTTTATGCATGTTTGCATTTATATTGCTTGCTGCTTATCTTTTAATCTATTTGCAGGTTCCCTGCTTCTTTTAATAGAGTGACATTTATAAGGGATTCCTTCTCGTGAGATGATAAGAATTATATTAATATTTTTAGTTAGTTTTAACATTCTGTGTCTCTTGTATAGGCAAGCAAACAGTTAGATGTATGTAATTAACTTTAATGGGAGCCATGGTAAGTATTATATGACAGCTTCCAAACGTTTTTCGGAGTATAATGTCATTACAGCTGTCCTCTGTATTACACCTAATATTCTGGCAGCCATTTCAGATAAGATTTAAGTGGTACAACTTTACATAGCTTTTTTTTTTTTAGGGAAGAGATCCACTTTTAACCAGACTATATTGGTCAATCCATAAATCTTCTGGGAATCCTCTGCGTGACTGCAGTTTGAAATCCTAATTATAGAAACTAAAATATATTGAAGAGGAGGTAGCAGTACAAATAATTTGGAAAACAGAACCTTATTTTGGCATATATTCTCAGCATTTTTTTATATTTAAGTATGGCATATCATTTTAACTAAAATATTTGACCCAAAGTATTGAGAGCATGATATAGTCATTTGTGCACTTCTTAGCACCATTGGGTTTGTCACTGACTTTCTTTGCACTGAGCCACGTAGTGAGTCTGCGTTTCATTCTCTTTGAAAGACCATTGTGAACATCTCAGCTTTGCAATAAAATAATAAATAGTCCAATGGACAACTTGCTTAGGCATTGCACTACTTAATGGAAAATACCTAAGCAAAACTAGAATTTCTTTCCTTTCACCTTCGTTCCCCATTGAAATAATGCAGATTTTCTGTACTAAATCTCGATATGTACCTTAACGTTATGGATTTGTTAGCTTATTTTTTGCTGCCACCTAGCGTATTTTATAGTATAGAGCCGAGATAAATTTGATTTTTTTTTGAAAGGGGCCATGACATTAAAAGTTATTAGATTTATATTTATCATATAAATGGGAGAAAAAAATAGACTCTATTTTTCTAACAGTAAAGATTTTCTCTTTGTGCAACATAGCTCCCTCTATGTGCTGTATATTCTCCTAGGCATTGTTCAGCTCTTTTGACCCTGCATCTTTATTCAACATCATTTGTCACATCTAAAGAAATTCTTTTAATTCTTTACAGCCATTCAATTAATCTGTGATCTGGGCAAACTTTTAAGAGTTAGGTATACATTTATTAATACTCTTTTAATCTTCCCGTTTTCTGTAGAATATGAAATATTATAATTTGAACAGTTTGATAAACATAAAATGCGGAAAAATGGAACATTCTGAAATTACAAGCATCCAGTTCAATAACTAGGTCTTACAGTTTCTGAAAAATATGTCTTACTTGGTATTTGTTTGCAAGGCACAACAAGTCTGAAAATTTGATTATAAATGCAAGCTAGCCAACGGACAAGTAAGCATTTTCAGCATTGAAAATGCTCAAAATCCAGTGAACAACCTTCACTGTCTATTTGGACTGCTCTAATGTTATTTCACCTGTGTAAGCAACTTCCATTTGACTGACTGCTGTAATTATTAATAGCTAAAATCTATCTTGAAATTAAAGTGATGTTTGTCAGGTTGCCAGGGTCTGTATTTCTTGGTTTTTCCTTATACTACCTTGATAAGGAGTGAAATGAGCAATAAAATATATTCTGAAGTTGTTATAATTTGTTTTGTACTACATTACTAGCTAAACATATGCTGATACACATCGTGGTGTCTCCACCCTTGGAGATATTCAAAAGCTGTCTGGACATGGTCCTGGGCAACTGGCTGTAGGTGACCCTGCTTGAGCAGAGGGGTTGGACCAGGTGACCTCTGAAGGTCCCTTCCAACCTCAACCATTCTCTGATTCTGTGATCTTTGAACAAGAAATTCTACTTCTAGCATAGTATTATTTATTTCCTCTATTTTTTTAAGGAATATGAATCTGACAGCTGTTTCTGTTTGCCACAAATATCAATGTTAAGTGGATTGTTCTGGTTTAGTAGCAGTCTAATAATTTTAAACATTCAATAACGGCTGGTACTTCCATTAAAGGATTTCATAAATGTGCCTTTTTCATATTTTAAAAAATACAGGATATCATACTGGTTATAAGCTTAGTATGGCTTAATCACAAATGCCTGTGGATATTTCAGAAAAGGAATAAGTGTGGGACAGAGGAAAATAAGATGAAGAGAATTATTTTTAATCTTGTTTGCTTGATATTGCTAAGCAACAGGATTGTACTGCTTTAGGGTCCCCTCGTGACAGAAATGTGTTGTACACTTAAGACAATGCCTGCCTACTTCAGGAGTTGAAGAAGCAAAGGTATTCCTTTCTGGTAAACTATGAGCACTGACTTCTGTAATATCTTTATGTTGACTGAAAAACAGACTCCTAGACTGGCAGGTAAAGTCTTTAGTTTCTGTGAACATAGCTTTTTACATCTAAGGGAGTCCGAAGGACAGTAAAATTATGTATAAGATTAGCATGACCCCTGAATCTCTCCCTTGATTTTATAAGGTCTGAATTAACATTCAGCAAGATAAACATGGTGGTTCCTTCAACTTTTTCTGAATGAGTGCAAATGAAGCAAAGAAAATGGAGAAGCAAGAGCAAAAGGAACTCCTTTATTCTTTAACTGCTTCTTATAATGCATTATAGATTGGTAGGAAAAATACAACAGTAGTGTGCTGTAAAATGATACTTCTTTGCATTGAGATCAGTGAAGGAGGGTGAAGTAGCACAGTGTTGAAGAGAAATCTGAGACACTAAGAAGAAGAAAAAAAGGACAATTTAGAATATAAAAGTGGCATAATTTTAACATCTCATGCATTATTAAATAGCCTATGATTTGGGGGTTATACTATGTCTCTGCTATTTTAAGAAATGCGTAAAAATGCCGTGCAGTATTATTTCAATAAAGCTTTTATGTAACTGCATAGAATTGCAGTATATTACTGCAAATGTACAGAGGCTTATTGCAGAGGAGTACATTAAGATAATGCTAAACCAAGGGCATCATAATATATGTAATAAATTCTATATAGTAGTTTTGATTTATCATATTAGTATAACAGCATTATTTTATCCAGATGACCACAGATTTTACATTACAGACAGTTGCCGGAATCATAAACATTGCAAATTGTCATAAAGCAATTCTGAAACCTGACTGATGAAGGCGCTGGATTGTGCTGCCTAGCACTTCACCCTACTGCTCTGGATACCAAAGCTAGAAGCAGCCAGTTACACTCTGATAACAAATGGCAAATACACGAAACACTTGAGTCACCATCCCTGGAAGTATTTAAAAGACGTGTAGACGAGGCGCTTAAGGACATGGTTTAGTGAGCATGGTAGTGTTGAGTTGACAGTTGGACTCGATGATCTTAGAGGTCTTTTCCAACCTTAATGATTCTATGATTCTATGATTCTTGTAACATGCTGGGAAGGCTTTCATTTGTTAAAATGGTTCCTTCCCCAAGTGTACCTACAATGAAATTATCAGACTGTTGCTTAACTTTTCAAGCATTTAAGCATAATGAAGAAATCTTACAAATTTGGTCTAGTGGTACAAATCTTGTTCTCAGGCTTTTGGGACATGGAGAACCCCTAGGATATACAAAAAATGCTCAGCGGTATGAACTGTATTAAGGAATGTGTGGTTGAGGTTTTTTGAGGCCGATAGATTTGAGGAGTGGGACAGCAGTGAGATATGAGCCCCCTCATCTTTCCAGCCTACAGAGAAAGGAATACAGGAACTGTAAAAACTACCAAGCTATTGACATCTTCAGGCTTTCTGTTTCTATCGTCGTCATCTCCATAGTATTTGAGCAACTGCATGAACAGATCTGTTAACATGGTGTTCAAATATTATATTGCCCAATATGAGTCTTTCTGTGTGTTAAATACCTGTTATAATAGGACCCAATCTTCAATGGTTTCACAAGGCACAGCCTGAGTGATCGTTAACATATAATATTAATACATTTTGTTGATACATCACTTTAGATTGGGGTGTGTGTGTGTTTTGTTTTAAATATGGAAAAAGAGAAAGATACTAAGGCATAAAATAATATTTAACAATGTTAAGAGGCTACCACAAGGGAGATTTGTTATTACGACGCATACCTTCTCACAGTTTTCTCAAAAGGAATTAAATGCATATGGTACCAATAGTCTTCATGTAGACTCAACAGAGAGCCTGGAGTAAAGTAAATAGAAGTCTGACATTTCCATAAGCTGCTGCAATGATTTTAGTTGACTTCACAGTCTTTCAGGTCTATTTTAATTTCAGTTTTGAGAGTCTGAAAACAGAAGTGTTAAGCCAATTGCTTCCAGCAGCATTTTTACTTTGAATTTCCCCAACTATAACTTTTGAAAGATGAACTCCAATATTCTTTCAGAGGGTGAAAAGAAAAGTTTTCTTCCACTTACTGAGTGTCAATCTTTATTTGCAAGTTATTTTTATAGAGGTTTCACTATGATCTGCATTCAGATTTATGGCATTTTGCAAACTTTTTTTTTTTTAAATTACTGACAGCTATTCAAAAAAGCAGTGGAAGGGAAACTTTTTCTATGGTGTTACATCTAGTATATCATCATGTATAGTCTTGAGTTTATCTGCTTGGGTTTTTGATAAGTTTGCATGTCTGCTTGTGATAGTGATAACTTGCCTGCTAGTTATTGTCACTTTTGTTCCTTCTGATCTGTATTAGAGATCAGCAATGGCTTGGAGTTAAAAGTCTCAGACTATTGGGGAGTTCTTTTGGTTGTTGTTCTATATAAACTCAAGTTCCTATTCCTTCAGGAAAAAAATATTTTTTTTCTAAAGCAACAGTTAAAGGTGGTGAAACATAAGCAGACACATCAACCTAGACCGCTTGTGTATGAACTTCAGTGAAGGGAATACAGTTTTACAGAAAAGTTTTCTGGGAATGTACTAAGGGCTCAGACAGGCTTGTAGAGAATATCCTGAAATCCTTATTACACCATGTTTGGCTAGTTGGCTAGTTTGGCTAAGCACTAAAGCCATTTTCAGCATGCTAATGCAAAGGAAGTCACACACCCATTTGCACGTAAATTCTTTAGGAAGTTTACCTTACGAAACTTTAAGAATGCTATGATATTATTAGTTTTGCTTCTGACACCTTGCATTTATGAGCCTGACTTCAAATACAAATGCAAAAATAATCATAGTAATTTCCTTAATTCAGAATAAAATGGGTAATTTTGTATTCAGCAATTTTCAGCTTTCCTTTCCAAATGAAAATCTTTCAGTGTTGAAAGACAATAAAATAGTGTTTTTCTGTCCAGTACACTAACACGCTGAAACTAAGGCCAAGGAATAAATATTGATAAATGGAAGTAGAAATATTAGTTCATTCCATTAAATCGCTAGTGTTGGATGAGTCTATAAGCAGGCAACATAAGTTGTAACAGAATTTGTTTTAAATATGCATTAAGGACTAATCTGGATCATATTTCCACAGTACTTCATGCTGATCTTTTTAACCCACTCAGAAAAACAAAATTATACTAATTTTGCAAATGAAGAACCTTAGTATAGAAAACACCTTGTCTTCCCTTAAGTGAAAAATTATTCAAATTCAAAGTTGAGTCTTGCCTCTAACTTGAATTCCTTTACTACCAAAAATTCATGTATGGTGGTCTTTTTAATTCAAGTTGATTGTGCTAGCAGAGGGATCTCATCAGGCTGCTTTGTAGGTGGTATGTCATAGTGAAGCTATTGCTGATTTAAGTATGCTCTTCAGTGAAAACATCTGAGATTTGCCGAAGGTCTGAAAATCTGTGGAAGAGCAAGGATTTTTCCCATAACATGGTTCTTAGCACATTCTAATCCTACTATATCTTCTGCATAAATACAGCAGGACTCATCAAAAACTGAGCAGTAATGAGCCTTGTGCCATCCGAAGCTTTTATTCAAAATGCAGATGACTGTTTGGCAGTCATCTGTTTTTTGATGGTTTTGATTCTTGTTTTCTGGAGATTTACCAGTTTTAAAATGTAATTTTCAGTGGCAACTGCTCTTCCTGAGAAATGAGACATATCATAGTCGTCAGAGCAGGACACACTTGTGCCTTCAGGACATTCATAACACTGAATGTATTCCTACTGACACTTGGAGACTAGACAGCAGGAAGTCTACTTTGGATTTTATCAATTTTGTCTGCCTTAGCAGGTCTACTAGCTGATTTCTAGAAAAATTCACATGATAGATGAAAATGTAAATTTACAAAATTCCAGGTGAATGTCATGTTTTCTTATTACCATTTTCAACCTTAACTCAAAATAATATTTCCCTTTATATTCCAGAAATGGCCGATGGCCCTTTACAATTAGGATGTGTTTGTATCCTTATCATCTTTGCACAACAGCTCTTTGAGATAAATTGCCTTGATCTGCCTTGAATGGAAACACATTTAGAAACAGACTTAATATTATTTCACTTCAAAGCATCTTAGAATATAATTAACAGCTTTCTAAAACAGGCATTTTAATGGTTTAAAGCCAGCAGGGTGTGACATAATAAGCAAGAGGTCATTTTAACTGCTTTCACTATACAGAATGTGGCCTTTTCCTAAGTTTCTTTAAGTCATTATTGTTAACTGGATACACATTTTAATGATTGTGGAATCACTTTAAACATTAACTGAAATACAGACATAAAACATGACCTGAAATTAAAAGGGAAATTTGCAACTGCATTATAACAGACACATCTTTTAACCAGGCATAAGCATGTGTCCGGTGCATTGATATTGTTTACCTGTTCTCCCTCATGTTCTAGAATTCGAAATACGAACAAAAAGCTTTATTCCATTTAGGGCAAAGAATTAGGGCATGTGGTTCACTAGATACAGAGGTTTTGCTGTCTTTCCCAAAGCTCGTGGTAAGTAAGCCATCCTTACAATATTCGCTGCTGCAAGTTGATTCTTGACCCTGCTCAAGGTCCGCTATAACATTTTGCTCATATTACCTTATCCTTTACCTGTAAAGGCTGATCCATAGCCACCCAAGACAACTGTGAAGAATTATATGAGAGTTCTCACAATACTGAGTGACTGAGTAATAAATAAATGTGGATGGAAATTCAATATGAAGAAAATTAATACATCCTGAGAAGTAAAACACATTAAAAGAGGGGAAGATCTTAACTTTGCAGATGGACGCTGTGAATTAGCAGCTACCTCTCAGGAAAGGTTTTGGAACTTTGTAGATTCTAATATTCTCTGAAACAGTTTTTGAATAATCTATGAAATACACCAGCTCTATGCTCAGCAGCAATTAAGAAAGCAGAGAGTAAATCCTTAGGAAGGGAGGGGAAAAAAAAAACACCACCCAACAAAAACCCCATCATGATGCACAAATATGAATTGATAGGGCTCCACTACCCCACATTATTTGTGTCATTTTATTCTCTCATCTCAAAAAGGACAGTGATGAAGTTAAAGGAAAAAAGGCGAGAAGGATGATCAAAGAAATGGAATGTCTCCATTCAATAGATTAGTTTGAGATTTTCTAGTGTGGAAAAGAGATGTTCAAAGAGTGTTATGAAAGATGTCTACAACATCAAGAGAGATATGAGAAAAGCAAATAGACAACAATTGTTCATCTTCTAATAGAAGAACTTGTGTGCATCACATGAAAAAAGGAGATAAAAATTCAAACAAAGCAGAGGTAGATACTTAAGTAATACTTCATACATAAGCAGTGGAACAGTGCCACACAGTGTAGATGTTCAAAGTTGACATGGGTTTAGAGAGGGATCAGACAGGTTCATGGAGAAAAAATATCTACTAAGGACTGTGAAACACGTCTGATTCAAGATGTCCTTTGCTGCAGGTCACGAGAAGATGAATGTCACTTAACATTGCATTATAACTATCCTCTTTTGTGAGATGACAGTTTTGTCCATTGTCAGAGATAGGATAATGGTACACATGCACATTGGTCTGACCTGGTGTAATTGTTCTTACATTCCTATCTTCTTATATAATTGCAGCAGGTACAGCATCCCTGTATGTTTCTCCCTGCAAGTCACTGTAATTTGCTGGTTAGCCAGCAATCTTGAGACAATACTGAATTGCTTTTGGATGCCATTGGTCCTAGACACTAGATACATCCAGTGTAGAACAGCAAGTCCAGAACTCTGCCTGACCATCTTTTGCTAATAGTGGAAGCAATTTTCTAACTCTGAATGCTCTGAAATACTCTTACAAATAACATGTGAAACAGCAACACTGCCTCCTTCTCAAAGTTAGTGTCTAGAGGTATCACAAAATGCCCCACAGAATCAAGTCCCTGGTGTGCTTTGGTCCATCCTCTTGGGACTCACCCTCCAGTATTTCTTTGTACAAGAACGCTTACAATTATTCTGAGAAGATCACCGATGTTAAGCAAAGGTAAGAGTTGCTAAACGGCTTGATAATGGTACATGTTTCCCATAGCATGATAGCATGCAGCCCACCTCCCCTGCAGTCCTTTTTGTTCTTGGATTTCAAGGACTACACTAGGCCAGACCAAAAAGTCTCTGCATATTTTGGTGCGCTGCTCTGCCCCCCTTAGTGTCAACTCCAAGGACATATTCATAGCTCTGTGGGCATGTTGCTGGCATTTGTACTGACTCCAGGGGAATGGGTTTTCTGTATTTGCCATCACAGAACCTGGGCAAGGAGTCTGCTGTGGTCTGTGGGCCAGCAGGAACAGAGTCAAAAATGAAGTATGAAAGCCTTTAAGGGTATGCAGGATTTCTGCTCTCTATTTCTTGATTAAATGTGTTGCAGCCTGATTGTCACACAAATCCTCACCTGCTAGAGAACTCACTCTGACAAATGTTTGTTGTTATCAAAACGCGGAAGAATTGCAGGAAGTTAATGTCCCTTGCAAAGTCCAGATTTTCCAGTCTTTGGGCCACATCATTCGCCCTTGAACAGCACAGCAAATGCAAACTCCTCCAGAGTGACTGTATTGCAGTTCCGGCCACAGTAGCTCCCAGGCCCATTTGGAATTTGTCAGTTACTCAGTGGGGTGGGTTGACCCCGGCCAGCAGGCAAGCCCCCCGCAGTCGCTTGCTCACTCACCTCTAGCGGGATGGGGGGCAATTGGAAGGGCAAAAGCAAGAAAACTGGTGGATTGAGGTAAAGACAGTTTAATAAGTGAAAGAAAACAAAGGAAAAAAAAAACAATTATGCAAAAGCAATCATTTACCCCCAGCAGACCAATGCCCAGCTAGTCTCCAAGCAACACCTCCTTTGGAAAGACGACCTCCCGGTTTTCATTGCCGAGCACAATCTCATACGGTTGGGATATCCCTTTGGCCAATTCAGGTCAGCTGTCCTGACTGTGTCCCCTCCTAACTTCCTGCCCACTCCCAGCCTACTCAGAGTGAGAAACAGAGAAAACCTTGATGCTGTGCAAGCACTGATCAGCAATAGCTAAAACATTGACGTTTTAACACTGCTTCGGTCACAAATCCAAAACACAGCACCATACAGGCTGCTATGAAGAAAATTAACCCTTTCCCAGCCAGATGCAGTACAGCTAGCTGGAATAAATGTTGAGAGCCTGATTCTCTGATCTGTTGCAACAGTAGGGAACTATGAAATATCTAGTAGATTACACTTCAGTAATAGGTCAATGTATAAAATCATAAATAATGTCCATATCCACCTGCCTTATGTCTTGTTTAATTTTAGAAGGAGAATGTCCTCCCTGTTTGTCCCTTCAGCAGCAGTTGGCTTCATTGGTGGGAGTGAGAGACTATAAATAAATGAAGTACAAACTTCGACCTAAATCTAATGCATGAAGGACTTAGCTAGTCTCTAGCAAATGCTAGTTCCCAACAAAAACCTCATGCATTTCAAATCCTGCATTAAATTCAACTCAGATGAAAATTAAACTAATGTTTTTTCTAATATCTTTCACAAGGCAGACCATCTCATCAGTGTGAAATGTTTGCAGTATTAGAAGTGTCATGGTGATAATAATAGGATGATAATAGGATAATAATAGTAAAAGTTAGCTTTAAAAATATCACCATTTTTAATTGAAAGCATTTTCTGGGGAAAAAAATTATCTTTTATTTTGCTACTGAATGTGTTGGAGTGTAATAACTAGACTTTTCACTTTTCACCTCTCTTCTCTTTGCCACTCATAATATTTCAAAATTTTTAATTTGGGAAACATTACCAGAGTAGCAAAAGAAAAAAGTAGCATGTGTCTCTGTTACCCTGTATTATTTCAGGTGAGGAGGCATATCCTGGTGCCTGTGTCTTGGCCACAGGACAGGTTTTAGAAGTAAAAAGTTTCCATTTCAAAAATGCATGTCACGTAAGCTGAAAGGGAGTATGGCTTTGTCTGCCTGGAGGAAGAAAGGGTTCTGAGTTTCTCCCATGAGTTAATAAGTCACGTCAAAAATGAGTCAAATAGATCACCAGTTCTTTTTCATATCTCAGAAAAGAAAGAGTGTATGATATTGCCTCATCAGCCACAACTCTTTTGCTGGGAGATCACTAGTTTTCATTCATAGGTCAGAGGACAGCTGTGAATCCTGCGAGCCACTGTGAACATTGAATTAATTTCTTCTGGGACAGGAATTTTTTTTCTTGTCATCAGATTGGCTGCGATAAAGTGTGCTTTGGGGTTTTCTCACAGGGTCTCTGGCGTGCATTTGGAAAAACTCTGCTGTTGCAATATGACAAGTGGTAGGAACGTGCTGCAGGTTGTGCTCTTCAGAGGGTTGCGTTCCCTGGCAGGCACGAGTGCACAGTGACTACAGAGCAATGTATTCGTTGAAATGATGATGAATGGGGGATGAGGCTTTTTAATAGCTTGGGTAGTAAGAGGACAATGCCTTTTCTCCAGGATACTTAACCTTCACAAAATAGGACATAATACTATTTCAGGCATTGTCTGCAACTGTTTATGAGAGGGGGCACATTACCGGCCATCCCCTGGCAAGTGGTGACGTATGAGGAAGGAGTGATTAATGTTTGTGATCCTGTATGATTTATGCTGGTGATTCTTAGATGAATTCATAGTTCTAGCGTTCCTTGCATCTTATTGTATCACATCAGCAGCACAGTTTATTTACGCATACAAAAAGATATTTGATAAGTAACAAATAGGGTGCTAAAGGGGCTCCACAAAAGCTATGTTTTTCTTGTCTTCCCTAAAATTTGAGATTTATGTAGTCCTATGTAAAATAGATTAGCTTGCATGTTTGGGCCATAACTGCACCACTTTGGAGATAAAAGGTGACCCTTAGATAAAATGGACAAATATATCAAAATCTTAGTTACAGTTGCATATATTATAGACTTTTTTAAAGCCATTTCAACCACTTTTTATGTGTCTTCTACTTAAAACTTTTACTTGTACAGCTTCAAATATTCTTTGTTTACTAAGTCACTCCATAATATCTATTTTTTTCTATTTTTAGGATTTATTACAGATACTCTCACTGTACATGAGTTGTTAGTCTTTAATAGTAACAGTGTAATTAATACCATATAAGTATTGTACTGAATTAGACTGCCTTTAGCAGTAAAAAATTTAACCTTCCTTAAAACATCAGAAGCTGTATGGTATTGTCTCTGCACAAGTGATGCTGCCATAGCTACCACCTGTGGAGATGAACAATTACAGCAGTGGAAAAGCTTACCATAGAAACCTAGCAATGAATCACTCCATTCTTCCAGTACTGCAATTTCCAGTCTAACATAAATCCAATTGCTGGAACACATGAAACACATAAATGATACCTTGGCATAAACACTGTTTTAGATTATACTAGAAGACACAGAATTATATTACACTCAGAAAATACATTTAAGGGTAGCCATCCGAGTTACAGGAATTTCTGCCAGAAAAGATTTTGTGCACGGCAAAATCTTGGAGGACTCAAGCCAGCCTCTTACGACTGCAGCACAAAGTGCTCTTACTCTGCTTTCTTTACAATCACAATGCAGATTCAATCCCAGTGAAGATATTCCATGTTCAATTGCCTCTGCCAGAGGCCCCCTGACAAATACCACTGTGACAAGAATTTTATTGCTATTTGACAAATTAAAAGATTATGAATATTAACATATTTTAAAACAGTTCAGTTACTCATCTCTTTGACACCTTTGAAAAAAAAACGGTTGTGCAGGTACAAAAGGAAAATGAGATTTTAAAGGAATTTGCTCATCATATAATAGAAGATACTAATTAACTCTAATTGTTGATTTTACATTTTAAGTAGTTCGGTAGAAAAATGGTTAATAAATGTTTATAATCATCAACTATGTTTTATATCAGCCGCAGTTAAAGATCTGTTAAAGCCCTTATCTCACAGATGATACAGTGTCAAACTGACCTAACAATTTATGTCATTGATTATGATATTCCATGTTTACCTAGATCACATATAAAATGTTCTAAGTGAATGTTAACAAAGTCAGGATTTCACAAATCAAATTTAAAAAAATAAAATGAAAGCAAATGGAAAACTATACCTGGTTTTGACGATAACTTATCGCTTACTACTTTTCTACCCCTGAATGCACATCAATTTAGTACAGAGGTTATATACCGCAGAGAATACAGTTCAATCATAGCTGTGCATCAGTAGGACTTCCTGCCTTCTTGCACCCTTTTCTTCAATATCCAACATAAAAAACAATTTGATTACCAACTCTGTATGCAAATCCAAGATTTTTTATTTTGATTGTGGTGGCATTTGATTTGTATCACATCCTGATTTGTCACACAACAGCATATTTTTTAGTATTAACTTTTCCGGATTATATGACCTTGAGTAAAGCAAGAACTCTTTTTTTTTTTTCTTTTTTGCAATGAGGAGAAGCACATGCATCAAAGAATTCAGCTGTTTTACCAGCTTCTGTAGTTGCTAAGTGGTTTCATGGAGATCTTTGTCTGCATTAAAGCATCTGCCACTGTGCTGAAGATTATGATCCTCATCAAGGCAGTCATCTGGTTCAAATACAAGCTGAACATTCACTCCATGGTCTGATTCTTCAACACATTAAAAGTTATTGTGTTGGAAATTCAGTCACAGGTAGGAGTTTCAAGAGAAACATATTCTTTGATGTGAAAGCTATTTAGTTGTGGGGGGACCTCAACTCCAGGGAACTGCCTTCCAGCCCTGAATCTCTTAAAAAGGCTTTACAAAGCACATCAGAAAATGGAATCAGTTAACAAAGAAATTGTTCAATTTTGACTAATAGTTGTGTAATTCATTTGGCTAGCACAGATGACATTTGTATTTTTAATTTTTACACCTGTAAAATAAAAACCTACATAATCTCAGATTCTATCAAGTTCTCATGATTCTAGGGTACTTTATGGTAGAGGACTCCAGGCCCTGTTCTAGGTTACTCTTTAAGTACCCAAGTCTCTCAGAAGATTTCTGGGAGCATTTTTCACCTCCTCTTCAGAAGTGAGGAACTTTGCAGCCAGCAATGCAAGAGTGAAAGAGTCTGTTGCTCTGGGCCAGGAATAATCAGTAGGCAAACCTGCCCAAACCTTTGATGAGGCATATAACAGAAATTGAGAGAACTGAGGTTCTAGTCGGTACTCCGGGGTTACTTTTTCTTTTTGTCAATAAATTTCTAATATTAAAGCATAAGCAGGCCAGAAGTAGAGAATGGGATTCCAACATTTGCCTTTGTCCATCTGAGCACCCCAAAATTAAATTTATGATTCTAATTATGGCTTTTTGTGTTACAGTGTGTGAAAAGCTGTGACTTTTCAAGAGCACCACAGATTTCAGTAGAACTGTCCTGATTTGGCCAACTGAGCCTAGAAGCCTGGGAAAATTCCAAGCACTTACTGACATTACCAAATCACTGTGTACCCAGAAGCAGGATGTTTAACTTTCTTCCCCAATCTATTAACTGAACTGTTGGAATAGTCAATCGTGCTTACTAGCTCTAATGCGCTTTTCACTTATAGGAGTATTGATATCAAAGGAAGAAATTTCTGCATTAATATTGCAGCTGATATGGATTTGGTAACTATGTTTGTTATAAGTTGACTGAAGGAAGTAAACAGGAAGGGTTAAAACGTATTCTTTCCTCCAGCTGCATTAGTCCTCTGTCTTATTTTTTCCATGCTTTTTTTCTTTTTTAAGGCACTCTTACTGCCATTATGTGGTAACTTCAAAACAAATGTGTGACCACAAGGCACAACAGTTCATTCTGTGCTTGTTTCTATGGATACACAGAGGGCATGCCTATAAAGCAGAATAAAGAGATAATGGTTGTAGAAAAGGCACAACTAAGGTAGTTTTCATGAAGACAGAATGAGTAGTAATATCAATACATGTTAGTAAATAGAATAAAAGCCCTGCTTTCTTTGAAGGATTAGCAGTCAGGATGAAACATGCTGCCATGTTTTCACTGCATGTGGTAACAGTGTTAATTAGATTAAAGCTAAGTCGAATATGTCTAATTCTACTTCCATGATCTCCTCATTCTGCTGTGTAGACATAGCCTCCAAACTTTATGGCAAAAATACTGATAGACCTTTCAAAACACCATTCTTGTTACTGCATCAGTGGGGTAGAATTCTTTCTGTCAGAAGAGTACAGCGTATGTTAGAGACTGAAGCACCAGCAGCGAACAGCCATATCTGTAAAATATTCAGACATTAAAATAAGACAGTGTAATATAAGAGTGTTATTAGCAATTGTTCCAGTACTTTTATTTTACATGGATAGACATCACACTAATGCACACTGGAAAATAAAAAATGTTCAGAAGACGTGAGGAAGCTCATTTACATTCAAAGGTTAATATTGTCACAGACAACATCTTGCTAAACCTTAGTTACAGACACCCTATATCCAGAAAACAATGTAAAATCATATGTCTGCTTTTTCCACAAAACTAGTCTAAACACCGCTATGATTAAATGTAAATGATTACATATGTATTTTCAGTCTGGATTTGCGTTACTTTAGTCATTCATTTGTGAATTCAAGTGTCTTATTTAAAAGAACGGCTTATTTTCATACCCCTGAAATCTGTGAGATGAGATAGCCTGTAGATCCAGACTGACAGAATAACTTCCTGTTATTCTTCTGCATAAATGTAAAGAAATGGATTGGCATCATGATATCAAAGAAAAGGAACTGACTCGTTTCTCTGAAGGAAGACTGGAAGTAAATAACAGTACTGCTAATGATGCTGTGATGCAATGTTTTTTCTCTAACATAAATTCTCCTGTAATTTACTTTTTCAAGATAGTAATTTACCTTCTGCTGCAAATAAGTCAGACTGCTTGACTTATCTGACCTCTTGAATGCAAACTAAAGCGAGACTAATCTCATAGCATTTTAAGTTAAGTCTGTTTGAGAAAACGGTACACAAATGGCCTTTTGTACCAATTATAAAGTCAGCTGCAAAACAGACTTTTTCGGTTGCATTTTGCATTAGTTTAGCCTGGTGTGTCACCCAGCTATGCTAATTCTCAACAATGGAACAACTCTAACGTTCTTGCACGTTTGAAAAATGCCAACACTCAGTTTTATAGCATTTGATTTCACAGTTTTTATGGCACCTTATATCCTTCATAAGTCATAGCCATCATCCAGGAATGTGTGAAAATCAGAGCTGAGGCAGCAATCAAAGTAAAAGGTCAATCTACAAGACAGAACAACTCAACATATTGATAAAGACTATATTGTAAAAAAATTGAAAGCACACAGTGACTGCTAACTTTTTACTTCAGCCAATGTTGTCAGTAGTTCTAGTACTCAGCACTTCTCTTGTTCTTTGCATGTTCAAATAGTTGTGTAAGCTTAAGCAATTAGTCTTTGTAAAAGGCTATATACGTTATCTTTAATTTATAGTAGGGGAAAACTGTGTCAGACAGGTCAAGATTTGGTCCTTCAAACACACTTATGTTCCTAACTGCTTTTTATTTTCAGGTTTTTTGTGACCTATCTTTGATGTCATTTAAAGAAATAGCTTAGTCTGAATTAATTGTAGATATTCAGATAGAGCCACCGGCAAAGGGAATTTATGAAGTTTTCCTTAACCTCCTACAGTTCAGTTAATGTATAAACAGAAATCCTGCACTGCAGGGATTTCTTACTCCTTCTGAGAGCTGGTGGCAGCCCAGAGAAAGGATGCACAAGAAGACAGTGCTGTGGCTTTCTTCTCCTCTCTTATTCCTGATAGTAGAGGAAGATATCTGGACTATAATGGGGAAGTAAGCGAATCTCAAAGAGATGGGAAGAGACAGACAGAGGATAGACACCCAGAAGATGTAAGAGACATTTTGGTTTGGAAGTCAAAAAAATGGTATTTTGTTGCTGTGGGAAGTCTTTATACTACATTCAAAATGAGAGTGCAATGCCTGATGGAGGCCAATTTTACTATTCTTCTTCTAAGAACCACAAATAGCTAGGGTGCTTAGATTTTCTCCAGTGATGAAACTCCACTGTTGGGCTGAGATAAGAATTAGCTCTAGACTTTATCTCCCAGTATATGTGAGGTGATTCCTGAAAATCAGTGTTCTTCAAACATGATCCACTAATTCAGTTACATCATGTGACTGATGATGTTCTAGTCTGAGGGCTGTACAAAGCTCTTTGGGAACTTCCCAGAGTCTTATTTCAATTCTCCAGGAGTTATCTATATTAGAGTTAAAGCTCTTGCCAGTCAAAGAAACCACAGATTGAAAAGGCACAGAGGTGTGAATTACCTTCTGAGGCAGAGAAATCACCTTGGTCTTCGGTGAGGAAACTTACATTATTTGGTTTGTACCAACCAGAGAATTTTGGCTAATCTACCACGTTTTGCAACCACTAAATTTGTAGAAAATATGGTAAGTGCATTGTCTTATTCATGTATCACCTCAAGCTTCATAATAGGTTTAGATTCAGGTGTTAATAGAAATGAACTCAGCCCACAACTTCCCTAGGATTTGATGTTTGAGAGGCTACAGCCTCCTATGCTGTATATATAGCCATAACCCCATTTGACCAGGAGCTTGAAAAAATATTTCCTATAGGCAAATGACTTTTAGTTATATCTAAAGTTATACTCTTTCAAAGAATGTGTAACAGTCCAGGCAGTGTCCTGCACTGCCATCTTTACTGATTAGGTCAGTGGTGCATTTTTAGTATATTAATTACACCATGACATGGTACAAGAAAAGTTCATTTTTTAATATATATTAGTTTATGTTATTATTTAATCATATTTGCTGTAATGCATAGGCAGAAGGAACAAGGGGCTACATTTCACTAGCCACTGTGCAAACACAGAGAATATCTGTCCACAAATGCTTACTGCTTCAAGGCATGATTTGTAGGGACGAATATTCATAGAATCACAGAATCATAGAATCATACAGGTTGGAAAAGACCTCTAAGATCATCAAGTCCAACCGTCAACCCAACACTTCCATGCCCACTACACCATGTCCTTAAGCACCACATCTACACGTCTTTTAAATACTTCCAGGGATGGGGACTCAACCACAGCCATGGGCAGCCTGTTCCAAGGCCTGACCACTCTTTCAGTAAGGAAATTTCTCCTAATGTCCAGTCTAAACCTCCCCTGGTGCAACTTGAGGCCATTTCCTCTCGTTCTATCGCTGGTTACTTGGGAGAAGAGACCAACACCCACCTCGCTACAACCTCCTTTCAGGTAGTTGTAGAGCGCAATGAGGTCTCCCCTCAGCGTCCTCTTCTCCAGGCTAAACAATCCCAGTTCCCTCAGCCGATCCTCATAAGACTTGTGCTCCAGGCCTTTCACCAGCTTCGTTGCCCTTCTCTGGACACGCTCCAGCACCTCCATGTCCTTCTTGTAGTGAGAGGCCCAAAACTGAACACAGGATTCGAGGTGCGGCCTCACCAGTGCCAAGTACAGGGGCACGGTCACCTCCCTACTCCTGCTGGCCACACTATTTCTGATACAGGCCAGGATGCCATTGGCCTTCTTGGCCACCTGGGCACACTGCCAGCTCATGTTCAGCCAGCTGTCAATCAGCACCCCCAGGTCCTTTTCCTCCGGGCAGCTTTCCAGCCACTCTTCCCCAAACCTGTAGTGTTGCCTGGGGTTGTTGTGGTCAAAGTGCAGGACCCAGCACTTGGCCTTGTTGAACCTCATACAGTTGGCCTCAGCCCATCGATCCAGCCTGTCCAGGTCCCCCTGCAGAGCCTTCCTACCCTCGAGCAGATCAACACTTCCGCCCAGCTTGGTGTCGTCTGCAAACTTACTGAGGGAGCACTCGATCCCCTCATCCAGATCATTGATAAAGTTATTGAACAGGACTGGGCCCAAAACTGAGCCCTGGGAAACACCGCTCGTGACCGGCCGCCAACTGGATTTAACTCCCTTCACCACAACTCTCTGGGCTCGGCCATCCAGCCAGTTTTTTACCCAGCAAAGAGTGGACCTGTCTAAGCCATGAGCTGTGTCCGTTTAAAGAATCAGAAAAAAAACCAGCAAGCTCCCAAGGATAGACAACAAATACAATTAAAAAAAAACTACGTGCATGCTTTGAAAACGCAAAGTGGAGAGATATGCCTTTCTCATTAATGTTAAAATATTGTTGTAAAAGTATGGCTCATAGTCATCCCCTTCCATGGAAAAGCATCATCAGAGCAATACCTGCTCTGTCCCAGTTAAAGTTTCTTGTGGCTCTGTTAGCTCTCCAGAGAAAAAGCAGAGTTCATGCCTGTGCACCCAGTTTTGTGTTTTCATTAAGAAAAGAACAAGCGAAGTACAAATTTTCTTTTGGCAATCACTGAGAAAAATAGGGTGCAGATATAATGTGGAAAGATGGACCTTCTAAGAAAGGTTCAATTCAGATTCTCCTCCATGAAGTTCATTCATTCAGAAATTATCTCTGTGGCATTTGTAGGATTGTTAGAAAAGGGAGTATCCAAAGTGAATGGTAAAGATGATGTCAGTTCAAAGCAGCTATGGTTTACCTTGTCTCATTACGATGTTGTCAGGTTTTCATACAGCATTTTGTAATTGTTGTTTTTATTCATAGCTTAGGGTGCATTTCATTTTGCATGTTTTATAAACATTAATGCTTATATGTAAGTATTACACTGTGTTACGTGCATATGGTAAAATGATCTCATTTTGTTGAGCTAGAAACAGAAAGTTCAGAGACTGAGCTGAAACTAGAAGGACCTGAAATGGTACCTAGGATTGAAAAGAAGGCTGTGCATTTGAATTAACAGGAGGTTTTGGGAAGTGATTGTGTGAACAGGGCAAATCACTGTGGGAAGGTGATGATGCCCTGCAAGTTCAAAGCCTAATTTACCTTTTTATGTGAGTTCCTAAGAGATTTCTCGCTTCCAGCCTTGTACATAGACCAGGCTTACAAGAAAGTACCAATGATCAAATCCTTATGATTAAGAATGGTTTTTAAAACAGAAAGGGTAATGGGTACTAAATAGATACAAAGGAAATGCTAAGCCACTGATTATTAGAGTTGCAAATCGGTAGAACTAGTGACAATGCAATGAAGAAGTGGTTATGAAAAATTCTTTCTGTAAGTTGAATTCAGAATGGAATAGGAAGAGTTTGCATCTATGAAAGTTTGAAATAATAAATACAAAAATAAAAAAATCTGTTTTAGAAACAGAAAATAATTATTAGGAAGAAACTGAGAAAGAGAGGAAAATATAACGAACACCTAGATTTACACTAACTTTGTTTCTCTTTCCACAGCAGACAGTTCTGGTTTTAGATTATAGTCATTACAGTTCAAAATAATTATGTTGTGAATTTAAAGTAAATGCTGTTATTTTACCAACTATTCAATATTTTGTTCTTCAATTTTGTTGTTATCTATCTCCTCATGATCAGTGTAGCAAACTGCAGTTGCTCTGTGAGGAGACTTCAAATTCTTGGAAATGACTAAGTTACATAGTTCTGCAACGTATACATGAATCTAACATTGAAGCAATTAATGTTTTTGTGCTAAAAGATTGTTTTAAAATTCTAACAGAAATGAGTAATAGTATACAATGCATGTTTAATGAAAACAGTGCAACAAGTAATGTGCTGCACACCGATGTTCAGTGTTACTGCTTTGGATATGGTGCTCACAAGTCCTGCTGCAAATAGTAGATATATTGAAGAAAAGGCTGTTTAGGGTTCTAGGGACTGCTGGGAGCAATTAGAAACTTTCTGTCATAAGGAATTATGAGAGATTTTCAAAGGACAAACAGAAGTTAGGCAGCATGTGATTTCAGTGAGAGGTGGAGATTTGGCTTCTACCTTACGCTGTTGAAAACATTTATGTGCTTCCCTGGCCATGTTTCATATAGGGCTAATTTTTTATCCTGAAAATCATAGCCTTTCAACTTTTTTTTTTTAAATTTTTTCATTTCATTCTTATAAATACATTTTAGCAAATGATAACATCTATTCACTATTTTTCTTATACAACACAAAGAAAGAAGAAATGTAGATTTAACTGAAAAGACTGAGGAGATTGGGGAAAAGAGTAGTGTCAGAGCTAATTACAGCCCTTACGATGGACCCAGCCTGACAGACCATTATTTCTCTTCCTAGATGTGGCCAGGGAATGCATTGCTGCCCACATAAATTGTTCTCACCAGCCACTGCTTGTTGTACTTTTTCCCCAGGGAACCTTAATCGTCCACCATTAAGTGTTAAGTGTCCAGAAATGCTTGATACCACAATTGTGTATCCTCTTGTGTGACAGGAATGGTCATAATTGTCACATTACAGGACAGGACTTTCTATGCATCGTAATTTTTAATGGATGTGTATCCTCCATGTGATGGGGAATCACCTGTATATTCACCATCTGAGTAGAAAATCGGGGTTAAAGAGGGTTTATAAAAGACTCCAGAAGAGGCTTCATGATCCTAAAAAGTTAGATAGTACTGTGTTAGGTATTTGAATGAGTACATTTTAAAATAAATTTTAGCAATCTTAAATTCCTGAAAATAATGACATCTTTGAAGGTCTGAAATAGATATTCTGCCAATAAGCAAGAGCTCTTCCTCCTTCATCATTTCCATAAACAAAATTCTGTCCTTCCCAAGACATAACAAACTCAAACATAACTCCAGTAAACTTTCTAAGGTTTAGATATTGTTTCAGGAGTGGATTATTGTTCAAGGAAACTCATATATATACGGTTAATGATTTAGCAGATGCTTATTGTTGTCTCACTGTCATGGATTAAGTATCTATTTAATTAAATTTCTTAGTTGGGTCCTATAAGTTAGTTTTCTGTTTGAGCTGAACCATTTTGTACACAATGGCCTCTTTCTTGTATGTTGGAAGCAGGCAAGCGAGATGCTGGAACCTTTTTGTCACTACTGTTCTCCTTTTTGAAGTGGAATTGGAACCTTCCCACTCCAATACTTTTAACCTGGATCAAAGAATTTGAAAGTATATTTAAATGTGAGCTCCTATTTAGTCCGTGCTAGAACCAGTATAACTCTGAGTATAAGCCTGCCTCAAAGAAAATTTAAAGTAAAAGCTTTTTTCCATGAGTGCACCCAACCAATCTGGAAATATTTTCCCTAGGAGTTTTCAAAACCAATTTAGTTCACAAGTGTTTTAGGCTTAGTTTAAAGAGAGCCTGTCAGTGGTTTTTTATATAAAGAGAAGCAGTTTAAAAAGTGCTTTCAGTGAAAGGAAAGGAAATTTAAAGTGAATCACCAGAGCCTACAGAATAATAATTCCTGATAGGGGAAAAAAGGATTCAAAACAGTAAAGCCAACAAAAGCACTCAGATCTAGAGAAGATATTGTAATTGAGGAAACCGGGGTGAAAGTACTAAAGCAGCAGGAAAGCTGAATTGATTTTTGGGAGCTGTAAAATACAAGGAAAGATTGGCAGATATATTATATACCAGAAAAACGCCTGCTGTGCACAAGGAAGAAATGCCTTCTTTATACATTGTTCTTTGATATTTTTAAGATTATTGATGAGATAAGGTTATCCTTCTGGCTGCAACGGGTTTCTGTGGATTTGGCTATTACACAAAGATTTCAAAGGAAGATCCTAATCACCTTTACATTATCCTGGTATTTTGTAGAAAGAGATTTAACGGATCTTTGCATGAAGTGTAATTCAACTTGAAGTTTAAACTGATAAAGTATGATGCTCCTTTCAGCTTCCAGTAATTTTAAAAAAAAATGACACTAGGAATAAATAATAGTAACAACTTTAAAATTGAATTACATCTACTATTTATTACCTGGAGAAGCTTGGGAAGCTGTTCCCTCCAACTTCCATAGCTTTGTCCCAGATAATATAGTGAGAGCACTAAAAGAACTTGTGTCGTTAAATATTGAACCCACAAATACACGTAGTTTTTGACATTCTCAGCTTAGCACTGTCACAATTAAAGGGTGTTGAGTGCACTTTCTTTCAGGGAAGCCCTCTCACATACAACTACACAAATGGCAGGTACAGTGCTTTCAGTGGGCATCACAGAGCATAGAGTTCCCACTTTAGAGATGGAAAAAGCACAGGCATATAGAAAATTATACTCTGCTTTGGAAAACCACAGCACCTTCACTAGAGTACAAATGATGTCTATGACACATTGTATAGAGGGATTATAATCTTTTCTTTTAAAAACAGAATTAGTTTAAAAGTCAAAAACTGTGCTTAAATACAGCTGTGACTGTATTATTAATGTGTTACAATCCAGTCTTGTCTGCATTGTGCAATCTTTAAAAAAAATAAGTTATCAAAACCTCTGTTGGCATCCCAAAGGTGTCAATCTTATACAAAACTTTGATTTCATTAAATCAAGTCACTGATGTAGTACTGATCCAAGGAGAATTTGTATTATTGAATTACCAATATCATGTCATACCATGCAAATGCTTCTTGATGATTTTCTTTCCAATCTAATGTCTAGATCAAAGATCAAAGGAATATTTTAACATGGGAAATGGTAATGAAAATTGTGTCCCTTACCATTTCAGAGGAGGATTATAAGAATGTCAGAGAACAGTTCATCTTCCCTACACTTTTTTCTTCATATATCATAAGGCTGGTGACGTGAGGTGATAGTGCTCCAGGAGTATTGTCTCTTCCACTCCTTTTCTACACTATTTCTGTATCTTCTCCCATTTTCTCTCGCTGTTTGTGACATTATTCCTCCATATGATTCTGGATGGTTAGGTTTTTTTCTCTATCTACTTGTGGAGTTTTTCAGTATTCCAGTTTAAAATCTGGAACCTTTTTTGACATATAATATACACCATGGCTGCCTGATTTTCTTTTGATGGCTTGTTAATCTGCATCCATATAAGCAGATAATGTAGTTCAATAGGAATAGATTTGCAGGGCAAATCAATTAGTGCTGAGGACCCAACATCCCCATTATTCATGTTTCAGGGACCTTTAACTCACACTAGACCTGGTCTGGCCCCATGGACTGAATGCCCATTAGCAGCTGGAGTACCTGAGGTGTGAGACAATGTTCTGGTGCAGGTTCATCTGAAAGAAATTGAGTTCATGTACTCTTGAGACCCCTCCACAATGTGAACCAAGGCATTTCAACTGAGGACAACAAGGAGGTTTTCTTCAAAGCCATGCTCTGGATCTGAACTCAAACACTAATATAAACATATAACACGTTTCAGCAAAACACTCCAAATTTGTTTCTAATTTTGCAGCCTCAAAATTCTGATGTTTTCCTTGTTTCTTTCACACATTATTCACTTTCTTCATCTCGTGTATGTAATTATCCAATGACTTTTTCTTGGACCCATTCACAGGGGCATAGGCATAGGCATAGGCAAAAGATATTATATTCTGATTTGCTGTCCCCTTTCATTTGCTTCTTGAATTTATAAAAGATAGCAGGATATCATGAAATTTTGAAATCCACTTGGGGGGAGAGTAGTCCCTCGTAATTCAAGCATTTATGTGTTTCTTGCAGCTGAGATTAATTCAACAGAATATGGGAGACCTTGTCCTCTTCTTAACCAAATACAGTGACAGACTGCTTTGAGAGAGAATAAGTCGTCATTTGGGACTTTGTATTTCAGTATACTAATTCTTGTGAAGTGGCTGTGATATTTTTTCTGTGTGGTTAGCTGTTATATTTTCAAGCTTTGTATTATTTTGTAGAACTTTTTAAAAACTCTTTTCTTTGCCTCATTGGGAATCACTTTGTTATTAGGATGTTATGGTATCAATAGTGAAATGTTAGAACATTGCTCATTTTGATAACAATAAACTCCTCACAATTTTTTATGAAACCTGTTATTTTTAATCTTCTCCACAATAGCGAAAGTAAGACTATAAAAAGAAATGGCCAATGTTGACATCTACAGCTCAATAGAAGAATATATGAAAATTGTTTTTTTAAAGGTGAAGACTAAAGTCTCTGTATTTTGGCAGTCAGCAGTAATGCTCTGTCTTCTCTTCTATAAACAAACAGAAACACATCTGATAACTAGTTTTAGAGATCATCACCATCAATTGTAGCTTTTCAGGAAGTATTCAGTTTATTGTTGCTTTTTTAATTAGCTGAACTGTGTAATGCTGATATTGAAACCATTGAAAGCAAGCTTCTCGATGCTGCACAAACGAAAGCAATCCAGTATCTCATTTACATTCCTCTCCTGGTGTCTGCAGCAGATCTATAAATAGAATAAGCTACACACAGAAATTTATTATTGCAGCTGATAGCAATTTTCTTTTGCAAAGGTGTCTGGAGGCATTATTCATAAGATTCATTCTGGTAGACTCTCCAGCTGAGATCCTCGCTCCCCAGAACTGTGGGCGGTCAGTTTAGAAACACACTAATCAACTGCTATGCACAAAGACTGTCACAAGACTTACTTATTTCCCTCTTCTAAAAAATACAGGAGTTCTCTCAGCTCCAGATTATTTTCTCTAACCTGATTGCATGAATATTATAAGCAGTGAACCGATTTTTAGAAATCACGTATTTGATATTTTATCACTGAACATCCTAATGATTATGCTATTAACTGGAAAAACATAATGACTGTGGTTTGATACAGCTCACATCATGTCTTCTGCATTCATACCCACGGGCACATGTGACCTTATCAAGTGTATGACAGACATGTTTCTGTTCAATACCGAGGATGTGTAGTAATCACATGAACTGACCTATCTAGCTGTCATTTAATTTCAGTCATAAAACAAGGGGAAAATCAAATAAGACCTTTAATGAAATTATATTTATAATAAATGATAGATTGGAATGTTTTACACTCCTGCTTTTCCTATCTGATTTTGGTTTTCCTGCTATATCTGCTATTGTGCTATCTTTGTATACTAAAAAAAGATAATTTATACAAACAGAATATGCAAACATATGTTTGTTTTTATCACCCCTCAAGACTGATTACAATTTATTTTTTCCCTTGCCTGTTCTAATATTCTTTTTATGACTGAGAACATAAGATATATGAAAGCAGAAATATTACCTGTTTATTCTGGTTCAGTTTCAATATAATCACTACTGTAAGTATTCATGTTTTAGTTTTTCTTTACATCCTACTGTGTTGTCACAAGCTGTATGTAATACCTGAATGTACAAATGATGCTTCCATTTGCAAAATAAACTAGTAACTTTACTTTTTTTGTTTTCATTTTCTTTCCTTTTTTAAGATATAAAAGAAGAGCTGTTTTTCTGTAGCAGTTATTTTGACTATGTTATGAAAACAGCAGCACAAATAAGCAGTGAGACATTAGAAAAGTCACATATCTTACCATGAAAGGAAAGATAAATTAAAATATAAAATTAAACCCAAAAGAACCTGTCAACTCAAGTCACCCATAAAGCATTCTGGCATCTCTAATGCCAGGTACACAAGCAAAAAAAAAGTTAAGAGAGTAAAAACAAAGAAATATATTACAACCATAAGTCAAATGTCACTGATTTTCTGTGAGTGTAAAACCCATCCTGTTTTTTAAAGTACATTTTGGTACTTATACATGTTTTCTTGGTTTTAATTTAAATTTGTCAGTGATGCAGAAAATTGGTTTTGTGAATGCCCTAAACTCTACTCTGGAAAACTCTGCCAGTTCGCAACTTGTGATGAAAATCCATGTGGAAACGGTGCTACGTGTTTTCCAAAGTCCAGGAGAGACGCTGTTTGCCTTTGTCCATACGGAAGATCTGGCATCCTCTGCAGTGATGGTAAGAACCATATTCTTTATGCATTGGTCATAGTTTCTATCATTCATAGAAACTATGGCAAGAAAAAAGTCAAATGTTTTGAAGGCAAAACACTGAAAGTGACCACCTCCCCACCTACAAACACAGCCCAAAATCCAGTCACAAGCAAAGAATGTCTTAGCTGAGCACCCTCCCCACGTGTTGTTTCATAAAAGTGTCAGCCAGAGAGAGGGAGACAGAGGGATCAAAGAAGCTAAGAGTAGACAAGCTAGGAAATACCAGGTAATGACTGATGTTTTAGTAATTTACCTGGAAAAAAGCTGAGAGAGAGATTTGACTGAGAGCTCCTTTGGAGAAATTAATTTCTCCTGTAGTTTGAGTTTTCCTCCACTTAGGGAAGCATTACTTTGTACATTTGGTAAATAAAAGGAGTGTATAAACAATACTTTCTGGACTGTAAAAACACCACCAGGTGCTAAAACTTGACTCATTTCTCAGGTCAAAAAGAGGAACAAATTAAAATTTACGAAGTGCTTTGCTATGAAACAGGAGACAGGATGAAGGGAAATTAATAAAGCTGAGTAAATAGGTCATTTTGACTAATATTATCAAATGAAGGGCTTTCATTCCTCAAGCATTGATTATAACGATTGTTCTAGGTCAGAAATTCCTGTGTGTGAACATCCAAGGTATTCTTTTCCCTTAACACTCAATGTAGCAAGAAGTAATGATTGAAAAATC
This sequence comes from Calonectris borealis, assembly GCF_964195595.1. Lineage (NCBI taxonomy): Eukaryota > Metazoa > Chordata > Aves > Procellariiformes > Procellariidae > Calonectris > Calonectris borealis. The sequence goes on along the minus strand of NC_134314.1, from coordinate 30,251,022 downwards.
TGCATATAGAAGATAACCACTGGTTCTGAGCTGATTCAGCAGTGCATATGAAGTGCCTTTTAAAATAAATATTAAGCAATGTTCAGGTTGGATCAAAGTCTACCTTGTTTTTTTCTTCATATCATATACATCTTTACCTCTTATTTAAAATTTTAATTTCCAAAATTTTTAGTAGATGAACATTTATGTTTTATCTATGTTTTCATCCAACCCTGATAATTGATAGCCAATAGCAAATATGTAGGCAAGTGTATGAAACATGTATGATACTTTCTTGGTAATCTTTCTTAACTTGCAGTAGACATTGGGGCTTCATGTGCTGGGGTTGGTATCTGGGTTAGCCCTTGATAGATTTCTTTTCTTCCATGCACTTCTCTAATTGGTCTTTGAGTCCATGTAAACTTGGTATAAAACATCCTGTAGCAAAGAGCTCCGAGTTTAAGTATATAGCTTGCACAGAAGTACTTCTATTTGTTTGCTTAACTGCGCCAATTGCTAATGACATTAATGTTTCACGCTTTTGTGTTAGAATGGATGTTTCAGAGTTGTTCCCTGTTTTATGAATGTTTTCCTGTTCACCTTCATGCCTCTCTTGATTTTATATATATCCTTATTATAATCCTCCCAGAATTATTTCTGAATAGTCCAAGTTGATTCATTCATTTTTGGGACACCAGCCATGCTGTATCTTTAGTCATTCAGGCTTTTTTTCTTTGTTCCTTCTCAGTTCCACTGCATCCTCTTTAAAATGAGGATCCAGAGCTGACTGCAGTATTCAAGGTGTGATAATACCACTGCTTTATACAATGGTGTTTGACATTTTTCTGGTTTACTCTCTGTCCTTTTCTTAATCATTTCTTCCATTCTATTTCCTTTTATGAGTACACTGCTTATTAAAACTCTTAACACCTCTTTCTTTGAATGCTGATGGTGAGTTCAGAGCCCACAATTCTGTATCTAAGGCTGGATACTGTTTCTGTAATCTACCTCAATTTACATCTGTCAACACTGAGTATCATCTAACATTTTTTCTCCTGTAGTCATTCAATATGAGGCTCTTCCGCAACTCTTTGTAGTTGGCTGTCTCTAAATTGAGAGTCTGAGTAAAAATTGAGAGCACCTAAATTGAGAGAAAGTACACAAATTCATTAGTTTCATTAGACTACAGAGCTGAAGGCTTTGAAAGCACAGAAAGAATGAAATTTTTTTGAGTGGAAAGGGAAAACTCTGTCTGGATCACCACTGTAAGCAAGCAAAACAGGGAAGAACACCCAGCTTCGTAGGACAGAGTATAAATCTAGGGCCAATAAGCCCACAACATAAAAAATCATTGAAATATGAAAAATTATTTTATTTAACTGTGTCTTAGGAGTTTAGAAGGAATAGAAATAAACTGAGCACAGACAGAAGTCTTGTTAAGCTGGACTTTGCATTTGGACTTAAAATGAGCTGCAAAAGGCCTTTTTATCACATACGTTAAAATTGAACAAAGAGGGGAGAAACAGAGCCACAATGCAGTGAAGGCTGGGTGCAGCCTTAGGGGTAGTCCTAGCAGCATCAAAGCCATACATCTGATGACATATTTGGAGATAATGATAGATTTCCTAATTACAATGGTAGAACAATGTAAATTATATTAGAAACAGAAGACAAATTTAATTGTTTAATATAACAAAATGAGTGGCCAGATAATAAATATACTAGGAAGGAATGGTCCATAAAATTTAAAGTCTAGGCACACATTTTTTTAAGAAATCATCTCCCATTTAAGATATACAATAGTATTATCTCTATTATTAAGATTATTAACGAAGTTCATGTTACTTTGTGTCTGAAACACTGAAGAAAAGCTTGTTTCTCCTACATGCTTATTAAATAATAGTTGGTCTTCACGCAACAAGAAACCTGCAAAATGTTACAGTGATAATTTGATAAAATGAATATAGCAAATGTACCAAATAGAATTGCAGATTTTATGCCAGCATTGCTGCTCCTACCAATAGAGATTATTTACAAAAGACAAAATAAGGATAAATAAAGATGTGGACAGAGCCACAAATGAGCCCACTGCTACAGGTCTTGCCCATATCAGAGCTCCAATTGTTGAGAGTTGAAAGTCACACTAAGAACAACATCAATCTCTACAAATATGTAAGAAAAAGTGGTAATAAAACTATCATCACTACTAAATGGAAAAAAAAACCCAAAACCAAAATGCTTGGCATGACAAGTTAAAAATACATCATTTTGTAGGGAATGCACAATATGCTAAAAGTGAGAAAACTATAGGGCTACCATAAATATGACAAATGAGGCAAAAATTTAAGAACAGATAGTAACTTCTATTAGACAAACCTATATAAATACAAAAAACCAGACAAGCTCCTGGGACTAACAAGAACTTTTCTTCCATTTCTGAAGCAAATGGAGCATACTGCAGACTAAGCAGATTGGGAACAATTGCTCTGAGTTTATCTTAGTTACGTTATGCTTGTTTCAGACCCCAAGAAAAGCTTTCATCACTAGATGACCATGTTATTATGACTGCAAGTTGACCATTATAAATTGAAATCTCTCTCAAGAAGCTACATAGCTAAGGCATAATGGGCCAACAGGGACGGGGGATGATAATATAAGTTAGAAGAGAGGACAGGCTGCACTGATCAGGCGAAGGACACAACCAGACAAGCCAGACTATTTACATGTGACTGGCCCTTTTTGTCCCTGTATCCCTCTATTTTTCCACACTTGTTCCTCCCCAAATCACCTAATTCCCTCCTTCTCTCCACCTTTGCTTCCTCCCTTAAAAATCCATAAATCCTGTGCTATTCCAAAACGCTCTTCACCTGCAACCCATAATGTCCCATACCCCATGGCAGTTACACCCCTCTGTCCAAAAGGTGCTCCAGAGTTGACTCGACGTGGTGGGTGTCACACCCGGATACTAGGGCTGAGGGCCTCCTGGGACATCCCTGGAAGGGGCCCGGACAGGGTGTCCCTTTTTCTGAATCCTTAACTTGGGTTCCCGCCTGCCTTTGGGCGCTGTGCTCCTCTGGGATTGTGGAGATGGACGTGTGGTGGGCTGATGGCTCCGGGGATAGGGCTGGGAGTAGCTGGGGCAGGGTATTAATTGAGTTCCACCACCTGCCATTGTCTCTCTGTGCTGCTTTGTGGGTGTGCGGGCGAGCATTTATCACATAACCAAACACTGTTGATTTGAGGAGTTAAATGTCCCCATTTCAACTCAGGGGGGTGAAGTTGCCTGAAACAAGAATTTAGTCACTTACTAAAATAGAAAACAGGAAATATATAGCAGTGCACATCATCAATATGCAACAATTTGGAACAGAGACTGTCTAAATGGGCAGCTTGACTCAATTTCCCAAGTGACTTTGGGTTTTTAAGCTGTACATAAGGGGATTTATATCATTTAAATTGAGTCCAGTTATTAAGCTCTGACTTTTCAGTAGTTTTGTGTGAAAGCAGCCAACATTCAAGCCCTAGTCTGATAAATTTCCTTTCACATTTAATTCAGTAAAAAGTTGCTTGCATTGTGTTTCTTGCAGGTTGTAAATCTCCTCCAATATTTAGGATCACACTGGTGAATGAAAGTCTTTACAGATAGCACCATTTCAGACCAAACGAATACATGTTCTCCAACTGTGCTATGAACATTTTTTTTCTGTAAAATGCTTTTTAAAATACTTCTATATATTTGATTTTTCTACTTTTGTAGAAAAGTTTGTCAGGAAGACATATCAACAACTTGTTATGGAAGCAAGTGAGGATGAGGTTAGCACTAGAACTGCCTGTCATCCAGGGAGATTTGTCATTTCATAGGATCTAAGACTTAAATGAAAATCTGTGGTACTTGCTCGATCCAAAGAGAAAGCTTGAGCTTAGACAGTTAAAGAATGTCCATATCACCATATTTCAACTCTTTTGAGATGAAGGAGCATTCTAATTATAATGATTTGAATATAAATGTGACCAAGTCACTGTTGTTAACATGAAATAAAAGTCAAATAGTTTTAATGAGTCTGAACTATTAAAAATACTATTGTAACTCACCAAAATAAGCAGAGTTTAGGACACTGTTCTTGTACCTCAAAAAAAAAAAAAAAAAAAAAAGAGTTGTTCAATTGCTACCATCTCTGTAATCAGCCTTTATTTCTTTTTTCTATTTTTTTTTAACACTTTCATCTAATTACAGACTGGGGACATTCCCTGGTTGGTACAGGAAACTGATATGGTCTGTAAAATATAAGACCAGTGTGTTTGAAATATCTGAGTGTAAGGAATTTTGATATATAAGATGCCAAAATTTTAAAGAGGAAATATCAGGATATCATTGTACTGTGGAGTGATGGCCTCCTAAATGTGAGTGAAGCAGAAATGGTTCATTCACTAGGAATGGAGATGAACACCTGGACTTCTAAACTCTTGATGTTGTTGTTAATTACATGTTACACAAGAAACTGGGCCCTTCTGGGAAGCTGTTGGTCATAATATGAAGCATTTTGTTAAGCCAGGAATCAAGACAAGCGCTTTCTAAGTACAAAGGTAATTTAAAAGGAGAAGGATTTCAAAGGAATGTGCATTTCTAAGATGAGCAATTGTGTCAATTGCAACGGTTTAGACCAAACTTCAGTGTTTTATTTTCACTAAGTGTTTCACATATGTACATATGTGACAATATAAAATGGAGTCCTAACTGTGACATTGTATTTAGTAAACACACACCAAAAAGGGCCATCCACAGTATGTATTCTCAGCAATCTGTAAGTATGTTCCTTGAAACGTTTCTGAGCAACATTTATGGTAGTGCTTCACAATCCAAAGGATTCCAGCAGGTTTTCTGCAGGATGTATTTCCCCCATGTATAAAATTCATTTCAAAGTGTTGAAGTGGGAATAGTCACTTGCTCCAAGCTCTGTAGAGTGAAAATCAGCCTGCAAGTGAATTGCTTCTGTGCAGCTATGTTTGGCACACAATGTCACCTTCAGAGTTGTTTGTGTCTGCAGACTGAATCGTGCAGTTCGGTGACAGCAGATGCTCAAGGGGAATTTCCTCAGATAAAAAAAAATGCATCGCAAGGTTTCTGGTCAGTGGCAAGAGACTTTGGGGAATGCCAATCAGGGTTGCTCTTCTTCCTGTTCAAGAGAATTTATTTTCTGGGTCATTTGCTTTTAGCTGTGCCTTAATTTCTCCCTCCCCTCCAATGTAAGGAATGTCATAAAAATTGTACAAAACACACATAGGCACACTCACACACTATTAATGTCACTGCTGTATTAGCAGTTTTTCAGATTCATATTTTCATCCTTGAGCAGTGAAATCACTTTTATTATTTCAAATCTCAGCTTCTAATCAGAAGTACAAATTACTAGTCCATATGATTACAGAAATATGCTAAGCTAATAGGGCCCATAAGCTCCATGACTACTGATACCACAAGACAAATAAAAGGAATACCTAAGTATTTACTGGTTGTGGGGAGGGGAAGGCATACACCTGAATTACCCATAATGCAGATCATACAATAGTCTTCCAGACATAAAGAGTCTTCTACTACCACCTGGAACTCACCTGGCACTGCACTGCCCTGCAGCTCCAGTACCCCTTATGTTTTCCTCCTTGTACTTCCCAGAGTTTCCAGTGAGGAAAGTGAGTTGCCATACATTATTATGGTCCTAATGTAGAACTAGCAAAACATGTAAACTAAATACACAGGAGCAGGCAATTACACTGTGTCATTTGCTTCATATGGCTTTGTTAAGCAAGCTACTTCCATCAGGAGCATGTGTTGTAGCTCAAACATCCAATCTTCTTCTTGCTTCATTAGAAACATGATGAGTAAAAGGAGGAATAGTCCAGCTGCTTTTAAAATAATTTTCTAAACTCAGCTAAGAAAACATTTTGCACTCTTTTCATCAATATCTCTGTGCTCAAGAGGAAGTTTCGGTTTATTAAGAGCTATACTACAAAGCAGTAAGAGAAACAGTGGCTGCAGAATATTGTGATGACAAAGGGCATTTTTCTGAAGACTTTTGTACAGCTTGGAAGACTGAAAAATACAATGCTTGGTAGTAATTTCCATTCTTTTTTCAATATTGTCTTTGCAAATATGCGAGATGGTATTTAGGAGAACTGAATAATACTCATCCCACAGTGTATATGGTTGCTGATCCTGGAGCCAGACACTGAGCTGATAACTGTTCACAGTCAGTCAATGATAACATAAAAAAGTGGATTTATCTGATTTCAATTCTGTAGCCTGAAGTCTTCATCTCTTTCTATCCCTTTCATCTGTCTTGCTTTTTGCAAAGTATTGTAAAGCTGTTGGTCAAGATGTATTGGCAGTGAACGCTGAAAGGAACATTAATTTTAACTCATAACAAAATTCAAAGATGATGAAACCATTATTCTCTTTCTTCTTTGTCACTTTATTCTCTCCTCATTGTTAAGATTTTTTTCAAACTAGAGTTGATTTTTTTTTACCTCCCACTTTTATGCTCACCTCTGATAAGACATACAATGTTAAGGAAGTAGGTAGCCAACTATATTAATATATATATATAATGAAATAATTTGTCATTATTTGTTTGTGAGACAATGGGACATATCATACCTTATTACTTGTTCAGTACTGGGAATGCAGAAGAGGACAATGATGAATGGCGTAGGACTGACAGAGACACAGGTCAAGATGAAGGACAAAGAGTTGATAAAAGGCTTCAGTACTCTGTCAGAGCAGTGTGTGTTTTAGGCACAGTGTTAATTGGGAGTGTGTTTTTGCGTGGCTCATAATCAGAGCCATTGGGACACGTCTCTGTTCTTTACCACTTCAGACTGTACACTGCAAGAGCAAGAGTGGAAATCAGCTTGGATGGTGTTTAGGCAGGAAAAGGGAAATAACCCAGTGTGGCTAGCTGTGCGCTCTGCTATTTCAACCAAACATTTTATAAATAATGTTCTGAAGGGCTGTGTTTGAAGGAAAAGAGGGCCATAAGATTATACAATTTTCTGCACAGTCTTGGCTCCATAGCTTTATGATGAAAAGAAAAAGAATAAAAGGAAAAGGTGGAATTATCTTGCTTGACACTATTTTACTAATCACTGTATTTTTCATACAGAGTTATTTATTTTGTTTTAATTTTTAATTTAAAAATATGCAAGAGCATGGCAAACTAGTCTGTATTAAAATCAAACTAATGAAGGTCATTGCATGAAAGATATGTCAAAGACTGAATGTTTTCCACTGATGCACATTTACTGATAACCTTTAACTTTTTGATGTGATTGGATAAAGATCTCTTGATAAATTATACTTAGTGTAGAGAAGAAACATGATTAAAAATGTGGTATAAAAGCTGTAAGCAGCAGTCCAGAAACAGATAAAATATGGAATAGCTGTCAAGCTAGATATATTGAATTAGTCAGAAATACAAGTGTTTGACTCAGGATTAATTAAGGTTTCTAAATACATTTTAGTCTCCAGAGGCAAGCATAGGGAGGACTATTTACAAACACCTACTGCATGTACCTACCTGCTAAGGATAGGGTAGTTAATTAGATACTACATCTGACTTTTATTAGGTGTGAGAAACTGCTTCAACACTGTGGAGAAAACTGTAAAGAAGTAAACCAAAATAATGTATAATGGTTTTCATAAAACATGCCTGTGGGGCTCCTATTGCCTTATATGGAGTATTTCTCCATTTGGTGACCACAGGCCTTATATAGCTATAGCTCCATATGGCGGTCACAGACCATTTCAGGTAGCATCCGAGCCCCATGCTCACACAGGGGAGGACCAGCATGGAGGGGAGCGAGGGTAGGGTATGACAGCTGGTTAACAAGTGCAGGTAGTGCTTCTGCAAGTCAACAATAAAAAAGTACAGTCTGATCAGGGAATTTGAAATTCACTAAACCCGTCAGTGGGTCCGAGTTGCTCATCAGGAGAAGACATGCCCTACTTCTGGCCAGCCTCCTGATAATCACTGTTATATAAATCTTTGTGTGCCCAGATATTAAGTTTAGCCCACTATAAGTGATATACTGGATCACTGTTGTTTTGACTTGGATACTACTGATTTGTATTTGTTACTGTGCTGTTATTTTGTGATAAATTGTTTATCCCAAAAGCTGTTGGCTGATGGTGTCTGTTACCACATCTGGAACCTATAGCACAGCAGGGATGTCTTAACCCCCTACAATGCTGGATATGTTATTGAATGTACTTCATGGCCCCAGCTAAATGCACAGTTAAAACTGGATGAAAAGACCATAAAGACCTGAGAGGAGATGCCCAAGTAGTCAAAGATGGACATTATTTATGAAGATTGCCTCTTGTCAGATGTTTTGAAAGGGGCTGTGCTCAGACACCCAGGGGTAAGACATTAAAAGGTCAATTTGCAAAGAATGTTTAGTGACTGTGCTCTAATCTGGAGTTCAGATATCTATACTTAATTCTTCAATACACTCCAGACTTTGTGTGCAACTTTATGCAAATAATTTCGTTTCTGAGAGCCCTATGGTTCCCATTCTTTAAAATCAGAAAAAAGTGTTTCCTTGATTTCACAGAGAATAAATTCAGAATTTCTAAATCATTTAGCTTTTATGGCAGTGAAGACCAGAGACCAAGAACATGCAGAATGGGAAGTAGTTGCAGGATACAGAGAAAGTAGGCTTCACCCCACCTAACTTTAGAAGTCTATAATACTCTGACTTATAACCCAATGTTACTTTTGTATTTGGTGGGGTGAAATAAGCATTTTAGAATACTGTTCGTCTGACCTGTATAAGGCAGGTGTTTTATATGAAAGACACTGCATCCTAAATGTGCTTAATTTTTCCACTGACAAAAAGTGCAATCTTAGGTGGTCAGCTGATATGTAGACATCTATATCACAGATGCCCTCATTTGGTCAGATGACTGCCACCCATTGTGTACATGTGCAGATTGCTTCTAATGAATGGGAGGCTTAAGGACTAGATATGTCTCTTTCCTATAGTAAATAAATCTAGAATAAAATAGGTAAGCAATACTGTGAAATGAAAAAATCTAACGATTATTAAACAGCAATATGAAATAAAATATTTTTGTATTACAAAATAGAAAAAAATTATTACATACCAGATTTTTTTGTGAGAATGCAGGAAGTATGATTATATATATATAATTCTATATATATACAGAAAGTAAGCTTTCTCCATATGTAGATCTTGAAAGTAAAGTGCAATTTTTGTACCCGGTTCCGGTAAACTGTAGGTAAAATTGCAGTGTAGGTAAAGGTCCAAACCAGAATGTGTATCATGTTTTGGGTTGAAGATAGAGGTCCCATCTTCTTGCTTTCATATAGATGTTCATTCAGGATGCATCCATGTTTAAAGATCATGGATGTAGGCCATTCATTCAGTGTGCTCTCAGAAATAGCTATCCTGCCTTCAGGAACTCTTAAGTAACATGTCACGTTGACATTCTCTGAAATACCTTCTTCAGGACTTTGCACAATGTTCTTCAAAACATGTTACTTCTGCCTAAGGCGTTTTGAACTTGGACTATCGTTGAGGTGTCTCTAAGAAGCATTTTAAGCCTGCTTGACAGTGTCAAGATTTTGACATCTGACAGTTGACCAAATATAGCATACATGATCTGTCTGCAGATGCTGAGTATTGCTGTCTATATTTACTGGTATTAATATTTTTAATAACACTGCTTATCTTTCTGTACCATTTTCTGTTAATTTATTGCTATAAAACTTCATCATCACTTTGGCCTGGTAATTTTTCTCTCAAGCCTGTTTTCTTAGACTTCATCCTAAAAGCAAGAGGAAACCATAGGCAAAACCACAATTTAAGACAGAATGGCCAACATTTTCAGTACTGTGGGGAGCTCAGGCCATATGTAGTATCACAGGCCATCTATAAATGGTGATACTAGTCTCTGGACTCAAATGATAGCACCTTCTTATAACAGCAAACTTACCAAACTAAATTTTGGATAACATGTTTAATTTACTAAGGCCAGTTCCTACTTCTGCTTTCTTAAAAGTGTATCCACATGCCCCTCATTTTAGGTAAAGTTATTTAAAGATAATTTTTTAAAATAACCTTAAATAGGAACAGTTCTGTTATCAACACAGTTTTGTCGTGACTCCAAGAAAACCTCCACCCAGTAAACCTATCTATCACTTTGTTACATAAGGAAACGCACAAAGAAAAGCTGAGTCTTGTCTTAGTAGCCCCGAATCTCAGCTGCCCCCCAGCTCATGGGCCAAAACTATTCTTGCTTAAATGAGATATGGTTTTAGTTGTACATATGAATAAAGATCTTTGAGCCTTTTGTTCTAGGACGTGTCAAAACTGCAGTGAAATTGAAACTGGTATATGGATATAGATAACAATTCTCTGTATGTTGTGCAGCGCCCGGTCAGTGGGAGTAGCATCCTTCTACTGTCCAGGTCCTACTGTTGTAGATCACTTTGCAGAACATTCCTTTGTCAATGTTCAATCCATCTTTTTAAGGAGTGCTGAAAAAGGCAAGTAGAAAGGCAAGAAAATAATTCCCCAGTTAGAAAGCTCCAAGGAAACTGCTGAGACAATGGCATACTTCATCCTGGGAAGAAGGTGTTTTACCTGCTGGAAATAACTTGTCAGGAATAGACCCTTCAGTGATCTCTGTCAGTGAACCAAATTACCTGGCTCTGTGGAGGTACAATAGAATTTGCCTTGCCCCATTATAAAGGGAAGCAGGAAAAGACAATAAACACACAAACCTCCTTTATTTTAAAATCTTCTTGTCTCTTAAATATTTTGTGTTTTATTAAATAAATAGAAAGAAACAAAGAAAAAAAAAAAGGAAGAAAGGAAGAATACTTAGCATTAAAGGAGCTGCCTGACTGTCATAGCTTCCTGAGAACCAAAAAAATGCAGAACCTGAGCCTCCCTCAGGTATGGTCAGGTAATCTGGGGGAATACTGGTGGACTGCAGCCAGCACCAAATTTAAATATGGGAGAGCTCTTTTTCCTCCAATGCAGCACATGACTCACAAAGGTCTGAGACTTGAGGTTACATTCAGTCAGACTAGGTTGAGAACAAACTCATTGCCAGTTTTCTTCTAATTAGGACAAAATCACCATTTCATATGGAAATTTCCTGGCCCCCATTTAAGATCACAGAGCAAGGCATAATGTGCCACATGTGTGAAGCAGTGCTTAATAAACGGGACAGTACACTCTGTATTGCTGCAGACTCCAAGTCTGCACTAGAAAAGGTTTGTCAGAGCCTACGTCTGCACCTTTTGTCAGATGCAGATACTAAGGCGATGTCTGCCACTTCAGTGCCAATATGGCAGGTTTCCCAGGCTGCAGATTTAGAAACAGATTCCACAAACTAGAGACGGTGATATCATTTTCACAATTACGTGTGATTGTTTCTCCCACACTGTAAGTATTTAGGACCAGATGCCTAAAGGTACTTAGGCTAACATAGATTTACCTGGGGAAGATTAGAATTCTTTTCTAGCACTTCCCAATCTGGTTTGTACATGGTGCAGCTACGTATTCCTTCCTCCCCCAATCCCTCTTACTGCCTTCATTTGTAAAGCTGGATCCAGCCACATTTTGTGCCCAGGTGGATTGGAGATAACTGCTCAAATCTTTTACATCTAGCCCCATACTCCAGGATTAAGCTTTATTCAGCTATTCTTTCTCTCTCTCCTGTTTTTCACTAAACCACATTGTCAATACGAGCATTATGTTATCTTTGCTCTGAGCATCGACTACAGGAATTGCCTACAGCAGCCTGGATACTCAGCTCCAGCAAGCACTCCTTGGGGCCATGTGGGTGCTTAATACCCGTGCTCTACTGCCTGTTCACCTTTACAGATATGTGTATAGGCTTGATTTTTTTTGCTTTTTATTTGCTTTTTTAATCTCACAGTTTTTCTCAGCATAAATTATAAACTTTTGTGTCACAAAACCAGCAGGTGTTTGAATGAACTTGTAGCCTTCACAGCTTTGGAGGAAGCAGGAGTATATAGTTGGCAAAGGTATTTTAGAAAAAGCTACATGCTTTGCTTGGTCAGTGCCCAACATAAAGGAAATTTTCATTAAATTGAACCTAAATGACAGCAAAAAAAGGTTAAATAATTTGTCATTACTGTAAACTATACATTTTTAGATACTCAATTCCTGAATATTCAGACAGTTCAAATGATGGAGCAAATAATGTGAAAAATATAATTCTTTTTATTATTTCTGTACCTGTGAAGAATTATTATTCCTTAACCTCTTCAGCACATCCTTGTACTCAATTTCACGCAGATGCATGTCAGAGATGGCATTTCTTTTAACAGAAGAATTTCTTTTTATGTTTTCTTTTGTCTATCTGAGTTTTGAGTAAATATTGCAGTGTACCTCTATTTGTAACAATGCTATCTAGAATCCAGGAGATGGCAGTAGTTGCCAATAATTCAGTTGTAAAAGCAGCCTATTTACAAAAGCTGAAAAATAGAGATTACACTCAGAGGAAAGCCAAACTATATCTGCATGTATGTAAAATACTACAACATAATCAAATTATCAGTATTATTTATTAGTTTTTAAGTTCTAAAATGGGCTATTAAATAGGACTTGCAAATACATGTGTTAAAGAATTTACCCTAACACTGATTTTTTTTTTTTTAATCCAGCTATTAATATTAGCCAACCTAGTTTCAGTGGCACAGATGACTTCGGCTATACCTCTTTCCTAGCTTATTCTACAATCCCAAATATCACCTTCTACTATGAATTCCGCTTGAAATTTCAGTTGGCAAACCACCACTCAGCTTTACAAGATAACTTGATTTTTTTCACTGGACAGAAGGGCCAAGGTAAGCTTTATTTTTACTACCTATCCTTACAGGCTTTCAGATATTCATTAAACAAGTAGGATAAAAATATACACAGCTTTTTCTTGATTCTTTTTAGGATATAATTTAATTAGGAGGAAAATAATCTCTTCAATACTTTATTGTTTTGTAAACACACAGTAAATAATCAGATTGTATAAATGTTTCTTTTCATTGAGAAGTATAACTGCTTCCAGTAATTAAAGTCACCAGCTAATCTGATGCTTGAGGTAGCATATTTCTGAATAAAATAAATGGAAACCAGAAGATTAAGGTTCTCTTTTCAGTCGTAAACATAAATTTCATTATTGATTACATTTATTTGATGTCCAGTTTTGAGAGACGCTGCCTCAAATCTTCTTCCAGTGATAGTTACTTTATTGGAAAATCAATCCATCCATCCAACGTGCCACAGCCACCTCTGCCATTTCTTCTTCCTGTGTCCTCAAATAACCTGCCGCAGGAACAGTCATGAATTGCTGCTGTTGTCACAGTAGCTGCACTTCCATGGCCCACAGGACTCTCAACACTGAAATCCAACCCTGTGGCAGCCAGAATTGGACTCTGTGTTACTTATGTAAAATATGAAACCCTAACCCCTGAGATCACTCAATGCAAGTTAATCCAAGGTACCTATGAATAAATTGTGCTACAATCTGTATAGCAAAGTATTCAACTCAGTCTGATTAACATAGTTGAGAAGCAGGTTATATAAATCTACTTACAACATTAGCATTACTGTCCACACAGGACTCATAATATTGATGAAAGTTGGGAAAAATTTAAGGAAATGTTAATGCAGACTTAAAGCAGTCAGGGTAGAAACTACTTTATACTTAATAGATCATCAGAAACATATTACTTATTTTTACCTTAATTGTTTCTGCAATTGGAGCACGAGCTAACTTTTGGATTTGGAGCTGTCCTATGCGATTGTCGAAGCCTAGGAGGGAGGTTTCGTGACGTGTCTTTAGGTCTAAACCCATCACAGTAGGAGAGTGATTTAGGTATGTAAACATAAATCTCTACTGCCACAGTAGATGCTTTACCATATCCAAAACATCACATGAGTTTGGCAGATATGGCCCATGACTTATTGGAACCCTACATTTATACAGCATCAGAAAATTAATAGTTCAGGAAGATGAAAAAGGGGAGAAATTATTATTAGCGGTTTTAAGATACTGAGGTTCCAAACTACATTATTAAAAATCAATTTTGGGGAGGCCTTACACAGTTAAATATATATTGCACAAAACAACTGCAGTACATCACATCAATATGATACAAGGTATCCTCCATTTTCTATGTTAATACACTTGATATTTTCTTAGGTCTTGTTTTCTGTTAAATTTCTTTACTTAAGTTCCTGTACACTCTGGGGCTTCTTCCCATTTCTCCCTGTGGTAGACTTCCGAGAGTCAGACTGTTAGTCTATTCCAATGCAAACTAAAACATGTTGGCTTAGAACGGCTTGGCAGTTTACATATCTGTCATATAATTAAGCCTGTTACTTTTCATTTGCAAAGATCCTGTCAAATTTAGCTAGTGCAGCTCAGCTGACCAAGTGTACTTCAATGTGCCGTGATACCCTGGTACAGCACATGGACACACAGCCACAAACTGATTTACTTAATTTATCTAGTTGATTATCCAAATTAGCCTAACACAAATAAGTATTAAACCACTGTGAGTGTATTTGAACTCAAATTCTGCCTCTGTGTGTGAATCAGACTTTGTTAAGTTGTTTTGCAAACTTCAGCAAAATATGGTCAGGCCTGGGTGACCCTGCTAACTGAACTATATTCAACACTATTTTAACTGCATCCAGGTCTAACATCACTCATGCGTCATTTTACGCCCACGACAGCCACCAGTCACTCCCAGACAGCCTTTCCTTTCACTTGCTATCACAGTTCACTCCCAGGCATATTTTCCTTTCACATACTAATTATTTGTTATTGAGGATAGAGGAAATACTGTCTGTCTTTTTTGGGTAGCCAAGTAGAAATGGTGCATGGAGTTGCCATTACCTAAAATATTTACATCTAGTCATTCAGAAAGCAGCTTTCAGAAGCCAGTGTGCCCATCATTAAATTTTTATAATAATACATAGTTCTTTTGTAATACAAACACAAATGAATCATTAGAACATTCTTTTCAGTGACAAGAATGAACCACTGCATTCAGACACATTTCTGCAACCTTGGGAACTGAATTTCAAACTGTCAATACAGAAATTGTAGGAAATGTAACCAAACAAAAATTATACCAATTTGTCCACTGTCTTTACTCAGAATAGAAAAAATGCAAATATGAAATGTAGAGCACCAATGGTGCAAAATAACCTGATTTTTTTTCCAGTTACAATAATCAAAAGAGAGCACACAAAAAAATGTTCTTAAAAATAAAACAGATACATTGCACTAAAGTCCATCTCAAAAAGGCCTGCCTGCAGGGTGTACCCTGTAATGTCAAAGTCCTTATGAAGTGTAGGTCTTGCAATGATATTTAGCTGAACTGAGTAAAAAAATTCTTACTGGTGTAATTTTTATTAACCAGAATACTAGCATTCTGGGTTTATTATGTAGCTGTCAGGCAGAAACCTGGCTTTTTATTATTTTGCATATAAATTTTTTCGTGGATGCTGCCGTACAGTAGTAATGCATTTCTGCAGCCCCATGTCAAATGATGGGTGGGCAGCAGAGCACCAGCTGTTGGCAAGGCTGAGAAACAATGAGGCGCTTAGTAAATTGCTGTGTAGTAGTTTTATTTATTTTTTTCTTAGTTTAAATGGTTGGGGAGACTGAGTAACCCCTGTTTTAATTACTAGAAGGTAGTATTTCTTACCAAGTGAACTTTGCTTATTTCACCGAGAGGAGATGCTGTTGTTCTAACAATTTACTTTTACCAAGTATCAAGCAATAAAGCTCTCATCATGAGGAGTGTGAGGTTTTTCACAGCCTGTGATCTTACTGTAAGGAAGCTTTCTTAATATTCTGTTTACATTTTCCCCTTTCTCCGTTTCAACCCATTTCTCGTAGTCAGCATTCTCTTGCAGTACTTTACCCGATTCCCCTCCACTGTCATCTCTGCCTAAACCACAGACACCGATGTCATGGCTAACCTCTTGTGAGGTAATGTCAAGTGTTGTCTAACACAGAGATGTATAACATCTTCTTCCTCTTACACCCACAAAGCTTATAAATCAAAAGTCACCCTTGTTCTAATATCTCATTTAACTTAAAACTCTCACAGCAGTCAGACTACCAATACTCTCGATTTCCCCTGATCATAGTGGACACGTCCTCTTCTTTAACTCTTGGGGCTATGGCTGATCCCTGGCTTGGGTTGGAATACTTGAAAAACAACTCCTGTTCCCACAGGCGAGGACAAAAGTTGCCACTCTCTGTACGTGCACTGGGCGCAGGTGCCCAGGCGCCGGCAGGGGGGCTGCAGGGCGGCCTCCGTGAGGAGAGGCCGGGGCTGCCCCGTGCCGGACACAGCCGGTTCCAGCCGGCTCCAACCCACCCCCCGCAGGGCACGGCTGAGCCCCCCAGCCACGGTGGTGGAGCCTGTGGGAAAATGTATTTAAGAAAGGGGAGAAAACACCACAGAGAGAGGAGGAAGGAACAAAAAGAGTGAGAAACAGCAGAGGGAACACAAAATCAGAGGAAGAGGAGAAGGAGGAAAAGGAGGAGCTTCATGCCACCTCCACAGAGGAGCAGACTACCACCCCTGCAGCCCATGGAGAACGCCATGCCAGAGCAGACGAATGTTCCCTGAAGCAACTGCAGCCCATAGAGAGCCCATACTGGGGCGCAGAAAAGGTGTGAGGAGGAAGGAACGGCAGCGAGAAGCCGCCATGTACTGAACCACGGAGCCCCACCGCCATGTACCGCTTGGTGTTGGGGGAGGAAGAGGAGTCAGGAGTGGAGGAGTGAAGTTGGGCCTTAACATATGTTAAGCTTATGTAAATAGTTGTTTGGTACTTACTTTGTAAGTGGAAGTAATGTAATGTAAAAGCAAAAGCAAATCCACCCGTATCACTTGTCTTATAAATATTTAGATAGCAGTACCGCAAAAGTGTGGCAGCTTTTGTCTTGTTTCCAAAATAAAATTTTTTACATTTTAGATCAATTCAGACTGAATACATGCTAACTACCATTGCTTTCAAACTGCAATAAACAAATCTGTCCTTTCCAAAAAATTACAAGTATAGTTCTTTACTTATGAAAGAAGAGGAGGTAAATATGTATATGTATTAATATGGATGTGCTCATTATCAGACAGAAAAAAAGGAAGTCTGAAAGGAGAAAACCTATATTATTCACTTGACTAAAAATAAATTGTTTTTAGGAAACAGGAAAAGAAGTGAATATAAAGGTCTTCAAATTTAAAAGCACTAAAACACTGATGGTTTCAAAAAGTACACATCTAAAAAGAGGAAAGTGCTGCTGAGTGTGCTGTTCACAACTCAAGCATGAGATTATTTATACATACCAAAAATTTGCTGTCAGTGTAAATTATTTTTAAAGGATGTTTACTGCAGTCCTACGTTGCAGGACACTTAAAACTGGTATGTATAAAAGTGTGCTTTTTCAACAGCTGCAGGGCTTAAATATAAGACAATAAAAAACAGTTTAAAACAGATAATTCCAAGTTTCATTTGCTGCCCTTCTGCAATAAGAAGGTACTATGCTTGTTCCCCCCCCCCAAAAAAACCCTATCTTTTGAAGGATTTCTGCCAATGATAGCATATGTAGTCCTAAATGTAAAGAAATTATTTACTTCATATTTTCAAAAAAATTAGTTCTAAACTGAAAGTTTAAGAAGACTTCAGAGAAGTAAGGCTGTTCTGACCAGAGAAACTTCAGTAACAAATACTCTAGAGTTAATAACAGATACAAAGACAGAAAAAGCAGGAAATTTTTCCTCCCCAAAATCCATGTATTAGTGTAAACTCCACAAAACAACCACTGTTGGTTTCCATAGCGAAGATATTAAAGTCACTTAACTTACAACCTTGAAAGTGTAAAATGTTAAAACATTTGGGATCTGATTCTATTTGCAGTTATATCAGTGTAAGAAAAAATAAATCAATAAAATTATGCCATTTTAAAACTAATGCATAAGTAGAAATGAACTGGTTTTGAATCCCTAAATAAGTGGAACAGAAATCAACAAAAAGAATGTGAAGTTAAGATGGCCTGATTTCTTTGAAGCCTGCTCTAGAGTCTGTTTTCCTTTCCATTCTTGGTACTGTCAAGGAGTAAGACAAAAGAATCAAAAAACAACAAAACAGTTAAAAACTGTCTCATTTATGCAGATTATTAATGAACATTATCTTCACGATGAGGTCGATTTTGTAGAATGCTGACACTGTTGCCCGTCTTTTATGTATTTCATTTCTAAGAAAGAGTTTTAAAAATTCAGACAGCATTTTAAATACCACTTTGTCTTTAATGTGCCTTCTCTAGTTTTGCAGGTCAAATCACGTAAGTACCTTGTGGACAGTGCTGAAAATAGAAACTTTGGTAACGATTTAAAAAAATTGTTATTTGCAGTTTGGAAGCCCTTCACTGGTAATGTGCTAGTGTACCTGAAGGCAATGGGGTTTCGTTCAGTCATGAACAAATCATTGTAATAAAAATGAACAGTGTTTGTGTTCTGTTCAACTGAATTTAACTGCACGTTTTGTACAGAGGCTTTGTATTAAAATTCTTTGGAATAATCTTCTCTTTTTATATATATTTGTGTTGCATCAAAATAGTAACTGTATAGAAACTGCATAGAAAAATCAAACTTCTGTATAGAAAAAGCAAGAGTACTGTTCTCCCTGCTCCCCGCATTGCTAATGCAGCATGTGAGATAAGAGGAATATGGCATTTTTCACGTGAAACAGCAGTATGCAGAGCTTCAGTGGGAGGATGAGATATACGTATCATTGCTTGTTGTGGGGAAAAGCCCACTTTATCTTCTGCAAATAAAGCAAACTCCCCACGCACTTGGGGTAGGGGCATCAAGACACATGTTTGAAATGAGGGCCACCATATGACGCTGCAAGAACAAATAGGGCGAGACCTTCCCTAAAACAAATACAAAATGAGATAGCCTTATGAAAACAGAAGAAAATATCAAATAAAACACAGTTTACAGGCATGAAATTGAGCACTGAATTGCTTGAATTCACGGAAGAGTTGTAAAAAGAAATTGATGGATTTGAATTTCAATTCAGGACATCCTAGTCCAAGACTGAGAACATTCTTCCCTTTTACCATTGTTTGTATATCTCAGTTCTTTTACCATACTAAGAGTATGTGCAAAAGAAAGGGTGGGCAGGTTTTATCTCACTAATGGTGGTTCCACTCTACATGAGAAGAAGGCCTGAATTATCTTCAAAGATGCCAGTGTAAAAATCTGTTTACTTGGATGACCAGGAATGGGTCCAGGAATTGAATTCTTATTCATAAGCTTTATGTCAGACTTAAAACCTTTCAAATGAGCTTTTATAATATAGTACCTGAAAAGCACAAACTACACTTGTAGCATGTAGTCCTAAATGTAAAGAAATTAAATTATTTACTGCAAATTTGCAGATGAATGAGTTCTAACCTGAAAGTTTAAGATGACTTCAGAGAATTAAAGCATACAGCTGTTACGACCAGAGAAACTTCAGTAACAAATAATCTAGAGCTGCCCTAATCAGGGGCAGCTGCAATAAAGTCTCCAGGCACTCTTGGGTCAAGGGCAGCTTGATAAAAGCTGCTAGAGCTTCCTCAGGCCCATATCCCTGTTGCTCCCCTTGCCTCGCAGCAGCAGGTACTCTCAAGTTTTGAGGCTGTTAAAGTACCTACTGTGAAAGCTGAAAGCATACTGGAATAGAATGAAGTCATGGGCTATTCTCACATGCAGCTTGGAATTTCAATTAGCTTTTTTTAGGATTTTGGAGAGAGTTGAGAATTTATTCATGTTGCAGCGGGAGGGAACAGCAATGCTTGCTAAATCCACCAGGCTCAACAGGTTTTGTGGATGTCACTAACTTACTGTAGTGTGAAAAAGAACTTCCTTCAAAAAGTCTATAAATATGTTCAAAATCTCTGCAGTTTCTGTTTTAAATCCACAAGAATACTGGAAATATAGAGAATATTAAAAATATATACAAAACTTATAACCTTCCTGGCTAAAATTTTCCTAAACTGATATATTTTCAATGGATTTGGAGAATATTTTATGCATCAGTATTCACTAAATCCTAGAATAAGTAGTTATTCTTTTTTTGTCTTTTCAGGTCTGAATGGAGATGATTTCTTGGAGTTAGGCCTCCATAATGGCAGAGTAGTATATAACTACAATCTAGGTTCTGGCATAGCAACAATCATTAGTAAACCACTTGATTTGGCACTCAATATTCATGTCATTCATCTTGGCAGATATCTCCAAAAAGGCTGGCTGAAGGTAAGATATTATTTCCTTTAGAAGGATAGCTTTTAGATGAAAGTGTTTTTTTCCACATTTTATATGAAAAGTTTAAAAATTACTTTTGTATTTCCCTGTTAAGTTTGGAGGACTGTCTTCACTAGGAGTTCCTAAATAAGGTAAATTCCTTTGTTGTAACAAATATAAATGTTTCACTGAAAGGTGGATGATCAGAAGAATAAAACTGTCACTTCTCCTGGGAGACTCGTTGGACTCAATGTCTTCAGTCAGTTTTATTTAGGAGGTTATCACGAGTATACTCCAGAACTACTACCAAAGGGATCCGGATTTAAGAACGGCTTTCAAGGTAAAGATTATACTGTTTTCAATTCCTTTTAAAACATGCATTAGATTGTTTGAGTTGCCTATGAAATGAAGATTTAAAATCTTTGTCTTATAAGGAAACAAACTAGGATCTCCTTGGCTGAGATTCCTGTGGTTTTTTTTGTTATTTCACTACGATAACTAAGAAACATGATGCTAAGAGAAAGGACTTCCTTTCTCCACGGTAAAGTAGTTTAGATTCTTCCCCCAGCTAGCTCTGACCATTGTCACTGGCGGTGCTGGTTTGGGTAATAGAAAACTATTACCCAATACGCTGAAAGTATCTTTCTGATAGGACATCATGAAATCTGATTCTTTTCTTGACATCATGATCTAGCTCTCTAGACAGGACCTAAGTAATTCCTGTTAGGAATATTTCAGCTATTTATCTAACAGATAATAATTCCTACCTCAAAACTGATATCTGAAGGTCTTACAAATCTTAATTCAACTCCTGCCAGATGAGCAATGAAACAAAGGATTTTTTCATAACACTTCTTTATTTGCATTTCTTACTTTCATAGAAATAACATGCTCAATATTTGTAAGGTAAACTTCAATTTATTTTAAGCACTGGAAAGCCTTTCAAATGAAATAAACTTTGCTCTGCTATGGCAAAACGTTTTTGCGTTCTCAATTATAAAATTGGGGGCACATTATGAAAGGCAAACGTAGCCATAAAATTCACTTTCATACAGTACTACACTCCATTTCCACTAAGACCACGTCACTGCCTCATTTCCAGCCATTACCTTACTTTTTCTTCTTACACAGAAACTTCCTCAAAATCAATTTCTTATAATCAACTTTTCACTCAGAAAGTCATACAAATCAACATTTCATCTGTCTCTGTCTTTTCAGGAAGTATGAATTGAGTAGTCATACTTTTCATAGCTTCTTAACAGCTTGCAAATTGGCATATCATAAAACATAATGTCTATGCAAGTATTTTAATAGTGTCAATATTTGTAAAGTACTTCTGGCTTTTTTTATAGGCATGTTAATGTTAGGGGTGACCAACAGGAATCTCTGGTGCTTCACTTTCACCGCAAACTTTTTCCCAGTTTTACAGGTTCCTCATGTTGCAACTGTATTGCGATGGCCAAATTTCTACAAATGCAGGATGAATATTCTTCCAAAAAATAAAAAATATTTCAAAATTCATGTACTGTTAGTTACCATACTATTTATTGATTTTTCTTACTGTTTAAAAAGAAGTCTCTACCTCAACATTTTGTCAAACGTGTAGCACATAAACAGGTTTCTCTTTGTCCCTATCATTCACAGTATTAAGTCTACTATATTTGCTAATTCATTCCATGCTCTAGCATTCATTCCCAGCAGTAGCTTGCCTCTGTTCTCCAGAGCATATTGACTTTCAAGGAAGCTACACTTCCCTATGACTGATTTACTATGACATTTTCTTCTGTAGTCAGCATCTCATTTGTTCTTCTAGCTCAGAAATCTACCCAATTTCAGCTCTCAGGATCCTCAGGTTCAGAAATAAACCTCCGTAGCCCTTATCCAGAGTGGGAACTGCAATACCACTAACAGAAAATTTTGAACCATTTTACTTCAGCCAATGTGCAGCTATAGGGGGCCCACAGAAAAGCTCTGGAAGTGACAGTCAAGATAAATTTATCTAGCACATAGTTGATTAAACCACTCAGACTTTTGGAAAGCTGCTGTTGGCTGCTTTTAAAGACATGATTTATTAAAACCATTTTGCTTCTAATACCAGAGTGTACCTCTCCTTTTGTAAGCAATCACTATTGGATCAAGAAACATTGAGGTCCGCCTTGCTGCTGCAGACTGTCCCCAGTGTTAGTGTGCAATCATTTAGGATTTTTACTCTGTACAGCTACTGTTTCAGACCATTTCCTCCCTTACCTGCATGCCTTTAGCAGTTGTTGTTCAAGTAATTTCCATGGGGGAGGAGGAAACTGAAAATAAATGTCTTCAATAAACTGTAATTTAATCATCAAAAGCCTGGGAATTTTAAGTTTAGGAAATTTGGGGATCAGCACCTACAGATTCTTTTGATAAGCTGAAGAATGTTTGATGGTACCTTGAGCAATTTAGGAAACTTCCTTCAGCCCCTGTGAGAAGCTGAAGAAACTAGTAAAGATAGAGCTCAGGTGAAGCAAACAAGTTCATGTGGAGTTTGAGGTGCTCTGAACTTTGAGCTTCATCTGAATTTGTAGCTCCTTGTGGGCTTACGGGAGCCTTTTGTAAATGGGAACATGG
Source organism: Calonectris borealis (assembly GCF_964195595.1). NCBI lineage: Eukaryota > Metazoa > Chordata > Aves > Procellariiformes > Procellariidae > Calonectris > Calonectris borealis. Next base: position 30,228,073 of record NC_134314.1, on the reverse strand, counting down.
TAGGATACTTTACTTAAATGTCCAACTTTTCTTCATTGTCCTATAACAGTGTAATTAGCGGACATTTGAGAGTTTTCTGAGGTGTGTAGCAGAGCATACTGCAGCTGCTCTAACAAGTCATTGTGGGGTTTAGGTAGCTGCAAGTCTTTTGGCCAAAGAGACTCAGCTTGCTCATTATGGACAATCTGAAATGGAGTATAAAACCAACTGCCTCATGTTCAGGTCTGCACAACTCAACACTATGACTCACCCAGTCAAAACGAGATAGAGAATTATTTGGAAAAAGCCGGAAGTTACAGCTGCATTTCCAGACCTCACATCTCTGAGACAGGCAGAGAGAAATCTGGTGTCAGGGAGAAAAAAAGAGGGAAAGTTCCGATGTTTCGTGCTCTGAGCTACCATGACAGCACGATGCAGACTCTAGCCATAAAAGTAATTGATGGAGAGCCAGGGCTTGCATACAGAAATAAGTGAAGAGCAGAGAGGGAGGAGCAACTGATTGTTCCTGTGGTCTTGTTCATAAATAGGATGAAGTATGGCTATAGAAGCTGTATGGCTATAGTTTGACAGCAAATAGTGTTAAATGGAGGAGTAAAAAGGCAAAAGAATCTCTTACCATAAAGCTGAACTGTTGAGGAACCCCTTTTGCACTGAAAGAGACACCTCTTCACATAAATGATTTTGCAAAGAAGTAAATAAAATTCCAGCTACTGCAGTCACTTTTTAAAATAAAGTAAACCCAGAACTCAGTTGAGTTCCAAATAGATACAAATATAGCCTTGTGGTTAAAGTTTACGTTCATAATAAGCTAGAATACATTGCAAGCTGTCATGGTTTAATCTGGCAGGCAGCTAAAGACCACACGGCTGTTCGCTCACTCCCCACCCAGTGGGATGGGGGAGAGAATCAGAAAAAAAGGTAAAACTTTGGGTTTTACCCAAAGTTGAGATAAAGACAATTTAATAGGACAGAAAAGGAAGGGAAAATAATAATAGTGATAAAAGAATATACAAAATAAGTGATGCACAATGCCATTGCTCACCACCCGCTGACTGATGCCCAGACAGTTCCCAGGCAGCGGCCACGACCCCCGGCCATCCCTCCCAGTGTTTTGTTCAGCACGATGGCATATGGTATGGAATATCCCTTTGGCCAGTTGGGGTCAGCTGTCCTGGCTGTGTCCCTTCCCAGCTTCTTGTGCACCTCCAGCTTCCTTGCTGGCAGGACAGTATGAGAAGCTGAAAAGTCCTTGACTTAGTGCAAGCACTGCTCAGCAACAACTAAAACATCAGTGTGTTATCAACATTATTCTCATACAAACTGCAAAACACAGCACTATACCAGCTACTAGGAAGAAAATTAACTCTATCCCAGCCAAAACCAGGACACAAGCCTCCCAGGGCAAAGGTTACTTTTCTTTATGTTCCTGCATCACAGATGTCACAGAAGGAGAGTGACTTCTGAAGTAGTTTTTAATCAGCGTTGCCTCTTGCATCATAGTTTGGCATGATTCATACAGGCCCTCTGGGTGTTTGGGTCACAGCTCAGAGCAGCACTGGGTAGTCAATGTAGTGGCCATCTTCTCTTTTAGACAAACACCCCACTACTCACAAGCAGTCAAGAAAAACAGGGAAAAAGCAAAGCGCTTTAAGACAGGTAGAATTTTAGAAATGTGTAAATTCAGTACTGCATTCAGATAGACCACAGTTTATCTATGTATCTATTTCTGTCAGTTCTCTTGCTGCTTTTTTAGTACATCTGCTTGAAAATGCCTGCTTTGTGTATTTTTTAGTCAAATTAATACCAAATGCTTACAAGCAGGTAAGAGAGAGTAGTGAGAAATTTTTGAAAAAATTCTTTGTATGATAAGGATATATCCGAAAAAAGAAATAAAGCTGAGTAATGAAGTCATATTTTTTATTATAATCTCTGAAGTTTTCTTAATCCATTGTTGGTGGCTCTTTGATTGTTTGTGAACTCTGCTTGACTGGAGTGAAAGCTATAAATTAAATTGAGAGTAAAAAAAAAAGTCATTGACAGAAAGCTCTAAGTGTGGTCTAAGGAGTCACTAGACAAAAGATTACAAACAAAAAGGTAGTATATCCTCTGTGAGTGCACTGTCTTGTGTCTGATTTCAGCTTGCTTGCATCAAACTCTGATCATCAGGATCAAACCAAGTTTAATTCACAAATTCAGAAACTTCTTTTGAGTTCCTCTTGCAAGCTTGGCTCTGTCAGAAAAACTCTCCACTATTCGGAATAGTTGGCAGCCTCTCATTAAAAGAGGCCCAGAACTGGCAGAGCAAAGGGAATTTAGGTCAGAAAGAAGGTGCATTCATCAGCTGATGTCTCTGCAGAAGGTTGTGTAGTGCTTGTACGACAGGCTCAGATTGCTTCTCTGAGTCCTTCATCTGCATCCCATTGACTAAGCATTACAAGAAATAATAAGAAAATTAAATGAAAAATTCAGTTGAACTTATAAAGCTGGGCCAAAATACTCTTGTACCTACTATATCCTTTGTTTACAAGTGCTCAAGAACTGTTTCTAACCTAGATGTTCTGCTGGTACAGTTCAACTAGGCATCAACACAAATGCCAGTTTATTTTCCGTGATGACCTTACCAGTTCTTGGGTACTCACTGTGCTTTCCATTGTTTACACAGAGCTCTGGGCTGCTTTTTCTTAGCACTCCAGCAAGACTCAGGAAGACAGTACATGCTTTATCTGCTACTGATAAACAGATGAAACATTAGTTAGGATTTATCAAGCATACAGTCGCCTAAAACCAACACTGTTAAAAGCAAAGAAGCAATAATATGAAGATTGCAAATAATCATCAAACTAGGTTATTTTTAAATTGCTTAATATGAGTTTTTGAATTACCAGTTATGTGTCAATATAAACAGAACTACAAAATGTGTGCAATATGGAAAAATCCTGTCTAAGAAAGCCACTTTTACTGACATTGTTCTAACTGTAGTTCAAATAGTTATCTTGCTATAAATATTACTTATATTTTGTTCACAACAAATTATGTGATTAGAAAAAAAATTCACAACTGGACATTCATTGTGTCTTTCAGGTGCAAGTCTTTTTCTTATGAGATTTTAGTGAATCATGCAAAAACTCATATTAAGTTATTTTTTTAAAAAACAGTGTGATGATTACTTGCAATCTCCATATCATATCCTTTCCCTGCTTTTAATATTAAGCAGAGAGCCTCTGTTCTCATGACTTCAAGCATTGTGGGAATTCACCATATCTCAGCTAAATTGAATAAATCAGGTTTAGAAAGGTATGAGCATTTCCAAATACATTACTGGGCTGGTTTAACTAAAGTAGTTTAAAACCTGATTTTTAGTTTAAAATTGTATATATTTATGTGTAGATCTGGATGACATTTCAAAAGTGCTTAAGGCTACCTTTAAATGTGACTCTAAATTACTTTGATGTTCAGGTATATTTTGAAAAGTTACTTAGGGTTTGATCCAAAAAGATATAATATATGGCATAATCTTCAGCTTTGCAGTACATAAATAAGCACTTGGATCCAGAAACATGATTCAGCAATACTGATGAATTAAGTTAGACCCATAAGGCTAACCATCCTGTGCAGTCACTAGGAAGAACAAAGACTCTCCAAAGGCACAACTCCATAGACTAAGCAGGAGCTGCCTGGAGGTAGCAAGCAGGGAACATCTCTGCTTCACTCTGAAGCTTTGGCTCCTGTTTTCACTTGGGATACCAATGTACTAGCAAATTAAAAGAATGTCAGGGCATAGATCCAGGCACTGGCATTCAATCATCTCTACAAATAAATTCTTACAATGGTCCCTGACAAATACTTGGTCTGTAACAACTATCATTTTTCCAAACAATTCTTTGTTGTATTTAGGGACTTAACAGAGTCTAGGGACCATTTCCCATTGGTAGGCTGGATGCAGCTATACTGTTCTGGAAAGTCATAAAAGTTTGGTAATATAATCGTGACTACACCAGGTCACTTGCCCGCAGGACCAAGTAACAGGTCCTGGAAGTTTTTACCTTACTAGTATACATTAAACTTTTAAATTATTTTCTGAGATTAAGGGCCTAAAGGAGCAGGGTATACCTACTTTAAAATGTGATCATGTGCGACATGATCTGTAGGTACCAGGGACCGAAGCATTCACTTAAGAAGGGGAGAATCTGGGTCTTTCCCTGAAGGGGTCCTTTTCAGCCTAAGGAAATTCAAGTCCACATTCCCTGCCTGCGTTATATTAGTCAGTGTTCTCTGGATTCTTACATATTTTACATTAAACAGACTTCTCAGTCTCTGTTCTCCTTTTTTTTCTGGTGGGTTTTTTTTTTTTTGGACCGCTTTTATCTGATACAGGTGCATTCCTGTAAAAGCATGTGTGTGTAAACACAAAATGCACCTAGTCAGTCATTAGTCACTGACTTTGTATTCTGTCTACTCCTTGAGAAATGACTTCTGTTGTTTTACCTATCATTAAATGAAGGAACTTACAATCATCCACTCATTTGCCTGAACACAAAGTAGCCGGCACACCTTTAGCTCATGTAGATGGTATGATTGCCCATCCACTGAAGATATTCTGGTGGAACGCATTCATTAAGGGTTGACACTGTCCTGTTGTTTGGTTTCTTTGACTTCCTGTATCTGTTTTAAACTTCATTTATTTTTTCTTTCTACTTTTGAGGTTGCATTTTTGATGTTCAAGTTCGCACCAGCATGAATCAAGAGTTTAAATCACCAGGGACTCCAGAAGGTCACCCCAATTCTGGTCGCAGTGTTGGACAATGTAAAGATTCCCCATGCAGTTTAATAAAATGCAGAAATGGTGGGAAGTGCATAGCAGGTGGCTCTACTGTTTAGTAAGTATAATTTTTTTTTGTAGATTACAGCATAGACTGATCTCTAGATTATTAACTATGGCAATTTAGCGTCTTGATAACAGAAGTCTCCTGGAGCCTATCATCTTATTAGAAAGAAAACTACTGAAGCGTTCATTCAGTTACACAGAGAATTTTAATCTTACATTAATATGGACATTTGGAAAGCAGGTGACAGGCTGGAGACATAACTACATTGGAAACTTGATATTATAGGTAAAGTTCTAGTTTCATAATTTGTATTCCAGATTTGTTTAGGGATTGTTCTAAAATTGTGGTGGTGAGGGGGGTAATTTGTTTTTTTGTTTGTTTGTTTGTTTTTAATTTGTAGTGACCTATTACTGAATTATATTCCTCTCCTTGTATTTCAGGACAGCTAGGTCTTCACAGACTATGTATATATGCATGCATGTACCAGTAATGGCCACTTTTTCCTCTCACAAAAAAGTGAAACATTGCCAAAGAGGTGTGGATGTAGCATGCATTTCATTTTTGTCAATGTAAAATAGCTGTCAATACCATCTCATATTTTCTCAGAGGGAACTTCTTTCTGTTTTCAAATGATCTGTGTTCTTTTGAAGAGCAGAGTCCTTGCGGGAACTGGATTTGTGTTCAAATATTTTTTCTCCTGAAACAAGATCTCTTCAGAAGTTTTTATTGCTGTTTTGAGGTATTTTTATGTCTTGCTTTCACCACCCTGCCAGAAAGTGTGCAGTGCCATTAAGCTGTAGATGCAGTTGCTATAGGGATTATGCTTTGATTTAAATAGAAGCAGAAACATACAGCATTAAAATTTACATTCTGGCCAGCAACAGAGCATAACTACTATGTTTTAACAAAATAAAGAGGAAATATTTGAATAATAAAATGAAGAATTTTATGTTCAAGGGACAATAATATCCTCCATTATTTTATTTATGGCACAGAATCATACACAATAGAAAATTACGTATAACAAGATTGTCTATGATGTGTTATGGCTATTGCTTGTTGCTGAAGTAAGAGAAAAAGTATGTCTTGTGTGCACTTTGAATAGAACATCAGACATAATGGGCAGGAGTCAGTTTGCTAAATATAAGCATGTAGTGTCACTTTAGATGCCCTCGGGTAGACCATTTGGTCTTCAGCTGCTGCTTAGGACTTGCATAAGTCTTCTATCATATCTCCAAGCCTCATGTGGATTTCTCAGTACTCTATAGCTTTCAAATAGCACTAGCCACTTAGGTTTAGGAAATTAAATCATACCCCTATATGATAGAAGGGTGCCCCATAAAATGAGCTGCTGTAGTTTCATTATTAGGTTAGATTCAATTAGAACCAATTTTCAGTGCAAGGATGGAACCAATCTTTAATGCAAGGACATACTTTTATAGTTTGTAAGGGAAAAGGCATTTCTCTATTTAATTGTTGTGGTTTAGATCAATAAAAGTTTCTACTTTTGCGGGTGGATTTGCTGTCTAAAACGTTTCATCCAATTTGGCTTATTTAATAGGACACTTTTGCAGCATTCCATTGTTCCCTTTGTTTGAATATAGTTAATTTCTTTCCAGTCTTAACTTCTTCAGACTCCATTTTTACCTTCTAGCCTGAAGATAGACTGTTTTTCTTTAATGCTCTAGTTTTCCACTGCCTGAATTTAAAGCCACTTTTATTTAGAGATCTCCTCCATTGCTCAACATCTTTCAGTTCCAATACAATACAAATTCAAGAACTATATCCAGAAATCTCCAGTAGTTTGGATAGCCTGATGTAGCCAATACAGGCCAATATGAATTTGAGATATCCTGCAGTATCTGGGATACCCATATGATGTTGACAAATGTGAAAATTCCTTCTGGAATAGTAGATGAAGGCCAGATGAGATACCCTAGGGAGTTTCAGATGGCACTAAACATCTGCCTGGTCTCAGCTGGCATAACTAATTAGGTAAATTAATTGAGCCTCTGATGTCCATTGAGTATATGCCCATCTTACATGTAGACACCTAAATTCAGGTGTCTGAATTTGCAGAGCTGAATCCCTCCTTTTCTGCTATAAGATTATTTGTTTGATTTGACAACACATTTGCATAACTACAGGAAGTTGCAGGTTTGTTAGTATTGCACATGACATTTTAAACATGATATTTTTTACGTTTAATGTAAGAATGCTCTTTGTTTAGTTTAGGAAACCACATTGGATATAAGGAAACTTTCCAATTCCTTCACAAAAATCCTTTATGACCTTTAGTTATTTCCCTATAAGGTTCAAGAAATGCTTCCGGTTTGTTTAGGATTTTGTGTAGTAACATACAGATATATTGCTTAAATAGTTTATAAAATGAAATTACTTTTCGTTTTTTTTTTTTTAATGTTGCCTGAATTTTTATATAATAAATTTCAGGGTTTGGTCTGTAATCAACAGTGACAGAAACTTGTTGTCCTTACTTATGTAGAAACTGTGTTACTTATTTGAGAGCTCAGTTTGGCTTTGGTAAGGGACTTTGAGCCTGGAACGCCATTCTATGAATACTGCATGACACTGTCAAGCATTTGACAAGAAACAAGAAAAAGACATTAAGTTAAACCATACTTTAACTTCCTAAATACAAAGATTACAGAACTTGAAGTGGTATCTGAAATTTCCAGAAGTGAAAGTGATCTTTTTTTATATTTCTTTGGGAGCTGTGAATTTGAGAGTTCTTGTTTCCTGAACTTTGCCATGTATATGCTGTGAAGTGCACCCTATTAAGAGTCCTTTGCAAAACTAGAGGATCCAAGATTATCCAGCTTCCTCTCAGACACACTATCAAAGTTGTATATGAAAGCCTTACTATTCTTTTGCCACCTAAAAATATGTTATAGAAAAAATGAGACATTTTGGCAGTTGCTCTTGAGAAATTCAAAAGCTGGAATATAGAAGAATCAATTTAATCCATGTTCTTCAAAAACCCTGAAAATAGGAAAGTATCTTGCAGTGAGATTTTGCTCCTAAGACACATAAACTTAGAGTGTCTCAAGGTGAGCTAAATGTGTAAGATCCTATCACAGTCAATGGAGGTCCAGGCCTTTCCAGTTGTCTAAACATTGGCATTCTAATGGCACAGATCCTGGGATACCTTTCCTGGTCTTCATAGGGTGTCCAGAAGAGCACAAGTCTTCTGCAGTTCTTCTGTTTTATCTGCTAGTTTCACACAGATCTCTCAGATACACCATGACATGTCAGATGGCACTAAATGCCTGTGTTGAGGCAATTGAATGCAGCACCTCATCATTAAAGTCATGCAAGTATTGGTTTGTGGGATGGATAGTGCTCCAGTTCCCCTGACTAATTCAGCTGGATCACCATTGATTAGCATACGAGCTCAGGCACCTACTCGAGGATCCCATTGCCTAAATTTGAGCATTTAGTGATCTCTGTCAGAATCTTGTCTCCCTGGTCTCAAGCTGCCTCTCTTGCATACTTCTAGGAAGGCAACTGGAGGCCATCTGGGCACCTAACGTGAAATAAAATTAGGTGTCTTGATCTCAGAATGAATCTCACCTAAAGAAATTCAAGGAGCAGCTGGATGATGCTCTTAGTCATATGATTTAGTTTTAGGTAGTCCTACGAGGAGGAGGGAGTTGGACTTAACAATCCCTATAGGTTCCTTCCAATTTGAGATATTCTGTGATTCTAAATGGGTCTTTAAATCTCTGAAAGTCAAGGCACTAGTTGCAAGCTATTGGGTTCTCCTGGTCTGGAAAAACAACAAGCAATCACAACCAAGAAAATATAGAGAAAATTAGACCAGCATGGCAGGTCATATGATGGAAAGGATTTGAAATGCTGCCTCTTCCCTTATCTCTCTAAAGATTAGGAAATTTTGAATCTAAGCTTCTCAACCCCAGTCCAACTTGCTTAGGAGTGTTAAGTAGAAGAGGTTGCATTCATTCATAGACCTTTGCCACTGTAGGCCACAGCAAACATGTTCAGCTCTGTGCAAATAATTTTCAACTCATTTAAAAACCTAACTTTTATTAAGTTCTAAAAGACAATAATGAAAAGAAACTTAAACAGACATAAGCAGACACAAGCAAGGGAAAGGAGAAGAACCTTTGTGTATGCTGCCCAACAGCAGTAGCTTCAGCTCCAAACACCCCACTTCACAGCACAAGAAATGGACATTTCTGTTTGCCACTCAGGGAGTTAAATTACTTCCCCTTCTCAGTAGCTTTCATGCATCAAAACATAACATTTATAGCCGAGACAGAAAGCATTCTGATGGCGACTTTGATGAATTGATGTGCTTTTGCTTTTGCAAGGTCCTGTCCTCTTCTCCCCTTCATTCCAAATAGCTGTTTATCACTCTGAAGGGCTTTTTGGCTGTGCTTTGTTTACATGTTGTTGTCTGATCTCAAGGTTTGGTGAAACAGCAGAGTTTCACAGACTCCTCATTATGTTTTGCCCAGAAACAGTGGGCTGAGTAATGGAGAAAGTGTAGCTCAGTGAGTTTGAAGAAAAATTCAAGATTTTGCACATATATATAAAAAGACAGGGGCTAAGAATCAGTCAAAATATATGAGGTTTCATTCTTAGCCTTGAGAGATAAAACTTCCAGGGAAAAATCAATAAGTGCTTTTATTCAGGGGAACAATTTTTTTATCATAAAGTGTCACTAAATTCTAAAATACGAATAGCTCTAACATATTTCATTTTAACTATTTTGAAACTTTTTCGTAAGGAGGGCATTTTTAACATCAATGCCAAGTGTATTCTGTATTTAAGAATTTTTATAGAATTCATACTAATTTTAAATTTACAGGTTAGTGTGAATTTTTTTGTTATATTCTCCTGGCCTGGATGAAAGAAAGGCATAAAGAGTAGTGGACACTAACAAGTCCAATGATTCAGTCAGTTTAGACAATTTGCTTATGGCATAGATTTACAATCACAGATACATAACACTCAGATTGCCTCCTCTTTCATGGTCAAATCCACTATCCTCTTTTCCATCAAGTGCTTCACCAAACCTGCCTCTGATGTGCCAATTAGAAGAATTTAGCAAATGAATAATGGCTAAGTGAAAGGCAGCTGCTGACAGACTCCTGTTACTAGCTAAAATTTGGAATTGTTAACAGTTCCCTTATACTGACATCTGGTTTTATTTTTCTGGCTGCTCTTCACTGCTTTCGTTTTCCTTTTAATTTCCATTTTGACTCCTCCTAGTTTATGAAGCCAAGGCCTTTTTGAGTTATGTGTAGAGCAAAACACTAAAAAGCCACAAGCTTGTTTTTCTTTTTTTTTTTTTTTTTGCGGATGTTAATACTGTAATGCTAAGATTCAAAATAAAATATTTCCTATTAAGAACATTTTTTTTTTTTACAATAAAATAACCATATAAAAAAGTTAGAAGAGAAACTTTGTTACTATACTTTTCTCTTGACCATTTTGGATCAGATGACTAAATATAGGTATCCAAACTTGAAAATCTTGAATACATTGATACTGACATGTTGATTTCTTTTGGTAATAATGTTGCATTCTTTTCTTTCACTTACTTATCCATCGTAGCTGTGACTGCCTCACTGGATGGAAAGGTGCATTTTGCACAGAAACAGTGTCAGTATGTGAACCAGAGCACGATCCTCCACATCTATGTAAGCAAGGTGGTACCTGTGTGCCACTGCCTAATGGTTACATCTGTCGCTGTCCTCTTGGAACAACTGGTACCTATTGTGAACAAGGTATGTTAAATGGTTAGTACACTGTACATAGAATTATGCGATAATGCCCAGGCAGAAAAACACAGTATTTTGTAGTATATCAATGAAATGTGACATAGAGACACAAAGTACAAAATAGATTTTATTTAAGAAAGTGATGCTCCTTTCTGTTAGAAAAATCAAGTAATTTAAAGCTATGAATAGTTAGATAGTGTTTTCTGATTCTGCTTATTTTTAACACCATTTGTTCCTTCAGTTTTTTCAAATCATTCAACCAAATTCACAGGCAGCGCAGCATTGTCAGATACTGAGGGGACAGGAAGCATTGCAGAGCAGTGTTATAGTGCTTAGTTCAATTCCCAAGCTCACCATAAAGAAGTATGTTGAGAAATGCACTTAAGAGCTCAGTAGTACCCTTCTGAGTACACTTCAGAAGTAGGAAGCACCTGAGACCTTATCCCATTTCTACTGATACTAACGGAGAGGTTCCTGTTGTCTTCACAGGCTATTGGGTAGGGATGCACTGAGAATGATGATAAAAGATGCAAACATCACTCTAATAATTTTCACGTGCCTATTCTCCCTTGGCTTTCTTCCAACATGTCACCCTCAAAATATGTCCTCAGTTTGCCAGTTTTGAATTTCTTACCTTCATGTATAGGAATCCTTTATCTGTCTGTTTTCTTCTGAGAGATTGCACAAATGAATATTCCACAATGTGGATACACAGGTGCTACAAGCTCAGGGACTTTTCCTGCAAGTGTCTGAAGTGCCTCTTCAGTGCAAGGGATGTAGTGCAGTCCGCACTACTCCGCAGCTCTTAGATTCAAGTTAATTTTGTACAAGCTTATGTTTTTCCTTCAAGAAGCTCTCTTCACATCTTTTGGAGAACTCCAGTTACTGTTAAATAGCTCCCTTTTTAAACTGCCTGACAAGGTCCAGCCTCCCTTGTTGTGCCTACAGAGAGAGTTTCAAGCACAAAACTGACAAGCTGAACTGCATTTGACCTCATTTGCAGTCCTCACCCTATAGAATGATACAGTTTTAAAATCCCATTACAGAAAACACTTGCAATTTGTAGGCTCAAATCAAAGGGAATATAGCTTCTGGAAAGCCGTTGTTAAATTCTTTATTCCATGTAAGAATGTACTTGCTCTATTGCCTCTGCTGCAACAGCTTTTCAGGGCTCTTTATATGAACTTTTCAACTTTGAATTCTCATTTCAAGTGAGGTTTTCAAAAGTAATGCCATCTGGATTCAGGACACTGATCATCAGGACATGTGCTATACATAAAGCAGGTAATTAATCAGGTAAACACTTTTGTGTTCTGGTTTCAGAAGAGATTTGGATCTTCTTGTGATGGCCACTATTACCAGTACAAATAGCTTATATCTGAGCAACCCAAAATTGTATTTCTTGTAGATTGTCATCCTTTTAGTAATTCCTCCACCTGGTAAATACATTAGAGGGTTTCTTTCTGGTTTATTTAAAAGCTTTCTTTTTATGAATAGGGACTGTAGGTCTTGACCAAACTCCTTGCCCTGCTTTTCACCTTACTCTGGCAGAATAATGAATTATCATGAGATTTTTCAAAGCTCAGTTTGCACTTTTAGTGGATGGCAAATTGATAAAAAAACAGCTGCTTCTCAAGATTGAATATCCCATCTTTGGATTGATGGTGGTTATTGGAGCCAAAAGAAAAAGAGACAGAGAACAATGAACAGCCCAAGGGACCAGGAGAGAACAAAGGGAAATTAAATGATGGAGACTAATGAATGTGCAAGAAAGGAGAGATGTGTGAGAAAAAGACAGGAGAGAATTATGAGGCAAAAAAGTAGAGGAGAATAACAAAGAGTAAGAACAAATAGGGCTTTACCAAATAATAACAACTGGTAAACACAGTACAACAGTATGGATTGCATGAGAACAAGTCAAGTGAAGTGAGTAAAAGGGACAGTAGGGGTAGAACCACAATAATAAAGAAGAGTACTCCGACAACAAATGTTAAGGGTACTTAAATATAAACAGCCAATAATCAAGCACTAACTTGCCCAGCAAACACTAAAAATGTTTGTGGTTCTTTATGAACTATGTACATGAGAGATGAAAGCATATGTGCAGATGAGGACGTAACTGTTCTTAAAAAGTACTGTGATGCATCCTGCTTAGAGCAGTGACTCAAACCACCAAGGATGCAGTGACTGTCAGCACAGAGATATGGTATATTATGGTTAAGTTTTAGAAGTCAGAGCTGCATTAACAAGTGTTCAGTAGTTGGAAAACTAAGTTAGAACAAGAGTAAACTCAGGGAGAGCAAGATCAGTTAAAGAACATACGGCCTGAAATTCACAGTGCTTACTTGGTCCACTCTCATAATGCTCATTACCAAACTGTAAATACTGAGCAATATTCTCAGGAGGTTGCAGTAATATGTGTATTAAATCATATATTAGAGGAAATTAGAAGAAACCAACCTACTTGATGAAGAGCAGTTTCAATTACTCAGCATCTCCTACAGGCTGTACATGATTAATTAATATTCAGCAAGTAGTATACAGGTATTTTTTGGTCTGACACTCAGAGAGCAAATATTTCATTGTATATTGCAACCTTCCAAAGCAAGTGCCAGAACTTGCTTTTCTAGGATAAAGATCAAGAGGTTTAGCAGGTAGGTAGCTGTCCTGGTTTCGGCTGGGATAGGGTTAAATTTCTTCCTAGTGCTGTGTTTTGGATTTAGTACGAGGAGAATGTTGATAACACACCGATGTTTTCAGTTGTTGCTAAGTGCCCTCCTAGTCCAAGGACAGCTCCCGTGCCTACTGACTGAGCTAGGTACACAAGATGGGAGGGAACATAATCAGGACAGCCAGCCCAGCTGGCTAATGGGGTATTCCATACCATGTGACGTCATGCTCAGTATATGAAGGGTAGGCGTGATCCAGGAAGTACCGATCGCTACTTGGTTATCGGTCAGCGCGGGTGGTGAGCAATTGCATTGTGCATCACTAATTTTGAATATTTTATCATTATCATTACTATTTTCCTTTTTTTCCCTGTTCTATTAAACTGTCTTTATCTCAACCCACGAGTTTTTTCTCACTCTTACCCTTCCGATTCTCTCCCCGTCCCGCTGGGGGTGGGGGGAGTGAGTGAGCGGCTGCGTGGTATTTGGCTGCCTGCCAGGTTAAACCGCGACAGTCCCACACTGGTGACTGAAGTGCAGTAGGAAGATGCCTATTAAATTTAAGGCGTACTTTGGAAAGGCAAGCATCTGTAAAGAGCACTAGGAAGAGAGGAGAGGGTTGGAAATTAGATCTGAATGGGTCCAAGCAACAAAGCTTTGTCAGGCAAGGCAGAGTAATACATTCATTCTAGAATAATTTAAAGCTCCGCTTCTTGGGTGTATTGTGTTGTCCGAACCCATTAACGCTCATAAGACAGGATGGTTCTTCAAGTGTGTTAGGTTTCTAAAGGTAACACTGATGTAAACAAACAAAAAATGATTAATTTATACTGCCAGAAATAAAAATGGTTGTAATGAAATGGGAAGGAAATGGAAAATTTCTGCAGAAGTTTTTTTTACTTAGTGTTAACATCACCATCCAGACTCAGACCACTTTTAAGACTGTTCATGACACATAAAGCAACAGATAATTCTGTTCCACTGGTTTGAAAAGGTCACAACTGTAACAGTAACACAGGAAAACCAGCCCAAATCCTGATGGTTGTATAAATGCAACCTCCTTTAGTTGCATAAATGGCAACCAAACATTGCCAAGATCTGGAAACTTAATTCTTAGTTAGCACTTCCTTAACCACAAGGATCAGGAATACGGGGGAAGTAGTTTATCTAGGCTTTTTTAAAAAGTAGTTACGTTTTTCAGGACACAAAAATACAATGTTAATAAAATCTTTTGTTCATTTGACTTCATTCAGCTGAAGTACCAGACAACTCTAAATTGTCTTCTGATTAAGAAGTGAAGCTTCAGCCCAGAGTAGCATGTAATTTAGTCTAGTTATTTCTTTAACACACAATGTTCAAAACGAACAAGAGGCTCCAACTCCCAGCACTTCGTCTGGGAGAGTCTACTGCATGGCTTTGAACACCAACTTCCATTTTATTGCATTTGGAGTACCTTTGTAATTAGATATCTCAAAGGGTTTCTGAAGAGGGAGATATCTCTAAGGACCTGGTTGTTTCAGCTCTCCTGCAAGTATACAGTAGACCTGTTGGCTTCACTGTGATTACTACTGTGAGAAAAAGTGGCCGAGATCAAGTGTCAAGGATGATTATCCCTGGGGAAGAAGCAACAGTCTAAAACCCTTTTGCTGCAGATAGTTTGATTTATAGGACATCATTATTATATATATGAACACAATATCTTTTTCATAACTAGTAATTATCAAGAGATGTGAACATTAAAAATATAGACATGTTATCCATAATGACTGTCTGCAATTATATTCTAATCTCTACTAAATTGTACCTCAGCAGCTTATTCCTCTTATAAGAACAGTGTCCCTGTGTGAGGCCAGTAATCCTGTCTCTAGCAGTGGCCAATAACGGCTTAGAGAAAAGTTTAACACAGCAACTATATGTGACATCTCCCTGAAGTAGTCTTCTAGCATCCAAACATTTGTGGTTTATCTTTTTTTTTTTTCTTTTTCTTGCCATTTGTTTTAATGGATTAAATCAAGTCTCTCATCTTGACATAAACAGTATCACTTAAGGCAGTGGAAAACTTGAGCAAAAATAAATTTGGAGTCAATGATGTTCCTCTGACATTCTGTTAAGCATTGAGATAGAATTCCTCTAGATACTAAGCATGAGAAATTTATGTCCTAGATAATTTACTCAATTTTGCAGAGGAATGAAGAAGACCTATAATTTCCCATTAGTTAATTGTGAGGTTTCACAGACCTGATAATATTCTCATTTAAGGGGACAGCAATGTAATATTTGAAAGATTCTACAGATGGCAGTATTGGAGAAGAATTGCCAGTGGCTAAAATAAGCATGGTTTTCATCACAATATTTCTATAAATTTTAAATTATTCAGCAGTTTCCTTTAGCAGGATTAGTTTGTGCCACATACTTTCATAAAATCTATTAAAATAATTTTTCTTGACTTCAAGGTATATAATGGAATGCTACTGCCCTTTTCACAAAGAAATAAGTTAACAAATAGATTTCTTCAATGATACGTTAGTCTTTGAATTCCTTAGCTACAAATACTGCCTATCAATGTACGGCTGTTAAAGAAAGAAAAGCAAATGGAAAGAGCTTTTCATTGTTCTATCCTCACTTTAATGAGATACTTGTCAAACAATAAAGCCATTTCCTTGATGAACAAATGGCAAACAACTTCCTTTGGCCACGTTTATCAGCTCAAGTCAACTTTCTAGATATTATTCTGATGTCAAATTCCATTATTCTGATACAAAAATACAGCAAATTTTTGAAAATACCTGATAAACTGACAGAAAAGAAAAAAAAGTAACGACAATTCTGTAACTATTTAATCCATCTTCATAGTCTTGATGAATGAATGAAAAATGGAAGAAACTGACTTTTGGAATAACTTTTACTATAAATATCTTTTTCTTTCTGCATAGTCTAGAATGTTACTTGATATATTTTGACTGCTATTGTAAGACAAATTAATTCACAGTATGATTTAGCTCAAGACTTTTACATGACAAGACACCTTACATACAAACACTCAAGCACATATACGTGCATGCACGCATATGTTGGGTTTATCTGACAATGCAGTTAGACTTGCTGACTTAATGCACAAACTATTTAATAGCTATTGTTTCAAAACTTGTGTTTCTATGTTTAAGCATTTAAAGGACAACTGCAGGCACTTACTGGCTTGTTATTTTGAGTCACAGTGACTATTGTGTTCTCTTAGTCATTTAAGCAACACTGGTCCCATCAAGCTTTCTGTTTCCACTATCATTTCTTGAAACCTTGTGGCGACATAAGAAAATCTTTAAATAGTAGCTATAGCAGTCATTTCCTATAAGGATAAAAGGTGCTGTTAAAGTTTTACTTAAAAAGCAACCTAAACTTTCAAATTTATCAGTAACAGTCCAGTAAACTTAATGTTCATAATAGGCATAAGAAAACATGCATCTGTAATATTTATCTATGTAATTTAAAATGTCAAGTAGTATAAAGTGAGTTGCCTAATTAAATACATGCCATGGATTAATCATATATAAACTCAAGTGGAAGTCACGCATGACAAAATTAAGGAATTGATATGCAGTACAACAGTAATGCCCTCCACACGAGGTCAGCCATGAGTGACATGATGTCCCAATAAAAATTCAGTCATGCACTTATCATTCGCTCCAGTTACCCAATTGAATAAGAACAAGATACAGCCAGCTAGCTAGCACTTAGCAGGTTGGCTCTGGAATTATTTTCCGACTTTATCTATGAGCATGAATGATTTGCTGAAAATACGTTAGTCACCTTAATTTGTGAAGATGTTCAGAGTTAGAAACTCTGTCAAGGGTAGGAACTGGTTTTAAAGGCAAGGCACCTACATTTAAGTATCTACATGTGAGTTCAATATGTAAGTTCCCATTATGGTTAATGAACATCTAATCAATAGAGTCAGTGAAGCTATTTAGCTGATAAGAAGCTTTTCCAAATGTAGATGCTTAGTGCTGTTTGAGATGCCCTGGCATTCAAACTTGTATCCAAAAGCATCCAGACAGGATTCATAGATATGGCACAGGACCTGTTGGACATCTGTGCCTTTCTGGAATGGCACATGAAGGTAAGGCAATAGAAAAAATAACAGTAAGTACCTACATTTAGGAAATTGAATGGAGCCTTGGAGGAGGCTACTTCAGGATAAGGTGAATCTCTTTTAGATCTGTTGTCTGTGTTGCATAGGGGTGTTATTCAGTTGCCTGAAAATAGGACCTGGTTACATGCTGCCATATATCCCTCACAGCCAACTGCAGCAGGTCCTATGTTTGCTGTTATATCAGCCAGGCCCATGTGGATGGCCTGGATACGCTAAAGCATCTCAACGGCAAGGGACAAACACGTTTAAGCAACTGAATCCTGTCTTATGTCATAGTTGACCGTAATAGGTATTTTCATGCCTATAAATAATATGTGTAGACAGCTAAATGTAAGTGTCTTAATGCCAAAAGTAATCCCTCCAATTATATAGTAATCTATTTCCCTGACTTAATGACTCTCATAAACACTATGAAGAATACCAGCTTTCTTATACTCTGGTCCTCCTCAAAGCATACTTGCACTGTTGTCAGACTAAATCCAGTCCAAGATATGAGTAAGTAAGTGAAGATCTCAGTTTGAACCTAGATTAACAAAGTTTTAGATACTAAATTCTTTACCAATTGCTTTATCAGGCTGCACTGAGATACTCACAATCCCACTCAAAGGTCTAGTCTTTAGACAACTGAAGGCTTCCAGTGCAGAAATGGTCCCAGCGAGGGGATTTCAGAATGGGTGTTTCTTCTTGCAGGTTTCATCTTGAAAGCATCTTCAGAGCGTTTCAGTACCTAGAATAAGCTTACTACCAAAGCCAAGCATGGATTAAACATTTGTAGATTTTGTTTGTATGACATTTTCCTAATTGCCTAGCAATTAAGCATTCACTTTCACTATCATCATACAAATACTTGAACCTATATCTGTCATATCCTCAAAGAATATAATAACCACAGAGCGATTGGATATGTAGGGTTTTCTTTTTTTCCTCTATCGTCCAATCTGTTCTAGGAAATTTTTGTTTACTGAAATATTCATTGGACAGAAGAAATAGGAATTATCCATATCCATACCCTCAGATGCAGGAGAATCAGGTTCAGATTTCTGGTCCAATTGATTTCCTAGTACTGAGGTTTCATAGGTGCTCCCAGTACAATTTGCTGGCTCACATGACTTATTCTTAGGCACTCATCTCTTAATATGTGTCGTATTGAAAGACTGAGGTCTACTGTTTTGACTTTGGCTAGTAATAGCTATTTTAGGCTTTGGAAAACCAGAGATCTCTTTAGGGATTTAGCCATATGCTCCTAGATGTTACTTCTTAGCTAATTAGGTCTCTAATTAGCTAACAGTAGAGATTACAACTCCACTGCAACAAAACCAAACAGAACTGTTTGAACCCCTGCTGAGTTTTGACTCCTGACTCCATCCCTTTCCAACTCGGGCGCTGGCTCTGTATTCCTGCTGCGTAGCCCATCCCTGCTTCCATAGCCTCTGTGCTTCCATCTTGGAGTTTGAGCTCAGTTTTTTCATGTTTACTGTTTTACTTTTCCACTGCAAGTTTCCTTGACATGCTGATAGCAAAATGGGCTTGCTGAAAGTTTGGAGGCAAAAGCTGCTTGAAGAAACTATCAAAATGTAATGCCATCAAAATGTACACTGGGGTGTGTACAAGCACTTCTGCTTTGATGGTGGGAACTGAGCTGCAAGAATAACCTAGAAAGATTTGTTCATAACAACAGTTGAATAGAATGTGTGAGCATTACAGGGCTGATCAAATGAGGATAGCAGGACGAACCTGAAAGATATTAATGCATAGTAGAGGGAAAGAAAAGCACACCTCAGCAATAGAACCTGCAGGAACTTTGTGTTCCCATAGCTCTAACTGGTCTAAAGGGATTTAGATTCTCTTGGTATCATTCAGAAATGTATAGCTTCATCACATACTAGTACTTAGCTTAGAAAAGTGAGTCATTAATCAGATATGGAACAGAAATGTTTGCTTAAATGCCTGTTGTGCTTACAATGCACCACACAGTGCTGAGCACCCTAGTGAGTAACGTAGTAGTTACACAGCACAAGTCCTGCAAATTTAGCTTATAGGATTGGCAAAGGCATCCATTCACCTCATTTATTTCAGCAAAGAGTTTCTCTGGAGTAAGCACATGTAATACAGGAACTGTCTTGTGCAATTTTAGCCAAGCTTCTTATTTTCTTATCTTAGGTGGGGAAAAAAAGGTTGTTGCCAAGAAAACAACAGTAAAGTACCTCAGCATTTGACATGACATGTTAGTTTTGCATATGCCTGCCATAAAAGCAAATTGAAAAGCTTAAATTGTCTTATTCTTCACCTTAAAAGTTTGTCTATCTATAGCTGCAATTTTGCAAAAACGAAATTTTATACTGATCATCTCTGTGCACTGCCGTAGAGCTAAAGCATTCTGTTCTGAGATATGGGTGCACATTTCCATGTACCTGTCAAGTCAGATCTTTTCCATGCATATAATCAATACTTACAGGATCTACAGATCATTTACAAGCAAATTAGAAGCCATTCTAGTACTTCCTGTAGTTAACCCTGCTGCATTGTGGCAAAATATATTGGTTTTTGACATTGTTCAGATATATTTATTGGGAATAAAACCACTTTTTTAGCAAAATGGGAATAAAATATTTGCATCTTGGAAGTTTCAGAATGAAGTCTATTAAATAAAGTATTTTATTTTATATCTATAAATCAGGATAATACTTCCTTTCTAAAGCATTCTGACATCTGCTGCTGAAGATGTGGGAGTTATTTTTTAATACTCTGTTTGCAATGTAAAGCCATGGATTTAATCCATTCACTGAATGATACTATAAAATCACCTTTTTTCATCCTTGTTTTCTCTCTCTGCTCCAAGGCTTTTTACCATAACAATCTTCCTTTCATATACCTTCCAATGATAAGCAATGTAGCATTTCAATCCTGCTGCAGCTGAACGTTTTGCTTTCATACTAGTCATTATCCATTCCTTCATAAGCAGTAAAGAATTAACTACATTGACAAAGTGAAACTGAATCTGACATGAAGACTTTCAGATGCTTCATTGTACACTTCACCTGCTATGACCTTTTAAGCAGCAGCATATTTTAATGCTGCTTGGCACAGTTCCTCCATATGTATGTCTCACTGTGCAAAAATTTGCTGAGAAGATTGACTTCCAAATGATGCATAAAGCAAAAATGACTATGTACAAACCGAACTATTATTTCTGATTGATTTTTAAATACGAAGACGTCGGTATAGAGATTGCATCTTTACCTACTAATGGAGAACATTGTCTCTCACCTACTGAAAAAAATACAAGTGCCTAAAAATCCACATGAAAATTATTATTTTGTCTTTTGTACCTGATAGTGTTTATAAGTTTTAGTGATATAAATTACATCACCTAATCTGTTTAGCAAGTTCTATTACTATTTATCTTCCAGGGTAATTGCTACTCTTAAAACTATTTTTATTTCTGTCAGCTTTTAAGTATAGATGCCGGGAACTTCACATTTCTGACATATATTACTACAGACACTGCCTAGCCTTGATATCATAACAGCTATTATGATGCTTAGGATAGGAATGATTTATTAATGTAATGTGTTTGCATGAGAATATATACATAGGTTGAATAACAGCTCATCAAAAGCCTGATTCTGATCATTCAAGCATTTCATAAATCCATTATAATAGATATTCCAGAGATTAAAACTTACTTTTAGACTTACTGAGAATTTGTGAGGTTAAATCCATACACCTTCCTCAGAAGTATTAACTGTAATCTAGTGGGAGAACTGAACAAAAAGGCCAGCTGTATTGTTACTACCCATTCAAGAGGCATCCTCAAGTCATTATGCTGACAACAGGTGAGAGATCTGGATCCTGTATAGTGGTGCATCTGTCTGCTGGACACAGTCCACCAGGAACACCTTGAATCCTATTCTGAGAGAGGTGGTGTGACAAACAGAGAAAGTCTTGCAGCATGCTGACTGTATACCAATCTAATAACTCAGGCTCACCTGCAATAGGCAATACAAGGTGCAACTGGATAGCAAGTGGATTCACGAGCAGATGCTATGCAGAAAACTTCAGTGTGGAAAGATAGCAGAAGGTTGCCTAGGAATGCACTACAAGGACATCTTGAAGGTATATTTGACTGAAAGAGAGTTACTATAAAACTATGAAATTGGGAGCACCAAAATGAAGAAAGATGTTGGCCTCTTAGAACAGAAACAGCATAACTTCAGCAGGAAAACTGTGAAAAGTGAGGGGGGCAGCACTTACAGTTCAGGCATTTAGTACTGCTGTTAACTAAGTAGTAAAAAGGGCTTGTCACACACAGGTCTAAATGTACGCTGCACATCTAAATAGCTTGACCTACTCCAGTGAACCCACAAATACAGCAAACTAACAACCATATGATAATGAATTAGCTAATAACTACCAATTATATCTCAAATATGTAATGTCGTTATAGTGGGAAAAATTGGAAACAGTTTCAAGTGACATAAACAGCATAGAAAAATATAATCATTAATCAGTTGGCTGAAGGAAGTTTAACCAGCCCGATTTCTTAAGGGTATATGAACAATCAGCAGTGTGAGAAGTGGTAAGACAGAATGATGAAATTGTGTATAGCTCAAAAGTGTACATTGTATCTTCACTGTAATTGTGTGAAAGCACTCCATTTCAGTATAAGATAGGAAAATTTGAATTATCAAGCATCTCAGTATGATTATCCTAAAAACAAATTTCAGCAGCAATTAATGAACACATTTCTCTTAAAATGTACATTCTTATGACACACAAAGCAGTTCATTAAAAATCCTCCACTAAGGTTTTCATCTGTATGGTGAAGAAATAAATGTTTATTCTGACTCCTGCAAAAGTATTTTGCGTTTGAATTTTTAAACAATGTAAAATTTACACTTGCATTTATTTGAAAATGAACACTAACAAGATCACACTTATTTTGCATTACAACTATGGGCTTGATTGTTAATGAAAATAAGGCAACAGAAGACGAAATGGCATTGATTTGCTATTATCTAAGTTTTATTCTGTATCTAGGTTATTTTCAGTCTTTGGAAAGGGAAGAATTGGAAGTATTATGTACAGCATTTATGAACGATACAAAATAACTATAGACAACTGGTGCCATAACAATGCAGTCCTCTCAAAATATCTTTCAGAAGACATTTCGTCTTGTATTTTTCAGATATTTCCATTAGTGATCCATCTTTCAGAAGTAATGAATCATCATGGATGTCATTTGCACCCTTTTCTATCCGGCATCAGACCCATATCAAACTACAGTTTCAGCCTCTATCTCCAGACGGTATCCTGTTTTACACTGCACAGCATTTGGGTACTCGGTCAGGTAAGGATATTCCAGATTGCTGGTATCATACACCCAGGTACTTTTTTGAAAAAAGAAAGGCAGTACTTTGAAGTGATTCAGGCATTCAGTCTCTGTAACTCATTGTCCATGGTGACTGAGTTTTGAACTGTGAATAATCAAGTTCATAAGAATAAACATGAATAACAAAATTTTGGATTAGTCCAAAGCCAGCAAGTATTTAATGAAGTGGTTCAGGAAACCATTTTCCCCTGAAAAGTAACTGCAGCCAGCTTTTCAACAGACATTTACTGATACTGCTCCCACAGTTTCAGTGCAGCTACACTAGGATTCACTGTCTGGGGCTTTGGCCCAGTGTTTTAAAATGACCAAAAATAAAGCAATATAAAAACTTATCAAACAAGCTAAGTAGAAGTGAGCAGACTATGAGGTTCATCAGAAGTTTAATTTTTTATTATGTAATGCTGAAAATCTTGCTGGTGCAGCATGCAAAACATACAAGTTCTGCATTTGCCAGATATGCAGAGTGAGAAACAAATCTAAATAAAATATTTCTACTATTTATAGAAGTATTTTAAACTTTACTAAGTTAACATTCCTAAATTATCATGGCAAGAAAACATAATTTGCCAACCAGTGTAAATACATTTTAAAATTTAGTCTTTAAGATGTAAATTTTTTGTAATTACTTTATTAACATACTTCATCTTTATGTTGTATTTATGGTATCTTGCACATTTTTAAACAGAAGCATTACGTATCATTCATAACATGGTCTTAGAGCGGATTTTCTACTTGTATCAAGTAGTACATTATGCAAAAATGGGCCTTTGTATGACAAAAAAAGCACTTAACTGCTTATCATGTATTTTTATGTTCCTTTGTTCAAAGCCTAAACCTTTGAGACATTTCAATAAACATACTCAGCCACGCATGCATGTAAACACACATATGCCCAATTTACCACCTTCTTATTCTGTACACAGATGTTTTAACAGGCTGCTATTTGGTAAGACTGATAATACATCATACACTGCTGGCACCTTCTGTTTGCCTTATTCTAATTACAACCACATACAGAGAAGCAGCTTCAAAGAAAAATATATGGAACATCTGTAATACAAAAAAATTTATTTGCAAAGAACTCTGTCTCCGACAATGAATCTTTTATAATTTTATCCCTTACAGGCCAAATTCTGAGATTCTCAGTGAATAGTTCTCTCCTGTATAAACTAAAGCATTACCTGGGCCATGAAAAATAAAAGAGAAAAAAAGGATCCCTCTCAAAAGAATAGTCAGAGGTCATGGAAGCAGCTAGCATATAAAGAAATTAAATATTTCTTTGGAAGCATCAAACAGAGTGCTGAGTCTGTTTAACTTGGGCCAGGAGTGGTTTAGCATGAGCATGCCCTCGTTCTATTGCCATTCATGAATGTTTAGTTTGCACAGGAAGGAATATTTTCTTTAAATCACTTTCTAGAATCATATCAATTTCATTTCAAAACAAAAAACATCTTCTGTAGGGTAATTAAATTTCTTTACAAATTTCCTACGCGCATTTCACTGTCCTGAAGTTCTGAAAGATTTAGGAAAAGCTAATCATCTAATTCATTATATTTGCCTTCTTATAATCCTCTCAAATCCAGACAGAATTAGACTGATGAAAGACTCAGAAGTATTCTCAGCAGCCAGCAGATGTGAAAGAGCTTTCGGTTGGGGATTAGTTTAGAAAGCACTTTATATAAAGCCTTTTCTTCTACACAGTTATGTAAGATTTAATAAATTGATTGCCAGAACCACAGGATTTTTTTTCTAAAATCCTTTTTAATAGGAAATAATTAGAACATTTTTTTTCCTCACTAGGCAATGCTGTTTTTTTAAAAGAAATGAGCTCTGACTATGCAGCTAATTTAGCAATGATACTGAGTTGTAGCATCTCACAGTGGCACAGTTATACATTGGCTTTGCTTGTAACCCATGCAAACACTACACTGGGACTTTCCCTTCAGGGTCATGCCCCTGCCAAAAAATCCTCCCATCCTTAAAAAAAAAATCTTCAGTAGGTGAAGAAATAAACATGAGACTTCCATTGAAACATTTCCTTCTTGCTTTGTTCTTTTCAAAGAACATTACATGCATTTCTAGAAAGGGTGGGTAGGTGGCTAGTCTCCTTACCCAAAAGTTGATATGCTGGTTCCAACCTCCACTCCTCTAACAATGTGATTACTTCAGTACACACATTTATACACCTGGCAAATTGGCATAAAATGGAAAACACCCTATGAATCTTTACCTGTTAGCAAAATTTCCTATAATTCTGTTAGTCATCAGTTTTCTTGCTTTGTCAGCTGTTTCTGAACGTGTATCGTGACTTTAAGTCTGGTAGTATTAATTTCTGCAGCTCCTAAGAAAATAATTTCCAAAGTTTAGCAAAATTTTAAGTGGCTAGCGATAGTAATAATAAGCTGGGGGAAAGAAAAAACAAGTGAGCTGTGTATGCATATTTTAGTTTGGCAACCTGCAGACAGAAAGACAAGGGGGCTTTTTCCCCCTCTTTGATTACTTGTTTTATGCCAAAAGTGGTTTTAAACCACTTGTTTAGGTAAAAATGTGGGAGATGCAGACAGTTGTATGCACTGCTTCTGAGCAAGGTCTCTGCAAATAATACAGCATTCTTGTGGAGTTCAGCAGTGTCGGTGGAAGGCCAGCCCACTTCACATTTTCTCGAGTACAGTGTATCCTATTTCTACTAATGAAAGTGTGAAAGCCCCACTGAAAAAATAGCCTTTAATTCAGACAGGGTTTGCTGGATGCCCATCAACTGCTTGAACAATGTATAATTCAGTCCATTTACATAGTGACCACTCCATATACTTGAAGGCCTTGGCTCTCTGGGTAAAAGGCAGTAAGAAGCATTAATTTTTTGTTGAGTCATAGCATTACTGAAGCTTTACATTTGTTCATGAAGGTGGAATATTCCAGAGTTCAAGCCAGGGTGATGGAAAGGTTTGCTCCCTGATGAGATGAGAAAGAACAGCTATGCTGAGTGACTAAGAAGGAAGTCAGGTTAATAAACAGAATGGGATGACTCATGCTAAATTTAAAACTCAACATTTGCAACACCAGTGCTCTGTCTCTCTTTAACAGGATTATGTTACCTACCTGGTCTGAAAAAACTCAAAACCATAACTCATGATATTTAAGGCATTTCAGTTTAAAAACCTAAAGCATGAAAATAAGAGATAGCCAGTATGAGTGTGTGACGTCTGCATGGTTTTCTAAGACATTGTTTATGGTGAAAACTGAATCATGGAATTGGACTAAAATCCTTTGGAAATATTCAGAATTTCTAGAATACCCACAAGGGAGGAGTGGTTTTTTCCTAATCAGAAACAAATTGATTACCACCCACTTTTAGGAGAGAAACTTAAAGAGTGGTTAAGTCTTCTCTCTTGGCAGCCATGTTTCCTTAGCTTACAGGGGCATCATTTCTGCTTTGTTACTAGTTTTGGGATCATTTGTATGGGCTAAATTAGCAGCACAAGAAGCAGAACTACCTGGTATCTATGTAACAGAACAGTCATCCGCATTGTCCTGAAATCTGTCGCATGTGAAGTGGTGTTGCTACCCGTTTGCCATTGGCAAGCAAATGCTTACAAAAGGCTGGCAAATTGAGATTGCTCAAGGAAGGTGGCTCTTTCTAGCTGCTGAAATATGCCAGGATGACAGTGGTGACTAAAAGAAGCAGGAAACGTTTCTTCACCAAGGAGACTAGCATTTTTTAAAAGTGAGGCTGAATGGTCAAAGCTACAAATAGATAACTGCCCACCCCTTCTAGATGCATGAGCATCACTCTGTCTGCAGGGTTGTTCTGGATCCTAGCTATGCCCTTCTGCTCTGGGATGGTGCTTCAAGTGGAAGCTGGAATCTACCTATTGCCACAGTGATTTTTTTCCATGGTTTGAGAGTTTTACAGGCTTGGTTTCATACCTGTTCTCAGTCTTGCATTAGCTATAAGATGTGGCTCCATATATGGAGTAGAATCATTTTGTAATCCATGAAAGCATATCCATGGGTAGCTCCTGTAAGTGTGCATTAGAGGCACTGGCTATGGTCATCACTAGATAAAAGATCAAGTTACAACAGCTGCAACATGCTGCTATAACCTGTCAGCTGGCTGATACCTAACTGTGTGCATGCACTCAGACCATGACAAAGACAGAGTCAAAGTTAACAAACCCCTAAAGACAAGGAAGGCAACAAAAGATATAGATTAAGGTGGGAACCACAAACTTCAACCTTGCTGGTGTATTATTGGCTAGCAACTGGGTGCAGAGGCTGCAGAAGGGTGGGGGAATAAGGCTCATCTCTTTTCTCTGTGCTTCGTTCCCTTGTTCTACCTGTTTATAGCCCTCCCTCTTCTGCTTTGCTTGCTCTTGTTGGCCCTGGGCCTTATTCTGGCTCCTGAAAATGCTCAGGAGACCAGGTGTGAAAGTCAGCTACTGGTCAGTTAAGTTCTTTCTCATGTGGAGATCACAGTGCATCACCTTTCTTGGCCATAGAGTACAGCCATTCAGTTGGACGCTGACATGGCTCTTTCAACCCCTACTAGACAAGAAAGGTTCTGCTCCTGGATGAATACATAAAGGGTCACAGCATAAGAGGACATGATTTGGGTCCATGGAAAATCATACAGGATAGCAGGGTGAAAGGAAAACTGTGAAGAACAGGATGATGAAAAAAGGAAGAACGAAAGCAATGTGAACTGAGTTCAGCAAGGCAGGAAAGAGCAGTGAGCAAAGATACATCTGGAGCTACGATGGCTATAGGATGCATTATACCAACAAGAGGCATTAATACTGTCGGAGACACAGGCACTTTATTATGGTGGCTTAAAAAGGTCAACTTAGAGTGAAGATGAGCACATACTGAAACCAACCTACAGTAAGAGAGTTCCCTTTCATTAACTGGGAATGATTCCTGTGAATGTTACTGCTTATGAGAGTATAAGGTTCAAATGTTCACTCTGTCACCAGGATGGTGCCAATGATCAATAAAGGTTTCTGAAAAAGGAGGTGGAAGGAGGAGGGGGGGAAATGCTACCTGATAGAAACTGACATTGTGGCCTTGAGCTAGAGGAAGGAAAGGTGAGGTAAAAGCAGCAGAAGGCATAGACTAGGCCAGCAAACCTACATCCAGAGATGCTGCCTCAGGGCTTCGAAATGGCTAAAGGAACCAAGACTATCCTGGTTCTGTAACCAGGAAGCCACTGCCTAGAGCTCTTGAGACACCTACCCCGCAGAAGCTGCTGAAGCAGTGAGCTCATCAAAGCCTCTGTCCCCAGCAGAATATCATAGCATAGAGGCTTCTGCTTAGTAACACAAGATAAGAAAAAGGACAAGCATCAGATGTCTTACAAGTCTTCGTAAAGGAATATAGGCCTTCAGTAGTCCAGGAACTAATCAGTGAGTTTCGAGCAAACAGGGAGCCTTTAGAAAGACTTGCACCTCTGTATCACTGGGGACATGACAACCACATCAAAAAAGTGAATGCCACTGACTAGAAGACTGCATCCACTGCTTCCAAAGTTACTTAAAAGGATGTTCTGGAAGCAACTTTGGCTTTAAAAACTAGTAGGAAATCCTTCTTACTACTTGCAATGAAGTGTAGGAATAAATTCAGGTACTCTAACACGTAATAAAGGCTTTGCCTTATACGCATACACACGGAGCACAAGGGTAGACTTTGAGTCACTGTGGGAAGAGACCCTGGAAGAGAAATGTTAAAAATACTTTCCAGGATACCCTCCCTGCCCATGATCTGTCAGCCTCTGACATTGTATTCAGTCCTCTTAGGAAATATATCGGCATTAGGCAGATTTGATAGTGAAGGCAGTAAATGCAGAGATCTTTGCCCAACACAGCTGTGTAAATTTAACACTATTGCATTTGTTACGCATGGTAATTCTTCTGGCATGAATAGGACATCTCAAAATAGAGTGCAGCATTCCTAGCGTGCATTTCCAACAGTACAAAACTTTGACACATTACGATGTAGATGAGCTTCCTGTGGCAACATAAGAACATGGTGACCTGATACGACTAAAGCATGATCCCCTGTCAAGACGGGGATATATACAGGCACACCTGCATGTCTAGATAAAGGCTGAACATGAAAGGGCATTGTCACCATTTGGGAGAATTTAAAACTTGACTTGTGACTGTAACCAACTTGCTTACAGACTTACATATTTATTCAGAGTAGTAGCAGGCTGAAAATTTTCGTGAGACATTCAGAATCCATAATAAGAAGTCATATAACCAGATATCATCATGGATAATCCAGATCTCACAGTAGTAGTCAGATATACCTATAGGATACTTTTCATTAACTCCCAGTTTTAGGAACTGACTGCTCAGGACATAGATTTGACTTGGCTTCTGGGAATGCTGACATTTGATAGGATGGGAAGCAGGTGAGACTTGTGCACATTCATTATGAAAACCTGAAAATTAAAGTGATGAAGAAAAATTGATACCTGTTTCTACTATGAAATAGAGACAATCCACCCTGAGGTGGAGCAACTCTGACCTTCAGTCATTTGGAGAAAACTCTGAACCAGGGTTTGCAAGTAAAAGTGCTGTTTTAAATCCAGAACAGTTCCTTCCTTAAGACACCACCTGCTACAAAATCCCCTTCCCCGGAGAAGACAAGGAAACAATCTTATAGCATTCGGGCTATAAAAAACCACTGAAACAAGGAAGATGGCAGGGGCAGGAAGGTGCACCAGAACAGAACTGAATGCTGTAACCATTGAAGATTTTGTTCAACACCCAGGGTCTTGACACGTTGCAATTTCAAGCCACAGCTAAGCTACAATAGCCTATTTCCAAAGAAGATTCAACCCGATTGAGACAGATTGCCTTACAGTTGCTTGCACACCATCCAACAGGATGGGCAAAGGCTTGCGTGCACAACATAGTAATGACTGTGAATGCCTACCTCAGGACCCTCTCTGCTTTTTTTGTGACATTACTGATGGGGATAAATAGTCCATATTAGATGAGACGCTAATCTGAAAAGCTGGAAGCAAAGTTTTGTGTCCTGTGTGTAGATTGTATTTTCTAGAAAGTAGGGACCAGCTATAAAGTCTAGTCCTGGAAAAACTGAGGATGTCATCTCCTTCATGCTTAACAAAAGCAAACTTCCTCAGAAAGGTCTTTGGCCCCAGTTAGGGTCATATGGGACAGGTTTGAGTAATGCTCAAACTGAAACAGTGGGAACCACCCTACTTCATGGTCTCCCATACTGAGACTGCTGAGAGGAGAAATCTAGTGGCAAGAATGCTGTTTGTTTAAAATGGTGATGCAATTCCTATGATGGCATAGGCTTGCAGGCTTCAGCTGTGCAACTCATCCCTCAGAGACAGGGCAGATTGAGGTCCCTTGTTGAAAATGTCACTGGTTGCTAAAGCGGAGAGGAACAAAGACAAGCCCATAATTTGCCTTCACTTTGAGAGGAAGTTTCATGGACACTGAGCACACAGCACCTTACACTAGAGTCCTAAAATGTTTTCAGCCACTTGTCCCTGAGTAGTACCTATGGCATGATAAACTTCATGGAGAAATACTGAGCTGAACTCTGGGATCAACGTCCACATCACAAAATTTATTTCAACGTTCTGTTTTTCTTGCCAAAGACTAAAATGGCAAGTCATCTGTCAAAAGAGAAGATCTAACCAGGGGAGTAAGAAAGTGTCTTGAGAGCCTCAGGGAGAGTTGAAATTGGAAAGTTTAATTTTTTTGTTCACAACTAGCAGAAAATAAAGTTACTCCAATTTGAAGAGAGGCCTCGAATCTGTGCTAGAACATAATCCAGAGTACTCAACCATAACCTCTCTTTACACTGTAGACAGCAGATGCAGTAACACAGATTTGCACTTGTAATAAGACTAAATAAGACTCCAAAACTCACTGCAAGTACATTAGCAACAGACATCGTTAGGCTTGAGTCAGAAGCACTGTGACTAACTGCTGAAACTGTGTCCACTTTTTCCTAGACATCAGTGAAGCACTGTTCTCTAATGTCATCTCAGACACATCATTGTCAGATGTGCAAACCTACCAAAAAACTTCCCTGCAGGCCAGGAAGTCTTGGAGAGCTTCCAGCTTCTCCAGCTCTTGATTACAAGATATGAGCAAGGAACCCTGGTCAGATGTTCTCCTTCTTCCTAGACAGCAAAGAACGAGTACTTATGTCCTTATGCAAGTCTGCGTGTCTGGGTAGGAGACGGGATTGAAGGCTGCCAAAGAGGTAGTTCAGAAACTTTTTCTGATGCTCCTTTCTTACCCTAGGATTGAGGTCCTGATAAAACAAATAGACAAGCAGGTTATGTACATTGCTCAAACAAACAAGCGAGATGAGTGCATTCAAACTATGCACTGAAAAATTAAGCAAGCTTAAAGCCACATCACTGAGCAAGAGAAACCACGAGTGAGAATTATATTCGTTTTCTGAAAGAAGTCGAAACAAACAAGGTATTCAAAAAGAACACTAAACGCAGGGAAGTAAAACAGATCATCACAACTGAACTAACAAGCTAGGAGGAAGTGCTCTGCCACTGCTGGACTGGAGTCGAAAGAAGGAAGAGCCGCCTTCTCGTTCTTCCCATGGGTGTCTGGGGCAGGGAAGGTGAGGCACAAAGCATGTGCTCTACAGCCGCTAATACAAGTGAAACATCTCCACCCTGCCTGAATGGAAACCTGAACAATTGCTGAAAAGAGAGGTATAATTTCAGTAACTTTCACAAGCCTCCCGTAAATTAAGCCATTCATTTTTAACTTCACTAAAGGCAATGTAATTCAAGGATTAGAAATACTCAAAAACTAAACCCCCAGGAAAGCAAACTTCATCATTCTACTAACAGGTCCACCCTTAAGAATGCTGAATCTTTAAGGAAATTGTACTTTCCAAATTTAAAAGTATTTCTTCATTAGTAAAATACTACACAAAACTTAAGTCTTACTGGCAACTATTAAGAGAGAAAGCTTACATTCAAATTTAACAAACATATTTATCAGTTTAATTGATAAACTTACTGTAAAAAAAACCCCACCTTATGCCTACTATTTCTAAAAGTTAAATTGCACAGGCAAACAACAAAAAGTTTGAAAATGTGACTCTTTGCAGACTCTTCTGCCTCCCTGTCACCTTCCCCTATTAGACTCTCTCTCTGCCCTTACACACCTTCCTTCCAGCTCCCGTTTCCTAACCTTTCCCAGCTTTTCTTCTTCATGTTTGTAAGTACGGTTCAAAGTGGTACTCTCTCTCCTTTTATGTTATGGCCTCCTGTAAGGCCAGAAACACTGATAGTACAAGATAACTCCCTCCTAATACTTCCCGTCATGGAGGCCTCCAGAAGAACAATTCAATAAAAAGCTTATCTGTTCCTACAGCTGTCAGATTATTAAACCCAAAACATCCCCGTTGCAAAAAGCAGCTTCAGGGAAAGCAGAGTATGTCTGGTGCGGACAAACCTTCAGTGCGTTAAACTGACAAATCCATCAAGCCTTTATTCAGCATATAGAAATTGAGAGTATTCTGGCGCTTGTAACGAGGCCAAAACTTGATTCTTTTTCGCGGGAACACCAACTCGCATTCCCTGGATGCCAAAGTGATCCTGTTTCCTCCTACCTCACAGTTACCTAGTCTCTGCACCAAAGCACAGCTTTTTAGAACGTTGGGCTTTTTACTTTGAAGTAAACATGAGCTCAGTTTCCAATAATGGAAAAAGTTTATCAGGGAACATTTCCCTTTGTGTGATTTAGATATGATGATGGTACAAGGCTACTGAAAATAAGTTACTGAACTGGGGAAGTGCAGGCATGAAAATATCAGGATTATGAATATTCTGTTCTTCAGTGTGCTGCGTCTAAAAAGTAAAACTATTTTATACTGTTTTTTACAGGTGACTTTCTATGCATATCATTAGTGAATGGATTTCTACAGTTACGCTACAATCTTGGTGACAAGACAGTCATTCTACAGACCTTTCAGAAGATCCAGGCAAATGGAAATACATGGCATTCACTCAAAGCAGGAAGAGCTGGTAATGAAGGCTACCTGGACCTGGATGGTATCAACGTTACTCAAAAAGCTAGTCCTGGAATGAACGCGCTAGACACACACACGGATTTTTTTGTTGGAGGGGTGTCCTCCTTAGACCTTGTTAATTCCATGGCAGTAGAAAATGAACCCACGGGTTTCACCGGTTGTATACGAGAAATTGTTATAAACAACAGGGAACTGAAGCTTACCGTGACTGACCCCAAAGATGGGGCCAATGTTGGTGACTGTGACGGAACAGTTTGTGGGTACACAGTGTGCAAAAATAATGGAACATGTCAAGTTGAAAACTCAGGCTTTTCTTGCTCTTGCCCACAAGAGTGGATAGGGAGCACATGTGAACAATCTATTCACTGTTCACAAAACAGGTGTGGGTCTCAAGCTCTCTGTATTCCTCAACCTACTTCTTTTTCATATATCTGTGCATGTGCATTAGGCTGGTCAGGTAAGTACTGCGATAGCAAAATCAAATTTTTTATAGCAAAGTTCGTCGGCAACTCCTACATCAAATACACAGATCCTTATTATGGAAAAAGAGACCTCCAGTACAGCCGTATTTCTTTAAATTTTACTACCGATCAAACTGAAGGCTTAATAGTATGGATGGGAAAAGGTGAAGATGAAGATAATGATTTCCTTGCCATTGGTCTTGCCAATGGAACGTTAAAAATTGTGATTAATCTTGGAGAAAGAATCTCTGTTCCTCTAATTCATAGCAAATACTCCACCTGTTGTGATGAAAGATGGCATTTCGTTACTGTAGTTCAAAACCAAACTTGTATTAAGGTATATCTTGATGAGGAGCTAATTCTTTTTGAAGATATTGATCCACAGAGAAAATACACTGCTTTAAACTATGGTGGCATTTGTTATTTTGGTGGGTTTGAAATTGGCAGGAAAGTCAATATAGTCACTACAGGGCTTTTTCAGAAGGAATTCATTGGTAAAATTAAAGATGTTGTGCTCTTCCAAGATTCTAAGAAGATTCAGCTAATGAAAGCAGAAGGGTATAATGTTTACAATGGAAATCAGGGAAATTAATTGACAAACTGTTTAAGACTCTTCAAAAGTGACAAATTTCCTTTTCCTCCTGTTTCTTGTGCTAGCTGGCAGCATAAGACTTGGGAACCAACATAAGAAAGCACTTAATAAAATTGTCCTTAACTCCTTTTCTTTTTTTAATGTTGAGTATTAATAGCATATATAAAATGCGATCAGATGTTTTACTCATGAAGTTACTTATACATACTCTTTAGGATTTACTTTAAAATAACGGGAAAGTCTGCAGTTTTTTTCTTTATCGTGCTGGAAATAGTTTTGTAGACAAATAGGTAGTAATTAGCTTATAAAGCCAACCGTCACTCCAGTATCATTTGTTGCTTTATAAGAACAGACAACTTAGCGGTTTCTCCAAAACTCTTAAATTTTATTAGAATGCAGAGTTTCTCTTTCATAATTTTGTAATATTAAAGTCAAGTGTAGAAACTGAAAGGGGGGGGAGAGAAAAAAGGTGTACTTGGGGCAAAAAGCACGTTTATTGCAATGAGAATTTTTAGAATTGTAACATCTGTAATTACTTGTTAACGCCACAAAGGTAATGAAGTTGTTATGCCCCCGTTCTGAGTCTCTATCCATCGCGTATGCATTTATGTAAAAGGGTAGAACTTAAGGCTGTCTTCATGTTAAAATATTACACTTAAAGAAGAATGATTTTAAGAGCAGAAAAGGTATTTTAATCACTGAACAGATATAATATGCCTGCTGTTTTTCTCCAGCAGGTCTCCCCTGTTTGACTACATGAAAACTTTTTGTTTTAACCATTCACAACTGGAATATGGGAACGTGGCAGTCTGCCTACAAATAACTTCTATTCCTGACAGTTTAAAAACTAGAAAGTCTAAGAATTGCTTTGCTTTAGCTATACCCTTCTGGCTTATATGCCCCTAAATGAGATTTTGAAATTTTACTAGACAAAGGTTTTGTCTTTAGTAAATTGAATTTTCATGACTGTATTTTCCATGAACTTATAATCTCAAAAGTAAATAGAGTTCTTCATATATAAATGCAAAAACGCTATTCCTTCTGAAAAAGCTCAGTTATATTCTAGTGTAGTGAGCAATAAAAACAAAATAAATCAAGTTATATTTTAATGTGCTTAAACAAGTGATTTATGATGGTATCTACATTTCTCATTTGACTGATGGCTTACTGTATAAGTAAAATACTTAAATAAAAATAATAGTGATTGATTCCTCTCCCTTCCTTTTTTACTTTACTATTGCTCAAAAGCACATAATAAACCATCACCTCCGTGCATGGAAATTCTCCAAATACAAGTCTTCAGTGGGTACCGATCAGAAACAAGTAACTATTTCTGGGGGATTTTTTTGTCTTTCCTTAAAAGCAGATATGGAGCAGAGACAAAAAGCACAATAAAACTAGGTGACACACATTACTTTCCACATAATCATAATTGGTATGTAGCAATGAATGCACTGCCAAGTCAGTTACAGGTGACTTGAAGATAACTAAGGTGGGGGGATGATGGAACTATCCTGAGATGTTTTAATGAGGATCTGCAAACATCTTTGTGAGGTTCTTTCTATCCTCTTCAGCTGCTCTGAGCCCTCAAACGATCAGCCTGATGCAATAGAGCTTCTTCCCCTCTTCCCAACAAGCAGCTCATGAAGCCCACTTGGCATTTGAGCTGGCTCCAGATTCTTCTCCTCTTCCAGTTTCTCTTCAGAGGGCCTTTTATGGCCATGTGATGGGGAAGGGAGCATACTTAGGGTTTGTCCTGTTCTCTCTGGGGCTCCTGGTGTACTGCCAGTTCCTTGTCAGTGCACACTGCTTTTTGTGGCCTGAGCAGTGATTCAGTGTAAAACAAGTAACAAGTAATCGGAGCACTTCCAGCTAACACAGGTGTTGGAAGGAGAGTGACTGAAGGCAATGGAGAAGACAACATCCTTTATTCCTGTAGTAGCGGGATTTATTCCCATTACACTAACTCAAATTCTAGGACCAAATCCTGGAAACTGTCGCTGCTTGTTAATTTAAACTCTTAACAAAACTCTCCCTCAAGAGCTGTTTTACTGTGGCTCTCTTCGGGTTCTACATACAAGAGGCAGGTAGTAAAGCACTTGGCAAACCTGGAAAATGTTTACATATTCTTTCCAAACAAATTATTTCTGGTAGTTCTGGCAGAAAGCATTCCTGTCCCTTCCATACAGACAGTTGCAATTTTCATTGCTCCCAGTTTATTTTTAGAGCTCAAATGGATATGAATGTGAGAGACCCGGAGTAGACTACTTTTGAACAGGTCAAAAGAAAATCTTCACAAGCAGAGCTGCCGACTTGAAACTTACTCCAAAAACCAGAACAACGCTTTGGTGCACTTCTGTGTCTAAAGAACCCTGATTTAAATATTTAAACAACACAACACATGCATAATACTACCAGATATATTCAACGGCACTACTGCTATACAGACCATGGAATTAATTTGGAAAAGACTAATTTAATCATGTTATCATGCTATAAAAGTTAAAAGTTCAAATATTGCTTCTAGTTACTAACAAACTGAGGATTTTTTTCTTTATGAATCTTCTCAACTATGCATCTAAGAAACATTACTTAAGAAAAGTCTACCACCCCCTTTATTCGGTGCAAGATTTGTAATTTTAGTCAATTTGACCATGAAGCTACCTGCAAGTTATCCAAATGAAATTTTACCTTAAAATATATTCATAATTAAAACTAACAATTAGTGTGTTGTTAAACTGGAAAGACCCTTCTGGAAAGAAGAGGCTTTTCTCCAGCAAAGTGCAAATGCTACATCAGTACATAAGGTCATGTACTCAAAGTGAAAAGCAAAACAGTGAGAGACAGAACAATAAACCTAAGGGGTTTTTTATATAGCGGAGTATTTTTGTTGTTTCTGACAGACTCAACAAAATGACCAGTGTATTTTAAGACGTAAGAGCAGGAGATTTTAGTTTGTTTTCAGGTTTGCTTTTTTTTTTGGCTTTTTGTTTCACATCGGTGGATGGTAGTCACTACAAAATATCAATTTATTAGAAGTCCCAATGGTACAAACACCCTTCTGCCCTTCTCCGCCCTCTTCGTCCCCCAAAACTTTAAACGACCGAGCCATGAAGTGTACAACAAATGTGGCATTCTGTAACTCAGCCTGCTATATTCATTTAGCCTACAGTTTCACACCTATGAAATCAAACACACACAGTATGTGAGAAAGTTTTATCATTTTAGAATCAAAATATCCCTTAAAATATTTACATTTTACAGTAAAAAGGATAGCAAAACACAAAGTAATGTACAAGCTTAGGTATTCAAGTTTTTGAAGCATGGAAAATGGTGGGAGAAATGAATTAACTACTACAAATCATATTTTCAAGAATTTAGATTAAAAATGTTTTCTTATTAAAACAAGTGCAGTTTAAAGCAATAACATTCGAGCAGCTCAGCCTTCCAATTTCTGGTCACAAACTGCTTCAGATGCTTAGGAAATACTTGAAAAACTAATGAAATACACTTGAATTATTTTACTGTACTACTGAATAATTTAAAAAAACTCTTCACACCACCAAGCATATTATATTTTGTTGTAATGTGTGTGGATTCTGAGGCTTTGCTACAGTCTTTAAAAACAGTGCAATTTAAAAAGAAGGTTATTGTATGAAATTCACCTTTAAAATTATCAGAGCATCTTAAAACAGAAGAGAGCACAAATTACCAAAGGCAGCAACTATATTGCAGACTTGACTAAAGCCAACTTCATCAGCTAAGAAAATTTCTAAGCCTTTATTGCATATTAATAAAAGAAATCTTTAAAATTTTGAATATACAGCAATGTAAAATTTTTAAAAATATTAAACTCCTACTTCTAGCGATAGTTGGTATAATGAAAAAAAGGATGAGTATTGGTACATCGAGTGGTACCAAAACACAGACTTGTTTCTGCAAAACACCAACACTGAATAAAAAAGATGGCACAATCCTAGCAGGCTTTTTTTTGTTTTTTTTTTTAATACAAAGTTTTACGACATTACTCTAACAGTTTATTTAAATAGGATTTTGAAAGACTGCCTGCATCTTTTTACCTTTTGCTTTTAGTTCTGTCACTGTGGTCCCTATGTCTCTCTCTGTTCTTTTCACTTTCTCGTTCTCTATGCTTCTCTTTGCTTTTCTCCCTCTCCTTATCTTTTTCATGAGCCTGTTCTTCACTTTTAGGCTTCTCTGTCTTTTTTTCTGGATTTCTAGTCTCTCTGGGGCTTTTGCCATCAGCAGCCCTATCACTGTGTGGAGATCGCAATCTCTCTTTGTCTCTCTGTCCTTCCTCTCTACTCTTCCTCTCTCTCTCTTTTTCCTGGTTTCTGTCTCTGCGTCTATTTCTTTCAGAATCTTGCTCCCAGTATTTTTCGTTGTTCCACTCTTTTTCATGTCTGTCTTTCTTTTGGTGATGGGATTCACTGTAAAATCTTTGTCTATGTTGATCATTTTTTCCTCTACTGAACCCTCTCTCCAAATGCTGTTCTTGTCTGCCCCAAGGATCGCTGTGGCGTCTTTCTGGTCTCCTACTGTCTTTACTCTGAAAAAAATTTTCTGGCCCCAAAAATCTTGACTGTTTGTGAGCCACTGGTAGCCCTTGTGCAATGGGTCCGGCATAGTGTAGTGGCTGACCTGATAAATGAGCTACTGGTGGCCATGGCATCATTGGATTTTGAGGAAAGCCAAAGCCTGGAGGAGGAAGAAGTGGAGGTGGTAAATGAGGAAATCCAAACATAGGGTTGTTTTGTGGAGGGAAGTTATGAGGTGCAGGAGCCTGAAACTGAAATCCAGATGGACTAGATTTAGGATGCTGAAAATTCTGCTGTGGAGGTCTAACAGATGAGAAGCTGCCACTTGTAATAGGGCTTGGGGCTTTGGAAATAAATTCAGAACGAGAAGAGTTTTCGGTTTCAAAATGAGATGAAGTTGCTGCTGGTCCTCTTCTAAATGAGTTCACTGTTTCAATGTTTTGCATCAGTGCATCTTCCTGTGAGTGTTTGGTATCTTCTGCTCGTGATGTGCCTGCGTTATCTGCTTTTGCTGCAGTTGCACTGTACTGCGTCTCATTGGTTTGTGCATCACTTTGATACAGGTTTGAGCCCACTTCTCCAGAAGACTGTTTGTTCTCTGGTTCCACTTGATCATTTCCTGAAGCATTGTGTCGGTCTTCATTTCTGCTAACGTCTCCTTCCTTGTTTTCCAAAGCATTAGACTGCTGGCTTCGTCCAGCTGCCTGTCGTGGGTCTCTTTTAAGATTAATAAATGGCGGTGATTTAGAGGTATTAGCAGTGGTACCTTCAGCAGAGCCTACATTAATGTTGTTCTCATTGGGTTTTTTCCCTGCGTTTGATGAGGAAGAAGAAAAGCTGGAGTTTGTGGTCCTTCTGATCTCCTGTGCAACGTTATCTTTGTCGGGTAACTGCCGCTTTGGATCATTTTCTTTACTTTCTTCAGTTTCTTTATTCTGTGTCTGAGCAGATAAATTTGATAAGAATGCTTCTGTGGAGACATCTGGAGGTTTTCCCTTAAGACTCAGCCCTATCAAAGATCCAGCACTTCTTGCAGAACTTGCAGTCCCTACAGCTGCTGCATCCACAGTCACAGTAGCGTTAGTGGATTCTTGTAGATCATCCAAACCAGTCTTTGCTTCACTAACTTCTGTAGTTACCTCAGCAACATCCATGTTTTCTTCTTTTAAGGTTGCTTGTTCATTTAATAATGGTATGTCTTCACTGGGACTCGCTTCTGCCTTGCCATGTTCATATACCTGCCCTGTCGTACCCAACAGGCTTTGGAGAATATCATCCACTGGCAATGGTTTATTTGCTAGCTCCAGAGTAGAAGGCTGATTTTCCCATCCAACCAGGACTCCAGGAAGAAATCTGAGAGGCTTCGGTGGTTCATGTTTGGTACTTTCCACCAACGGTTCAATAACTGCTGGAACATCTTCCACATTAGATTGCTGAGGTTTATTTCTCTGCTTGTGTAGCACAGTTGTGAAGGAATTAAAAAAATCATTTTCCTCTTCTTCTTCTAGTGCCAACTCATGATGAGAGATTTCAGGTTTGTTTGGCTTGCTTTTCTTCTCTGGTGGCAAGTTACTCAAGGTACTTTCAGAAGTTTCGTCCACAAAACTGCTAGTAACACTTGCAACAGCAGTAATCTGCCTCTTCATTTTCTGGCGAATTATCAATCCCAGTAATAAATTTGGTCGGTGTATTTCAATCCCTGTACAAAATTGTAACAGCAATTTATCATCTCGTTATGTTTTGGTTCAGGCAATCATTTTAACAAAAATAACCTCCATATTCTTACAATATATTATAGAAAGTATTCATTTTATGACATTTGAAATTTCCATCAAATATAACAAACAATACTTAAAATAATCAAAAAATATATTTCCAACATAAAAATTATGACTTCAAACACTGCAAATTAAAATTGCTTTAGGTACTATATTGCCACTATAACTTCCAAATACAGAGTACGAGACAGTTATATAGGATATCTAGTCACATAAGAAAAAGCAGAGAAGTTAAACATCATCATGTTAGTCTAACGCAGCTACAGTCTGGTCACTGTGGTAGCAAAGCACAAGGGGGGGGGGGGGGGGAAGTAAATAGCACACTTGCTACCACAAAATCTCCTAATCAATTTGTGTTAGGCATACTTCTTCAAAGATTTACCAAGAGTGACTTTCCAAAATGCTTCCCTCATCGCAGGAGGGCACTGTATTTAAAGGTACACTATTAGCTATCTCTTTACTATGTATTTTGTTCTGTGTAATTTAGGTTCTTGGGAAAAAACAACCTCTCTTCATTTCGGCCCTGCCTATCTCAAAAGAAGAAATCATCCACAAATTTTTATAACCAAAATAAAATTGATAAAAAATAACTCAGGTGAAAGCAGAACAACTGAGAGCCATTTCAGGATCTTTTCTTCCTTGCCCACCTGTTTTTTAAACTTTCCATGTCTTTTTTTTTTTTTTTAAGGAAGTTTGGAACACTTGAGGAAAAAAGGAATTGGTACATTTCAAATAATGAAAAATACTATTTTAAAGTTACAGTATCAATTTGGAACTCGTACGACTACTATCATAGTTCACTTGCACCACTGAATTTACTGAGATTGTAACCTACAAAGCCACCTGGGTTAGAGGAAGAATGTAGTAAACAAAACAAAGTTACACACAGTAATTTTTTCAAGAACAATACTTTAAAGTATCAGAATAATCTTAAAACAGGAAATTAGTATCTTTTCAAGGAAGCTAATACATTATGGAAAACTCATGACATGTTTGAACAGAATAGCTGCCATTTTTAAATGTAATTTTCCCTTACATTTCTGTTGTAAACTTCTTTAAGTAGGGTTATGATAATAAAGTTCCAAATTCCAAGCTGTACTTACCAGGCCCATCAAAAGGCACAAGATGATGTGGAACTTTATCTGAGGAACCTAAAGGGATGAGGTACAAATCTTTCACTTGCTTCATGTTATTGGCCGCTACACCATAACGTTTTCTACTGCTGAAATAGGCAAACAACAACGCATAGGATATCTGATCCTCTTCAGTTACAGGGGTAAAGCGAACTACACAGATCTCCTGTTTACAAAAAGAGAGAGAAAAAGATGGTCAGATACGTTTTTCTATTATTCAAAAGCACAGTTCAGAGGAGGAGAAAAAGCCTCCCCAAGAAGGCAGAGAACAACAGAGGATACAGGAGCAGAAACAGGCACAAAAATAATTACGGAAAATTGAAGAAAACAAATAAAAAGCATTTAGTATAAAAAAAATTAATTACAGTGCATAACAGAAAAGCCAACATCTAAATAAATAAATTTAGCTAAATAAAAAATTTAGCTATAAAAATTTAGCTAAATAAAAAGTTTTAGGGAAGCATGCCAGCTTCCAAGTAATTATTCCCCTTCCCACCCATAACATTGCTAGAAAGTTTTATTTTTAGACCATTGTGTCCGAGATATCCATTAATACTGGGGAAGATCAGTATTCAGATCCCAGAATTACAACAAAAGCCCAGCTGAGGAGTCGATGCTGGGACTGATGCTGTTTATGGCTTAACTAATGACCTGGAAGATGGGACAGGAGAGTCTGCAAAACTGAGATGACACCTAATTAGGGGCAGTGGTCGATATGCTGAAGAGTGTGGGCTGCCTTTCAGAGGGACCTCAGCAGGCTGAAAAGGTGGGCTGACCTTCATGAAGGTCAGCAAAGGCAAATGCAAAATCTTGCACTTTGAGATGTAGTAACCCCATGCAGCAGGACAGGCCGAGGGACTGACTGCCTAGAAAGCAGCTTGGCATAAAGGATGCGGGGGTCCTGGTAGATGAGCTGAATGTGAACCAGCAACACGTCCATGCCAAGAAGGCCAACTGCGTGCTGGGTGTCAGAACCGGAGCAGCCAGCAGGCCAAGGGAAATAATTATTCCCTTCTATCCAGCACTTGTGACAGAGCATCTGGAGAACACCACCTAGTTTTGGGCTCCCCAGCCCGAGGACAACCTGCACACAGCAGGACAAGTCCAGCAGAGGACCACTGAGATGGTTTTGCATACTGTAACAGTACTGAAACGAAAGGTAACACTTGAGACATGTGAAGTGGTGTCCAAACATTCATAATGAGTTACTGTCTCAAAGGAATACAAGTATTTTCAAACAGCAAATGACAGGTTAAGGTTAGACAGTAAGAAAATAAATGCCATCAGCTGTCATCCATCCCATTCAACGTAACTGTCAGTTATCCTTCATATGTCACGTATTTCACAAATGTTCCGGGGAAAAAAAAGAGATCTTTAGGGTGAGTAAGATATATGTTAAACAGCAAGCCTTAAATACATAAAATTCTTACCTTGGTCCCTGAAGCTTTGATTTTTTCTACATACTCCCAGACAGTGTGAGGAGATATCCTGCCACCTACTTGAATACTATCGGGTAAATCCTATGAGAAAGGACAACAGAAATCTGAATCCAACCTAAAAATTGTGGTAAATCCTTCATCCAGTATCTATTTCATATATTCAAAACATGCTTAATTCTTATAAGCTTAATTCTTATATATAATTCTTATATAATTCTTAAATTATAATTTTAAAGTATCAGTAGAATATTGATAACAACAGCAGAATACTGAAAAACAACAGTAGAAACAAATCAATTTACATTTAAATCTTGGATATTTATATTAGGATTTTCAGTGCAAAGTTAATGATCTGTACTAAAATAGTTATCATTCAATATTGTTCATCTATACCTTGCCCAAAATTATTTATTTAAGTAACATTAACCGCAAACATAACTGTACTGTGCTC
This sequence comes from Calonectris borealis, assembly GCF_964195595.1. Classification (NCBI taxonomy): domain Eukaryota; kingdom Metazoa; phylum Chordata; class Aves; order Procellariiformes; family Procellariidae; genus Calonectris; species Calonectris borealis. The sequence continues at coordinate 30,184,811 of NC_134314.1, read as the reverse complement.
TGGAAACACTCAAGTTATCTGTAAGATCAAACAGCTATGAGAGCCCCACACCTATGAAGGAATATAATAAACTTTCAGAATCTTAATCATGAGGGAAAAACATAACCTACACACACATGCATATATAGACATAAACTTGTTCTTGGATATTATCAAGCTCACTATTCACAAGTAACAAAAACAGACTTTCAGAATCATTTAGGAACACCTAAGAAAAAACAGGTTTTTGAAATAAAGCAGAAGAGTTTTGAAAAGCACATTTTATTCGTAAAACAATCCTTTAGTATTAAAGGGTACTGCATACCCTGCACTTCACTGAAGATTTACAGCAAAGTAAAGATAATCACATTAATAGAAGCCGTAAGTCCGTTTAATTAGAAAGCTGATGCATCCCGTGTCACTGGCGAAAAGTAACACTGAGCCTTTTGAACTCTCTGATCTTTATGACACAAAGACAACTATTATAAGCAGTTGCATCGTTTTCCTGCCTCTCAGACACTGAAGAGAACACTACGTAAACGTTTTTTTTTTTAAAAAGGGATTATTTAGTCTTACAATGGAAAGTTAGGACCAGAATTGCCACCAGATAGGCAAAAAAAGAAACCCTGTTACGCAGGTTTCTGCTGTAGAAGATGAGGCGGCTTCTTGCACTGTGTCAACAAAAACCACCAGTAGACACTTCTCTTCCAAAAACTGGTATTGACTTGTTTAATGCTTTGAATTCAAAACTGAGCTACAATTTTCTCACCTCTAATTCAGAAAATGGATGCCACCGAGGTGGTTATTTCAGTAGCAAATTTTGTCCTATCTTTCCCGGATACTTTATGCTACAAAAGATGTTCCATAATAACCAAAAAACAGTTCAACTTTTATAAAACCAGCTCTGGAAATACTGCTGCTCATCCTCAAGAAACATCTGTCAGTGAGATGAGAGCAAAACTTCTTAAAATATATCAAAGAACTTGAATCCTGATGAACCATAGCTCCATGTAGGACAAACAGAAAAATACTGTACTTCAAATACATACCCTAACCTATATCCTCCCATAAATACTTTACTCAGTACAATGATCATGCTTCATTGCCTTTCATCATTATACTATTATTAGCCTACAAGGTAAACAAGTCGCTGAAGTTAACAAATGAATTTTTCATTCTTTGCAGTAAATGGAAGTACCTCTGTTAAATACTCAAAAGAGCCAGAAACTGGATAAGCCTTAATAACAAACTTTGCCACTGAAGGCATATTGATAAAACCCTTCCAGATGAAATTCAGGCGTGCCAGAAACAGACTTTCACATTCCACAGTACCAGGTGTTTCTGACCTAAAAAACGACAAACAAAAAACCGCTTTGTTTAGAACATGATATATCATGCAATATCATGTAAATCATAATCTTTCTTCGTAAAAGAAATTACGTGTCATTAAGAATATTCTTTTCCAGTTACGCATACTTGAGGGTCAATGAAAAGAGATAGGCAGACAACCATGTTTCTCACCTTCCAGTGGAATTACATGAAGTTACATATATTACGTGAAGGACCATCAGATAAGCAGCACATTAGTTCACTACTGTAGCTTTTGAGAATTTGAAATTATTTAGTCCAAGAGTTATTAAATGCTACTGAAGAGGACACACAAACACATATAGGTGCTGCAGACCCAGTTAGATCCTCCCCTGCCACAGGGAGGGGAGGAGAAGACGACATACTGCCTGCTGGCCTATCTTCACCCCGCTTTCCTAGCTCCCACGTTTTGTTGCAACACTGTCTGTCCCCCTTCCCTTCCCTTGTCCTGCAAGCTGGCTCCTCATCTCTTCTCACCCATGCATCACTTCCACAGCTTCTGTGAACGCCTCCTCCTAATTCCAATATCAGCTGTACAAATCAGCTTTTTTTCCCCCCTTCAAAAAAAAGCCTCGGTTTTGTCAATAAAGCAGCTGCAAGGAATAAATGAAAAGACTTAAATAATTTCACAGAGGAGTGTTTCTCAGCCTGGGGGTTTCCTCATGGAAAAGGTTACAGCCACATTTCAACATTTCCCAACATGTTGTTATCAAAATATTCTAGGCGTGCTATTAGCAGTTTTGAGCTAGCTGCCCAGTAATACCAGATGTACTGTTACAGTAACACAGTAACCTATGTTTCTTTCTGTCTACACTAGAAATTGCTTCTTTGAATCTTCAGCAAGCTATTCAAAAAACAAAGTGCACTGCCCTCGGTAAAGGATCCCACTGTTCTGATAAAGGCAGAATTTCAGCACAAACTCCAGTCAATTCTAAATAACTGGAAGGCAATGTTTTTCTAGCAAACCCTTCCTCAAACCACAAAAAACCAGCCTCATAAATTGCAATTCCCTCTTTAGTGGGTAGCAGAGTGTGGAAGAAAATGAAGAGAGCACTGACAGCAAATACGGCAAAACATCAAACAAGCTGCTGTTAACTGTCGTTTCTAGAAAAAGTGTTGCTTTGAGATTTGAAACTAGCCTGATTTATCAGTGTAAATGCTCTGTTTAGAGAGATCTCAAACTCCCTAGCTTTACGTATACACATACACAAACACACACACACTCATTCAATTGCAGCACTGCACATACTACATTCCTTAATAGCAAAATACAATATGAAATCTATATTCTGCCTTTTTAGGCCTTGTTGCACCATAAAACATAAGGTACTTTTGCCCAATCACTTTTCCCCAAAAGAAAATGTGGTAATTAGAAGTTCATAATCACAACAATATATGTACTATTATCTATATAAATGCATAGCACCATTTACTCCAGCAGATAACCCCATTCCGACGAAGAGGTGTACAACTTCAAGTACACAAATGAATTAATAAAATACCATTAAAAAAAATAACTTTAGTCATAAAAGCTTAACAAGGTTAATAATGTCTTTCATTTAAAAATACTGTTTCTACAGTTTATATTACTTTGGGAGAGGTGTGAATGATGATTTGGATGAGTCTTGCTTATCATCTTCCAGTAATTCTGAAGCTAAAATACTTGATGTTGAAGAAAGCGCGTCTGCAATGCTCTCTGCTTCGTTGTCTGACTGCTTCCGTGCAACTCCAACAGACACTTTCACTTTTTTGGCAGAAAGATCATCAGTAGGTGGTGCCATTCGGCCTGCAGAGAATCATAGAATCATAGAATCGTTTAGGTTGGAAAAGACCTTTAAGATCATGAAGTCCAACCATGAACCTAGCACTGCCAAGTCCACCACTAAACCATGTCCCTAAGCACCACATCTACACGTCTTTTAAATACCTCCAGGGATGGTGACTCAACCACTGCCATGGGCAACACGTTCCAATGCTTGACAACCCTTTTGGCGAAGACATTTTTTCCTAATGTCCAATCTAAACCTCCCTTGGCGCAACTTGAGGCCATTTCCTCTTGTCCTATCGCTAGTTACTTGGGAGAAGAGACCAACACCCACCTCGCTACAACCTCCTTTCAGGTAGTTGTAGAGCGCGATGAGGTCTCCCCTCAGCCTCCTCTTCTCCAGGCTAAACAACCCCAGTTCCCTCAGCCGCTCCTCATAAGACTTGTGCTCCAGGCCCTTCACCAGCTTCCTTGCCCTTCTCTGGACAAGCTCCAGCACCTCCATGTCCTTCTTGTAGTGAGGGGCCCAAAACTGAGCACAGGATTCGAGGTGTGGCCTCACCAGTGCCGAGTACAGGGGCACCATCACCTCCCTGCTCCTGCTGGCCACACTATTTCTGATAGAGGCCAGGATGCCGTTGGCCGCCTTGGCCACCTGGACACACTGCTGGCTCATGTTCAGCAATGTTTTTTATTTTTTATTAAAGAAATGGAAGAGGACTTCTTCTTGAAGACATGGAAGATGCACCAAAAATACTACATATTGCCACTGAAGTGCAATAGGATAAAGAAATGATACATTTTATACATATTTATACAATGTATAAATTATACATTGTATATATTTAAACAATATTATACATAAATATTGCCACTGTAACGGGATAGGATAAAGAAATGAGGAATCAACAATAGCATGTACATCCATTAAAGGGATTTCTTTCTCTGCAATCTTTTTTTTTTTTAAATAGAAGACAACTTTATCCCAATAGCCTATCATTTTAATATTGTCTCTTTTGTAAATTATGAAGTAAAACACTGCTTCCACATCTTTGTCAGCAAACTAGGGAAAAAACCCCATTTATTTACATTCTTGATATATACTGAGATTTATGACTGAAAAGCATTATACAAGCATGATATATTTATTTTGACACACTTTTCAAAATTACCTATGCAGATTTTGCAGTTAAGATCGAAGAGATGATTTTTATGTTGACTTGTAGTGTCTGGAGATGCAGATTCATTTATTTCTTTATCTTTTTCAGCTTCCTCTGACTTCTCAAACAACTTCATATTAGGTTCCTAAGAAAAGTCAAACTCATTTCAGTTAGCCTTTTTTTCCTCTGTTAATATTCCTAATATTGCTATTCATATTACTTAAACATTTTATGGTATTTTTCTTCCGTTCAGACGCTCCCTTCAGCTGTATAGCCTAAAAGGCTATCACAAAATCTACAAATGCATTAAAAGGATGAATTGATATTCCTAAATATATTTCAGATAAGATTTGGAATATTTTCTACTATTGCCAGAATTCATCATATACAACATGAAAAAACAAAAAAACACCAGGCCCAGAACTGAAAGACAATGAGGATAAAAGAAAAATTGAACTCAAAACAGATGTAACATATAATTACAGATCCGAACAACAAAATATTAAACAAACCACTTTACAACCATATTATCTATGTAAACTAAATACACTGTGTCGCCATGCTTTCTTTTCTACCTGAATTTCCATAACTTCCTCTTGTTCTTTTATTGGTGTTTCACTTTCAATTTCTATTTCTCCTTTGTGAGTAATTTTTGTGATAGGTCTTCTTTCAACTTCCCTCTGTTCTTTCTCGATCATTTCAATTGTCTGTAAAAACAGGAAGTTATTTATATTTACTTCCATATAATAACATTTGGAAATCCACAAATATAACAACAGAAAATACGATTGCAATTAGGAAACCCTCTAGGAAAAAAAGAATACATTCTTATTTTGCAGGTTTCAAGTAGTTTCATAAAGCAAATGCACAAGCAGCTGGTCTAACTTCACCTACAATGCAGTGAGTACTTATCAGGCATTTATTTAAACAAGTTACAAAGCAGACCTTCAACACTAAATTTAAAAATAGGTAATTCTGATTTTCCAAGAGTTAAAGAAAAAAAAATGCATCAACTCTTTTCCCATAATAACAGGGACAATGTAGGACATAAATACATATAGATTTGTATCATTTTTCAAGAGCTTGTTTTTGAGTACATAAACCTAATGCTCTACCTCAATAAAAACATTTAAATGTATTCTTAAAGTAATGGATGTGCTAATTCTGATCAGCGCTGCTGCTTTGCTCTGTTGCAAAAAACCAAAACATAAACTGTTATTTCTAACATTGCTTCTTAAAGCACATTTCTACTTCTTAAACCAGAAACAGTTTGTGTTGGCTGTCCCCAATATTTTAAGCCTGGTTTCATAAGGAAACACGGATTCTATAACTGCTTTATCTGTCTGCCAAATACCTACAGTTACTTTTGAACACATTGGGAAAACTTTGAAAAAAAAATAGTAAGTAGCAGTCTCAAAGTCTTGTTTAAGTAAGAAAATGAAAAATACAGTCAAATGATACATTGCTATTTATTTTACATGTTGTATTCCATTTCAAATTCTAGAAATTTTGAAGTATTTCTCTGAAATAGTTAGGACCCTTCAGTAATTTTTGAGCAGCATACGCTTTTGTTTTAAAGCTGTTCCTTACAGCAGTGGAATATTGTTTTGTATTGTCTGTTTTCAGTATTTTATTGATGTTAATAAAAATAAATGTAATGAAGATGTACCTCAAAAGATGGGCTTTAGATAGCTACAGAATAAACAAACTTTTCATGCCTTTCTAGGCCCTCAAAACAACTTTGAGATAATACAATAATTCAACAACTGTTTTTGCATAGGAACTAGCAAAAAGTTGTCATGATTCATAAACAGATCTAGTTGCAATGCAAAGAAAAGGAAAAAAACAGGAATAATTTATGTCGCAATGCAAATCGCAGTCTTTAAAACAGCATCCTGCTGTACTGAATCAGTTATCACTGAACATTTTTTCACTCTGAGCACACAGAATTCAAGAGGATGAATTTCCATGTGTTCTGTGTTACACTACCTACTCATTAATTTTTTATCGGAAGTCATTTGATATAATCCACAATTCCTAGTATGATAAAACCAAAACACAAAATGCATACCAGTTAACACTACCCAAATTTTGTGCCTTTCAGTTCTATGAAGTGGCATATAAATAACAAGGACTCTGCCGACACAAATCCAGATGTTGTAAACTAGAAAACTTGAAGCTGTAAACTGGACATTTCTAAGCAGCTGCAGTTAACTATCATCGGACTAACTGCCCAATAAACATGGTAATATCTAAGAAAAAGGCATCTTCTATAAAAATAATACAGCTCCTTATATTCCTGCTTCTCGTTCTAAATTGTCAACACAGCTATAAATATAGTGTGACTTTCTGTTTTAAGAAAAGTAATGCTCTAACCAACCTAATAAACTTCCTACACTTTGTTGGGGTTTTTTGGTTCAGGGTTTTTTTTTTTTCCCTTTAGATTGCTTTTCAGACTGGCAGACCAAGTTTTCAGCTTCAGATTTACTTCTTGGTGGGTGATTTGTCATGCGCCATCAGCATGTAAGTTATAAACACCAGTTCAGTTTGGTTTGTCCAAAAAGATCTTTCTCCTTTTCTAAGAAACTGGTGTCTATAAACCTCCAGCTAGATCTTTAAATCTTGTTGGAAAGAAGGACAAAGAAACCTTCACTCCTGAGACAGAAGAAAGAGCAAACAGCAACAAAGTTGCAAAGGAAAATGCATGGTTTCCCCCTTTCAGGAATCTACTACACTTCTTTCACTTCTGTCCTAACAAGCCCTTTGGGTTTTGAATACTAAATAAATTATAGAGATCATCCTGATTAGTCAGAGTTGCTTTGTGCAACATGCATTCTGTTCTTTCTACACACACTTAACCTGAAAACAGAAGTTAAATATGCTTAGGCAGTCAACTAAACAACATAAGTTGACAAATCTTACATGTCTGTTTTCCCTCTGTCTCCAAGCAGCCAGTTCTTTGGAAGCCAGTTCTTCGGGGCTCATTTTTATTAGATGGTCTGGAGTAACCTCTCCTTTCAGTACTTTCTTAAATAATATCTAGAAGAAAGAAGAAAAGTTAACTATTGCTATCAAGAGAAAACCAGCTCGCAGCAGGAAATAAAGCAGAGAACCAACATAGAACACACTCTGTATAGCTATATGGATCCTGTGGTTTTGCAATTACCTCCCACTGTAGGAAGCGGTACTAGATTTTATAACATAAAAAGCTTAATTCCAGAGCTCCATTTATTCTACATAACAGAATGTATCTACATATACCCTTAATGATCAGATGTACAATTAACTGTTGTTCCAAAGGAGAAAGTGAATTTATGCCCATTGAAGCAGTAACTCGGACTTTTTTTTTTTTTGTAAAGGTGCAAGTTGCCTGTATTACACAGCAGAAAATTAGTATTAAAGAGGATGTCTACACTTCTTGACTGACCGAACTGAATTCCTAGGGTAAAAAAACCCCACATAATTTAGCAGTATGACCAAAGAGAAGCCAATGACAGAAGTCAGCCTGTTCATATAATTTACAGTTGGCTAATAGTAAAATACTATAGACAAAGCAACTTGATCAGAATATCTGGTAAAGGGACAAAAGACAGAAGTTGAGGGGGTGAGTACGATGTTGAACAATGGGCTCACAGAAAGCAGAAAAGAGAGTGAAGACCAAGCTTGAGAAATCTGGGTATGAAAACGCACAGTGAGACACGCTACTGGACAGTAAGCGCAGTAAGCAGGAAAGAGTTATGGGGGGACAGGGACACCCAAACAACAGATCAGTGGTAAAGACAAACACTTAAACTAAGCAAGCTTATCCATTACACTTTGAAACCCCACTTTTCAATAAAAAGTACACTGGGAGCAAGGAGATGAAGAATTAATGACGGGGAACAAGTGAAAAAGAACACAGAGAACACTGAGTGCACAAGAGGACAAACAACGTCAAAGAGAAACCTACAGAAAAAAATAACACACAGGATAAATTGTGAAAGGATTAATAATGCATCTACATAGAAGACTGTTCCTTTAATCTACAACAAATAAAGGATTTCTGTAAAGCACAAAAGACAAATAATACATACATTATTTTTAGGATCTTTTAGATTGAACATTAAACTTCTGTATTTGTTCTTATACTTTGAGTCAGTGTCCCGAAAAAAAGAAAACAGCTCTCTTTCAATCCTTGTGGCAACTTTTGCTGCTCTCTCCTCAGGAATCTTTAAATTGGAGTCTGTCAATCTGTGGGAGAACACAGGGGAAATTACCAAAAGCTTCCACATAATTAATATTTTTTTCTCTGCCTTCCGAAAGAAAATAATTACAATCACAAATTTATGATTTCTTTTAATAATATACCTATACTTTACCTTTTCATTAGAATTTCCTTAAGAGACTGCTTGACACTTTGTCTTATCTGATCAGCAGAAGGTTTGGAAGCTGGCACGGCTGGCAGGTGTGTTGCACTAATGGATCCTTTCTCATTTTTCTTTTTCTTAATTTCTTGTTTCTCATGACCACCTATCAAAACAGAGAGTTAAAAACTGTAAGCTACTCAAGCCACTCAATAAACTTTTACTGTTGCTATATGTCATGAAGTTTTATTTTTAAACTGCTAAGAATTGACCTTCAAGGAGAAGGAATGGACTCACAGCGTTGTTGGTTTTTTTTTTTCTTATTTTGTATTACATAGATTAATCCAGAAAAAACTTCCTTAGCAGAAATAACTAGAACTTTTGCTCTTCGGTATTTTGCTCTAAAGTATTTTCTTCTACACTGAACCAAGATGACCAGTGCTTATTAGCTTGATCTTAAGTAGGATTTTTGACTCTGAATTCTTGTAAAAGCATAGATTAATTTTTCAATGAGTAAACTGAGAAATAATATATTGGGAAACCCTTAATATAAGCATATTAAACTTTACTTTAAAATAGAGTTTTTCATTAAACTTAGCATTTCTATATCTGTTAGCCATCAAAATTATTGCAATTATAATAATCTCAGTTTCTGATTCAGGTAACAGACAATCTTAAATAAGGCTTGTGTCATAAATAATACAAATAATGGAAATTTCTAATAAAATTAAAATCATTAAAGCAAAAAACACAAATTCCTTCAAAATTCAATTTTCAGGGTGTTAACTGAAAGCTTATTTGTCTCAGCAAGCAAACATGTCGCTAATTTAGAGCTGTAGCCTTCTATTTATGAAAGCAATGGGAAATAAACAATATTAATTTATTGACGTTCTACTCTGAAAAAAGAAACATACTGAAGACTGATAAAGGTCCAACTTGAGTGTCTGATGGTAAAAAGAAGTATTTCTTTATTATTACTTTCACCTATTGAGTGCAACTTAAAATGCATGAACACCAGAAGCAAACTAACTACATTTTCAAGTAGCTATAAAAAGACAGATTTTCTTTTCCGGTGGGCAGACTGCGTGGTTGGATCATCAACTCTCTCACTAATGCGACTATGATCCCTATCAAAATTACTGATTTCTCCTTCTTCACCAGCAAGGTGGTACAGACCTGAGACAGCTGTGTGCCACTCTGCGCTGTGATCTCAAGTACGAATATGCTAGGCTTGTTAAGTAAAGCAGCTTTAATAATGCTTTTATTTGTTCAATATACTTTTTTGCTCATCTCCTCCTCAGGAGGAGGATGAAGAACTGGACTAAAACCTTTTCAAAGCTGTAGCCTAGGGGGTCAGGGAAAATGGAAAACCTCCACATGCCAGCAACATTTTTGCAGTTTCAACCATCTGAAAACACATGCCCGTAACAGGGAAGTGATGGGCAAGATTAGCAATAAACAATGCCACTATAAGCATAATTCAAAGCAGTTAAGAGATTAAGACAAATGTTCTGCTTAAAAATTTTATGCTAATTGTCCTAAATGAGACCGCCAAGCCTCCCCTCTATTAAAAATCATTTTTAAGATTAACTTCTATTTCGAAATTGTCATTGTAAAAATCTTTTTGTCATCTCCTAGTTCAATTAATATATTTTAGAACAATTCAATTATTTCATTGATGCCGAAGACTCATTTCACTCCATGTAATTTGCAGTTAAAAAGGATGTCAATTATTTTGTGACTCAGAATTTCAAAGTTGGACAACAAGGTATGTGAAGTCTATAAGATACCATTCAGTATAAAAGACTTACATTTAGATTTACATTTAACCCTGACATTTTCAATTGTTTTCTTCCACCAAAAAGTTTTTAGAACGCATCAGCATTGGCGAAAGACCAGAAGAGCAGATTTATTTTTTTTTAGACAAGAATTCAAAGCTTGAGTTTAGGAGTTAAAGACACAGTTCTCACACAAAATCTCACTACCTTTACTACTGAGATTTCAGTCCCAAATGACAATAATTTCCTATTACCATGATCTTAAAAGAATAATGCTTCCTGGAAGGGAGCTGAGGAGGGGATGGAGGTTGCTGGGAGGGGAAATATGTCCTTCCAACTTTCGAATAAAATTTAGATGAAAATCTGATAGCTTAGTGTGCAATAGAATGTTCCCCTTTGAAATGAATTCATACAATTATTTGTCAATTTGTGCAAAAGACATCAGTAAGTCAAAGTATAATTTATATAGCAATTAAAACACTTTTATGTACATTAAGTATTTCATAGTATTTTATGGGAGAGTATTTCAAAGTTTTCTGCAATGTGAAATAAAGTTTAATAGAGAGATGTCTTTGTGTACTTTTTCTCCCATTCTTGATTATGTGAGCATCCTCTACTATTCAAACAGGAAACATTCACACATCTACACAGGAAACATTTACCTGCTAAATAAAATTTAAAAAGAAACGAGAAATAAAGATCGTAAACATCATGGGAACAAACACCATCACATGTGGTTTGAAAAACTGATACTATAAAGAAAGTCATCATTCTTCACTGAACATATATGTGAATTACAGCATGGAGTACTTCACCCAACCTCACTACCTGATTTCGTGGACCTTTCAACCACACTAAGGGACTCTTTACTTATTTTTTCATTTTTATCTTCAGGGGACCGCCGAGGAATTACAGCAGTTTGTGATCCTTTTCGAGCAGGAACATGTTGCCCTTTTTTAGTATCCGAGTCTCTGGACTCTGACAAGTTCTTCCCATCACCAGATTCCTGAAATAAACATTAACACGTTAGCACGCTACTGAATGCTACAATGAACCACTACATAATTACCACACATTTTTCCCTTTTTTAATTTTTAAGTATACTGTATAATGAATTCCCTGGATGTATGCACCATCGTATAATATTTTCTAAAGCGTTACTGAACAATATCCCAAATTACTGCCAAGTATTGCTTAACAATCTCTTTGAAATATTGGCCGAAGGCACATCACAGGCAGTTTGCAGCTAAGCTCTATGTTGAAAACCACTATGTTTTCAGCTGTTTTAAAAGGTCAGGGATACCAATGAACATCTGTTAACCAGCTTTAGCCACGTATCCACAGGAAGTCACTTATGTTTAGAAAACACATGTAAACCAAAATTGAACAGAATAGCTTACATGTCAGAATTACAATACTACTATTCAGAAATAAGACAAAAAGGATTACTGATGATTAAGTTGATGAATATGACACTATATACAAAAAGACTCTAAAGAATTGTAATAAAAACATCTCACTGCTCTTGCAAATTATCCTTTGGTTAGTAAAATGACAGACAAAGAAAGTAGAAAGGCCCTAATTAAAATTTTGGACATTTTCTTCTACATACAATCTGAAGTTAAAACAATCAAAACTAAAATATTGTTTTACAGATATTTAAAAAGATCTGTGGTTTATATCATACAGCAAATTGACAGACGTTCTGTAAAAGTGTTCAGAAATCTGAAAGAAAAATGCATGAAGTTCTTCACCATTTCTATATACACCTACATATATAGGTATATATACACGCACACATATGATGTGCACATATGAAGTAACTCTGAAAATAATGGAGAAGTTTTATATTAGATTCACAAAAACTTTGAAACATGGTATTTTAAGTGGCAAAGGGTTAGGAGGAAACTCCTCCTTCCCCCAGTAATTAACAAAACTTTAAGCATTAAATAAGACTCACCCGTCTGAATATTTTGACTTTGTGCTTCCCAATGTCCTCCGTTTGCTTTGTTTTTTCAGTTGTTACATTTAGATTACAAGTAGGTGTTTGCTTTGACATTCCTGGCTTTTCACACTCAATTGCTTTTTCTTCTCTATGGATTTCAAGTTTCACTTGAGTATCTGGTACACTTTGATCAAAACACTCCATTTTTTTGTCTTCTTCAGCACAGCATTTCACACACACATATTCTTTATCTTCTTCACCCATCTGCTGCGCTTGAGAAAGACTCAGTCCAACACAATCGCCATGAAACCAATCATCACATCTACCACAACCTACCATAAATCTGAAGAAAAGACAAAAAAAAAAGACATAAGTCAGTGTAGAGACTACGAAAGAAGATACAGCAAGTTAAGCAGAATGTTCTATACTTGTTTTGATTTGTGCATCTCAGCAATTCCTTCTTACCTGGCAAGTGATTTTCTTTGTAGCTTTACATCCATCTCCAGCCTTACGACATGGTATGATCTTCCTGAGACATATTTTTTTTGCCTTTTGCAATAGTCCAAGAGAATATCACAACCTCATTATGTTTTTTGTAACCTGCCCCCAAATCCTACCAACAGGATTTTTTCAGACTACTATTAAAAAAAAATTGATAGGAATAAAAATAAAAAAAAAAAAAAAAACCAAAACCCAACCAAAAATCCACAACTCTCAAAACCAGTAAACTTCTGTTTGAAAAGACTTGAAAGTTTTCTTGCAAGAGCATATCATCCTTGCTTTCCTTCAACTGTGATCATCATCCTTACAGCAGAAATGTATCAACTGCAATCTTCCACAGCAGTAAAGAGATGTTGGAGCGTTTTGACAAATATGATCAGTACAGAAACATCAAGATATTCTAAAAGAGTTGGTATTTTACATGACATTCCTCAGACCATTATTACTGAATTACTAGTCAATACGGGGCCAGGAGTTTGGCTCCCAACTACATCCGGCTAGCTCGCAGTGACGGACTGGCCAGTTTTAAGTAAGGTACATGCCACTTTTATGTTGCTCAGCTATTTTATTCAGAACTAATCGTTATTTAAAGAATGTTTCAAACACTAAAATGAGTATCATTTAAAGGACACTTTTCATCTCACAGTCACTTAAACTGTTTCATTATTTTGTACGTAAAAGTAACTTTAGGTACGGATAATATTTTCAAAGTGTTGTAAAGATTACCTGGTCTAAAATAAAACCATAATTTCTGACTATTTTGCAGAAGCATTTTGAAAACTTCATTAGGTATCACTACTACCTAATAGCACTGAAAGGTACAATTTCCAGTGGAGCTACTTTGGAAGGATGTGGAATTTCAAAGTTAGACAGGTTAAACACCTCAATTGTTACTACTTAATTGGTAGTAAATATTTTTTACAATCCATTCTTATAATGAAGAATCTAGCATCACTACTAAAGATCTGCTTTCAAATGATGTAGGAAGATCTCTTGCATTATCCACTTACGTTCCCTTTCCCCTTTTATATCTTCTTTTGTTTTATACTTACATAAAATATATTAAATATATGTACTATGATATGTATTGTTTGGATGAAGGAAAATCCAGAAAGACTGCAAGTGTATCATGAAAAGTGTGAATGCTTTGTTAATACTGGAAAATTTACTGAATTGTTAGTCTTTAAATTCCATAGAAGACAGATCTGATTTAAAAAGTAATTCAGTGAAATGCTGGTTGTTTCAGCAATATATTCAACAAGCTAAATACACTGACTTGCAAACCCTGTTTCTTTAATCTAATATCCTAAAAATCTCTTTCGTAAAATGATTCTAAGGAAAATGTATGTTGTTCCTATTAAGGCTAGGATCTGCTATCTGCTGACTTACCTACCTTGCTAAACCATATAAATATTACAGAACATGCTTAGAGGAACTCTCATTCACCAGAACTGTAGATGAACACTCCAGATGGTTTGGTGCAGGTACTATATTCAAGAAACTACAGGTATCTCAAGAAATGAAATATCTATTTAATAGCAGATGTTTGAAACATAAGAGAAGGAAAGAAGGAAACATTGTGGCTTTATGTTCTGTCCTTGCTTACCCAAAATAAATCAGGATTAAATTCTACTGAAGTAAATAGCATTTTGATGCAAAATGAGTGTGAGAAGCTTTAAAGCTCCAGCAGTTTGAGAAAAAGGTCATTTCCAGCTTCACTAGCCTATGATGCTGTTTGCTAGATTTGAATAAACCAGTTTTTAATCTAGTTTGTGAAGAAAACTATTTTCTCTTTTTTAATTTTCTTTTTTCTGAGCTATAAGTACATTTTTGGCATTAGTCATGAATAGCAAACAGTATCTGCCCATCTATTTAGTCATTTCAATTAGGAAGACAGAGGTTCCTTCACATTTTGTCAGTACCTCAATCTTTTCAGATCCATGTTCCAGCAAAGTGAAGATACAAGAAAGGTAACATTAGGGGACAACTGCTTCTGATGGTCTTACCAGAGTAATACCATAACATTCATAAACACAACAGGAAAACAAGAGAGAGGCGATGGGACTGTAACGCCAAGTTGACTGCTCCTTTCTGAGAGCCTAGAGCCAAACACACGATGGCAGGAAATACTGCGCAAGTGCCTATTTCACAACTGCAAGGATGCATGAGAGGATGCTTTATGTTGGATACATCTCATGTCACTGCAGGAAAATATTAGTAAAGCTTTGGGAATACCAAAACTGGTTACAAAATTCCAAACATAAGATTTTCTACAGAGCTGAAATAAGATCAAAGCATACAGTCCAGTGCTTCTTGCTTAAAGGATATTCTAATGTACTAATGAATGAATGCCTTTTGGTTAAAAATAGAAGGAAACCAAGAATACACTGTCTTGAAGCCACAACTACCACTTGATTTTTTTATTAAAAATGTATGTATTTCTTCCTCTGTTTGGAAATTCAGGCATTGGAGACTAATTTGTTAAATAAGCAAGGCAGATGGCAAACTTTAGCAACCAAAACAAAATCTTGATTATTTAGAAAACAGACTAAATTTGCAAAAAAGCAGAGATGAACTCCGGAGACTAAAATACACAAGATGCTGCACATCTTCAACTTTAAATTGACAGCACATGGAATTTTTCAGCTTAGCTCACACATAGTAAGTGGGCAATAGGGAGTGTATGATGAGTAAAGCACCAGATAGGCATCCAGTCTTACATCTTTATTTCAGATCTATCAAAAGAAAAAAAAAAGTAAAAAAACCTAAAATGAATTCGGCTCAGAAACAGATCATTCTTCACTAAGAATATACACCAAGATGGACAGATGTCATTCAAGCCATTGTAAGCAAAGTACTGAAGATGGAATATCCATTTGGCTTCATTCCAGTCTTCACAATAAGGTTTCAATTACACTATATTTAAACACACACAATTAAACTTCAGAATTCAGGATTCAGAAGACTACAAAGAGAACCTGGAAATGTCCATGAAGCCTGTAGGATAAAACAGAACGTAGTATTTACAATTGTCTTGCTTAAACCTAGTTATACAAAATGGTAATAAGAATATTGGTGTTGCCTGCCTAAAAAATTCCACTATTTCTACTAGTCTTTTCACACTAGTCAACTACAAGACTGCAACGTCTGAGGCTGGGAGAGAACATACTGATTTTGATACCAGTAATGTAAATAATCCTTTTTACCATAAGGCCGCTTTTACATCTTTATCTGTTTCACTCATCTGCACACAAAACACAATTATGATTTGTAACAGCAATTACAGTTGGGTAACGGGCAATGCTCAAAGACTAAAAAGGGGAGTCAAGGGAAACTGAAGCCTGGCTTGAAGGATCAAGGATGTCCTCTTGCACAGCTGTCAGAGTTGTGACCGAAGAGGTTCTGATATCTTGGACTATTAAAACACCAAAGTTTCTGATTGTAGATTGCTTCAAGTTTGAAGTGCAGAAGTTTTACCCATGTTGTAAGGCTGGATTGGAAGATGTAAAGCTGAAAGAAAAAGAAAGATGTGTTTTAAAATATTAAATCATGCCACATTCAATAACAGAATTGCTTTCACTGGACTTTAACACAAAAACAAAATTTTGTTTAAGAAAAATCTAAGAAGAGCTGACAGATGACAGCAGACAGTACTATAGTTCACTGGGACCTTTGCATAGAGTATGTTATTGTTTCGTTCCTTTTAAAGAATCCTCTTGGTAGTCCACAAATTAGCATGAAAAGACACACCTTAAAATCAGAAAGTAATAGATGATACACAAAGAGAGAGACAATAATTAATGCAAACCTTCCACAATCTCTCTTAGGATTAGGAGATTTTCTTTGGTGTGTTATTTATAGTAAATTAAATTCATCTGTTAGATGAAAAACTCAGGCTTGGATGATTTATTTTCAAAATATACAGGCCATGTTTTAAAATTAATTTACATACATTCAATTTATGTAATAAAAGCAAGTTTCCAGAGAAATGCATTATTGTGAAATAAGATTTTACAAGTAAAATGGGCAGAAACCATATTATTCATAAAATAATTGTTTGTTGTAAAGCTATACTTATGAGTAAAATAAAAGACAAAAAATTGGGAGCTGTCAGAATAGTTCACTGTGAGCCAGTAATCAGCATTTTAAGATTAATTAATGATGTAAGGCGCATTGCCACAGAAAATCATTTACTTCAGAAACAATTCCCCCTCTTTAGTCCTTTGCATTTGTGGTACGTAGCATAGGGAAAACACTGCAACGGGACTCAAATCTTAACAAAAAACCTCCAATACTTACCCTATTCAAAAGGACACCCTAACCCTGAACTCACCTAAGAGGAGTACAACCAATGGTCATGCACTTCTTAAAAGTTGATGGACTTAAGTATTTAAAGCATATCCCACATCTGCTCTGTTCATCAATCTTCCATAAAATTTGTCGTAAATTTGTATTAACATTACAACTGTGTCTCGGCTGCACTGATGCTACAGTCCAATCCAGAGACACTGCGTGGAGGCAACTGTTTTTCCTTCAGCCTAGTAAAGGTGTTACTAGCAGAAGAGGGAACAATGAGGTACAGCCTTTACCAACCCGCTCCATTCCCACAGGAACTGAGGAAGATATTCACGGCAGCTTTAGCAGAAGCCTGTGTTCCACACCAGTGAAGTAGTATGGGCTCGATTCAAACCTCAGTGAAACGAGTGGTTGTCAAAAAAAATTTGCACTACCTTGTTATCAGAGCATATATACATGAGCAGTTTCTCTTGTTTGCTTTTCATCCAAGTCTAAGACAGGTGACTATGATTTCTCAGGTTTTGATTTTCTAGAAACAAGAACCAATCTTCAAAGAAACACTATCAGCAGATCTCTTTACACAGAATTTGCAGCATAGGAAAGAGACACTGCAAACATATTTCCCAAGTATTAAATATCAATAACCCATCTTTTATGTAATATAAGCTTCTTTTTTTCCTTAAAGGCATATTTTCCTTTTTTTTTTCATGTTACATGAACCTCTCCAAAAAGGAAGTAAGCAGGGACACAACAACCCTATGCTCTCTGAACTAAAGGTGAATGCATGAAATGTGCCCAACAAAAGAGGGAAATCAAAATCATCGAACTTCCCAAAACCCTGAAAAAAAATGGGTACAATACATCTCGTAATATTAATCATAAATCTGTAAAAAAAAAAAAAAAAGAAAGAATCATTAAGGGAAGCTCCATTACTAGTGGATTCTACCCACATGTTGCATCTTGCAGATCAGGATCGTACGTTCTATAAACTGTATATTCATACACATTTTATAAAACTATGCATTTTAGACAACCCATGCTAACCATTTTCCTGATTCGCTAATGGTACTAGTATTAATAATAATCCTACCAACACTGCAGCAGAGTAATATAATCCATACAAAAAACTACTAATGAAACGGTACAGCTGTAAATATAAAATACACTGAAGTCCTTCTGTTCTTTAATTATACATATATACAATATATATTACAATGCTATTTTATTTATACCGTCATTCAGTTTTTCTACAGCTGTGGCTGGACATGGATGATAGCTTTTAATGTTGCAAGGCTTTTCACAGCAGAAGAAAGCAGTAACAGAGGCAGAAACTTAAAAGCATCATCCATGACTGTAAATTGATGACATCTTGCATAATCTGCAGTTTAACATACTCATACTATTCAATGAACATGTACTAGAACTAAGGCATCATAATTATTCTAATTACTGTTTCTTGTGAAGAATGTTGTCACAATAATGATTCACTTGCTGTATATGCACCTTTAAAAAAATATGCACATGTAGCTTAAGGGTGCTTATAAGTTCAGAGCCTTAATCTCCTTCCTCAACGATGCTCTTTTATACTGGCTATACAAATTACATGATCGCCTGGTTCCAAAATAGTTTACTGAAGTATCAGCACTATTTTCAAAAAATAAATGTCCTAATAAACTTTGCTACAGGAAAAAACAGTTTTCAGATTTTTTTAAAATTTCATCCACAAGTCAAAGTAATTTTCTGTATTACAGTTCTGCAGAGTCTTTTTAGTGACTATGTGTATGCAAGAAATCAGGAACACTATCTCTTTGCTAAATCAACTCCTTCACTTTCCAATTAATTACCTTGTACAATATTACTAACTTTTCCTCTATATTAAAGCAGAGTTGACATGTGGGGAAAAAGACGACTTTAAGTAAAACTCTGGTCCTGCATCACTTAATTTTTCTGTGAGCTCTGAGACAGCCAGTTTGTGTCTGACCACACAAACTGCATGATCAAATCCCAAGCAACAACAACAACAACCACCACCAACCAGAAAAAAACCCACAAAAACAACAAAAGAGAACGCCCAAACTCCCACAGCGTATTAAAAAAACCTTACTAGAATTGTAGAAATCAAAAGAGGAAGTCACCAGCAACAAATTAAAGCTACAAAATTCCCTCGTGATATAATGCTTTCTAGAAAATTTGCTTAGAAACAATATCTCAAGTTATGTACTATCAATTATTAATCAGAAATTGGTGGAACTTCTTCCAGTAAAGACGACACAGTGAAGACAAGGGAGACAATCTGCAAAACATCAGTTAGGTTTTGTCTACCTGTACAAGGAAGGAGTGAGTTCAGCCCTCCAGCCTGCACAGAACTTGAACATCTACAGTGAAAACTGGAGAAATTTACAATACGAGCCCTTACATCAGAAGGATGCATATGATGCATAGAAGAAGAAATCTTACATTAGCAGATTTCTCAATGTTTGCACAGCTACCATCTTCATCTAGCTTTATGCCAAGAAAGTAAATATTTTTTTTTTTCTTCAACTATCTTTAAAGATCTTCAACCTGTCTTCAGGAAAAATATCTACTGTTTGTGACAAACATATGTTTGTGACCTATCACTTGAACTCCTTAAGAAGTTGAGGTAGTAACTTCGGTCTGTAACATTTTTCTATGTGATACGCATATCCATACACATACACACATTTCATCTATAGATAGAGGAATGAAGATTTATGTGTATGATTCATGTTTTTAGCTGATGAGAAAACATCTGACAGCAATATGGGAACACAATGGCAAAATTAAACAAGTTGAAAGCAATACTTAATGAGTAACAACAATAATTCAAACTGTTTATGTGCTGAAAATTACTAAGTACAAAAAGTTACATCATAATTAACTGACTTGCCCAGAAGCATAGGGTTTAGTTTTCATATGAAAGAACAGTTATTTTTTAGATATGTTGCAAAGGTAAATCCCTGAATGGGAATCAAAACAACACATCAAGCGAACAGACTGAAACAATCAGTCCTGAAGCCAAACATTGACCACCCCGTCTCTGGGTAAGGAAGATACAAAATACAAAACAGCTATGTTGGTTTCAGCTTATAAACATCAAGATAAGTGGAAAACAGAGCATGAATAGTCCCTGTTCAAAGCTCAGGTGCCAAAGAATGACGATCTATTAACAGAAAAAAACAGGCATGCCTCTTATAAAGCAAGACACATTATAACTTGTAAATTTTTTTGATCATGCAAGTCACATATTTATAAAAAAGGATTCCTCCTTTTCCAGCCAAATGCATTGTATCTGCAGTGCAAGGTAAGCATACTTTGACTTTGCATGTGGTCAGCAAATTATTGCATGTATTCCTAAAGATATAAATTGAATCCACTTGTCAGGTGCTGATTCTGAAATAAAACAACATACAAGTACCATCCTCCTTCTACTGTTTTTCTAGCAGGCACAACAAGGTTACTCTGGGGCTGTGAGAGGCCTACGTAAGCGCCCCTCTTTGGGGATTCTGTACACAAACAAGGCTGATGAAACGATCTCCACACATTTCTTCGACCTGAATCAATTTTCCAAGCTTAGTCCCACATTATCAACAAGTTAGTGGCTTTGCATTTATTGTAGGGAATACAAACAGGTTCAAGTGACTACTATCTTGCAGCCTGAATTCTAAATGTGTTTCATTAACATGACATACTGCAAAGCTCTTACACACATTATTTCCCAACTTGGGGCTGCAACTTCAGTTCAACTTCTTTTTCTACAACTTGTACTGCAACATTGATAAAAATTTCCAAAGTTTAAATAACCATAGAGCAGGATATAAACACAAATATTGATTCAGATCTTAGCTCTGCCTTTGACATTTGTTGAACCTACTGTCATTTGACAATATTTGTGTCTCACATTTTCTCCTTTTGTCCTATAAATGAACAGAGGGAAAAAAAAAAAAGTAAACAGGCTGGCCATGGCCAGCTAGGCTATTACAAGAGGGAAACAAAAATTCCTTGAAAAGCAATCCACAAAGTGAATGAAAAAAACCTTATCACTATAGTAAATTTCAATAGTTTTAATGTTTTTCCAAGTGATGAAAGTGAAATTTATCATGTTAAGCTTTTTTTTTCTTTCGCACTGTACTGAAAACGTTTTCTTGTTCTTGCACCAATAATTAAACAAGTACAAAAATGCCAAGGCACTCAAGATAAGAGTTTTGCTTCCTCTTGTATCTTAATGACATCAAGCGAATCTGAAAGGTTTAAGAGTTTTTATTTGTAGCATACAACTACAAAATAAAAGTAACTGGGACAAATTAAAACTTCATTTTTTAGAATAGTGATGATAAAAAGAACTGGACTGACAGCGTCTTAAGTCTTCTATTATTAAGCATGGGGCTCAATACTGCAAGCTTCCTCACTCCACGAGTGTGTCTCAGTCACATTCTATATAAAAAAATTCCGTGTTTATGTACTAAATATCTTTCTACATTTAATGAATCTGATCTTTTCCCACTGAAACTGCTGGCTGTGTCAACAGTTTTGTAACACAGACATATTTAAAAAAAAAATCTTAACAAGACTGACATTACAAAATTGAGGATATCCATAATCACCATCTGTGGCAACTCATGGGCTCTCTCAATCCAACCTCAGCTTGTGATCCATACATTATAGTATTCTTCCAGCAGCAGTAAGAGCTGGCGATGCAAAATTGGTTTGTTGCATTTAATCCTATATCAATGCATATTACGTATATCTTCTGTAGCATTACTTTGACTTTATAAACTAAGCAGATTTAGTTTTGCCTCACTGCTGTATCTTCCCAGTATTAGTTAGATTCATTTAGTATCAAAAAACAAGACGTTCAGAACAAGAAAACCCATAGAATGTTTAACATGTTAGCAAAAACACAAAGAAAACAGTAAGAGTTCAATTGAAAGCTGAATTTTTAACAGATATCAAGCAGTTTAAACCCCCAATATGCGTATTTTGCTTTAAAAATATCCACATAAGCATTTTCATATCATGAAGCAGCCCTTCTGAATCTAAACAATTCACTGAAACACAGGCGACCCATGTACTACTGTGGTAACATAAGAGATGATAAAAACTAAGGAAATGCAAACTGCATAAAATTAAACAGTATTATAGAGGCACAAATGGTAAAGGGACAATCCTAAAAATAAAAGGATTTAAAGAAAAAAAAACAAACCAAACCAAAACTACACAGAACTAAGTTTGAGTGCCCCTTCATCAGCTAATTCTCACCAAACAGGCAGAGCAAACCTAGCGTTAATTCTTTTAATAGGCTACACTGATGCAGTTACTATAGCTGCAGAGTAAATTAATTTTATGTATTTGTTTTTCAAATATGATATAAGAAGTCAATAAAACTCACAAGGGCTCTTCTTAGATACAAATGAATGCTATGAAAACTTCAGACACCAAAGGTTATTGTTCCATATTTCACTCTGATATACAGAGTTCTAAAGCACACTAACTGAAAATTACTATTAAAACCTTCTCTCAGGTAAGCAAAGGACTAATCAGAAACATCTTCAATTCAAAATGAATTTAAAAAAAAAAAAAAGGCTGGCAGGTAAAACTGCAACTATGAAAAAATACTTCAACATTAAATCCAGAATAAGAAGCGGTAATAAAGGAATTCTTATTCTTGGATTCATAGTTCATTAGTGGAACCCAATGGCCTTTTCAGTTCATTTACAGTGTAGAAGAATAACTTTTGTCACAGAGGGACATGATATCAACTTCAGATGCAACCTCATTATTAGGTTTAGTCAAAGGCAATTTCAGATATGCCCACATGGAAGTTTCATAGGGGTTTTTTGAGACTGACCTCCCCCACCCCAACTACTTCATTACTCCTCTTACATGAAAGCCTCACAGCAATGATTATACAAATTGAAAAAAACCTCTGAATCTCCAGGCATTAGAATCACACTTCTACCAGATAAAAGTCACATGCAAACAACTATTTGGTTTTTTTTGGTTGATGGTGATCCTTCAACTTAAGGGGTCTCTGGAAAGAAGGAAATGACAATCTGGAACACAGACATTTTAGTATTATTTCTTTTCTAAGAAAAAAAAAGTCAAGTTTAAAGTACATATTTTAACAGCACAGCAGAATGACACATTCCTCAAAAAATGTATTCATATAATAAAACATTTCTAGTAAAAATTTTTGGCCAAACTAGTTTCTAATGAGTGTATGAGTGCAAAGGAAACTAACTGACAGTGTAACAGACAGGCTTCCACTATAAGGCTATGCCTTTTTGTTTTGGCACCAGCAGTATGAAACATTTGGTAAGAGAGGGAAAAAAATTATCTTCTGAGACCAATAATAAATTCCTCAGACACAAAGTCACACACACCTGTTGCCATGTGGCTTTTTGCAAAAGCCACACTGCTTGTTGGGCACCCAAACATATTTGCTTTCACTAGCAGAGGTATGTTCCAAGCCTTCCCGTTTAACAGTTGAAATGTTATCTGGAATGAACAATGGAGGTTCATCAAGTGAAAGACTCTTGCTACTTCTTCTCTGGCGAGGTTGGAGATTCTTATCAATTCTTTTTGATTTGTTTTTTTCTTTATCATCCTCCTTCAGATGTTCTACACCAGGGGAATCTTTTGTCTCTGCCTCTTCCTTTGTGGAGCTATTTGTTTTTAGCACAGTTGCAAGCTGGTGTTTCTGACCCTGGGCTTGCTTCTGACCAAGATTTGAAACATACCCTGATAATGGATGCACAGAGTGGTGGGTGTCTTTAGAACAGCTTTGATGAGTAGGAGATTTCTCACTTGCTCTTTGAATTGATGACTTCTGTACTTGCACAGAAGCCTGGACTCGGGGTATTTTCTTCAGCATTGTATTGGTCTGCTTTTTTATGGTCACCCCTGAAACACAGCTCTTTGCTTTCAAACCCAGATCAGATTGTTTCTTCCTAATTTTAACTGGGTTATTTGGATGCTGATGACTCTCTTGCTCATCCGCATTCCGCTTCAGACTTGCTGAAGATAGACTGTGAAGATCTGAAACACCAAGACCAGCTCTTGTTCTTGAACGCGTTATTTCTTGTTGCACTGTACCTGATTTCTGTCGAATACCTGCAGTCAGATTTTGCTTATTCTGTATTATAGATTTACTATGCCGGGGCCTAACGTTCTTTTCACATTTTGATGAAATGCTAATTTGTTTATCATCATCCTGAAATTTTGATGCCTCAGGGCCTTCTACTTTAGTACTACTGATGTGCTGCTGCACATTTTGGCTTGCTTGGTCAAGAACAGTGCTATCTAAAATACTATTTCCTGGGTCAGCAGACGTAAACTCTTCACTTTTCAAGTCTTTATTATCAAACTCTGTACTGTCCAATAGTTTCTCAGATGAAGTTACAGTTTTCTCCACTCCCTTATCATCTACAGGTTCTGTTACACATTCCTTTACTGACAATGTATTTTCAACAGGAACTTCCACATTGCGGGAACCTAAACTACAATCGACCCCTTCTTCCACGGAGCTAGACAAATCTGAAAAGGTCTCACAAATTTCACTTAGATTCACGCAAACACTAGATGGATCATTAGCTTTTCCAGTCACCCCACTTTGATCATGCTCTTCTGTTTTCTTCTCCGATTCCTCTGTTTTATTTTCAGTCTTTTCTTGTGAAGAAGTTTCAGAGCCCATTGAATCAATCACATCATTTGCTTCACTTTTAACTGCAGTAATTTCAGGATCTGCAGTTACTGAACAAACTGACTCAACATTCCCAGAATCAGTCTTCGTTGCAACCTCTGTTATTTTCTGTATTTCTCCAGAGGAAGGAGAACAGCCTCTTGCTAAATTAGCACAACTGAACTCTTGGGATGTTTCCTCAACTTTTGCCTGCTCAAGGGTTTCAGACTTTATTTCATTCACCTCTTCGGGACCAGGAAGACATTTTGTATTACTTTGGGATGCTGTTACGGCTGCTGCTGTTCCTTCTGTCTGTCCTGATCGTCTTGTACTACGCCTAACTTCTTTAGGCTGTTCTATTTTCAAGGGTGCAGCGACATCTGTCTCTTTAGCTGGACTTCTCTCTTGTTTCTGTCCAGTTTTTGGAGCAGATCCACTTTTTACAGATGATTTCTTGGTACTAACAAGAGGTGCAACATTCGAACGCTTGGCTAGCGTGCTCTGGCGCAAACTCCGTACTGTTTCTAGGAAGGGAAAAAGAAAATGTCTTAGGTATACTGCGTCCTCCTATTTGCAAACACAAGACTTACCTAGAATAAAACTGATTTAGCCTGACTTAGCTTATGGACACAGAGAGAACTTAAAACTTATTTGTTTACTAAACTTAAAACCAAAACAAAATAAAAAACCACACCACAAAAAACCCAAAACAAAACAAAAAGAAAAAGCAAAACAAAAACAAAACAAACAAACAAAAACCAACAACAAAAAAAACCCCACAGCTCTCTACTTTAAAAAAATTATAAATTACTTGCATTTCTGCACTGCCACAGTTTGGATGTAAAATCTCATTATTCTAATGGCTATAAAAGTTCTGAATAGTATATATAAAACAGAAGTGATGATAAAAAGACACTCAAAACCCACTCTACTTTTCTACCACTCAACTTTTTCAACCTCAAGTAAAAATTGCACAAGTAAGTTATATGGTGATTAGAAGTATAGCTGTGAGTTTACGAAGCTTTTAGAGAACACAGTATATGGATCTGAGATGCAGTCACATTCTCACTTGATTACATCTCTTACATTTCTAAACAAGAAACCATTTCAGTGCCTTCTTAAAAAGCATATTCATCAGCTTTGCACCACAGGCTGTTATTTAAATTCTGACTTCCCTATTAAGAAACTTTATCTTTTTAACTCAGCCTACTGTATAGGTGGAAAAAGCAGAGCTGTCAATAACTCCACCAGTTCAACAAGTTAGAAAAACCCTAACCATAATCAATTAGCTACCACACAGAATTTAAGTATTTGATTAAAATACTTATTAAGATTGAGATATTTTGATGAAAGACTTCATGACTACAATTACTATAGCCTAATTTAAAATAAAAAGAAAATACACAAATAAAAATAAATAGAATTAAAATTTTAATTGGAGATAAAGAGCCATGCTAACCTAATATTACAATGCTGTTTGCAAATACAACATGCTTTTGTTGGTGAAGAACTACAGTGCTAATCTGATGCAGGTAAAAGGACTCTCAAATTCTCAAAAATTGGTTTATGGACCGTAAGGAAGACATGAAATATTTAACAAAGAGAAATTCAAACTGAGTAGTATCCTATGGATGCTAACTTCTAGCTCCAGTTTATAAAAAAGGAAGCGTCTGTAATTTAATTCACACAACCAAATAGCAAAGCCTTACTTTAAGTTTATAAATGTTGGGGGTGTGGGATTATAAAAATTCAGTTGACTTTAGATGTGCAAAACCACATAATTTCTTGAATGATCACCTTGTGCCATTAAACGTGGTGATTTTCTTGGTGATGTGACTGATGTTTCTTCACAACGGCTCCTCAAATTCCTGTTAGGTAAAACAAGGTCATCTTCGTCAATGGTGTCGTTACCACCCTCTTTAACTCCTTCTTCATCCATAATATCATCAAGACCAATAACTGGAAAAAACAAACAAACAAGAAAGAGCTTAAAGCTTAAAATGATCAAAAAATGTTGCAGCTGTAACGCTGAGCAAGACAGGGGAAAAGACAGGGAAAAATAAATAAATTGGCCATCTAAAAACAAACAAAAGGGGAAAAATGAAGAAAGGCAAGACAGAAAATTCCCATGTGAGGCAGTTTCAGTGTAGAAGAAGCTATCACCCAAAGCTTAAAATTTCTGTAGATAGTCCTTATAGCTTTTTGGTGGACTCACATTTTTATTGTTTTTTTGCCACAGGAAGGTCCCCAGTCTTAGAGGATCAGCTGTCCCTCACTGTCCCTTCCCACCTAAGAAAAAGTGAAGAAAGGTAAACAGCAGAAAGAGCTGATCCAGAAGTGCAAAGAGTTTAAAATCACAGTTTTCTCATAGGATACAATTTTAAAACTCTAAGTCCCACCCACATCACGTATCTGCATCTGCAACCCCTTTTTGGAAGAGCATTAAGTGCAGCATGCACTAGTCTCCCAGGAGAGTCAGAGAACACTGTCAAATTCCTATCCTCCACTAACCTGAGAAGGATCCCAGAGGTTGCCCCTGAAAATAGGCTTCCTAAGAGGCGGTCAGGCCTCTGTACCAGCCATTCTCCTCACTTTCTCTAAGTTTGGTTCTGCAATGGTAGCCTCTCCTACCCCAAAGATCCTATGTGTGATTAATGAATCCTGGTCCCTGTGGGATGCGAAATTTGTGAGATCAAGCCAAACACCCAAGTGATTTTACAAAACATGTAGGAGGGTCCGACAAATACAACACAGACTCCAAACAACCAAGTATGCCTACTTTTCACTATTCAGGCACTTACCTAGAAGCATTTTTAAGATAAACTAACTCACATGACAGAAATAAGATATCTACAAATTTCTAACAATTACTTACTTAAAACTGATTTAAATTAATAAATTTATCTTAGAAATCAAAATAAGTAAGAAGTTAATAGAAATTAAAAACTGTTAGAATTTTTAGACTGTCGCAGAAAATGTGTCAATTCCTGCTCCTTTTCAAGTCTGATGTTACTGCAACTTAAAAAAATAATGCTCTTGTGAAGGCTCAATAATGAGCCTATTTTTAAAATAACAAAAATTGGTGTAAAACACTGCTAAAGCAAAACAGTGATGAATAATCAAGTCTATCGAGACTGTAATTCAATCCACAGTCACCTGTCATGACGAATTAAAAAAAAAAAACAACCAAACAACCTGTTAATTTTAAAGTTCAAATATTAGAAAGATTTTAAACAGCCTCTTAAGGAAGGCTAACCTTGGCACCAGGTAATCAGCACTCTGGACCTCCTTAATTAGATGGCTGTCAGGAGCTGAAAGCTAGGAATTTCTTGAGCTGACAATTTATTGTTACTCATTTTATTTTAACCATAATTTTTAGTTACTGCATTGTATCCATCAGTTTATAGGAAAAGTGTGTTTCTGGAAATTACTGGCAGTTTTCGCTTTCCAATCCACAGAGCCACATTTACGCCTGTGCCTGTGTACATATATATACAGGTATCACACACAAGCTGCAGAGGACTGATAATGCTGGTCTTACTCCACTCATCCAAATATTCCTTAATCATTTATTTGCTATAAGCTACATACTGGTAAAAAGGACACACTGGCAAAAAGATGACATTGTAACTGACTTGTTAATTTCCCCTAAATATCTAATACTTGCCATCATCCAAGATGGTAAACTGAACAAGATGGACCCTCACCCTAACTCCAGCTGCCCATTCTTATGTCTCAAAGACTATGTCCTCCCAACAGCTCTGCACTTTGGTTTTAGCATTCTCATTAAAGAATGTTTCTACAAAACGTGGAACTGGTATTTGGGACAGACTGCGACAAAGGAGACTTCTTTCAGATCCTCTTCTGTTTCTTCAGTGTAGAACTAAACTACTAAAGCTACTGAAGACAACGTGACAAATAAAAACTACTTGGACAACTTCTGAAACAGCTCTGGAGCAGATTTCAGGGCTGCCATTAGAGCCTCGGGTTTTACAATGTTCTTGCTCAAGTTACTGAATTTATGCACCCTCCTTTATTAATAACAAAATGGATACATTCAGTCTACTATTGACAGACAGTTTGAAATATTAGAATTAAAGTATTTTCATACTTACAAGACTCTGTGCTGTAGCTTTAATTTTACAGAGGAATTTGAAGCACAGAATCTTGCTAATTTCAAACCACCTGAGCTATAACTCGGCTAGTACAGCCCCGTGAGGCCCCCGGATGAGGAGCATTCGACACAGACCCTGCTGGGAAGAGAAAAAGTGACAGAGAATAGTAATAGATACAGAGGAGACTAGGAAATTAAATTATGAAAGGGAAATGGAGGTAGAGAAACAGCACTGGGAAAAGTAAACCAACAAAAGCAAAACCAGACAGAACTAAAAAGAAAGGGATATAGATGATCTCGGTAATAAATATCTAAAGATTATCTCAGTAATAAATATAGAAATTAAGACAGAAGGATTAAAGATAGAAGAAAGGAAAAAATAAAGAAAAAACATATCTGAATAGAAAAGTTGTACACCAGTGTACAATTGAACAAGCTGCAAATAAGGAAGATATGAATCACATTGAACATATTCATACTAGAAGAGGCACCACGGGCCTTCAACTTAATATTTTGAGTTGCTGCATTACTTGTAAAGTATTTAAATTTCCAAACTACTGTGCTGTGTTACTGATTAATTTTTATATATGTTATATTAATTTTTATATATGTTATACAGTAATAGAATAACATACAGTAAAAATAGTTTATTTGCAAATTTAAAGTAAAATTTTCCATCTGTTAAAACAAAAGCGTGACTGTTCTTTAATTCTTCCGCAATGTAAAATTGAGGAAAACAAGCCTTACTTGCTGGGAGAAGAGGAGGGAAGGAGAAGAAAATACGCCTAAAAATATAATCAAAATCTTTCAAATTTATAAATCTTTATTTTTATTAACATAAGTCTTCCCTTGATTATCCTCAGCCAAAATTAGACAGAAATATTCAGGTTTTTGACACATTGGTCAAGGTAAATCTCAAGTGTAGAAATAAATTTCTTTTCTGTAGATGTTAGCCCTGGAACAGAACTCCACTGTTGCTGCTGCTTTGCATTGTGGTAAATGCTACGTCCACTTGAATCACGCTAACAGCAGGACTGAGCAAGTCCCTGGTGGCTTCCATATTTTAATTCTACAAGCATCACAAATTATATGGAAATGGCTGAATGTTTTAAAATTTCCACTATGTTATATGCGGATGATAACATAAAAACCTAATATTATGTTTCAATGAAAAGAACAGTAACAGTCTAAAGCAGTAAGTAACACATGTCTAGGTAAGCCTTTAAAAGAGCTAATAAACTCTAGCTAAGCAATTAAACATATATATTGATACTGAAAAAAAAAATCACTAAGTCTCAAGACTGTAAATGAAGATCGTACATTTTATATGAAAACCTTTTTCCTATCGACATTTGCGATGCATATGTTCAATAAACAGAATTTAAAATGCTCTTTGTTAGGAAAAAAAAATATTTTCAAGAGAAATGAGGTCACTGATGATACAACTTACATAAGAAAGCACCAAATTCCAACTGTTTTACGAAAATTTTCCTGTAAGCCTGTAACCTGTTTAACTGAGAATTTGCCTGCGAGTACCTCGTACTGACTGCCCAGTGCAAGAAAAAAATCACAGTAAATACCACGTGAAAAACTAACTAAACATTTACTCCCATTCTCCATCAATCTCTAAATTGTAAAGAGGGATTTTTCCTGTCTTTAGAATTAAAACCTATGAAAATCAGTTAGGATTAATAAACAACACAGCATGTATCTTGACAGAGGACTGAATCCCTATTTTTAAAAAAGATGGGAGTTACATCACAAAGCTACTGATTTATGGTTCTTTAGCTACAAGAACCTATTACTTTGGAAATAGAGTAGTAAAGCAAAATTCCAACAACAAAGTAAAAACACAGCATCAAACCAAGTACTTTAAATCAAGTTAAGATATTTTATTAAGAGAGCCTTTACATGAGCTCTGTGATTCGTAAATACATAAACTGCCTTGCAAATCCTATTACAGATCCAACCTCTCTCCATCCATAAAACTCCACAAAAGTGATCCAAAGGAATAAATAAATAAAGTCTTCAGGAGAACCTAAACTGGGGAAAACTGGTAGTTTGTTACCTATAAACAGAAAAGCATGCAAAATAGACATTCTCCAAGTTCTCAATATAATACCAATACAGTAACATTAAATTTTATACAGGAAAGTTACTACCTTGGTCACAAGACACTGTACAACTGTTCACATGGACAGCTTGGAGGAAGGAAGGCATAGAGAGGTAAGAAAACTGAGAGAAACAACTGTAGACCCAATTTTGGGTTTCAACCTGAAGGTTACATTCAAAATTACTTTATATGCAGGAGAAAAAAATACACGTACATTTGGCTTTAGTGAAAAGAGCCTGAAATAGCTAACACAGCCAGACAGAACACTAGCTAAAGAAAAGAAGTATCTGTAGTCAGAACAATTGATTTGGCTACAAAGATTTTAGCAGAGGTAATGCTGCTTTCAACAGTACTCATGAAAACACAGCCTAAAACTAGAAAGAACTGACTGCACTTGGGGGAAACACTTTCCCAGAAGCAATGCAGAGGGACAGGAAAAAAAGGGTAATTAAAAAGATGTCCCCAACAGTCTTCGTACACTCTTATAGGGTCAGTCTTTCTCAACATGAGAAATACCTGATTTGATAAACATACCCATAAACTCAATTGGTTAAGTTTGATTTTATTATGAAATCCAGAAATGTCTCCAGATGATATGCAGTTCAAATTCCATTCCCTCTATTACATGTATAATAAATCAAACTGCCCCAGTAAATGACATCCTGAAAAGCTATGGAATTCATGATATCTGAGAAATACCAATTCAGTATGAATGCTGGTTATTTAGTTCACTGGCATGTGACCAGTCTGACCTGCTATACTCGCAAGGTGATAAAATTAGTGGATAAGCTTCCAGCATGTCTTCCAGCAAGAAATAACAGAACAAAACAGAAAACCTATCACTAGGGTACCATCCAAATTTGAAAAAAGAGTTATGTCATATCCTAAACTTCACAGTTTCCACTTCTGATCAAGGAATTGCTCAGAAAGGGCAGGGCGGGGGGGGGGGGGGGGCAGGGCGGGGGAAGCAACCCCAAAACCACACATCCACACCCACCCACACCCAAACATTAAAGATGCCCAAGAGCTGTTCTACATAATCTACCCTCCTATGTTGGTCATTCAGTTCTTGGAAGAACAGCCACCTGACCACACTGATGAACAGAAGCACAGGGACACCTAAAACACGATACGGGACACTTCTGATTGTTTCAAGAACTTGGGTTTCATTTAATTCTCAAAAGCCTCATCTTGTCAAATTCTGTCCTTTAACTGGCAAAGAGCACAGTTATATCAACTTTCCACTACCGACATTATCTTTCTGCTAATACCTACTTCAGGACAGTAAATGGCCTCCATTACTGCTAAGCTCCTAAGTGAGTAATAAGATCTGTGAATAGCTTGTACCTTGATTCACTGAAGTAACAGAAGACTTCCTAACTGCTAAGAGCAGCAATCTCATCAGTCTAACCCCACAAAACCAGCAACTCAGCTACATCTTCACAGTTTAACAGTCACTCCATAAACGCATCCTAAGAATATTTCAGCATAACGTCTGTTAATTTGATCCATACCCTTTCCAGCTTGTGAGAGAGTCATGAAGAGTTCCTTCTACCTCTGCTAAAAGCCATTACCAGGATCACGTGGAAAAAATCTTCTTGTCTTCTCCAAACATGTAACTGTTCAATCAGAGCTGAACACGACAACCACATTCTATTACACAGTGATAATTACAGAGCAAGCTCACCAAGCAGACAAAGACCAACAATGTCATCTAACCGAAGAAACCATTTTTGTTAGCACAAACTGGATTCAGGCCAAGACATGAACATGAGACTGCTTTACCGGTACTGATATAGTTCTTCCTATCAATAGATAGGCAACAGACATCCATTCTCATGCTCCTTGCTATTTGTCATACACCAGTATTGCTGACTATACGATGCTCAGCACAAGAAAGACATGGACCTGTTGGAGCAAGTCCAGAGGAGGGCCACAAAAATGATCAGAGGGATGGAACACCTCTCCTATGAAGAAAGGCTGAGAGAGTTGGGGTTGTTCAGCCTGGAGAAGAGAAGGCTCTGGGGAGACCTCACTGCAGACTTTCAATACCTAAAGGGGGCTTATGAGAAAGATAGGGACAGACTTTTTAGTAGGGCCTGTAGCGATAGGACAAGGGGGAATGGTTTTAAACTAAAAGAGGGTAGATTCAGACTAGATATAAGGAAGAAATTTTTTACAATGAGGGTGGTGAAACACTGGGACAGGTTGCCCAGAAAGGTGGTAGATGCTCCATCCCTGGAAACATTCAAGATCAGGTTGGACGGGGCTCTGAGCAACCTCGCCTAGTTGAAGATGTCCCTGCTCATTGCAGAGGGGTTGGACTAGATGATCTTCAAAGGCCCCTTCCAACCCAAACCATTCTATGGTTCTATGATTCTATGCTACCATCCTCCCCAAGCATTTATAATCCAACGTACAAAACTTGCATTTTCTGGGTAGATGCCTCTAACAAGCACTGATTGGAAATCAAACTTCAACTCTCAAAGATCTATGTGTTTCTGTCTTACAGACAAGAACTTGAACTGTTTAAAGAACATACAACCAATTGCTAGCATTATCCATCACATACAGTCAGACTACTGGTAACTCACCATAAGGAGAGCTTAGTACTAACAAAAAGCTTAGTTCATGCTGAATGATGTACAATATAAACCCTAAAGCTAAGCAAGACAGATGCAATGTTGATGAGTAATAACTTTGGATTAGGCCTGTAAATAACACCCAACAAGAACTAATGTCAATGCAGCAGTAAGAAAAAGAGCAGAAAACAAACACATACTCAAAGCCAACTTAAGAGCAAGAGAGAAAGGGTTCTTAGACAAAAAGACCTGATCTCCAAAGTAAAGCAGAGAAAATGTTGTCACTATCCTGAGAAATTTGGTATGGGGGTAAGCAGGTCTGAAACAAGCCTTTCTCAAAGCTTCTGCCACTCACACATACTCATGTTTACACAAGAAATTTCATATTTAGAACATGGTACAAGTTCTTTGGGTTGAAGGCATACAAAGGTAGTATCTTGTTTTGTGCATAGGTTTACAAATACTCTTGAACTCTGCTCAAACCAGGTTTTCAAAGAAGTATTAGTGAGCCATGCCTTCTGCTCCTCCATTTTATCTATGAGATCTAATACCATTTTAGCCAAATCACCTCCTCAGTCCAACTATTTTTACCTTTATCTCTTCAGTTTGCTCATAGCAATCAAACAAGCTTAGCATGAAATCCTCACCATTTTAAAAACTGGAAAGAACAGAGTATGTTCCAGTTACTCATGGAGCAGGAAGCATAAGAAATCTGTTCTTTACTGGCCCTTTGAACTAACTTCCATGAGCATTTTGCTCCTTTTCTTAAACTGTTCCATGGTCTAGGCATGCGTTAGGCAAAAAACTTTTCGAAGGTCTAAAATAAACTGTGGTAAATAAATTTGTGCCTCTGAAAAAATTAACTCTTGAGGAATGAAATCAAGAGTGTAAGAAACACCACCATCTACCATTTCAGTATTTCCTAGATCTTGCTCTGCTAACATAAATAGATAACAACAAATGTACCTAAACCTAGTAAAAACTTACTGAAAATACATTTTTCTAAGTACACTTCCAAACCTAGTGAAAGGTTAAGAGAAGAGTCAACAACCAACGATTCTGTTACCATACTGCTTAATGCACTACAGAATAAATTCATAATGAGATCCTACACGGGGCGGGGCGGGAAGAACTGGAAGGATCAGAATACAGCAAACTATGACTCTGTATGAAACACCAATGGTGTTGTAGCTCTAAGGATGTATGTCAGTTAAGTTTTCTGGGGAGAGTTATGCTTTTTTCTTTTTTAGACAAATTGATGTTGGTGTAGAGATGAGCTTTCATGCATACTGTCTAGAAAAAACAGCCTTTGTATAGGCAACTCTTACCAAGGGTACTATCATCTTGCACGACTGCATTCTTACCAGCAGACTATGTAAGCTGTGTTAGCTCACCAACAGTCTCAGACAAATCAAATAAATCATGAGCTATATGAATACTCAAGGAAGAAAGACAAGCAAAGAAACTTTGCTTCAAACTGATAATCATTCTCAACTAAAAAACTGTAAATACATACTGTGGTCCTACCATCTCAGAATAAGGACAGTTCTTATCAAGACCTACAAAGAACCAGCAACAACAAGAACACTTCGTGTCCTTTTGAATACCTACTACATTAATTCCAAATTACATGTTTTAATTTACTTAGTGAAATGTGGCTCTGCTCTTGCTTTGATATTTAAAAAAAAAACCCCACATTAAATTAATGAACTCAGCATAAATCAAATCAGTTTTGATTCCCTTAGTCTGCAGACAGCCTGAAATAGTAGCCCCCCAAATAAATGAGTTAGCTCACTTATTTTAGTGGACAGCAACCTTAAAAATTAATTGTGATTATTTAAGTATCAATAGTATTAATTATTGCACTGCTGATCACTTTTAGGAGAAATATGTGCCAAAAAGCCCCCAAAAGCCTCCCCATAACTTCCAAAACATCCAGCTGTACTCTGTGAGTTAATTAAAAAATTTTAAATGCAGTATAGGCTTACTGGAGGATGCAGTGTGAAAGAAGAATCTGCATCACTGTTTTACTGGAAGGAAATAAAAAATTTAGAGAGGAGGAATTTGGTTTAGTTGTGTACATTGTACAGTCTTATGCACATTAAGAGTGATACAATTTTGTTTGGTGGGTTACAAAATTGGAGACACAAATATATAAGGATATGGACTATGGCAAGAATAAACAAAAACATTAAGGATGGCCTCAAATAGTGTTCTACTAAAGTGGTAAAAAGATCAAGTATCTTGTTTTGGCTTTGCAGTTCACTTTTTCATTGCCTCAGTCAATACCAACTTTAATTTACAGTTTTCCACATTATAATACCACTGAATTTAGTGAAGGTGAGAATTTAGTCTGTTAATAGAAACAAAATACATATTATATCAGGAAATTATCAAGATTTTCAGAAACAGTTCATAGAAGTTACTAGGGAAAAAAAAATGTTGATATGATCAGTTATCTGCATTAATCTACACTACTTTTCAGTAATGAACCTAAAAAAAAATTTTTTTTTAAACTTCCAGTCAAATAAAAAAAACTATTAAGCATAGAGTATATTTTTGTCTCTTACACCAAATTCAGTGTAATTATTCCAACTATTCATCAATATAAATAATTTTAGGGACTGGATCACCCTTTTTTTTTTTAAAAATCTTTCAAAACTACTCCACAATTCCTAAGATTATTTTTATTTAAAACTTTGCTCTAAATTGGTTCCAAATCAGGTGTTTCCAAACAGCAAAAAAGAATTGTATTACCATTCCAGGGTTTTGTTTGAAGCCAACCAACGCAAAACACCCAGAATCCAGTATCAGCCCAGTACTAGAAGGCCTAGCACTAACAGAATAACCCTGAGGTCAGAGTGGTAGTTTGTATAACTCTCAAGCTCCTACCGCTAATCCAGCATTATTACATTTTTTGAAGACAACTAGCAACTTCACTGATCAGGCACAGAACTTACACTAAACAAATCATGACTTTAAATGGGAATAATTTACACATACTCAAGACAAAGCCTAAATTATTTCCAATCCAGACTAGAAGCCTTCCTCTACTGTTACGCATCAAAGTTAAAAAGAACTGCACATGGTTTACATGCCAGGCATGTAAGCAGCGCAACAAAAAGGGTAGGAAGGAGACAGAAATCCCAAATTATTATTTCTACATTACGAAAAAGGGTTGGTACTAGAGTATAACTGTATTTTAAATTGTAATCTTAAAAAATTGTAACATTTACCTGTTGAACAAGGCATCTGGAAATTGGGATCATTGCTATCCAAAACAGGCAAACAGAACTGGGCACTTGCAGATCCTAGCATAGGATCCTTATCGCTGAGCATGTTCTTCAGCGAATCCTCTAAGACATTTTGACTTGTACTAAAATCCTCACAGACTTCATTCTCCAGGTTGGATCCTAGAAATAGGGCATCATCTAAGTGTTCAGTAGGAATTAAATGGTTAAATGTATCAACTATATCCATGAAGACTCCTGTGTGTCTTTCAGCCCTATAGAAAGACAAGAAAAATACCATAAGAAAATAAGCTACAAATTGTAAAACACCTAAGAAACCAGCAAATTGTTTTGGCTGTTGTGTTTTATAAAGAATGCTTAGGGTATTTTAGAATTGTAACAAAAAAAAAAAATCTGCTTATGGCTTAGATGGTCCACTGCATATCTAAAAATCAATTCTCTAACTGATTATTTTTAAAAGAAATCCCGTCCTAAGTTAATATAAACTCCGCTATCAGCATCAGAATGCTGCCACTTCTGAGTGTGTATATAACAAGGGTTAACTAAAATACCTCCTTTCTAAAATTTGTTTAAACCTTAACCAACCCAAATGGGTGGGACACCAGAGGGAAGGGGAAATCAAGAACAAGCGAACCTGGTTAGCAGCACTGTGAGCGCACATCTCTCTTTACTTTAAATGTAAAAATGTGAGGTCAGCTTCCACTAAAATAAATGGAGCCGAGAAAGCTCAGGAGCCTGCCATACTAGGCCCAAAACTGAGGAGGACTCTATTTCCATTCATACAGGAACTACCAAGTACTTCATAGCAAGCAACTATTTTTAAGCAGCAAGGCCTTATCTCTTATTTTTTAACCTATCATTAGATTCAATAAAATTTTATATGAAAATCTGACCTCAATCAAGTATATGAGAATTCTGAGCTGGCTTCAAAAGGGCCAGGAGCTTTTTAGAAACTTCAATTTTGAAGAAGTTTAGGTAAAACTTAAGGAACTGTATTTAAAGATGGCACCTATATTTTACAAGAAGGGATTCCCTGTTTTCTAGATCACTTCTTTGCGATATAACAGAAATGCAACTATGGCAGCAGAGATTCAACTAATAAGAATGTCTAACTACACAACAGAAAGGAAAAAAAAAGTCAGCAAAGTGTTCCTTTGGAAGTTTAGCATAAGCACATACTTAGAGTGGAGAGAGGTAATTATAATAAATACGGTCACAGAGGCAAGGAAAATAGAGTAGTGCAGTAGTGCCTGGCTTAATCTGGCATACAGGAAAGTCTAGGAGACCAGTTTTGGCACACACAAAGTTGTTCAAGCTTTTGGAAACAGAAAAAGGACATACATTCTCTTCCGCTCCTTCCTTCACCATCCTCCTCACACACGCTAGATGGGATTTATTTTTTTTTAATGAACACATTAATTAAAGGAAAAGGAGAAGTGAGATTTAGAGTTTGTAGTGCTTGAATTACTTTCTAGATCCCTATTCCAGCAACCTGCCACTAAATAAATCCAGTACCTGCTCATGCTCAGTAGAACAGTAAGCATGCTTCCTTATACACATTAATGGGACATTTCTGTTTTAGCAATCAACAGGGAAAATCCTAGCCACACACATGTAAGAGCTCTGCTACAATTTCAACCCTATTTATGCAATTTATTTAATTTCACAAATTTACAAAAACTACAGGTGAGCATGAAAAATATTTTGTTTTGTTTTTTTTTTAAAAACACAACAGTCTTCCTTCTCCTATAAGGCAGCTCAGAAGAAAACAATGGTCAGGTATGGCACTATGCCTTTGCAGAGCATTGTGTCTTTACAGTATCTACACATTAACCATGACAAAACAGTCTAATACACAACATCCTACTGATCAAACAGCAAGCAAGAAGGAAAGTGAGGCCAAATCAGGTGCATTTAATAAGCAGGTAACAGTCTTACAGCAGCATGTTGTAATTTGAAAGCTCCCTCATGAAAAAATGGACTATTTTTATCGAGCAATGCAGTGCATCTACATATACACAATGCCAACTAGCACCTATAGCAGTCCACATTCTTTTCACAGTTGTCAAAATAATTTCCAAATTGGCAACAAATAAAGCAGCAAACTAATGGAGGAAGTGCTATGCTGCACTGTATAATCTATTTTTATTATGCCATGTAGTTACAACCACCTGATACTATACAGGATAAACTACAAGAACTGCCGTGGTTCAAAGTAAGAAAATAATTATAAATGTCCCAATCCAGTACTTTAAAACACCAGGTTTTTTTCATATTAGCGTCACACAAGCACAAGAGTAACAGACACAGGATAAAACAATGGTGAACCCTAACACAAACAAGTGCCAATGACACTGCAATAGAACACCCGTGAATTACTGTAAGAAACCTTTTGTACCCAAAATTAAAGAGTGGCAAGGCTTTGAACACATTTACAATAATGTATCTGAAGTTTTTTTCTGGATAGGAGGGGAACATTTATATAATTGTTACTTAAACACTGCTGTTACCGAAGTAGTGCTGACCGCTTCATTAAAAGCGGTTTAAGTAGCAAAGCTTGAGCAGAATGTTAGCTCTTGCTACAAAAATTGCTGCTGACAGAAATTAACCTCTGTCTTCAGCAACGTGATGAAAAAAGAATACCTACAGTTTTGCAGGACTATCATGCAGCCATTCAGAACACTAAAAGCACTGCAAAATAAGTAACTGTCACAGCAACTATACATGCAATGGCCACAACCGCCTTCAACGACACCTAACTAGCTATTACAGAAAATTCAAGAGGAATTTTATTGAAAGCTATTTCTGGAGCATAAGTCTATGAGCGAATATAAGTTCTATCCAAATTTTGCATCCAAAAGTCATTGTAAGGATATAAACAAAGTGGTTTTGCATATAAGGATATAAACAAAGTGATTTTTATGCACCACAAAATCTAAGATTAAAGAATTTGTTCTACAATTTTTAAAAGTTAGAGAGGTTATCCTAGTAAGGAATATCAAATCAAAATTTTGCTTTACCTGGTTCAAGAAACCACTGTTCAATTCTTTGCGTAACTTGTACAGTACCAAGTTTAGAAAATTATTTCTAGCATTACTAGATTAACTATCACATGAAATGTAGAATCTGCGGGACCCACAATGAAAGATACACTTCTTGCTAGACAGCCAATTGTTAGAAACAGTTGCTACAAAAAGAAAAAAAGAACTCTTCCCTTACACAATGCCTAAAGCGCATGAATTCTGAACAGTTTATTTTGTATTTGAAACACCGTGAACACCAAGAAAAATAGCCAGAGGTATAGGTAAAAACACAGTTAAGTTTTTCATGGTCACCTATGTCCAAAGATAACTCTAACAGCTCCGAGGAGGAATGTATTGTTCCCCTGGAACACAACTGTGTCCTCCACTTGAACTCTAAAGGCCAGTCGCTTGGCATCACTCACAGCAAAAGCACAGATACCAAGCATACTCCCATCGCACAATAATTCAAAAGTGTTTTCCCACTGGGTAGTTAATCAGAAGCAACAGAATATGAAAAGTCTCATGTATGGAGAACTAGTGAGAAGAGGAGTGTTCACAAACAAGGCAAAGAAGCAAATGACAGAGGAGGAAGTCCCAGCCAGGTTCAGTCTGGACAGATGTGAAACTTCTCCCACCCGCTGGCTCCCAGACCATAGGGCATGTACTGAGACTGCTACAGCACACAGCAAGATGCAGGAGTGTGGGTGCAATGAGATCATCACGCATCAGGAAAAGCTAAAGGTACAGAGAGCATTCTCCTCAATCCCTTAAATAAAACATTTCTCTTATACTTTTGAGACTGATTTGTTTCAGTCAGCCCCCCCACTGCAACAATAGGTGCTCACAGAAGTAACCCACCAACCAAAATCTTTCGTTATTAAGTGATCCATCATTAAAACCAACCCTGTTAAAGAGAAATAGCATGTCAGTTAAACATGACTTCCAGAATTTCTCCCACATTATGTTTACCATAAAATCTCGATTGATTGCACCCTCAGTAAGTTTGCAGATGACACCAAGTTGGGCGGGAGTGTTGATCTGCCTAAAGGTAGGAAGGCTCTACAGAGGGATCTGAACAGGCTGGATCAATGGGCCGAGGTCAACTGTATGAGATTCAACAAGGCCAAGTGCTGGGTCCTGCACTTCGGTCACAACAACCCCAGGCAACGCTACAGGCTTGGGGAAGAGTGGCTGGAAAGCTGCCCAGTAGGAAAGGACCTGGGGTTGCTGGTTGACAGCCGGCTGAACATGAGCCGGCAGTGTGCCCAGGTGGCCAAGAAGGCCAACAGCATCCTGGCCTGATTCAGAAACAGTGTGGCCAGCAGGAGCAGGGAGGTGATTGTGCCCCTGTACTTGGCACTGGTGAGGCCGCACCTCGAATACTGTGTTCAGTTTTGAGCCCTTCACTACAAGAAGGACATTGAGGTGCTGGAGCGTGTCCAGAGAAGGGCAACGAAGCTGGTGAAGGGTCTGGAGCACAAGCCTTATGAGGAGTGGCTGAGGGAACTGGGACTGTTTACTCTGGAGAAGAGGAGGCTGAGGGGAGACCTCATCGCGCTCTACAACTACCTGAAAGGAGGTTGCAGCGAGGTGGGTGTTGGTCTCTTCTCCCAAGTAGCAAGCGATAGGACAAGAGCAAACGGCCTCAAGTTGTGCCAGGGTAGGTTTAGATTGGATATTAGGAAAAATGTCTTCACTGAAAGGGTTGTCAAGCACTGAAACATGTTGCCTAGGGCAGTGGCTGAGTCACCATTCCTGGAGGTATTTAAAAGACATGTAGATGTGGTGCTTAGGGACATGGTTCAGTGATGGACTTGGCAGTGCTAGGTTAACGGTTGGACTCGATGATATTAAAGGTCTTTTCCAACCTAAACAATTCTATGATTCTCTTCATGCTCTCAACATCATTTTCTTTTTCAGTTTGAGTCTTCCAGCTTATAAAACTCATTTCTTCAGTTGTTCAATTAGTTTAATTAAGTTAGGTATGTCATAATATTGCCTCAAATCCCAAGAAATACTGGTATGAAATAAACATCTGATAGGCAGATTTTTATCTTGTCCCCATTACATCTCTAGCAGCTCTAAATGACTTTCCAAAATTAAAAGATAAATAGCCAGAATGATCACTTGCTAAGGAAAGAAATAGAGATCTCAAACAAGCATATTCTTTCAAACTAATCTTAGCAGGGAAGGAAGACTAATATCTGGACAAGAGATACTGTACGTCTTTAAGGTTTCTCATTGTTTAGTTTGTCTGTGAAAGAGGCAAAACATTACTTCAGATCCTGTTGTATTATTTTCTTATCGGAACAGAGCAAAACAGTTTAGTGGAGATATCCAACTGCATCAGCATGTCTCTACCATCTTATCTAAAATCCACCCCAAGCAGACGTGATCACAAATTGTATATACCACTAGAAATCCTGAGTATTTCTTAGCTGATGTACAGGCCAAGCATGCTCTGACTGCATTCTAAATTAAGTCTCCCTTAAACACCAGATATGTGCAAGTGTTTAATTTTCCAACTACATGTTTGGATTTTCATTGCATATATTTGTCTTGATATTTTATTATTTTCCTTTCCATGTGTTTTATTCAGTTTAATAGTGTTCCAATACCATTTATTTTACTAAGCAAAAGGTAGGTTTCACACTTTTAAATAACATTCACTGTGATTAATTTCTCTCCTCCCCTCTCCGCCCAGGGGGTGACTTTCATATATTAGTTTACATTTTAAACTTGACTTTCATATATTAGCTTATATTTTAAACTTAAGAACAGAAAATAGAAGTTCCTGTATTTTTAATGATTGTCAATTTAAAAAGAAATCTGGTCCTCAGAAGTTGGACTTCAGAAAAATAAAATATTTCTACAAAGAAAATTAAAAAAAAAAAAATTGCCTGAATTGGGAACAAGGGGGAAAAAAAATCTGAAGGAATCTAACCAAAGACAGTAAAAAAGCTCACACTGCTTATTTAGGATATTCAAAATCCTAGACGTTGAAGATCTTATCTACTTTATTGACCTACCTTAATCAGTGACTCTGAAGCTGCTGAAGATAGCATAGTAACATTACAGTTCCTTCCATTTCATTTATGTACCTTTCTGAACAGTGTCTGTTGCTTCCAATTCACTGAATATGGCTAGTGCTTTTAAAAGCTTTTGTAAATCTAGTTATTGACTGGACTAATGTTGGAAACATTGCAACACTCAAAATATAAGACTTGGTCTATTGTCCTGTAAACACCTTCCTTCAGCTTATCCACACCAAATGACTGAGAGCAAGGACTAGTCATAACAACAGTAATAGACTCCATATTATATGTATTTCTTCAAGAAGTAGCAATAAATGCTGGTCAGAAAAGTATACAAAAGGAACAGAGCTATTTGGATGAATAGCACCTTAGATGTCAAAGCATATGGGAAAAGCTGACTCAGCACTGTCACAGAGGAATCAAATAATAAGTAACAGTAACTGACAAAAACTCCTCCAAAAAAGAAGGAAACTGCACCTTAACTGACATGAAATTAGCTAACACCACAGGCAGTTAAAAAAAAAAATCATTTGCCTAAGTCTTTTGGTAATGACTGTACCTAAAAAGAAAATTCAAGGTATCAAATGTCTATTTTTGTTCACCAGGTGCCGGACCACCCTATGTGCTCACTGATACCTTGACACTCACAACCCACCTACCAATCAATGTCGCTTCAAACGGCGGATGCTGAGCACTGTCAAGTTTTACTACCAACCTCCCCCTTCCTCATATACAAAGCCTTAAAGTTTAAGGTCACAAGCACCTAAGTGAAAATTAATGCTAAGTTGCCAAGTGTCCATGTTTTAAGTGTTAGAACCTGCATTCATTCTCACAACATTTATGGATATTACGGCACCAAAAGCCAAAACTGAGACCCAGGTCCTCTGTAGTAATGGATTTTGGCCAACAGAGCTCACAATCTAAACACATCAAGGGATAAAAAAGGAAATCAATACCAGCCAGCGCATCAGAGGCGGAGTTGGTAAGAAAATCTCAACTTTACAACTCTCATGCCAATGCGCTTTCTGCTCTGGTTCATATTGGCTCAAATCTCATCACCTAGGGCGGTCTTCAAGAATTAAATTAACTGACAAAACATTTTTGACAGGACAACAAATTTGATTTATGAGCATATGAATTGCAATATAGCCACAAAAATGTGTTCAGAAGTGTTAAAGAAAATTTCCTTGTCCTTTCTCAAAAAAAGGATACAACACTTGGATGGAATATGGTTTGCTGAGCTTTGGCCTTTGAGCATAATCAAATTTGATCTTTCTCGTTCACCCGTCTCCCATCAAAGAGGACACTGTCAAAGACCTGCCTAACAGCAACATGTACTCACCAGGTTTATTTGAAACATGAATATTGCTGTAAAGGAGGCCCAGGTACACTGACAAAACTGTATGCCAGAAACATCAACCCGTAAGTATCCATATGCCACCTGTTCCCTTATTTAAATCCCCTATTTATTATTTATATCCCTCATTTAAAATTAAAGATCTAGGTTTTAATGGCACCAAAACCAAAGCCCTGCCACAGATCAAAGAACAAGAAACGTAAATCGGAGTGTTTCATTCATTCTTAACCAGCTCTTCTATACTATTTTTGTGTTCCCTCACCCTAAACACTTCAGACACCAACTGATCCAAATCTTATAACCCTGCTACTGAAATCTCAATAGCCTGACACATCAAGTAACAACCACATCCCAAAATCTATCTACAATCTGAAGGTATTTCAGATACCTTCACTCCCCTCACTGACACAGCAGATCCCTTACT
Organism: Calonectris borealis; assembly: GCF_964195595.1. NCBI lineage: Eukaryota > Metazoa > Chordata > Aves > Procellariiformes > Procellariidae > Calonectris > Calonectris borealis. The sequence continues at coordinate 30,140,078 of NC_134314.1, read as the reverse complement.
ACTTCCTATCACAGTATTTGAAAGAAGGGCAGACAGTTCAAGATATTTCCTTTATTAAACCTTCACTATCCAAAAGAATCACATTCACCAGCCAGAACTGTACCTCATTTCAGTGAGCAGGAAGAAAAAGTAAATTTCAAACAAAGGATTTAATTAATAAGACAAAGAAATGCAGAAAAAGTACAGAGAAATCTTTTCTTAATCATACAAGATCAAATTATTGTATCACAGAAAATCAACTTAACAGTTATCTTTTGAACAGAGTTAATCACTCGTCAAAAAAAAATACATTCCTCACCCTCACTTTACAGCTAGAGGAGGCACAAAGTGCTGCACTAGAAGTTGTGTTCTGTCACAAAAAGTTTTTACGTTGTGAAATCTTTCAAATGTATTTTGTAAAGTAGACTGTTTTCCTTTGCTGGACCATCCCATCAATGAATACTCTTGAATGCCACAAAATTTAAGCATAATCAAAGACTCTACATCATTTTATTAATCTCTCCATCACTGCATACACCTCTAGAATTTGTAAGCTCACTACTAAGAGACATTTCCCTGAAAAGAAACAGATGAGGACAGATTATTTTTCCATCACTACTGCTATGCTCTTCAATTCTTTTCCACTCTCAAGTTCCTCAAGAACTGTTTGAAATATTTTCGGCTTGATCACAGTATAAATGTTAAGCTGTGTAACAGGTTACACTGATTATTTGTCAGTCACTCCAGATAATGTAATTTCATTTGTAATACCTTTTGAATTTATCAGTGTCTCTCTGATAATGATTCATTTGGAAACACATATTAGAACTAGATTTTTCAGAAATAGTTTGAAGCTTAATGGCTAAGCCTCGTGAAGTTTTCCACAAAAATATACCATCCATCATGTAGCTATACTGACACCACTCAGGTGGATGTCACAAGCTGTCCAAATTTTTCACTTTTTGCTGCTATATAATAAACACTCATATCCCAATTTAGCGGACTTTGTCATAGCTACTTCATAATATTACCTTTCAAAAATATTCCCTTGCCATAAAAAAAAGTTTCTGAGATAATATGCCAGAATATAATAAAACAATAAAAGTTTATAATTTCCTACACATAATTTATCTCCCCTTGGTATTTTTAAGACTTGGATTTAACAATATTTAAGCTGACCAGAGAAAATTGATTTTTTAAAAATACAAACTTCCATTAAAATAACAGCTAAAAAAAATTCCTGCAGCATACATCGGCTCATCTCTTTGCACAACGTGAGTAGTATTTACTCCATGAGGTAGAACTAAGCCTTATAAAAAGGGGAGGTCACAGAAGTAATGCAGATAATAATTACAGACTTTTTGGAGCTTTTGTTTTCTTGGAAACGCATTACCACTGTGTTGAATTACTTCAGTTAATTATATTGAATTAGATCTAGCCAACATGGTTTGTAGTTAGGTGCCCTTTCAGCTGCTTGAAATTCCTGAGGGTTTGCAAATGTAAAATGCACATAAAACTGAATGACTGAGTAACAGCCAATGACAGCTGAAAAAAATCGAGGTGTTCAGAACTCCATATTTATATGTACAATCTTTAAAGCTAACTACAGAAATTAAAAGCAGAAGCTACTTGGTAAAGCAAAAAGAGAGCTGAGTAGCAGTGTCATTGTGGGCTACACACTAAGTGTAAAGACCACTCAAAGTTAAATTATTCCAAGAAATACAAAATCCAGGTTTTCAAGATCTCCCTTACGGTGTGTCCCGAACTTCAATTTATTAAGCAAAACAAACCATGAATTAGTGGTGTTGAAGAGATGCCATATGTTTACCATCCTTACATTTAATCCTACAATATTTCCACTCTTTAGCGACGTTACCATCCATTTTTATAAAAGCAAATGTATAGAAATTACATAATGGATTAACAGCCACATAAAAAACAACACCACAACCACAATTTGTGTGGTACAGTTGTTGTCATCCCATGTTCCTGTCTCCCCTTCCTCACTTTTATGCTTTAGTCTGCAGGCTATTTCTACTAACTCAACCTACACTGCACAGAGTGCTCTTCTTCCAATCCCTCACCTTGTGGCTATAACAGGTCTCCATTGTACAGACCATATAGAAAGCACATTCGCAATCACATGAGCGATGGCTCTTCTTAAGCCTTATAGATATTAATTATTTGCATTCCAGTAGCAAGCAAGAAGCATAGACTCATTGCCTCAGAAAGAGCATCTCATCCAAGAATAGAATCTGGAAGTACCACCAGGGCACTGAATCCCCCGGGTACCACCGATGACCGCATTTTCTCCCGCACTTCCTACAGTGGGTACTATACACAAGAGTTAAACACAGAAATTGGTGATGATGCTAAGTTTGAGAGACGGGAGGAGGAGCCCGGAACAGGTCAGACCAATAGCAGGAAGAACAGCAGGGTCTAAATTGGTGTTTGTTCCTCAGGTTTGTATGGGGCAAGAAAGCATCAGCAGCTCAAGAAGTGGGAAGGGACAAGCACTGCCAAGAAGGGTCAAGGCCTAGTAAACGCGGGGCAGGGAAGGCGGTGCTGGAAAGCCAGCAGCAGCACGGCTCCGGGCAGGGAACCTGCGGCAGTCCCGCACGGACGCCGGAGCAGGCGGGGACGGGAGAGGCCGCCGCAGACAGCGAGGCCGGGGCCAGAGCGCCATGTCAGGTGGCAGGGCGAGGAGCCCGGGGCCCGGCCGGCCCGGGGCCCGCGGGGCGCAGCCTCCACAAGGTCAGCGCCGGCGCCGCGGAGCCGCGCCCGGGCGGAGCGGAGCAGCCGGGGCTCGGCCGGGGAGCGCCCCCCGGGCCCGCAGCCAGACGGCGGGCCGCCTCTGCACAAGGGCCGGCGGTGGCGCCGCCTCCGCGCCCAGCCCGTGCCGGCAGCGCCGCGGCGGAAGCAGGCCGCGTCCCACCCGAGCCGACCCGCCGCGCTGGGCCCCGCCGCCAGGCCAGGCCAGGCCAGGCCAGGCCGCGGCCCCGCCGCCGCCGCGGTAGGCCCAGCCCAGCCCTGCCCAGCCGCTCGCCGCGCCCCGGCGAAGGCAGGGCGAGGCCGCGCAACGCGGTGGGCCCCTTCGTCCCCCTCCTTCTCCCCTCCCCCCTTTACCTGCCGCGGCCCGGCGGCGGTAACTCACCCTGCTCCGCCGCCCAGCGCTGCCCGCAGCCGCGGAGGAACGACGCGGCGGCCGCGCCGAAGGAAGAGAGGGCGGCGCGCGCAGCCCCGCGGCCTGTGGGAGCGGGGGTGGGCGCGGGCTTCCCCTTCCCCGGCCCGGGTGGTCCCGCCTGGCCCGGCCTGGCCTGGCCTGTCTCGGCTCGGCTCGCGGTGCCGGCCGCGTGCCCGCTGCCCCGTAGGCGCGCCCCCGCGGCGTCAGGCGAGCGGCGCCGCGCCGGGCCCGGCGCTCACGTGACGGCGCTGTTTACGGGGGGGGGGCGGGCGCGCCGCTGCGCTGCGCAGGCGCCGGGCCGCGGTGGGCTGGGGGCGGCCGGGAGCGCGGCCCCAGCGCCGCGGGGTGGCGGGTTGCGCCGGGCCGGGCCGGGCCGGGCCGGGCCGGGGGGCTGAGCGCTGTTTCGTGCCGCCTGCGGCCTCGTCCCGGTGAGGCCTGCCGCCCCGTGGCATAACTGCGCTTACGGCCCCCTGCCGCGCCAGGCCCCGCGGAGGCGCGGTCAGCGGAGCCGGCCTCCGTGGCTCAGCCGGGGGGGGGTCCCGGGCACCCTCGCGGGGGTTGGGGGCCGAAACAGCGAGAAGCGCCTAGGCGGCGGCCCCGCGGCTCCGCGGCCCGGGCCGTGCGCCTGACAGGCCTCGGCCTGCGGGTGGGTGGAGGGGGGCCGGCAGGTTTTTCCCCTTCGCCCCGTGGCACGGGGTACAGCGGGGCGCAGGCCGCTGCCCCAGCGGAGGATGGCCGGCCCGGCACCGCTCCGGGTGCCTATGTAATTCTGTGGCCTTTGTCTGGAGGTGGCAGCTGCCGTCCTCCTCGGTGCGGGCCGTGTTACACAACCTGCTTGTCGCCAACTCTTCCTGCGCGCCGGCGGCCTGGGGCAGATTCCTTCGGCGCTACATGTGCCAGGTTCATCAAACAGGAACAGTCTGCAGAGCCTCAGTCCCGGGGAGACGTGCCTCATGCTGCCTCTCTGCACGTGCATTTTCTCCCTGGCCTTCTCTTTTTCTGGTAACAATTTCTGCATGTGCGCTCTAGGTACCTGTGGCACACACCCACACAAATCCCCATCAAAGGGGCTTTTATGATTGTGTTTATCAGCTCACCAGAACCTGAAGTAATTTAGTGTCTACATAATGTTATCTAAGAAAAGGACTCTCTTTCTAGTTTGCATTATAGCATTAGTTAAATGCAACATACGTTATTCTTCTTTCAGCCGGATGGCTAGTATTAAGTGCAGTACTGGGGTTTTATTGCATATACCAAGTTTCTAATTAAATACACCCCCAAAAGAGAAACAGATTTTGAACATTATTTCTAACAATCAAATTCTAACAATCAAATCTTCTGAATGACCATATATTGACACTGCCTTTACGTATTCCTCATATTCTGTAATGAAATGCAAACATTTAATGATGTCAGAACAAAAAGAATTAACAAAAAGGCAAAGGAGTTAAAATGGATTGGGTTTGTTTCATTTTTTTCAATTCTGTTTTGGGTCTTTGAGATGCATGTTCGCTAGGGCCTTCTGTGGTGCCAAAAAGGCTGAAATACTTCAAATATTTTTCTTGCCACTATCACAGTAAGAAAGGAGGCTTTAAACTGAAGGCACAGTAACGTAGTGACGTTTTCAGCAGCTACACAGGGTAGTTGCAGCTAACACCTTTGAACCAGAAGAGTTTTTAACCCACTCGAACTTTTTTCTCTCTTTCCTTCTTAAATCACCTTTGTGCAAATCACAAGTTTTTTTTCCAATTTTCTTCCTGTGCTTTCCCAGTTTCAGAAATTTTCTCTCCTTTCCAAGGCAAGCATCTTTAAAAAAAATACTGCCTTCTTACGAACTGAGCTACTGCGCTGATTGCACTAATTTCTCCAAAGGCTATTCAGGCACAGTTTTTCATCAAGGTGCTAAACCTGTAATATATCATCGAGATGGTACTAAGAAATGAAATTACTGCCTGAAGTGAAATTCAGTTAAACACATTTGCATCCCACTGCATCGCACAAATTTTCCAGCATTCAGCCCTGTTGATCTTATTACTTTTGACACAAGCACCACACAAAGCACTGCTAGTAATCTGATCATTGTTCATTGCCCTATTCAGTTCTTTCTTTACACTTTCAAAAGTCATATAACTCCCGTGACCCATCTCAGTTTAATAGATTGTATACTTCTCTTTTGCCATGACCCATGCTGTGCCAGTCCGTTTATAGTCACAATTACCTGTCACATATATAGTGAACTTGCCCACCTGTAGCACCTATGTGGTGGTTTAATTTAACATGAAAAAAACAAAACAAAACAAAACAAAACACCACAATGGACAATTTAATAGGTACAACAGAGATCTTTGTATACAACGACAGATCAGCTGTACACAATTACAACTGCACCATCCACTATCTTTCCTAGCAGTGTTTTTATCATATCATGACTTTGCACATGAGGTATTTGGTAATAGTCCAGGTCTTGCAAGTTGTTTCTATTGGAAAGCAATGTATTTATTTTCAGGAAACAGTCTACTAGTGCCCTGAACACAAGAGAAAGCAACAGCAGCAGAAGGCAGTTTCTTTGTTTATAGTTCCAAGTCTCTTGTCAGCCACAACTCTTTCCAAGAGGTTCCTGAATGATTTTCCTTACAGCCCTCCCCTTGCCTTCCATGTTTTTTTTCTAAACAGTATTTTTGAAAATATGCCATACACAGTCAGATACTGTACTGGTCTTAAACATGGCTTGCTTTTGAGAGTTAATTACTAGTTCTCCAGTTGTCAAAATGTAGAAAGCAGTTAGATTGCCCCATACGCTTAACTGGATAAAGAAGTTACTGGGTATGGTAGCAGACTAATGGGTTTTCTCGCATGCTGCAGGGTAGTATCTGCCGCTGTCAAAAGCTGAGATACGTAGGCCAATAACTATTCAAGCAGAGTCTCGCAGGAACATCTTTTTTTGGCTGGGTACGTCCATTTGAAATTTCTCAAGATACTTGAGTTAAATGATTTTAAAACCAAAGTGTTGCATTTATTTTGTATATTACGCAACTTCTTAGAATGTCATACAAAGCAGAATTAGACCTCTGAAAGAAATTAAAGTACATCTACTACAGCAGCAGTTGCATTTATCTGCTGAATTTACAACACTGAACAAGCTTATTTTTTCCTGCTGTCTGTTTTCTGAAAAGTCATAAATACTACATTTGCACCTCTTAATAATTAGATAACTGCCTTTCATACTGCATTTGCCATGATTTTTCCCAGCGTGAACAGCAGACTGCCTGTTCACAATATCCAGGATTTGCCAGTATCAGTAATTCAGGAAGCTCCATAGTTAGTTCATTTGAAGCCGATTGGATGTAAATTATTGTGAACTAGTGTGCTGGTTTTGGCTGGGATAGAGTTAATTTTATTCATAGCAGCTAGGATGGGGCTATGTTTTGGATTTGTGCTGAAAACAGTGTTGATAACACAGGGATGTTTTCGCTACTGCTGAGCAGTGCTTACACAGACTCAAGGCCTTTTCTGCTTCTCACCCCACCCCACCAGCCAATAGGCTGGGGGTGCACAAGAAGTTGGGAGGGGACACAGCCGGGACAGCTGACCCCAACCGACCAAAGGGATATCCCATACCATATGATGTCGTGCTCAGCATATAAAGCTGTGGGAAGAAGAAGGAAGGGGGGGATGTTCGGAGTTAGGGCATTTGTCTTCCCAAGTCACTGTTACACGTGATGGAGCCCTGCTTTCCTAGAGGTGGCTGAACACCTGCCTGCCGATGGGAAGTAGTGAATGAATTCCTCGTTTTGCTTTGCTTGTGGCTTTTGCTTTACCTATTAAACTGTCTTTATATCAACCCATGAGTTTTCTCACTTTTATTCTTCTGATTCTCCCCCATCCCACTGGGGTGGAGTGGACGAGTGGCTGTGTGGTGCTCGGTTGCCGGCTGGGGTTAAACCATGACAACTAGCATCCTTAACAAAATTTAAAACTGCTAGTTCTTCAGATCTTTTCTATTTCTTGTTGTAATAAAAATTCTTTGACTTTTTCAAATGCAGAAAAATAATATCCAATAATCTAAAATTTTCTAGTACCATAGTGAAATGCACGTCTTTTTATTAAGACTATCTGATTTTGACACTATTTTTCCTTTCATTGCCCACCTTTCCTTGCTTTAGTTAGTACAGGAACTGTAACATGTTCCACTTGACTCAACTCCCACCAAGTTTAAGATAAGATCATGCTCTTTCCCCACATAAAGACTTGTTAACAACTGCTAGTCCTTGGATCAAACAGCAGTTGCATGTCATACTCTAGAAAGCAGCAGAAAACCATTCAGTTCCACAGGTGAAAGGGGCTGTGGCTTTTAAAATTAACAATACAGCTTGGTGAACAAAGACGAGTTTCTGAAGTCAAAGGATGTTTACCCATTGATTATATGACTAAGGGTAGATTTTAGTAGAGATGAAACATACAGAAGCTACAAGCTATTTATTAAGAATTATCCAACGGAATACACAGAGTCAAGACTGAAAAAGACATTTTATCCCAGAAAACAAGACAGAGTTGCAATTATTTGCAGAGATTTGTGTAAACCAGGAAAAAAAAAATCCTTGAATGAAGTTTTGGAGCACTAGGGTAAAACAAGCTATGATAGCTAGCACAAAAACAGGCCTTTGAGACTTATCTCCCAAACTAGTTTGGGCAGTTGCCTGTGGAACTGCTGCTAGAGTTACTAATCCTCTGAATACCTGAGATTTCACTCTAGAACTGTTTACCTTAATTTTTATGTTCTGTGGAGACAATCATATAGTAGTAAACGATAGCAAAAAATAATTTTATTTTGAATAAATGCTCATTTGATAATTTATCAGGGGTTTTTTTCTGTATATTTTTAAGGCGAGATCTGAGAAAGCATCAATTATTTTTAAAAAAATTATTCATATAAGTAATTTTCTATATAGAAAATAATTTTCTATAGCTTTATTCATATACATTGTAGTGTGTACATGATACATCTTGCATTAAAAATCTGTACAAGTTTTCCGTAAGGCTGGTTTCTGACTTGCAAGATTTCGTCACTGCTTTTCCAGTTGGTTGAGCATTGTTTCCTTTGCACACACGTTCTCCATTCATCTGTACCCTCTATGCCTGTTCAATAACCAGTTGTATTAAGTGGTTTTCCTGCCAACAAGTGTAATGTTGCATCAAATAGCAGGGGCACGGCCATGGTCCTAGAAATAGAGACTGGCAATATGCCTTTTTGTTGGGATTGCTGAATTGTGGGGCTGTTCTGTTGAATATCAGCGCACAAAACCAAGAGACCTTAAGGTGACCACTGTACAGAAATAAGCAAATTGTTTCTTAATCACATGATTCTACATAAAGAAAAATATAAATAAAGACTAAGGAAAAATGCAATGAAATAAATTCATTTATGAATGAAGGATATATGATACATCACTCTGGAAAGCAAAATCAAATGAAAGACCTTAAAAGATTCAAAGTTTGAATTTGATATTGCTAAAAGTCCTCCAGGCTGTTGGAGAAGAAATCTTATTAAGCACACATGCTTTAGTTTGAACTCATCTGTCTTGGACAAATGTAACAAGGACTATGCATGCCATTCTGATCTTCCTTAGTCAGCACAATTCCTGATCATATTCCAGGCTTTATGTAATACTGTTAAGTAATTATATTTCTATATATTTTTATATACTATATATAGGCTTACTTATTATGTATTATATATTTATTTTATATATATATATAAAAAAAAGTGCGGTTCCCGAATCAGTTGTTGAGAAATTCCACTGAACCTCTCTCCAGCCTTCCATTATTATCTGTTACTGTCTTCTGCTTTTTCTACCTTAAAACTGTTCTACTAAATCTCCTTCTCCAGTTTAACTAATAATTTCTCATGTGGCATAATGACCTCTCGAAAATCCATTCTGCATTTTATTCCACCTATGTATTTCCCCTCAGAATTTGTAATTATTATCACAGGCCCAAAACTGCCCTACTCATTTTTTTCCCATTCTTATGTACAGATGTTGAATTTGCTAATCTCCAGCTACATAGTACTATGTTTGCAGTCTGAATGAGTGGGAACCTACATAGCTATGCCTCACAAACATTATATGATGTGGGAGTGCTGATAGGGATGCTGGCTGTCCACCACTCAGCTCTGCAGTAAATCCATTCCTAGCTTCGGCATCCTGCCGACACAGACAGGCCTCTGTCCCCAGCGCTCCTCAGGGAGAGAGGTTGGGTATGTAGGGAGACAACTGCACTTGCATGGTTCAATCCCAGCCTGAGCCTCAATAGACGCAAAAAACTGTGCCCCTAGGTGCCTGCCTCTGACTTTGTGATGGTACACAAATTAGAATAGAATAGAATAGAACAGAACAGAACAGAACAGAATAGAATATTTCAGTTGGAAGGGACCTACAATGATCATCTAGTCTAACTGCCTGACCATTTCAGGGCTGACCAAAAGTTAAAACATATTATTAAGGGCATTGTCCAAATGTCTCTTAAACACTAACAGGCTTGGGGCATCCCTAGGAAGCCTGGTCCAGTGTTTGACCACCCTCTCGGTAAAGAAATGCTTCCTAATGTCCAGTCTAAACCTGCCCTGGCGCAACTTTGAACCATTCCCACATGTCCTATGACTGGATACCAGGGAGAAGAGATCGGCACCTCTTGCCTGTGAACTTGAAATGTGAAGAGTCAGTTCTTTCCGAATTTGGAGGTTGGCATTTTCCAGTCTCTCCAACTAGAAAATATAAAGTTCTTTGCAATTTTTTCCATGTGAAATATTCTCATTCTACATCCTTATTTCCATAAACTTTGTAGCCTTTGTCTTTTTATTCAACATTGAGGCACAGTAAAGATGGAGTTTAGGAGCAATTAAGCCAACTGGACCAGATGGGATGCATGCAAGGGTACTGTTGAAGCTGCTGAAGTTGTTGTGAGACTGCTGTCATCTTTGAAACATCATGGTGATTGGGGATGTTTCTGATGACTGGAGGAAGGAAAACTTCATGCACACCTCCAAGAAAGGCAAGAAAGAGGATCCAGGGCAATACAGACCCATCAGCCTCACTTCCTTTCCCAGGAAGGTCATGGAGCAAATCCTCCTGGTAGCCATTCCTAAGCATGTGAAAAAGAAGAGATTGGGTATAAGCCAACTTGGATTTACCGAGGTCAAGCTGTGTCTCACCAATCTGATAGCATATGATGAGATGATTGCTTCAGTGGATGAAGGGAGAACAACAGGTGTCATTTATGTTGTTAAGCCCTGCATCTGGGACGTAATAGCCCATGCACCAGTACAGGCTGGGGGTCAATTGGCAAGAAAGCACCTTTGAAGAAAGGACCTGGTGGACAAATTGAATAGAAAGATTGCATCAGAAAGGGAGCAGGCAGCAGGTCAAGGAAAGTGATTATAGACCACATCTGGAGTACTGTGTCCAATTTTAAGCTCCCCAGTACAAGAAGAATATTGACAAACTGGAGTGAACCCTGGTGAAGGGTCACCAAGATGATTAGAGGCTCGGAGCATATGGCATACTGAGAGATCTGTGTTCCTTCACCCTTAAGATGAGGCTGAGGAGGGAATTTTACTGCTCTCTCAGCTACCTAGCAGGAGGATGTAGAGAGGAAGAGACAGATTATCTTGGAGGTCACAGTTTAAAAATGGGAGAAATAGGCAAATTCCATCCAGGAAAATTCTGACTAGCTACCAAGGGAAGAGTATTCACTGGAGGGTGGTCAAACCCTAGAACAAATGTCTGGAGGAGCTGAGTTATCTCCATCCTTGGAGATATTCACAACTTGACTAGACAGGCTCCTGAATAACCTGAACTAATTATGAAGTTAGCCCTGCTTTGAGCATGGAATTAGACCAGATCACCTCCTAATGTTTTGTCCAATCTAAATTACTCTTTGTCTCTAAATGGGACAATTAGGGGATTTCCTTCAAAAACATCCTACTGCTTCAACCCAAGAATATACGATAATTCTCTCTAAAGTGGAATTAAGACTCCAGCCCACTAGAAAGTACCCTTTCCATATACGTAATTAGGTTTTCTTACACTGACACACGTTACGGGTGGTGTTGAGACTGAATGTCTTCTACTATTTGAGTATTTCTGTGTTGAGCATTCCTATGTATCTACACACTGTGGTATCTGGTTTTCTTCAGCTACGCTTTGAAAGAGTTCTCATTTGAATCAGAAATTGAAGCAGGCAACTTGATCTTCTGGCACTGTCCTGTCCTTATCGTTTCTTGTCAGACCACTATTTAACCACTGTTATCTCATAAAGATATTTTCCATTGATAAGTAACTTGTGTTGTTATTGAGATAATTAATTATCAATGCATTGAGGACATTAGACATTAGAACAATATCTTATCAAAATTAACAGCATTCATGCAGGCGACCATCAAAAGGAAAATAATGCCTAATAAGGCTTGCTGTGGTTACCTGCAGCATAAATCCAGATCAATAAAAATCAGGTCAGGTTATAATTGTCCATGTTTATTACACATTAAGAGCAGGGTACGTTGAGAGAAATACCCAGTGCTTTACCTGATACTTTGAACTACTGCACTTAGACCAGTTAGGTGAGATTTATTTAATCTGTCTGTAGATTTCAACATTGCAAACTGAATTTGCTGTTCCATGCTCCCTTTACAGACTATGCTCTCACCTTTAGAGAGCTCTTCATCTAACCTATTTTAGGTATCTCTCTTAGATTAGTTGCTCGAGAAGTGTAAAATCCCTTCCACTGAGTGTAAGGGAAGCCTCTACTCACATGTAAAAGTCAGTATTTGTTTAGATGAGTCCCTCCCAGCTGTTAAAAAAACCTACCCAAATTTCAGCCTGATTTTAAGATTTAAATTCAACTTGCGAATTATAACTATTCTTTTTATTACAGTGGTGATAACCTCAGTAGGGATTTGTACATAAATATGTACAAAAGGATAATGTTGTTCCAAACAGATTACTATGATTTCCAGTCTGACAACCTCCCCCATACTTAGAGAAAACACTTGCTTAATGATACAGCAAAATCCCAACAAATCTAAAATATTGTTTTGAGTACTACCTCTCAGTTACTATTTAAATTATGTTGCACATATTTTAAAAAAACACTGAAAACCCAGTGTTATTAATGCTGCATAGTCAAGCACTCAGAAGCTTAAAAGTGATACAGGTAAGGTCATCTATGAAACCTTAGCCTGGCCCTCTCAAGTACAAATACCTAATTACACAAGATTTTTCCCCCATCTCACTTGCAAGGATGAACAATGGTCACATGAACGAGCAGTGCTTTACTACTTTTCTTATGGCCAAAGAAAATGAGATTTATTGAATTTTTTTTTTTAGATTTAGATTTATTATTTAAGTCTAACCTAGAATTTGTACTCAATACAGAATTACACATTTTCCTACTGTTTCTTCTGCAATAACACAGATGGGTCTGATTACTTCAGAAATTACTGCTTATCTCCACAACTGTCCTCCTTATGCAAGGACTGGAATGACTGAATTTTTATGCATGGAGAACTGAAGACCAGGAAGATTAACAATCAGAAGTATTAACTAGTTTTGAGTACTCAGTCTGAAATGCTTCAGGACTGTTCAGAAATATGTAGTACTGCATAATTTCGTATATATTTAAGTACAGTTTTTACACATCGGTTGAAACTGACTGTTCAGCACTTCTGAGAATCAGATGCAAAAACATCAGTTTATACCTGATTTTGGATATCCAGTTACAGAATGTTTGGCTCTCTTTCCTCAGAATTATTTAGGGACTACATGACAGAACAATATAGAGAACCCATCAGTTTTCTGCAATAATTGCAAGATCGTGCTCTCCCTCTCCCCCTATTTCCCATAAGTATTTAACTTCTGCTACATGCTAAGGAATCCTATAAATACAACCACAATTTACAAACCGTACTCACCCAAGCCATTAGGTCCACAGCACAAAACATAGACTAGTAGACAAGAATGTGCTATCATGTAATTAAGTACTGCCACAACGTAACTCTTGAAGAAAGGACAAAGCAGTTATATAGTCATTATAAGCATCTAAAATTAGATGTAACAGTAGAGACAGTCTTCCATGCGAGGCTTTAGCCTTAACTGAAGATACAGTATTTCCATTTAAGCTTTTCTCCCCTTTTGTTTGTAAATTCATATAAATTACATAGAGCTTTATTTAACTTGCTTTACGTACTTCCATCTGCTATCTTATCTTCCCATTTTGAGTATGGTCAACATTTTAGTCTGTAAAAGCTACCAGAGTTGTTAGACAAAAGAGGAAGAGACATTTTCTGTTCCTTAGGGATTCATGTCTAAATGTGGAAACAGTTCAGAAGTTAACTTGATCTTTGCTTTAAACAGACACACACTCATTATGAAAAGTTTTTCCTCTTTAGAAATCTGTTTACTGAAATCAGCTGAAGTCAAGCCCAGTCTGAAGTTTGAAGAGTTCAAAGGACCAAGCTCCCATCACTACCATGTTACAGCTCTTAACCTAAAAACAGCCCTGCCTACCCATGTAAATCCTGTGGAGACACAGCAAAATCCAATATATGTACAGAAATCGCACTAATAATTTTAAATAAGTAAAAAATTCACAGGCATTTTACTGGTAGTTGTTTTACAGATTCCTCCTAGTTCCATGAGTGACCAAATTAGTATTTTTAACTCTATTTGGATACTAATCTGTGTTAAACAACTGCATGAAGAGGTTGTAGCAAGGTGGGTGTCAGACTCTTCTCCCAAGTTATCAAGTGATATAACGAGAGGAAACAGCCTCAAGTTGCGCCAGGGGAGGTTTAGATTGGGTATTAGGAAAAGTTTCTTCACCAAAAGGGTTGTCAAGCATCGGAACAGGCTGCCCAGGGAAGTGGTTGGAACCATCCCTGGAGGTATTTCAAAGTGGCACTTAGGGACATGGTTTAGTGATGGACTTGGCAGTGCTAGATTAACAGTTGGACTTGATGATCTTAGAGGTCCTTTCCAACCTAAATGATTCTATGACTCTGTGACTTATATTAGCTCGCTGAACTGCTCAGTTACAGAAGTTTTGTAGGTTTTGTCTTTATAATTGGTCCTAAAGTCTAGTCTATCTTGACAGTAGAAACATTCATGACTTTGGACATCATTCCAAAAGAAAAGGCCTTATTTCCTCAGCCAAATGAAGCTGTATTCCTTTAATGAAAACACCCTTAAACCAAGTTTAACTTCCAAAGGAAAGCTGAACTAGTTAAGAGGTTTTTTTTTCCCCCTACTTACAGACTAAGCTAAATTATATTCAGTTTCAGGCATTTTTATATAATTTCAAAGTGCTCTTTATAATGAGACTATACCTTTCCAAAAGCAATCCTTCAGAAGTCTCATTGAAACTTATGTTGTACATAGCATCCCACCTCACTGTCTAGAAAGGCAAGATACATTTAACCATAGCTTAATTTTAAGCAGACATGGGCCTGAGGTTATGATCACCAGTGAGAACAGCACCTCAGCTGGCTACTAAGAGCATCTTCCAGTTCTCATCAGGAAGTTTGGTCACCACTCTCTGGAAACTCAAATTTGCACAGGTTCTTGGCTCACATAATTTTTGTGATGTCTTCTGCTTGGACATAGCTTCAGTCTTGACAATGAAGCATTGTGTCATACTATTTTGTAATTAAATTCTAATGCTGCTGATACAAGTGTCCTCCAAACTTTACAGATACGTATACTCTTCCGCATTTACTGCAAAGACAGTTTCAAGAACACTAAGCAAGTAACCTATTTTAGTACTGGGGAAGGAAAGTCACAAGTAAGCTACATAAAGAAATTCCGTACTTTCTGCTATTAATTTTTGTCCACATTTATTTATGAGTAAAACAAACAGCAAACATTACAGCAAAGGGGACATTCAGGCCCAGATTTTAAAAAAGAAAACAGATGCCTGGGTAGATTCTGAATTTAGGCACCTCAAGATTGCTGACAAAGTACACAAAAATAAGTGAAAGTCATGAGCGTTTCAGCGAACTTCGTAAGTGCATTTCAGTATTTATTTAGATGTTTAAGCTCTCGCACTAGATTTTACAAGCTGGTGAACACTGGCAAAATTATTTCTCCCACAGAACTATAACCACACATTCCCAAGACAGTATAAATATATGGTTGAACTAACATTAATACACATCACCATTTTATCAATTACATAATAAAACAAATTATCAAGTATCCAAATATTAAGTTACGCAGCTTGAAAGGCATACAAAATATTACAGAGGTCTGCCCAAGTCATAGCAGAAACTCAAGGAGGAGAAACAAAAGGGGGGGGGGGAAAAAAAAAAAAAAATCACACTTTCAACAAAGCAATAGTTGGTAAACAACTTTCAATAGGTACAGTAAAAGAAACTACAAGATTTTTCAGAAATTTTCTGATTAAGAATTTTTAGCTACAATAACAAAGCATTTCTACGTTTTAAAAAAATATTTACTGAAGTAAAGGGCATATTCTATACTTCCTGCACAAGACAAAGGCAACATTTTACTAGAAATATTAAATAGCCCCTCCCAACCTTTTCAGGCCCTCTGTTAAGTTGCACATGAAGTGCCAACATTAATTTTACTGTAAGGCTTTTTGTCTGGAGACATTAAAGACTTGTGTGCTTCTGTACAATTTAAAAGATTTTCTACATGAGTAATCAGAGTAATGATTTGTAAAATGGAGAGGTTCAGATAACAAAAAAGTACAGACGCTGGGGTAAAAAGTTGCTGTAATTCATAGTATTAAAAAGACAGACTGTGCAAATCCTGATAATTCTAGTGCGATTGTGGGAGACAAAACATACAGTGAGCAGGCAAGACTATCTTAGAGACCATATTCTTCAGTATTGAAATGACGGTAGAAAAAAAGATAGTAAGGTCCAGATAAGCTGGTAGTTCTCACGTCATCAGAACTACGCTCATTTACAAGGAAAAACACGTAGCTGATATGCTGGGATTTTGGCACCTAATCTCTCTACAGATTGATTTATTTTAGTACCCCAATTTTTAGTAATTGAAACTAGGTGGGTAAAACTTAATGGCATGATTAAGGGATATTTGAACTGGTAATTAACAAACAAGGAGATAGCTCAGAAACAGGGTACAGCGAAAACATTTACTGGGTCTCCAAACAGATGGATATTTATCTAAACATACAAGTTGCATTTCTACGAAGCCTTTAGCCTATTAAACACTCCTAAGGAAGCTTCCTTTACTACTAAAAAATATCAGACTCATGTCTTCAGCATGCAGTCTGCTTAATTCTAGTTTCCATCCTTTAATCCCAAAGAAGTACTATAGGCTGTTGAGCTTTACTGAATACAACAATTATTTCGGTGACCATTGGAGTCTTTAAAACGCAGACGCATCTTGGGGCGGTATTTCTCCAAGTACAGAAGTTGCTTGCTGTTAAAAGCTCCACGCCGCTTCCTAGATGGAGGAAAAAATATTTTAAACAGAACATTAATCTACTGCCCAGTGAAATATCACCAACCAGAGAAAAATATTTTTAGGTCACTTAAAGAAAACACCATTAAGTCAAGGCTGTAACCAAAAGAAGGGTAATTAAAAGTTAAGTGCCAGGAAAGAGGGTGGTAGCTTCCTTTCACAAATACCTCATTGGACCACATGCTCAAAAGAGTACATAGCATGTTAGACAGTGTTTTAGCCTCTGATAACACACAAGCCAAGGATCTTACATTAAGATCTTTAGAAGAAACTTCAAAAGGAAGCTATAGAGCAGATGTGATACGGTCTTCTTAAGAAAATTGAAGTTATTCAGTCTCTTAAAATAATTATGAAGAATAGTACAAAACTAAGAAAGTACATGAACATTATAACTCCCCATAATAATAAGTCGAACAGAAATTGAGCTTTCTCGGTTTTCTCAAACCAGAAGTGTGTGAAAGAGGGGTACATTTTTGTTGAGTGTTTGGAATATGTACCTGGCTTCCTATTCTTCACTTTATACACACCAGCCTGTTAAGATGAACAAGCTGAATTTAATTCTTTAAAGGCTTGGCAATTATGCAAGAAGTATTTTGGTATTGTTTATATGAGCTGCAGCTTCTTTTAAACACAGTTGAAACCTGCAAAGTTAAGGCATTGCGACTAAAATTGTTCTCATCCAACTTACATACGTTTATAAAAAAATCCAAGGAAGTATTTTTCTTCAGTAAACTACCAGAAAAGACTAGGAGGAACTGTTTAGCACACTTTGATCTAATACAGAAGAAAGCATCCACAAACGTGAATGAGTGCTAGCTCTAGCTACCAGACGGAACCTAAATTTCAAAAGGTATTCTGCCTCTCATACGTACAAATAATAAAGACAACCCTGCAGATCTAACTGAAAGTTAGGGATTTTGCTTTTTTCTTTAAACTTGCTCAAATAATTACTTACTGATTCTGGTTTCCACAGAAACAGAAAATACCCATCCCACAGGCCAAGTCCTACAACACTGACCGTATGCAATATGTGTGTTAAAAAGTTTGTATGTACTAAATACCTTACAAAAGAGAGTAAAAGACAAGAACAGCCTTCGGAATTTCCTTTAGTGCCCAAGGATGTATCAATGTGTTAAATCTTGGAAACAGCTACATGTTAGCTTCATACTTACTGTCTTATGAACTGCACTGCATCTTCATACTTCATGCCACATTCTATCAGTGCAAGAGCAACCAAGACTGGAGCTCTGGGGAAAAAAAAAAACACCACATATTTCAGTTTAGCATTTGCCAGTGCACACTTAGAAGACAGTTTACTTTTCCCAGTTCTCTCTTCTGTCCTTCTGTGTCTATCTGATGTTTCTTCCACGGGGAAGCAAAAAAGACAAGCAGAAGGCATTTCTACATTAACAGAGCCATTATACTATCTGTTTTCGAGTTACCTGTCCTCATTAAGAAAGGGATTTAAATTAACTCTGGTCAACTTTAGCTTTGTTCATGTAACTTTAGGTATAGGAGAAGACAGCAGGAATAAAATGCAAGTAATCTTTACCCATTTGTTTCAAAGCCAATTGATTCTGGGGAAGAGTTGCATATGGGTTTCTATTCCCACAAACAAGCATCTTCAGAAGCAGTCAGGAGCCCAAAGCAGAAATCAGAAGAGGGGTCAGGTCCAATAAGAAGTAACAAGTCCTAGAACTAGTGTAACAAGTTTTAGGAACAGATGCAATCCACAGGCTGCTGCCCACCCCCTAGGATTTCCTTGCTTGCCACAGTATTCTTCATCTGACAGAATACAGTTTTCAGTTAGGAAAGCTTAACACAAATCAAACTCAAATACATTAGCAATTTATGGCTCAAAAAAAAAAACCCAACACCAAAACAAACAAGACAAACCCCACTCCACACATTTGTGCCTCTAGTAGCAAGCTTAAGTGGTTTTATATGTTCAGGGATCTAAAAAAAACCTTACATGATAAAAAGCTAGAATCTTCTTTTCAACTAGTTAACTGCCCGATTTTGAGGAAAAAACCAACATATATCATTGTAAGCAGCTGAAGACGACTTGTTTTGGTAGCAATTCACCACTACAGTCAACTTTGTTATGTGTGGAGCCATAATGCAAACAGTGGATAAGCCAGGCTTACGGACAGCAAGACCAGAAACCTCTATTTTATATCGGAAATGCTGAAACGCATGGCTAGAATATGGCAACTGTTTTTTGAACAGATCGAGTTCCCAGGTAGTCTAGAACAATAGCAGCAAAACCATTATGTTCTGACAACTGTTGGAATTGTATTTAGGATAGTAGCAGCACACAGAGGGAACAGGGCTAAGAGAATATTTAGCATTATCCATAAAAATTTTTGAGGCTCAGTGTTAGAAATGAGACAGAAACAGAGCTTTGGGACTTTGGAGAACACTTTTGATCCCCCAATGGGGATGAAAGTTGGTCTTCATGTGCCAGAGCACCCCACTTGTTTGTGGCTAATGGTTACAATACCCTTGGAACAAGGAGACTGGCAATACTGCTGAAACAGGGATGAAAAAGAAACTTACATCTGAGTCACAAAAAATCAAACCCATTAGAAAAAAAGGGAAGACTTAGCAAGACAAAAAATATCCATGGGACACTCATCAATATACTTGATACAAGAATATATTCGTTTACTTCATTCAGTAGTTCTTGTGCGAGGGCTGTGATAATAGCATAATCTGTTGATTAAAAGGTATTTATGTCTAATATATACATACAACAGTTTCCTGTCATCTGAACTACTTTTAAGTGTGACGTCTTTCCAATATTGGTTATGTGACTATTTTACATTTGCCTCAAATAAACTTTTGTACCAAATCCTTGCAAGTCTGACCAGGGATGGCAATTCAATAAATCTTTAAAAAACTTTACCCACCTTCCAAGACCAGCAACACAGTGTACAGCAATACAACAACCAGGTTCTTCACGAAATTTAACTTTAAGGAGATTTAGCCAGTCATCAACAATCTGGTTGGATGGTGGAGCACCGTCATCAAAGGGCCAATCCTAGAATATAGCATGACATATGTAAATAAATACATAAAGAACTCCTCTTTATTCTCGTAGGCTGTGTGTATACAAAAAAAAAGTAGGGGACACAATGGACTAAAGAGCTGACAGCTAAAGGAACCACTCAAGCTTACTGTTTTCTAATAGTATAACTATAGCAATGTTAGGAATATATTCCCTTCAATCTGTTTTTATTGAGCAAATGATTTTGCTCAAAACCGGATTTTTTTCCTGACAAGAGAGGATGTCTGTACAACTTTTGCTTCCATCAGCTGCTGAATACACTTTTAGAGTTAATAAGGTGGTGTCAAAAGAATTTTTTTTTTTTGGGGGGGGAGGGGGGAAGGAGGGAGGTGAGTTTGTTTTAAATTCTGCTTCTACACTACTTACCAAAACCTGAATGCCTTCTTTTTCCACCGGAGCAGTGTCATAAGTAGCTTCACACACTCGTACCACTGTGGTAACGCCATATTTCTTAAGTTCCTGTTGGGGGGGGGGGGGGGAACAACAACACAACACCTGCTTTAGGAGTAAACTGACTTCACTTACCATTCAATTTTCTCAATAGGTTAGCTTATTAATTCATTCCGAAAGTTTCAGTAAGTAAACTCACACAAATGCTTTTTCTGAAGATTAAGCTTTGTTATGTTGGATCAGACTTTTTTCTTTTAAAATCAAATCCAGATAAACACTGATGAAATAAGTAGTCCATCTCCAAAAGATCATTCCTTTTAAAGGAACAGGAAGTTTCCTGGTTTGCAAAGCTGAATATTTCACTAAAAACATTCTGAGTAAGGTTTAGATCCTCCCTTTCTCTCCCTTCACTTAAAACAACGGGTTTGTAACACCTTTTACTGATAAGAATTATGAGCACAGGACAATAACTTACTCCAGTTCCTGAGTTATCATAACTAGAAGATAACAAAATTTAACTTTCCATTTTGCTATTAACCTCCATCTATTTAAAAAATAAAAAGAAGGCACTCACTCTTCATTCTCCCTGCAACAACCCATCATTCACACTGTAACTGTCATGGTAATGACTGAAGCATAGCCTAAGCATACTTTATCTGGTTGTGAGAGTATAAAGGCAAGCAATGTTATCTCACCATGTTTCTTGTAAATCATCCCACAGTGAATGCAAAATGGAGGTATAATACGCCTAAAATCTTGCTAATGAGGGACTGCATTACAAACTCAGACCTTACCAGGAGGTAACTTTGGAGGAACCTATTGTTAGCATACATGCAAAAACTTTAAACTGTGCACTCTATAGCTCCAACATGCTAGATGCAAGGTTTACAACAAATTCAGGTACTAGCAATATATGCCAACCCACTTGGCATATATTTAGTCAGTAAACAATTTCAGCATGTACCAAAACACTTAAAGTAGCTTCAGCAGCTCTGGATGCAGAGCAAGCCTACCGCCACAAATTTCACTCAAGTAGACACTATGACACTCAGAGGATTCTCTTAAGCTACACTAGAACCATGATCTGCTAATACTGAAGGGAGATAGGCAATGAAAGCATATTGCAATCCTATTATTTATTCCTAAGGTTCTGATTCACAATGTATAATGAATTATTCTCTTTTTAATCACTATGCAATAGGTGCAAGGAAATGTTACACTGCTTTAGATGAATCTAAATGTGAGTTCCTATCACTAGCAGATCTTTGTATTTATTGTTCTACACATAACTCTGCCAGGTAATTCCTGTTTTCAGACCTAAACAATGTACTTAATGTACAATGTACTAGACGGTATAATTATTTCTTTGCCTCACTTTCAGAAGTATGTTTTTGTGAAGGCCGATGTATATCTGAATAGATTTGTCTGTATGTCTTTGAAGCATGGCATCAGTATTTGAGAAAAAAAAAAAGTCAACATACGAACAGTCTCAGTACCTCTTCATATGGCTTCCACAGCTGTTATCAACTAGTAAAGAAGGAAATTGTTAATATAGCATGCTGTTCAGGCATTAAAAAACATACATCAGTAAGAATTCTGTCCTGACCTTACCTCTATAAATTTGTTTAAGGTTGCATTGGTTGGATTGTGTGTGATTAGGAATCTCATGTTCTTGTAGGTGATTTCCACAGGAGCTGGGCGGTTCATTCGGGCCATATTGGTTTAGTTAAACATGCAACAAGATTATGAAAGGATTAAAAAAAATTCTAATACAGAAGTGATTCAGAGAAACTGAAGTCTACTTCACTATACTCCACGTGAAATTCTCAGTGCTTGGAAGTATGAAGTTGGGAGCAATGGGAAATGAAATGAACCTCCTAACAAGAAGCAGCAATTCTTCAATCCAGTAATACTGAGGCAAAAGAAAGGCAGTGCACTGAGGTTTACCCCATCCAGGTCTGAATTCTGTTGTTAAATGCTCTGCCAATTTCAATTCAATACTTCTTATCCTGGTCAACCACTCTTAGGGGGGCTTCTTGGTGGAGTAGTAATGAATTTCTACAGTTCACTTGTCTGCATAGAGGTCGTGCTGTGCCTGGCAGTAGTCTCCACTGCCCTTCAGAAACTCCATAAATGTGTGACCAAGAACACCACAGAACTGCTGTAAAGAGAGGGGAAAAAAAAAGCATAATGAGCACAGGTGAAGCAAGGTTATTTTGAAGACATCAAACATTATAAAATGAAAAAATAAAAGCAAAACAACTAAGACATTTCACAAGGTTTATTTTTTAATCCAAGAATTAGGTTAGTATAAGAATCCTGTTACCTTTACTCAACTTAACACAAAGCTTCGATATAGGGTTGTTTCAAAACCAAAAACTGAAATTTATTAAAATACCAATTCAAATGTGCTAAACATAGCAACAAGAGACCAAGTTTTAAGAACCCCAGTATTTATATAAAGCACAGCTTTTCCAGGATACCCATACAACTGTATTTTCCATTCTGAATCGAGAGACATCACAACACCTACTAAAGTTACACTGACCTTAAGTAGTCCCATGAAGGCAAGGATGAGATTCCTCGAATATTCAAGCTAAGCATAAGACAATTTCTGGTGTTTAAACAAAACTACCGGTCTCTACATAGATGCAGAATCACTTGTCTTAAAGGCTAAAGACTTACTTTGCATGTAAGCATCATTAATTCACATACAGAACAGCCAGTAGAAAAAAAATGCATCTAAATCCACCCATCTCAAATAGGAGGCCTTGAAAGCAAATGCAAAGTCTTTGTGGTCTAACAAAACAATGCAAGCTTTTGAACATGTTTCGAGACTTTCAAGGCACACAGATTTCTAACTAAGAAACATTCCACATACTAAAGGCTGAAGACACATGGCAACCTGTCTTTAACTGCCTTTCTACACCATGACTTTATTAATATACCAAGATAGTGGTAATAGTCTAGCTAAAAACATACACAGGCAAGTTTATTGAACAGGTTATTCCTGCCCAGTGGTATGCTATTTTACTATGCTTAAATTTACATATAAAATTACTGCAAGATGCACAACCAGGAAGTAGATAGCTGGTGAACTGCTCCGAGTTGTGTATTCATTTGCAGATGTTGCTATGCAAATGAACCAAGAATATATGCTTTTATGCACTGTGGAACCTTACAGCAGAGTTAGTTTTGTGCCCAGCCACAGTTCCAGTGCTGCTGACGATACTTGCCTAGGAAACAGAAAGGAAGAAGAGAGAAGTTTTGTTTCCCAAAAGGGCAAAGGTTCAGCTTGTATTGGTTAGCTGAACCAAATGCCCATTAAATATATTCAGGTACTAGACAGAAACATTACTGATCCTACAGTAATGTTGTACCTACAACTATTTAGCAGAAAAAATTACTTATGTTGGCCAGTCAACTCCAAACACTGGAACAAATCCATGTATTTCTATGCCCAAACAAAATATTGCCCAAGACACTTTGGAAATGGATTAGCTGAACATACAGTGTTACAGAACCACTATCACAGACTGACTTTCTTAAAAGTGTGATTTCTAGCTTCCAGTAAACAGAAGATATAACTTCACTGTAGCAATGTTCACATTTTTTTCAACTACAAACCAGCTGTGCGCATCCATCCACATATATAATCAGGACAAATGTACATGAGAAAATAAGGAGAAGAGACAGTATTTCAGTGCTCTTAACTCAAATCTTTCCATTCGAAGGACCATGAAAGAACCAGCCTGTGCTGAAATGCTTCCCAACCATGAGAAAGCAAATTCAAAAGATCAGGTCCTAAAGACAACTGTACACTAAGTCCTGATAATAGCCAATGTCTTAATACACTTCACCAAAGGGCAGGAAGAAAAAGCTATGTGCAAACAAGTCATGGTTGCTAACTGCCATCTAGGATTTGGAGTAAGACCAAGACTCCACTGCAGGCACTAAACCATATGCCATAAGACTACAGTAAGTCTATCTAGTAATGATTAGTATTAAGCAGAAGTCACAACAGATCAATAGCCTAATAACTGTTGAGTTTTCTAAGAGGTACCTTAGCTGTAGAAGAGTTCTTAAAGTGAACTACAATTTAAAGAATTGCAACAATGTTTTATGTTGTAGACATGGCTTTGCTCCATTCATAAGCCCAGAGAAGGAGCAGTTCAGTATCGTAGTAGTATTTACAAAGAAGATAAAAATCTTTAAGAATTTGGACTGCAGCAGATGGGTAGAGCTGCATCACACAATGTTACGAAGGATCTTTAGAAAAAGCAGACCAAACACCTCCAGGCATCTTTTTCGTGTTTTCAGACAGCTTCTTGGTAGGAATTAAGGATGCACCTTAATCACAGGCATGGCTTGCAAAAAAACCTGCTAACCAATACAAGAAAGAAGTTAGCAAAAAGAAACTAACAAGACAATTCCACGTGCACTTTGCTGCCACTTCAGAGATACTACCATCACCATTTCTGTAAAGACTGTAGGATTACGTTTGCCAGCTACTTGCAAAAAAACTATTTCAGTTTTTATTTGTGATAAATTGAGAGGCCGTGAGAACTCTAAATATAATAGCCATGAAAAAGGAGTAAGAAGAATCCTCTGAAGGCAAAGGCCAACAGAGTAACAGGAACCAGGAGAATTCAGACTCGGAAGAACTTCAAGAATCATCATCTGACACACCAGCCATGCCTTAGCAGGTGGTAGGTGTGCATTAAAAAGACTCCTAGGACCAGACCTAGAGAACACCTAAAATAGCAACTGAAAAAAACAACCAAAGATAGCTTATTTAAAGTCACTTTCAATTAGTTTAAGAAGCAGAACAGCAAAAAGGGACAGGACAGCTTTAAGCAGGTATAGCTGCACAAGGTCTTGTGCTGCTTTTTGCATGCACTGGCAGATCTCATGTTTATCTCTCCTTAAGATTGCTGAGAGGAATCATAGCCAGTCCTTTTCCCTGGTGGAGAATGAGGGAGTGGAGGCTGTCAGAAACAGAAATAGAAAAGCATGCAAGTGAGCTTGAGGAGATAGAATAGGGTCACTAGGGTAAAGAAAAAGACCTTTCAGTCTGGGGGGGGGAAGAATGTAGAGTAATTGGAATCAGTTAACATGACCCTGTACCAGGGCAGGTAGGAAGTAAGAAGTAATCAGGATTCATCCAGCCTGGTAGGCAGGCTGTCCTTAGTATGCAACTAGGAGTACTCAATACGATACCAAACTCATCAAGGGGGTAAGGAAGAGGACAGGCAGCAAAGCATTAGTTAAATAACAAATCCTACTTTTTTAATGCAGACTGTTAATCACATCTAGAAACTGGGTGCAGAGTTCAAATTCTTATACAAAGTTGAAGCAAGTACATTACGCAATGTTAAGTTTGAGTTCTACGTGTAATTAACCCCTACAAATTAATTCATTTCGTTAATACTGACTTAACAGTTAGCAACTAGACACATCAGCACCTTACTAATTCACACAACTAAGGACCTAACCAAGCACGTATTTGAGTCTCACTGTTTGTCTTGGCAACTGTTGCTGCCACATTATAAAGGAGCAAAGCTCACATTTTCCTTTGATGTGAATGCCATCGCTTCTCACCATTGTTAGCCAGAAAGCTCCACGTGCAGACCAACTCCTTAAGGCAGCAACATGTTGTACTATCCTAAGACAGCTTTGCCAACCTAGTTTAGTTATGTTCCTGAAGCCAAATGAAAATTAAAGACGAGTAGTACACTGGCATGCTGTTTGTGTTATGGCAATAAGCCAGAGTACAAGGCTTCACCCATCTTCAGCAAAAAGAGCTGGAAGAAATCAGCTATAAAAATAGTGCTGTAGGGGGAACTCCCCTGGGCTTAGGGGGAACTCAAATGACGTGAGCAGCGTTCGAGAGGCTTGGAAATACAGCTTTAAAATTACTGTATTGTCTCAGACAGTTAACTACTTGGTAGGTAAGCTATCAAAAAAGTCAAGATAATGTATGAAAGCATAAGGCTGCATAAGTGAAACTCAAATTCATAGTATTGTATGTAGAAGTTTCTTTAACAGAATGACACCAACTCAGCATTTGTACCATCAAGTTGAGTACTCCAGCATATACTTTTCAATTTACATGTGAGTTTTCCTTGAGGAAAATTAACACTGAAGGGTTTTGGAACCAGTTTCTATTAGTAACAGAAAGCCAAACATTTAGACTGTTAGATCCATCAAAATAAACTTGGAAAACAAAACTAAGGTTAATATGCCAGGACCACTTATTAAGAGAAGGTATCCTGTCCAATATGGGATAAAGTTATGTTAATTATGATTGTACCATCTACTATCATTTATGCTAGGAGAAGTTAGAGAATAGTTTATTCAAGCAAGAGGAAGATATCTTGAAAATAAAAGTTTTAATTCATGGCCTTCTTTGGGACAGGAAGCTAAAGTATCTGTCTTCACTGACAAGCAGATTCACGTGTATGTTAATTCTGGGTCTGAAACAATCACTCCTGTCTGGCAAAAACGGCTTATGAAAGTAATCTATTAGATTGTTACTGATATGTGGAAAGAAGAGAGGTGTAAAGTTATCCCATGCTATTGACATTCTTGTTCACAACTTGGTAGCATCTTGAGAAGCATGCAAACAAAAGCAAAGTTACATGACACTTCATTCTACCTTCAGAAGATGTGCAAGACTGTTCACACTTGCTCAATCCACCTGCTCATACAGCAGAAACATTTATATCCAGAATCAACTATGTGGAATCACATTCTCTGAAGTCAAGACCTGCCACACACTCACCTACTGAAACCACAGAATCAAAACGAGAAAACTAAAACTACATTTCATTACAATTAAGAATGCCTGCAAGTAACTTCATTGTTCTAACTTGCTACCTGACAAAAAGTTACTGAAGGACAGAGGGACAAATACCCCTGACTTTCTCTTACTACTCAAGGCCTAAGTAGCAACTGCTAAGGCAGACAAGGAGGAGTGGGAGGGTAAGGGATACAAACTGCGCGGAGCCATTACACAAGGTGGAGGCACACCTTCATCAGGTATTGTTGACAAGATGCACTTCCTATCTACTGGGCACATGAATGCCTGTATTATAATATCCACAGTGATAACACTACCCATTTTGGACCACAGAAAGCGACCCATGGCCTAAGAAAATACACTCATGCATCACAGACAGGAGATTCCAAAGGTTTATCATAAATTTGTTACGACGTGCTCTGTGAAGGAAGGATGTCCCTTGTGGTTCAACTACGCAGTTTAGGGGGAAGAAAAAATTATCTCAAAGCTTCCTGTATAACAAGTCAATGCAACTTCCAGAGATGATGAAACTGAGGCCATGTGACCGTCTTCCTAGCTCTTCCGCTTGGATCATGAAAAAAAAACCCCCATGCAAAAAAGCCTTAATAGATATTGGGGAAATAAGACATCACAGAAACCATTCCACCCCCTTATCTAATGCATCCTCTTTTTGAGTTTCTGAAAGCAAGGAGTCTCAAAATGACTTAACACTGTCACTTCAATAGCAAACTACATAAATCCTGTCGTCCTTCTCAAAAATTATTCCATTATGTTTTAAGCAATAACATGAGAAATTCAGCATATACAGGTAAAGAGAGTTGTTGCTGTATTTTATCAAGCCTAATAAAGGTATGAGTGCCAAACAAGAAGTTACGTATGTGAAGAAAGCTATGAGGAGTTATGGACTTACTTTTAACACAGAGGTACTTCTTGTATTGATCTGATAGAGTGAGTTTTAATTTTTTAAATATAAGGTGACAATCTGCTACTAGTTTAGAATACAGTAATACCCTGATCTGGGCGTTCTGGTTAATCGAGAAGAAGTGATCACTTACAGTCAGCCTACACACTGGGATAGATCCAGCATTCTTACGTGGCATGTATTCTGTCAGAACAGGAAGGTTTCACAAGATACAAGTTACTAGATAAGGCTAGATTCTATTTATTTACTGCCTTACTGACACATTTAGTTTCGGTAAGACAATGACATCTTTCTCCCTTGGCTCCTGCTACATCTGTCACTCATTTTTCTTTCTCACATTTCCTCCCATGGCCGTGCAATTTCTGTACTGCTTCTTCCACATTTCCCCCCTGAAATGATTCTGTTCCTGTAAGACAATTTCAAAACCCTTTGCTGTTTCATCAATGGAATAATAAAAGCTGACATCAGGTTTTTTGATTTGACAGTTTTATGAGATTAGAAGGAGACAGGGTTCATACTTCTGAGTCACTGCTTTGGAAAGACTCTGCAGACGCAGGTAGACATATTGGAAAGTTGTCTCCAGCAGCAATAAGAAACATCAGAATCACAGGACCCTCATGCCACAAAGACTGAGCATTTGTCAGCTCATATCTGCAACGTGTGTAGCTGGCTACCAGACAGCAACCAAGACCTGTGCATAAACACCACTAATCCTGCTTCTCCTATTACTATATGATAGTTACTTATTTTGATAACGCTTTGTCTTTCTTGCTTCTCTGCTTTTGGAGGGTGTACTACCACCAGCAAGCATTCCATCATTTATGCTTAAATACACACTGTGCTCTGTGGTCACAGATGTTGGGCAGCATAGACACTGAGATTACTGTGGCGGGGGCCTAAGCATATGAGGAAAGCAAAAACTTCTGATGCTGAACTGTGATCCACCTCCAGAAGGAAATGCCTTCCTTGAAAAGCCAGATGGCAAGGTCTTAAAAGCAGGGTCGGTCAAAATTAAGGTATTTGACTGCATTCGTGAGCTTCTGAGGGTCAACGGCAGACCGTTTAAGAAACATCCACTTCAACGTATACTTAAATGACTCCTCTGCGGGCTTTCCCCCCCTGCTGAGGAGCCATCTCAAAGCCCAGGCTGAACAAGGCCGGCTGCGTACGTGAGTTCGGGCGTACCTCACTTCTGCTGCATGAAGCTCATTTTGGAAAGGATTCACGTCCTCGCTCGCGGCCGGTTCCGACTCCTACGCCGGAGACAAAGAAGCCGCTCGGCCGCCTTCGCCCTCGCCCCGGCGGCGGCCGCGCACGTGGGGCCGCGGCGGGGGACGAGCGCCGGCCGCGCCAGCCAGCCAGCCGCCAGCGCCGCGGCCCGGCCGCGCTCCCACCCCTCAGCCTCCGCGCTCCCCGCCGCACCACCTGGCTGGCGGGCGCCCACGGGCAAGCCCCGGCTTGCCCGGAAAGCCCCGGGCTCCGGCCGCCCCCAGAGCCGCGTCAGCCGCGGGGCGCCGGGCTCCCGGCCTGCCTGTCTCTGCCCGGCGAAGGGACGCTGCCCCGGCCGCGCCACCGCCTCGTGGGCCGCGCCGTCGCCCCGGCTGCGGCGGTCACGGGGTCGCATCACGCTTCGATCAGGCTCCCGACGCGGAGCCATCTTGTCCCCCGGAGCCGCCGCCCGGCCCCGGCCTCCCCCCGGCAGGGGGCTCCCGGCCCCCGCCGCCTGCGCGCCGCCGGCCCGACACGGCCCAGGGGCGCGGGAGCCCCGGCTGCAGGGGCGCTGCCCTTCCCGGCGGCCGCCGCCAGACAGACACCGGCGGGGGGAGGCCGGGCCGGCGGGCGGGGCCGGCGGCAGCCAGGCTCACAAAGCGGCTTTGTGCCCGGGCCGGGCCGCTCGGGAGCCGCGGAGGCGTCGCCCCCTCCTCCTCTCCGGCAGAGGAGGGGACAGGGGCGCCGGCAGGCGGGTGCAGGAGGAGAGGGGCGCCGGGGGCGGGAGGAAGGCCGAGCCGCGCCGCAGCCGGGCTGGCGCGGCTCTCCTGCGGCCCGCCCGAGAGCCGCAGCCCGGCGCTCCGAGAAGCCGCCCGGAGCCAGCTTGGCCCGGGCGACAGAACAAAGAGACAACATGGAGGAGACGGGGGGGTGAAGGGGGAAGGAGAGGCGCAGGAGCCGGGCACAGGCGGGCAGCCGGCGGGGCGCACGCCCGGCAGGGCGAGGGGCCGGGGGAGGCGGGCCGGGGCGGGGGGCGCGGGCGGGCAGCACTCACAGGAATATGGTTACTCATTGAAGACTGTAGCCTGATCATACAGCCGGGGTGCGGGCGCCACCGCCGGGGGCAGGAGGAGCAGAACCAGGAGGACGCGGAGGCGCTGGAGGCCGCGGAGCTGCCGGAGGAGGTTCGGCGGCGGAGCGGGGATGGACCATACAGCTGCGGCAGCGGGCGGCTCTGCGGGCTGGCGCGGAGCGGACGCGGCTGCACCAGGAGGGACACTCGGCGCCGCCTCCCGCACAAGCGTCCGGGGCCCGCCCCTCGCTCACGTACGTCGGCGACGAGCGTCGCGCCCGTCCAATCAGAGGCGCCGCCGGTGCGTCCGGGGCGGGAGCGAGGCCGCCGGGGGGGCGTGGCGCCGGCAGGCTGGGCGGAGGCGGGAGGGAGCCGAGAGGCGGAGGCAGCCGGCGAGAACCGGTTAGTGAATGAAGCGGCGGGCGGCGGGGTGGGGAGGGGCGCGGCGCGGCGGGGGCAGAGCGGGACGCGCGGGCGGGCGCGGGGATCGCCTGCAGGGGCCGGGCCGGGGCCACCCTGCGCGGCAGCCCCGCCCCGCGCTGGCTGTTGCCGGCGGCTTCGCCGGGAAGCGGCTGGCGCGGCCTCCGGCTCCCCCGGGACGGCGAATTCTAGACTTTTCCCCGCGCCCCCGGGGCAGGGCGGCGGTCTGGCGTCCCGTTGCCGCTGCGGCCCGCCTCTCCCCGGGGTTGGGGGGACGGCCGAGGGCAGGGCGCCCGGCGGGCCTGAGGGGAAGGCGGCAAGGGCAGCGCGGGGGTCTGCGGGAGGCGGACATCGTGCGGGGCGGTGGGGAGAGGCGGGAGAGCCGTTCCCGGTGAGGGTGGCGTATTGCGGCCCTGCGGCGTCGGAAGCGGAGCGCGAAGTTGAGCGGCGGTGAAATAGCGGCGGCTCTGCGTGCCTTTTAATCCCTAAGCCCCTTCGCTTTCGGGCTGCAGAACCCCTTTTGCAAGTTTCATGCTAATAGGAAGCTCTTGGCGCGTTTCGTCCGCAGATTGTTCTGTGCTTTTAAGTCGAGGTAAAACCATGGTTTCTGGTTTTACAGGTGGGAGATCAGCCCAGTAGGCCAGAAGCGGTGTGGGAAACAACATGGACTCTCAGCCTTGCGCTCTCTCTGGCTGTCTCCCAGGACACAGGCGTCACTGCACGGCAGACATCTCGTGGGTGAATCTGGCGGTGGGAAGCGCCTGTGGTATCACTCCTGTGCGTAACTGATAGAGGCATGGGAGTCAGTCCCTGCCTGGGCACCCTCAACCTGGAAAACACCTTAATGTGGGTCAGCGCTAGCTTTATGAAATAACAGGCTATTTTTAGCTTCAGTTAGTCTGATACCGTTCTAGTTATATTTAACTAGTTAAGCCTTTCTTCTGCATAGTATGTTACTGTTACTGTAGAGATTACAAGAGTCTGCAGAAGTTGTTTCTGATCTAAAAAATAAACAGCTGAATTCTGAATCTCAGCAATTTGTATTGACTTGTAGAAAGGCATAGCTCGTTTGTGGTTTTGCCCAAATTTTCTATTTCTGTATAACCTGTGGAAACCATGGTTTGTACAGAGGAGGTTTTCGTGGTGACCGACACGTGGGAGATGTGTTATTCAGAACATGTCTGTATTACCTTTCACTCCACTTGGCTTCAGGTGGGCATAAGCTAATTTCTGAGCAGGAGACACGTCTCTGCTAGGATAATATACGCAGCTTTTCTGGGCTATAAATACATCTGGGCTGTATTTATTTACATTTGTGTTTTGTATTTACTGACTGACTCAGGGCACGCGTCTGGTGAACTTGCAGCTGTTTCCACTTCTCCGTGTAAAACTTCTTGAAAATGTGCTCAGAATCCTATAAAGTAAGAAGATGATCCCAAGGTTAACGGCTGTTGGAATATTGTTTATTTGTTGGTGGTTACAGTGTTAGGAAGGTTTTGGGGAAAAAAAAAGTCAACACAACTTCTCTCTCGTCAATAAAGCTTGAGGAATTTGCTCTGGATAGAGTTCTGAGACAGATTAAACAGCTCTTTACCTGCTTTAGTCCATACTTCTCTTTTTTTCTTTTTCTCCAACAGTGCAAGCTTTTGTTTATTGTTTCATTGCACATTAAACTGATCAGGATTTTAGGATCAAATTACTTTCTGCTGCAACATCCTTTCAGTACTGTAGCACAGTAGTTTGCACTGGAAATAAGAGTCACCAGCAGTTTCTTTGAAATTATATTCCCAAGGAAGAAAGGCTTTAGCTCAGAAAGCTTTTAGTCTGAAAACACGTTGGTTTTTTTTTGAAGAAAGAATGCCTGTGTCATTTTGACTATTTAATATTCATTTTTATCATGATAGTCCCTATCTGGACCCCTAGCTGTGGTTAATTATGTCATACTAGTTGGCACTTAAGATGCAGTCCCTGTGTTTTACTGTCTGAGATGACAAGAAATACTTGGAGTGTTAGAGAGAAGTAGACTACAATAAAGTAGTATGGACAGAGTCAAAGGTATTTGTAGGAGAAATAGACAAGTGGATAGTTACAAGGTGCCAGCTAGTGAACTGATGAAACAAAGTGGGTTGAGGAGACAGAAATTAACAGAAAGAGACAAGACTCCTGAAGAACTTTAAAGATACGAAAAAAAAATGCTTGTAAAGAGAAATCTGGGGGGTGAATTCAGAAAAGGCTGATATTATCAGTTTGAGAAGCAAAGATGTGATCATCGCCATTGTGGTATTAGGAAGATTAATACAACTTTAATGATAAGAGACTATAATAGCACAAAGTTTGAATATATTTTTGAAGCGGTGTGAATCAAAAATAAAATTTGGGCATAGCCTGACTCTCTAGCACTTACCTAGTTGACTATTATAAATATTTTTTGAAAGTTTTAATAGGAAGTTGTGCATTAAACCAGTCAATTTAAAGAATACCAGTTTCAAAAATCAGAATGCTAACTTATACCTTATGATTACTTCCTTTTGTTTTATAAAACCTGCCATTTTGTAATCTGCTAATTTGATGTTGCTTTATTTTCTTAAGTACAATAGTGAAAATAATTCCCACTTCACTTTCTTTATGTAAAAGTATATATACTTTATATGCTTTGTTAGCCATATTTGTCAAGAAGGGGAATCCTAATATAATTAGGAAGCAATTTTTTACGTCTGATCATCTTTGTCAACCTTCCTGTACTTACAAAAAATCCGTTATGTTTTTTAACCAGAGGCACCAGAACAGGAAGTAGTCGTCGACATGCAGTCGCGCAGTCCATGCATCACTTTGAAGTGGTTTGTATTTATTTCTTGCTAGTAAGAATGTGTTCTGGTTTGAGAATGCTGCTTCTATGGGATTCGTGAAAGTTAAACTATAAAATATTACTCTTATGTTTGAAATATGTATCTTTATTTATCAACTAATATAAATATATCTCAAAGACTAAATAAAAATACTGATTCTTAATGTGCTTGTCGTTTGCAGACACTTAACTTCCTTAGTCCCTCTAGACAGAAGTCAGTTAGAATCATAGAATCATAGAATCATACAGGTTGGAAAAGACCTCTAAGATCATCGTGTCCAACCGTCAACCCAACACCACCATGCCCACTACACCATGTCCCTAAGGGCCTCATCTACACGTCTTTTAAATACCTCCAGGGATGGTGACTCCACCACTTCCCTGGGCAGCCTGTTCCAAGGCCTAACCACTCTTTCAGTAAAGAAATTTTTCCTAATGTCCAATCTAAACCTCCCTTGGCGCAACTTGAAGCCATTTCCTCTTGTCCTATCGCTAGTTACTTGGGAGAAGAGACCAACACCCACCTCGCTACAACCTCCTTTCAGGTAGTTGTAGAGCGCGATGAGGTCTCCCCTCAGCCTCCTCTTCTCCAGGCTAAACAACCCCAGTTCCCTCAGCCGCTCCTCATAAGACTTGTGCTCCAGGCCCTTCACCAGCTTCGTTGCCCTCCTCTGGACGCGCTCCAGCACCTCCATGTCCTTCTTGTAGTGAGGGGCCCAAAACTGAACACAGTATTCGAGGTGCGGCCTCACCAGTGCCGAGTACAGGGGCACGATCACCTCCCTATTCCTGCTGGCCATGCTATTTCTGATACAGGCCAGGATGCCGTTGGCCTTCTTGGCCGCCTGAGCACACTGCCGGCTCATGTTCAGCCGGCTGTCAACCAGTTGTCCCTGACATTTGTCAGTTGTCAGTTGTCCCTGACATTTTTGTGGGTCTTCTGTGTCATAACATGAGGGCAAAAAACCCCAAACAATTGTATACTGGAAAGAAATACCAGAATCTGAATTTGTTTAAGTATCAGTTGGATGTAGTTTCACTGTAGTTTCACTGTATTTATGTGGACTAATCCTATCTTAAATTCGAATGGAATCGGGGGGATTTTATATGGATCTTGATGTCATGTCTGTTACTAGTCTATCTGTATGGAATTAACTTCCACACTTAAGGGTTTGCTGGTTAGATCTTTGATTTGCTGATATTAACTGTAGCTTTTTGTGGTGAAATTTCTGAAGGCTGTGTTTATGCCCATGTCATGCCAATGTTTAAAAGGGCAAAGTGAGTTGACTATGACCCGGCTAGACTGTCATGTAATAGAAAACTCACACATGACTAAGCTGATTAAAACAAAAAGAATTAAAGGATAAGAATTTAATTAATGCAAATCAATGTAGTTCTAGGGAAAATAGCTATTGTAAAGAAAGCTGACTTCATGCTTTGATAAGATTACAAGATTGGCGTAAAAGTAACTGCATAGCTGTAACACTAAATGTTCATGTTTTCAAACAGTTTTATCAAAGGAGTGTAATCAAAGATCACTAAAAAACCAAGTGTGACTGATGCAAAGTGATGAATAGCAAGTAACGATGATGTCGACATAGTTATGCAGAGTAATCTACATCATTAGTAACTTGTGTTCACTCAAAAATGTGTTTTAGTACAGACACGTGCAAAGTCATACAGCTAGAACCAGGAACACAAACAAGATTTATAAGTTTTTAAGAATGCTTCCGTTACTCTAAAAAGAGTCCAGGGATTATAATGGACAAGTAAGTCAATATGAACTCCCAGGGCAGTGCTGTGGTAACAATAAAAATGATCCTTATGTGATCCTTGGATATATAACATGAAATTGTGGGAGGGAGTAGAGAGACTTTTATTTTTAAATAGCATCAATACTAACTATTGAAATACCATGTTGTGGTGGGTTGACCTTGGCTGGATGCCAGGTGCCCACCAAGCTGCTCTATCACTCCCCCTCCTCAACTGGACGGGGGGGAGAAAAATAATATGATGAAAGGCTCATGGGTTGAGATGAGGACAAGGAGATCCCTAAGCAATTACCATCACGGGCAAAACAGACTCAACTTGGGGAAATTAATTTAATTTATTGCCAATCAAAAACAGAGTAGGATAATGAGAAATAAAACTAAATCTTAAAACATCTTCCTCCCACCCTTCCCTTCTTCCCGGGCTCAACTTCACTCCCGATTTTCTCTACCTCCTTCCCCTGAGTAGTGCAGGGGGATGGGTAATGGGGGTTGTGGTCAGTTCTTCACACGTTGTTTCTGCTGCCCCTTCCTCCTCAGGGGGAGGACTCCTCACGCTCTTCCCCTGCTCCAGCGTGGGGTCCCTCCCACAGGAGACAGTCCTCCATGAATTGCTCCAATGCGGGTCCTTCCCACGGGCTGCAGTTCTTCACAAACTGCTCCAACATGGCTCCATTCCACGGGGTGCCGTCCTTCAGGAACAGACTGCTCCAGCAGTCACACGGGGTCACAAGTCCTGCCAGCAAACCTGCTCCAGCGTGGGCTCCTCTCTCCATGGGGCCACAGGTCCTGCCAGGAGTGTGCTCCGGCGCAGGCTTCCCATGGGGTCGCAGCCTCCTTCGGGCACATCCACCTGCTCCGGCGTGGGGTCCTCCACGGGCTGCAAGTGGATATCTGCTCCACCATTAACCTCCCTGGGCTGCAGGGGCACAGCCTGCCTCACCATGGTCTTCACCACGGGCTGCAGGGGAATCTCTGCTCCGGCATCTGGAGCACCTCCTCCCCTCCTTCTTCCCTGACCTTGGTGTCTGCAGAGTTGTTTTTCTCACGTTTTCTCACTCCTCTCTTCTGACTGCTGTTGTTGTGCAGCAGGTTTTTTTACCCCTTCTTAAATACATTATCCCAGAGGTACTACCACCGTCACTGATGGGCTCAGCCTTGGCCAGCGGTGGGTCCATCTTGGAGCCGGCTGGCATTGGCTCTGTCAGGCATAGGGGAAGCTTCTAGCAGCTTCTCACAGAAGCCACCCCTGTAGCCCCCCACTACCAAAACCTTGCCACGCAAACCCAGTACACATGTGCAGTTCTGTTGACCACAGACCTCTCAAGTTACCTTATTTTCTGAAATAAACCGCCCCCCCCGATGTGTCTGGAGCCTGTGTGTGGCATTTTTCACGTGCCTTGTTACCTATTCCTTCCTTTACACTTACCGACCCTACTCTTAGCCCTTTTTCTCCTCCCTCTTCAGATTAGGTTCAGTGCCGTGGTGTCTCTCAGATTCTGTGATCTTCAGGTTTTCTGGTGAACAGGGTAATGGAATGGAAGAGACTGCAGGACAGCGTCAGTTGTTTCTGTAAAATTTGTGTTTGAGATGTGATAGATCCACAGCCATGTCTTAGAAGAGATAGTGATGTATTGGTGAGAATGCAGAGCTGCAAAAAGTATTCAAAGACTGGAAAAAGTTAGTGAGACATATAAAGGACTCTCCCTATTTACTGAAAAAGTAGATTCAGTGGTACCTCACAAGGAGAAAATATAGGCTTCTAAAGGTTTCTTAATTTGAAGAGTAAGGGGGAATGGATAAGAAAAGTGAGAAACTTACATGCTCTGACAAATGTAAGTTACTGGTTTCAGTACAGGAATCACTGGGTGAAATTTCATACACTGTGATGCAAAGGAGGTCATAAACTACAAAATATGGGTTTTCACATCTTGAGGTGAAAATTTAATCGGAAAAGAAGACTTTTAATAGAAGATCCTTTATTTGAGTTTATTTAGCTAGTCCAAACTCCTCATGGTATTTATAACACAAAGGAAGTGTATAATTTCTTAAATTTTGTCTTACCTGGAAATTCTGATTTTAATATTTCTAAAGTTCATTAATACTTACAATTTAACTGAGCATTTCTTTATATTTTTCCACTGATGATAATTTCTTTGTGTATATGTAATTCTTCTAAATTATTTAGTTTCTTGCTCTTGTCAATTTATACTATGTCAACTTCATTGCTGTGGCTTGGTCTTGTTTATTCCCCCCCCAGCATATTTTCCTCTTTATTGTTTGACGGATGTCTTCAGTCAAAATCTGTTTTCAAACTGCGTCCTTTTGTTCCGTCCTTTAAAAAGTCTCATGATTGTTAAACGTTAGTCCATTTCTCTCCTATGTCCAAGTTTTGCTATGTCCAATAGCGCAGTCGCCTGTTCTATTTCCATGGCCTGGGCCTGCATGGTCACAGCATACATTCGAGCCCTCTAGGCTGGCATATAGCGCCTAAGGGACACTGTTCTAGTGGAAGATTGATGTAATGGACCTGTGCTCTATGCTAGAACGGACCTTTCTGCTATGGAAATTTCTGTGCTGATGCGCTGGAGATACATTTGATGTGTTTGTGGTTTTGAGTGGAATGAAGTGGTTGAAGAGTGATACAGAATTAAGCTTATTGTAGGAAATTTAGGTGTGTTGCTCTAGCACATTGTCAAAACTGAAAGACTTTACAGTGGATTCTTCATATTTATTTGGTTTCTTTGTCCATGCGTATTTATAAAAAATACTCTGAATTCATTATGAGGATTTAGCAAAGACCTTTTCTCCCATTAATGTACATAGGCACTTTATATACAAGGTGTGGTAAGCTAAAGGTTTCTGGTATAGCATCATGATCTTGGGCTAGTTCTTGTGTATATGCTTTAGTGATAATGAGAGTTGTTTTCCATTTTCAGCTCCTAAAACTGCTTCTGATTTTGCAAAAGAAGGTCATTTCAGTTTCTTTCTGGAACTCTGACAGGATGCATTGGCCATGGACTGGTTAGAGGGAGTAGAGAACTGCTACTGATACTTAAGAAATACAACCAAACATTGTAAAGCCCTTTTTCAGTTGTTTATTGGGAAAATTCAGTGAATTCTTCATGTTGCTTCTGTCTGTTCAATAAAAGAATTGTCTCTGCAATGGACTTTATACCCAATATGTGTGTCCCGATCCAATGTCGGGAGAGGTTTCGATATGATCCCAAGAGCGAGATTAAGACACAAACGAGGTCAAATGCCGCATGTCCTAAACAACTTTTATTATCAAAAGTAAAAATTAGTAGCGATAGGATAGATCAGAACAAAGATAGAAATCAAGCAAGCATTCGGGATAGAGTTGCAAGAACAGTCACCGCCATGGATCTGCGGCGTCCCAGGGGTCCAAGTCTTTCGGTGTTTCGGTGGTGGGCGACCACAACTGGGTCGTCTCGGCAATCCCTTTTATTCCTGTTCAAGGGCTGTAGTTTCCATGGCAACGGCACGTTGCTGCATTCCTGTGCTCAGCCGAGTCTTGCACACAGCGCAGCCCCTGCAAACCGGAGGTCTCCATGGCCTTGCAGCCGCTCTTACCGTATTCAGAGCAATCTTTGAGACAAGTGTTCTACAGTTCAGTTTTTTACACGTGTTCAGAGGATACTTTGCTTAGATAAGCAATCTTTGAGACAAATGTTCTACAGTTCAGTCTCTCACAATGTGTTAAAACTTTGGAGATCTGCTAAAGAAGGATTTTTCATGACTTAAGAAGTCATGATCTTTTATAGGCACATGCTGTAATTGTCACTCGGCAGGTTTAACATTCATAATTGGCACTTAGGCAACATATAATCCAAGTAGATGGTGATTTAAGTATTACAGGAGCAATCCTAAAGATTAATAGTTTTAAAAAAATTGCACAATATTGCTCACAAGTAAGTTTTCTGTTGTTACGCACTTTTACAACATGTCTATTTATTTATTGCTATTGGAGTAGATTAAGCCTATATATTAGGAAAGCTGAGCCTTTTTGATTTCATTTAAGTTAGATTTTCTCCAAATACTCTTTTTGGAACAGTCCAATGGTCTAACATTCTGGATATATCACAGCAAGCTTTTCAAGCTGACAGCCTGGGAATATGTTCTTAGGACATGTTAGGGGGCGAATCAGAGCCTAGCCATAGGGACGACGAACAGAGCCTTTGGCCCTAACAATGCTTTCCATATTTGCTATGACTGTGTATGTAGGAAATTGTGGCATAAAGATCCTATACAGCTGCTGTTACAAAACTGCAATCTAATTCCGATTTTTTTTTGTTACTGTCTTTCAACAATGCTACCCATGAAGACTGCTAAAGGATTACTTTAATAATAATATCCTTGATATTTTAATGGCAATTACAAGAGCATACGGCAATTACATGGACTCGTAACTATTCCCTTTTGAAAAGTTCTTTTTGATGAGTGTGAAAATTCATTTATGTTTTTGGTCTAAAATGTTAACCACAGATTTTATTGCCTTGTGCTGTTAGTGTTGCAGCCAGAACTAAACAGCACTCTCTTTGTTCAGTCTGTTCAGATTGTAGGAATGTGGAGTTTTTTGGAAAAGTACCATTAGCTTTCAGTATTCCAGGTCTGTATGGATTAAAAGACTTCATTAAAACATCTGTAGAAAAGTTCCCAGACTTCCTTATTCCTTATTCTTTACTGCAGCTATCAGTCACTCATTGCCTGTTCAAGCATTTGATTTTTCTTTTTTTTTTTGTGCAGCAAAATATCAACAAATTATCGAGACAGGAAAACATTACAGGTCCATTTGTATAACTCAGTATACTCTTCTGTCAACTGATATACTGTACTGTCACTAGACTCAAAGTTTGTCTTGTCATTTATGGTTGGAATTTCATTATTGTTAAAAATTGTTGCCTTTGATTTTAACTCTGAGATTTGAATTAAAAATTGAAAGATAGAAGCCAAAGCTCATCACAGAAGCTCTGTTGCAGTTCTGTCCCATGCTCAAATACAAGCCGGATTCTGCTTGTATTTGTATCTCCGGATCTAGGACGGAGTAACGCTGGGCACAAATATAAACTGGGAGAGGAGTGGCTGGAGAGCAGCCCTGCAGAAAGGGATCTGGGGGGGCTGCTCAACAGCAGCTCAATAGGAGTCAGCAGGGTGCCCTGCCAGCCAAGAGGGCAACCCGCAGCCTGGGGTGCATCACACACAGCACAGCCAGCCGGACAAGGGAGGGGATTATCCTGCTGTGTTCAGCGTTGGTGCGGCCTCACCTTGAGTACGGTGTGCAGTTCTGGGCCCCACCATTTAAGAAGGATGTGAAGGTCCTTGAATGCGTCCAGAGGAGGGCAACAAAGCTGGTGAAAGGACTGGAAGGAATGTTCTGTGAGGAGCGGCTGAGGACTCTGGGTTTGTCTAGTTTGGAGAGGAGGAGGCTGAGGGGCAACCTTATTGCTCTCTACAGCTTCCTGAGGAGGGGACGTGGAGTGGGAGGTGCTGAGCTTTTCTCCCTGGTATCCAGTGATAGGACGCGTGGGAATGGTTCAAAGCTGCACCAGGGGAGGTTTAGACTGGACATCAGGAAACATTTCTGTACCGAGAGGGTGGTCAAACACTGGAACGGGCTTCCTAGGGAGGTGGTCGATGCCCCAAGCCTGTCAGTGTTTAAGAGGCATTTGGACAATGCCTTTAACAACATGCTTTAACTTTCGCTCAGCCCCGAAGTGGTCAGGCAGTTGGACTAGATGATCATTGTAGGTCCCTTCCAACTGATATAGTCTAGTCTGTTCTGTTCTGTTCTGTTCTATTCTATTCTATTCTCTTCTACTCTACTCTGCTCTACTCTATTCTACTCTATTAAATGTCAATTAAAATTATTATAGAATAAGGAAATTTAGAACATGTCACAGAAAATATAAATTATGATATTTTCCTGTTACGTGTACATGTCCTTTTGTGGCTTGTTTGCTTAGTGAACATTTATCTTTTGTATAGTACCATAATTGTTGCTGTATTAGAAAAGATATACCTGTATTCATACTTCTGAAATTTTGAATTTCACAGGAAGAACAAAATAAGTCACATTTTCCAAGGCAATAGTTACTCGGGGATTCCCAACTTTAGATGGTTCCAGCATAAGGGAATTCACACCCTTACTTAGATGTTATGGATTCCTGTTCAAAATATAAGAAGAACTAGGAGACTAAGAACGGAATCAGTAGGAGTCAGCACAGCTCACTGGGAGATAGAGCAGACAAAAAATGTGGAGGAGAGGAATAAAACTTAAATAACTTGGTCAACTCTTGGGGATGAGGCTGACTTTCTTTAGTCAGGCTGCAATCAAAACAAAGGAAGAAAATAGGCAAACATGGGGCAAAAGTTCTTGAACATAACCATGAAACTAATATTTTTAAAAAGTTAAACAGTTTAAAAACATACTATGGCCTCTAAGAAAACTTATTAAAAATGCTAATTAGTTAAGAAGGAGGTATCAGTACAGCCTGCAGGTGAAGAAAATTATCAGCAAACTAAATGGGTACTCCAGTCAATTTGTAAATACATTTCAGCCTGGGCAGTACTGTCAGGATAATACTGCTCGAAACAAATTAATGTTTTCATTTACCTCCTTATCCATCATACTCATGAATATTAAAAAAAAAGAGGTTCCTACCTATAATTTTCTCATTTCCACACTGCCTCACTCAAATCCATTCCTTCTCTAGAAACTAAAGCAGCATGCATTCTTCATTATTACAATTATGTAACAACTTAACTATTTTTGTGTACTGCTTTCTCTATTTGCAGTACAAGTTCTTTATTTTTAAGGATTTTCACTTAGCTGTGTTTGACAACACTTCCTTCTGCTTTTTCTCTGCTGGCATTATAGAGACCAATGAAGAGTAACAATAGTGTTTTCTTCATCTTATTTTCCACAAGACTACATATTTATTTTTTTCTTTATTCCTGTGATCTCGGTCCTGTATCTTGTGCACCAGGCTACCTCAATCTTCTTTAGAACATTCTTCAAGGATTGCAGTTTTCAACCTCAGAAGCAGAGGTGAAAATTTAATACTTTATTTCCCCCTGCTGAATGGTCAGGAATTCAGTTCTATATTTAGTCTTAGGGATCAGTTGGTTTTCCTCTCCCTTATGCTCTGCATTTCTTCTATACTGTCTTTATCATGTTCCCCTGACCTGAGCTGTCCATTCCTGCCTACATACTTGTATGCTTTCCTTATGTTCTATCTTCTGCCATGTTATTATATGGCAAAAATGGTGTAAAATGTTGTCTTCAAAGTAACTGTCATTGCCTTAAGAGA
The DNA here is from genome assembly GCF_964195595.1 of Calonectris borealis. Classification (NCBI taxonomy): domain Eukaryota; kingdom Metazoa; phylum Chordata; class Aves; order Procellariiformes; family Procellariidae; genus Calonectris; species Calonectris borealis. The sequence goes on along the minus strand of NC_134314.1, from coordinate 30,097,580 downwards.
GTGAATTACAAAAAATTTCATTAATCTGGTGTTGCATTATGTAAGATATAATGTAAAACAGGAAGCAAAATGGTAAATACAGAAAACCCTAATCAGAGGACTGACTTGTAACACAGCAAATATATGAATTAGTATTCACAAAAATTCAGACATTTAGCTCAAGCTAAATCAGAATAATTTCCCCTAAAGTGGAAAAACAGACATCTAACTTTGAGCTGCACCTTATTTAGAAACCCACATGTAGGATACATCCCACTTAACTTTTGCCATCATGAGTTAGATGTCAAATGTGAGTTTGTGGTCTAGGCTTCCTCTGTAACTCAGAGAAAAAGTAATTCAGAGAAATTACTTCTAGAGAATAATTAATCCTGTTCTGAAATAAGTATTTGAGATGGGATAAACTGCTTTTCAGCAGTATTTCTCTTGACCGTAGAGAAAGAATGAACAATTCGAGTAAGCACCTGTGTTTCAAACTGGTTACATGAGGTAACATGAATCCTGTCCACCGTGGGCAACTTAAGGTGGATGGTTATATAAATTCCCCCATAGTTTATCACAGACTCAGAGTGATTGAGGTTAGAACAGATCTCTGGAGGTCATCTTGCTCAAGCAGGGCCACCTAGAGCTGGTTGCCCAGGACCATGTCCAGACAGCTTTTAAATATCTCCAAGGATGGAGACTCCACGACCTCTCTGGGCAACCTGTGCCAGTGCTCAGTCACCCTCACAGTAAAAAAGTGTTTCCTGATGTTCAGACAGAACCTCCTGTATTTTCAGATTGTGCCCATTGCCTTTGGTCCTGTCACTGGGCATCACTGAAAAGAGCTTGGCTCCATTTTGTTTACTCCCTCCCTTCAGGTATTTATATACATTGATGAGATCTCCCTGAGCCTTTTCTTCTCTAGGCGGAACAGTTCCAGCTCTCTCAGCCTGTCCTCATATGAGAGATGCTCCAGTCCCTGAACTCTCATTCAGCTCCTTATCCATCCCCAGACAGAGCTCAATGCACTCCAACTGCTCTCTCACATGAAGGGCAACTCCCCTTCCATATCTTCCTAGCCCATCCTTCCTAAAGAGCAGGTGTCCCTCCGTTCCATATGCCTCCTTAGTATGCAAATGCCTTATTTTTTAAATTGGTGAAATTATAAGATTGGCAAGAAATGTAAGACTATTCAACAGCACACAGCTTCTGATATTAACTTCTGGTATTTCCACGTCTGTCTTATTATATTCCTAGTTGTAGTACTCCTTAACTTTGTTTTAGTATTTATTCATGCTGAAGTGTACACATTCAGTGAGCCAAACTGTATGTAATATTTTAAATTAGTGGCCATAAATACTAAAAAGATTTTTTCCTTTTAACTGTAATAGTAGATAATGTCTCAGGCAAAAATATATATAAAAGTAAAGGGAAAATTCTAAAATTACATTGTAATACTCTGAATGCATCTAATGCTTACCATCCTATAGCATTTAATATAGTGATATGCAAACAATAACCATATTGAAGTGAAGCTTCTTCCTTGCATTATAAGTCTCCCCTATCACAACAACTTGTGATAGGAAGAAAATAAACCACCTTTGTGTTCTGTTGAAACTGTAGAATTTATGTGGGGTTGGGTGTCATGCCAAAAGTGATACTCCAAGTCTTGCCAATCTAGAGTGACATGGACTCTCCTTACCAATGGCTTTACCGTATCACTCATCTGAAAAAATTACCGCATCAATATCTAAAACCACACTAGGTGTCTGGCTTAGTCCTGAGTCAGAGGAAAACATATCTTCTGAGTCATCAGTATCTGTTCCCATACTTTGCCTGATGTTTCACTTTGAGTTGTGCTACATACCAAACAGACCTTAATCCACTTAGCTTGTGAAAACTGATAGAATTGCGGTACAATCAAATGTGACTATTGATAAATACATTCAGTTAGTTGACACAATGCATCTACTATTCCACAGGAGGTGATTTTCTACCTTTCTTCTACAAGATTTCAATACATTCTCTTAACTCATCATCCTGAAGTTAAACAGTGATACTGTATTTACAGTATCAAGTTAAAATGAGAGGTACTTGCAAGCCCTAAGAACATATGTCCATATTTCAAATTATGCAGCTGAATCTAAATTTCTTATATTTCAAATGAACTTGTAATCTTTAAGACTGTGGGGAAAATTTCTGCTTTTGCTAAGATTAAAACCAGTCGGATCCCTTCTGAAGGACAGAAGATCAGAGGAAAATGGGGCTAGCTAAGAGCCTCAGGAAGTCACCTAGTCCATTTTCCTGTCCCAAAGAGTTGTGAATCAGTGCATGTCACTCCTGACAGATGCTTTTTTAATCTTTCCTGACTGTCCTCCAATATTTGGGATACTACAACCTCTTAGACATCTGTTTTAGTTCTTTGTTAACCTTACCTTGAAAACATTTAGAAACCATAAGGTACAGAAACCATCATAATTTCATTTTTACAGCATAAAAAGGTGCATTTGACCTGAAATGTTTTAAGAAAAGCAAAATAAATGAGGGGCCTCACATGGTTTCCAAATACAACTATTGCAGTATTGGCCTAATACTGTGGGGTCAGGGCACTTGTTGGGTACTACAAGACCTTAAATTTAATCCTCTCTTCCATCTTTTGGGATTTAAGCCTGCATCTCTCAGAAGACTCCCTTAATCCTCAGACTGTACCGCATCTCTATTATATAGTGACTGACTAGGGCCTCCTGATCTCTCCCGTTACTCTTCCACTCTCTAACAATATATAAAAACCTTTGCTGGAACACATTTGCCATACCTCTTAGCTAAGTGTCTACCTTCCTACTCTTTTGGTGTCTGACTCACTGATTATTTATGCATTATATCCATAGTGGAACAGTATCATTGGTGGTCCAGGATGGTCCAGGATAGACCAGTGATTACAGAAACAGGAACCTGGTTTTAAGTTAGGTCTGTTTGTTTCTGGATAATGATTTAAACAGAAGTCTCAAACATTCCAGGATAGTGCATTAATAAATAGTAATTTATTTCTTATTGCTGGATTTAAAAGAGGAAGGAGGTATAGTGTATTTCAAACATATTTTAAGCAATTCAGCATGCGACTGAACACTAAAAGGCTGGCAATGAAATTAATGTCACTTTAGAAGGGACAAATCCCTAGACTGTAGAGTTGATGAAGCTCTGTGCTGTGGATATACTTGACTTGAATTATGGACATAACTTTAGTTAGTGTGACACATAAAGAGGAATTTGGATTCTGATTACTGCCTTCTGGTGGGGACACTTGGCCAAATTGAATCCTTGTCTTCTGCTGTTTATCTAAAAGATGCAATAGGTTAGTCTTTAAACATTCATTTAAAAATATGGTTTCAACCATACATGGTGTTGAAATAAAAGATTTCAGGTATGATTTTGAACAAAGAGTTTACATTTGTCATGCCTTGTAACATGAAATACAGACCCTAGGAAACACCATTTTCCACATATTTTGATGTCTATAATAAATTATGTTTGTTGATTAGTAATGTCTGAGATCTCCCCCTAATTTGGGAGGAAGGTCCAATAATCCAAAATAAAGTTTGCTTTATTTAAGTAAACAGTTTTTCTGCTCACTGGACAAAATATATGGTAACTTCTGATTTTTGTATTAAGGCCTTTCTAAATATGAAATATAATACAAAAAAACAAGTTTAAATTAATAGTTAAATTAATGTTTTTAATGACCCTTTGTCAAATTTCTTCTGTTGCACTAAACAGCGTAAGGAAGACTTTGCTAGTGCCCTCCTTCCTATTGGTAGTAGTTAGTTGTCTGGTTAAAAACAGAGGCTTGCTGCATAAGTGACTTGGTATTCAATGAATATTCCCCTAACTTAAAAGGGGATCTTTTTAACTATATTTCCAAGTATAGTTAAAATATTTTAAATATTCAATTAATATTCAGTTTTTTCTTCCGGTTTACATTTCAGTTTAAACTTACTACATTTTTTTTGCCAGATCTGTTTTCATTTGCATTTACTGTTTCGACGTCTGGGTTGTCTGCTTCAGCGCTGTGGTTTTTTGTGCCGACTTCACGTTTCTAATGATGGGGTTATTTATGGAAGTAAACCAGACATGGTAAGTAGGAGAAAAAAGAGGAAACCCAGTAGCAATAATTTCCTTGCAGTCTTAGATATGGATGACATGGCCCTTCCAAAACCAAATCTTTTCAGTTTGGGTGTTCTCAATGGGAGGAAACTAATACTTCCCAGCACTTCAGACACAGCTTTGGTCATTTTATAGAGCAACTAGTGGACTGGCTGCCTAAATCATTGCTGGAGTTCTATAGGTTTAGGTTTCTTCTGAAATTAAGCAAACCTAATTCCTTCAGTCTTTTGCTCCAGAGTACATATTTTGGCTCTTATCCTGCTCCAGTTGGTCCAACTCCTTTCTTGAAGTTAGATGCCCAAACCAGCGTCCAGTACTCAATTTGAGCATCTAGCCATGTCTTTGGGAGTAGAAACACTACTTCATATTGCATTGTCTGCAACAGTGTTATTTATGCATCCCTGTACAATTTGTTTTTTCACAATAGTTAGACAGTGTTGATTCACCTTGGCTTATGAACCACAGTGACTCCCAGATTCATTTTTGAAGAAATTCTGCCCAGCCGTCTTGCAGTTATACTTTTGGTAAACCCTAAACAGAATAATACTTTGAACTTGTCTTCTTTTTTTATTGCATTGATCTTTTCTCCAGTTTGTTCAAGCATTCAAATTCTTGAACTCTGTCATTAAATCTGCTTATACACTCTCCAAAACCTAATATGAAGTACAACTGTAATAAATTACTCTTTTATTTGATAATCTAATTTACTGATTACACATTACTAAATAGTACCAGATGTAAGGAAAATTTATGTGGTTTTATACTCAATCATCCCTCCCTTTGGACAATGAACTATTAATTTTAAATTTTCTTTAAAAAATAGTTAAAATAGTTTCCCAAATGCTTTTGCATCCATCTTAATTTAGTTTCATCAAGATATTTTTCTTTGGTTGTTTGAAATAAAATCTCATGAAAGTATCAAAAAACTTTTTACAAGTTAATACATATGATCTTTTCTGGTGCTCTCACAAGGCCTATTTCTGGTTTAGAAGGAGATTAAATTGGTTTAATGTAAGGGATTCCCTACAAATCTCTTACGCTATGCCTTAGAGACCTTCAAATTTGTTTATTGCAGTATTTTTCTGAGAACTGCAGTTGGCTGATTAGTTTGTAACTTCCTAATTTGCCCTCTGCCTTATTTTAAAATGTGTTATGAACCTTATTTACCTCCTACAGATAGTGTGTCAATTAGAAAATTCTCTAGAAAATAGGAAACATGGGTTTGAGATTAAAGACACATTTTAAACCCAAGGCAGTCATTCCTCAAGGAATGTTATGCAGTGTGTTAACCTCAGGGCGGTTATGCAGAAACCATTCCATTGCAGTCTAGAAGGAAAGAAATAAATCCAGGCTCAGCCTACTCTCCAGCAAGAATTCATGACGGTATCATGAGTGGACAGGAATGCCTTGCTGTTGCCTGGCACGACATGCAACATTTCTGGAGAGGATGGATTTCAGACATGTCACTATCCTTGGGATTTTTTATTGTCTGGGCATCAGGGTCTCAAATTTTTATGTTGTCATTCTGAGTCACTTACATATTGCTATGTGCTATATATGTCATATGGATGCAAAATCCTCAGTTTTGAAACTTACTCCTAAGGCCAAGTACCTAAATATTTTTGTTGGGTCTCTTTTCAGATCTTTTTTGAACAGAGGATGCAATGTGGTTTTAGGCTAAGGGTTTCCAGCTGAAAGTACTAGAGGCAGGGAGGGCACAGGAACAAAATGTATTGGAAAGACAGGTGCTGTTCATTCTTAGGAACAGACTTGGCAGACACTATGGTGAGCTTTCCGAGGGAAGAACTGTGACTATAGGCTTACTGGATTTTGCTGCCTTTTTGCAAGGTTAATAGCATCTCTCTAAAAAAACAGTCAAGGAGGAAAAAGAACACGTGTAGGGCAATTGGGAAGTTATCTCTTGAAAAGCTCCCTAAGATCCCAATATGCTGCTTGGCAGAAGTCCAACATTTTTTTTATTGTGACTTTTAAGATCATTGCTTCCTATACAAGTTGTTCTTTGTGCCACAGATCTTGGCCAGACAAAGTCTAATCTGATAGGGCCTTTCCTCAGGCAGGCCAGATCACATGGCCTGTGGGCCAACAGCTGTAGCTGGTAGGTCCTCTTTGTACTACTGCTGCCATTGAGTGCCTAATTGCCATAGTGACGTTATGTGCTCCTTCGCCGTCATCCCACCAAGCTTTCTCTTCCCGTGTCAGTGCCAGGCAGAAATGTTGCCTGAAAAAATGTGAAGGCGTGGTAGTGTAGAAAAAAAATAAGGAAATTTTTTTTTAATCTCAACTATTCTTTTGATCAACCTACCATTACTGGACTCCACTTTAATATTGTTTTATGAATCATTTTCTCAAAATCCCGAATAAGAGGAAAAGGACATAGTTATTTCTAAAGCACACAAGGCACTCAAGTGCTTTGACTCTGGTCATTGCAGCAATACAAACTATAATTAGACCCAGCAAAAAGGTAGATTATTTCCCACTACTGGTTCCTTCCATCTTGTTTGCAACTTGTTTTTGCACAGAGCACCACAGCTATTTATAAACTGCTAGTGGGAGCTGAGAATAGGAAGAGCTTCATGTTCATGTAATGACAATGTCAGGAGAGCAATACTTTAGCTAAATTGGGATGGTTTCTACAAAGCTCTGTTTTTATGATTGTAATACTACTGGTATTTTAGGGACTGAAGGCTCCCAGACACAGGCCCAGCTTCAAGTGATTTATCTCTTCTTACATGTAAAAATACACCAATTTTTGTTAAAAAGCCATTTTTTTGAGTAAAGCTGTGTACCGGTTTTAATTTTAGCTATATGAAATTAGTCAGTAGGACAGGCTCTTCACCAGAAAATACAAGCAGTTTACCAGAGAAGGCCAAATGGTCGTTGTTACAATACTGAGTTATTTTGAGGAGAGAGTAGGGATGTGGGTGAGACAGGTAGATGCATTAAGGAAAAAGCATGTCTTCCAAAGCCCTTGCAATGGTAGAAAATGCGGTACACTTCTAGCTAGTCTGCATATGCCTGCAAATGAGCATCTTGGATATTATTTTTCTGTTTCTCCCTTCTTTTGTTCTAGGGAAAAAGAAGGGAGTGGGGAACCTTACATTTCCAATCTTACTTACTGTCTGCAAGGGAAGTATCATTCCAAAACTTTCTAGAAGAAAATTCTTCTCTAGCTCATTTGCCACTAAGACAAGATACCTTTGGTGTTTTGCCTCTAAGGCAAGACACCTATGGTGTTTGGTTTGGAGCAATTTGGCCTGGAATTATTACCTCGCAAATGCTGGCTTCTAAGAAGAAAAAAGAAAAAAAAAAGACATAAGCTTTTTCACTGGCTTTATCACTGGGATAAAATGCTGTAGAAATACTTGCTAGAAGCAAATTGACTTAGTGTCAGTTTGAGCTCCTACCAAACTATTAGATTCTATTACTAGAACAGAAACCTGCAACCCAGTGCACCACCTGCTTTTGCCAAATAGATGTTACAGAACTATATACTAAAAGATATACATTTTTAGATTTTTGAAAGAAACAGTTTTTTAAATTGGTCAAAACTCTTCAAATTTGGCAAGATTCTTGCCTCTCATTTGAACATACCAACAAAATAATAGTAAGGTGTGTTTGATTCCCTTCTTAAAATTATGGAAAAGGAGTTTGCAGTTTTGATTTACAACCTTCTAGAACTGGAATTAAAAGCAATGCATTACTGCTCAGTTCATGGCTAAAATACCTTTTAAACCTACTGTTCATATTCATTCAACACAAATGTCTTTGGAGGCAATGGGGAATGAGTTAGCATCAGAGCTGTTACTGTTTTTAACATTTCCATGGATATGATTAGGAAAGTAGAGTTAAGAAAGTGATAGCTTCTCAATTTCTGCAAAAGGACATTTAAGAATAATGGGACTTATACAGCACTTTTAAAATGTAAAACAAGTACAGACAACTCCTGGTTAATAATTGCCAATCGCCTTTTGTCACTGTCTAGTGATTTGGAGATCTGAGATGAGAAAGGCAAAGGGAACTATTAAATTCAGCTGTACAGCTGGTTTAAAGAAATAATGGAATAGAAAGGTAGAACAATGGCTTGAAGTTAAAGAAAAAATGGGTAGACTTTGTTTTTGATATACATAAGGATTAGGTAAACTTGTACTCTCATCTAATTACAAAACAAAATCACTGACGTTGCTATCTGATAATTGCAGGTAAATTATACAAATGTACACATGTGGATATTAACAGAGAACTGGTTTTACTCCAATACATATTTAAATAAACATTGTTAGTTGTTAATGTTGCTAATATTTCATGAATAAGGGAAAAGGTTAAATTAATTAGCTAACTTTCTTGACTGAGATTTTTTAATCACCTGTGATTGTACTACAAAAACAACTATCTATGTGTGTCAAAATGCCTTGTTGAAACTAACCTCCATCTTTCTCCTTTGGTAAAGGGAAATCTGGTACGTTATTTAACATCCTGAAGCTACAAAAGTATTCTAAAACCTCAGTAATTTTTTCATGTATTTATGCTGTTTACATGCTTAAATGCTAATGTAGGCCAGCAGTCTGTAGCGAAGACCTCCTAAACCTTTGTTAGCAGATGGAAAAGCCTAGAATCCAAATACACCTGCGCTTTGGACCCAGTGTCCATAATCAAATGCAAGTCTTTCTATTGGTCTTTAGGGGCACTGAAGTGAGGTACTGACAGCTTATGAACTTGTTGCCCAAATTAGCTTAAAATTAGTTTTCACGTACCAGTGCTTGTACATGTGTTGTATTCCTCTTCCTTATCCAAGCCTCTGGATAAGGCTGAGGAAGAATAATTTGTATGCTGAGGGAGAAGCAAATACTGACATAGTTTAAGATCAGCTTAATTTTAATAAATTGTTGAGTAACTGAAGAGTAGACTGTGCATGCTAGGTCCCTGAATTAATTTTGAAGACCCGAAGGAGACTTTGTGCAGATAATCCATTGAAGATTTTCTCTTGAGGTCAGCGCTTACCGAGACAGGACCTTAGAATTTTAGTCAGTAAGAAAGATGTAAATAGACAATGATTATAAAAAAAGGGAAGAATGGGGCAGGAATCTCTTAGGGAATCTGTTTCTGAAGTTTGTGGTTTAGAAGCACATCCTACAAGTATGCATTATCCCATGAGCTGTTGGTCCAGTGTTCTTTACAATCATTCTCACTTATGTACCTTGCTATTAGTTCTGTACTATGTTTAAGTACCTTCGCATTAATTGAAATCATAAGATATGTATGTTGTTACTAAAACTCTTGCTTTTTTCTGTTGTCGCTGTCTTCTAATCTGATTGGTTAAATTATTAATGTATGATAGAAAAATAAATGCTGCTCTGCTCCGTTATTATACCTCGGATTTTCAAAGAGTTCAAAAGGAACCTGTTCCATCAATTTTTTCAGTTGTCTTTGAATATCCTTGTTTTTATGACTGAATCACTGATTTTAAGAAGTCAAATCCTTAGCAGGTCTAAACCTTACAGCAATTTCTTGTTTGTTATGGACTTGTTCCATATCTTTTGGAATTTATTATTTTTTATCATGTGATTTGAAAGCGGCAGCATTTGAGGATGATTTTGATAGGGAACAATAAGTAATAAATGGATATGTATATAAACTCAAATCATCTTTTACCTAAAGCAAACCCCATAACGAAATTCTTAGTAAAAGATTAGTGAAAGCATGAGAACTCTCTTTTCCATTTTTCAAGTCCAAGTCACTCTTTGTGAGAGGGAATTTGTGTCAGTGCTTCAGTGCCTTAGTCTGAACCACCTGGTTTCATATATACAAACAGAATAAATAAATACTAATGCATATATACATGCATAGCTGGCACTAGTTCCTTTAGTCCCAATAAGTTTGAGTAATCTCCGTGAAATTCATCATCAATTTATAATCAATTTTGTATTTTCATTATGTAAATCAGGAGAAGTCAAGAAAGCACGTGGCAAAGCTTACTCAAATTCCATGTCTCCATGTCTTTTGAAAACTGCAGAGATGACACAAAGGTTCTCTAAAACTTGGGTTTAGAGCTTGACCTTTCAGAACTCTTTACGTCCATGCTGTCTACTTAGCTTTTTTGGTATTTTGTAAAATTGATGGCAGCTGTTTGGAACTGCAAACATTACAATTACTTGAAGGATTCACTGATTCAGATATTGAATAGAAAAATGTACAGGAGGAACAGTTTTTGGATAATGTTGTGACAAAATGAAACCATTTGGATCTCTGGAGGAAGGTTTGGAAAAGTACAGGCAGATTAGAAATGGCATCAACTCAGGCCTGCAACAGCGTGGCTAGCATTTACAGTGAATTTATAGAGAACAATGCTGACTATGGTCCTTCTATCTTTCAGTATATTTTAAAAGCTCCTGTAATTTTTATCTTTTATGAATTCTGATGAAGTATTTAGAAGGACACAAGATCATAGAACATTTTTGTTATGGTGCTGGAAATGTTAAATGCAAACTCTCTTCTGACTGTAATGCAAATTGGTCTCTATTTTGTAGGAAAGCTTAAAATATATTGCCATTATTGATATAACATGGGAACCACAGTGCAGTGCACAGTTAACTGAACTTTAACTTTTATTAAGTTTAGGCTGTAATGCTCAATAGCTGTTCTTTTACGCGATGTGTATGGAACGGTGATGTTGTATTTGGTCCCTAGCAGCTTGCTATGTCTAATTAACGCCTACACATGTATTTGAATGCTATCCTAACACCCATAATTTGTAGAACCTTCATTATAGATAAACTTGCAGCAATGCAACAAATGTAATGAAAAAACCCCATCATTTTTATCTTGTAGAACCTCCAGTGAATAAAACAAGTTCAGTCTGTATCTTGCTCATACTGCATTGCGTAGAAAGGTGATCATGATTTCATATGTTTTTTGTAGATGGGATTCTTTTTCTGAGTGGGGTTTTGGGATGCTTCTAATGTACATATTATATTTGGTACACCCAATTATCCTGATCTCAGGATTCATCAAAAGTTTTATGTTCTCTTTACATTTGTGATCTTTAAACTTATTAAAATATGGATGGTATTCCAGACTTAACTTTGATACATTACATCAAAGATTGTAGTTATTCTTTTGTATGATTTTCTCTTGCATGCTTTTAGTTTGTCTCTAGTTTATCACTGAGATAAAGGACTTTTACTTTGTAAAATTGATTTGCTATGGTGAATTTTTCCTGCTGCTATTTTAATCTTTGTTGATCTGGATTTATAGCAACCTCTCTTAGAGAAATTGTTTTGAACAACCTGTTTTTTTCTTAGGATTTAAATGATTGCTTCTGCTGGATCCCTGAGTTTTTTTGGTCTAGTTTTCATCTTCAGGATTATTTCTGTTTTACATTAGTTGGGTTGCTGTTTCCTTGGTGACCTACTTGGCTGTCGCAATGTCCAGACTCAGTCTTTTTGGCTATGCTCTTTTTTAAAAGGCTCTTTCTAGAAATCTGCCTGCTTGAACAGCGTATAAATGAAACAACAGTTCAAGTCTTCTTTCTGATGATGTGCAAAATTTGCCACAGCATCTGTTACTTTTGGGTTTTTTCCATGTTGACTTTGACCATGGTGTTGGAGTGAATGTATAGGCATGTTTTCTTTTCTATCATCAACTCTAAGCTATTGAATACTACAACTCCCACTTTATGCAAATTCTAGTTACAATGGCAAGCTGTGACTTTCCTTGGATAATATTTATGTAAATATGGCACTTTCTTACCAAGTAAATCTATTCCTTTATTAATTGAGAGCCACAACTGCAAAAGTAAGCCAGTGACAAAACAAAGTAGAAAATATAGTCCTGCTAACCCCCTTCACATCTCTAGATTTACCATCAAGGACTTATTTATATGGCTGATTTTAGCTGGCAACAGTTAAAAATGTAATTAAGAGTATTGACTTGTAGCACAGACTGAAATTTCTAACCTTCCTCAAAGTCAAGTGATGCTAAAAGAAACCGGTCAGTAAAAATGTCCCTTAGAGATGAACCAGGACAAGAAATGGTAAACTGTTATCTGTTCTGCTGTTCATTTATCTGATTTCATAGCCTGTAGGCAAAAATCTGGGAGTGAATCCTTTCTCCATTACTGTATCTGTAATTTATTTTTCATTATGGTCAGCAACTGAAAGGTTAAAATGTTTATAAACAGAGCTCTGTGCTAAGGTAACACAACCACATAGCAGTGAGCGTGTTGCAAAGCAATGAGGGACAGCGTCTCTGAAGTGACTCCTCAGCTCTCACGAGAGTTACAAACATGCAAACCAGGTCATACAGTGAGAAAACATACTGTAAAAGCAGACTGCAGTCAGTAGTAATTAATAACAATTATAAGGAGAAACAATGGTGGCAGACATAAATAAGTCCTTTTCTATTCAGAGGCTGTAGAATTTGCCATTAACTACAGACTAAAAGTGCTGCTGCAGCAAAATTCACTTTTTTAAAGACTATAGACATATGCACAAACATAAAAATGTGAGCAAGGTTGAGAAACCAAGCACTAAAAAGTTTGTAAGTGCCAGAATGAAAAATGCCTCTGCAATCTTAATTTGGCATCCAGGTGCCTATGTATTATGATATAGAAGCACATATTTAAAATATGGCCTAATTCATTACAGCTGACAGTGCACACTATTTAAATTCTTCGCTGAATCATTACCTTTCTCACAGATTTTTCTATGAAATGTATCGCTTGCATCTGAAATTACCACAAAAATTCATTAATTTATTTTCCCAATGCCCATGTGGAATAATGAAGTATTTTATCCCTATTTGATTTGTGGGAAGCTGAAGTATGGAGAGGTTAAGGTCAAAGGGATCCATTAATTTCATATGTCTAACTGAGAAGGCTGAGGCCTCATTTTTCAAATAAGGTAGTATTTTTAGCAATTCGTATGTCTAGAGCAGAGGTCCCTCTGACAACTATTACAGTCTGAGTGCTTAACACTTAAAAAATCAGCCTATGTGGTTACAGTTTTCACTTCTTGTACCAGAACCTCCCTGAGGCAGAGCAGCTGGGAACAGCCAGGAAAGGGAAAAATTTCCAAAACTCTGTGTATGAGCTCAGTCATTCACTTTATGGAGATTGTGCAGGATCAGCCTACTCATCACTACAAGCCTTGTAAAGCTTTAATGTGTTCAGTGAGTATGGAATTTCTAAGGATTTTGACTGTTATCTCTCACAGGTCTCTCTGTGAGTGGCACTTTAAAGCTTTATAATGTGGCCATTTGAGATGGTATTTCACAGGGACAGCGACAGATCCATCCTTGAAATGTCCATATGTTGCTCAAGTTCAAAACCATGGCACAAAGTATGGAGGAGGGGAAGACAGGGGGAGAGTGAATGGGGCTAAAATATTGCCAAGAAATAAATTTTTTTAATATGTAGAAAATAACCTGTTTTTCCTTATCTCTTCTCACAAATAACCAAAGTGTTATTGATAACATTTTCTAAAAGTTTCCAGGCTCAGCCAGATTTCCAGTATGGAAAATGTCAGCTTAAACAACTATTGTTGGGCAAGTTTAAAATAACTGATCCAACTTCTTCTACTGGAAAGTACTGGCTATGGTTATCTCTGCCACCTGCCCTTCCAGTAATTCTAAGGGCCTCATTCTGCTCCAAATTACACCAGTACAAGTCCAAAATAGTTTCATTTTTGTAAAAGAAATAACATCAGTGCAAAAGTTATATCAAATAATCAAAATAATGTCAAATAAAAATTATTTTAAATAATTTCTTTGGTTAAGAAACACATAGTGCCTAATATAAATGTAGTGAATACTGAACAGCTAAAAATGAGGTAATTAAGTATGGCTTTTTTGCCTCATTAAGTATTTAGCAAGTATCTCGAGGTCTGGTTGCCTTTCCAGACACACTCTGGCAGTTTTTCTAAGAGAAAGCTTAGTTTGTTTTCTAACTTGCCTTCAATTATCTGCATCCTGACAATTGGAAATCCCAGATAAGCAATTTAATTTACATCAAATCTTTTTTATTTTCCAAACCTGGATCAATCCCTCGCTAAAGCACACGGAGAAGTGCATATATATCTTTTTTAGAATGAAATCCACTGATGTTCATAAAAGAACAATCCCATGCCAAAGGACCAGAGATCTCTTGCACTTTTATTGTGCAAATCAGGAGTTATTTCAGTGCCACAGAAGAAAATACATAACTTTAAAACTGGGGCAAATGAGAGGAGTGAACTAATTTTAATGAAGTTGTATTGGAATTAACACTGTTAGGACAGTTTCTATTCTATTTTCAACTGTAAGTCAGATAAGAAGATGATACTTAAGTGTATGTCAATAAAGAGAAGGACAGAACAGTCATGAGTTTGAACTAAAAAAAAAAGTACAAGTTATGACAAATTAAGAATATTTTTCCTCTTTTTTCCTTTTGCACACTAAAGTAAGAAGTTAAATATCTATGAGTGTCTTGTCTCTCTAGGCAAATTCCATTGTCCAGAAAATCAATTTTGATGAAGAATTATAGTCAGGACTCTGACTTTTTCCTTACTTCTGCTGTAGCAAGCACAACGGTGTCTTAGCAAGACTAGGATGACTCTTATCCTGTTTATGTTGCCTTTATTGTCTTACTAATCTGGAAATTAAAAGTATCAGATGGCATCTTGGACTTTGTATGTATTTGGAGCTAAGTCAAATCTTTCATGCACATACATTGCAGTGGCTTTTCATCATAGCAGCAGCTGTCTTACTTTCCCTATATCCTTTCTTTGAATCGTGACTTCTTAGTTTCTCACAGAAAAATCCAGTCTCTTTTCTTTGCTAATAACCTTATTAGTCCACTACAAGTCTCATGCAAACACTAATTCATTTTAAAATTGTCTTACTTCAATAATAGGAAAAGTGCGCAGAAAATATATTACATTCCTGTGAAATTAGTCATTTCAGGAACTGATAAAAATATTAGGCATATTGTGAAATGCTTGGCATTATAGGCATTATAGGCATTATAGGCATTACTGGCTTCTGTCAAGGCTTCTGCGAACTCTTAGGAGAGTTGTGTGGAGCTAGCTTCTTTTTCTGAAGGAATGTACAAGGATAAGAGGCCTTAGTTCCCCTTATGTTTCACTCATATTCTTCTGAAAATGGTTAATTTTTTGAAATGACATAGTCACTTCATGAAATAATATTGGTAGAATATTGAGAAGTGATACACGTTACTGTATGGCTTTAAAAATAAATATGTAAAACTGTACAATTTTATAAATAAATTTTATAGAAAACAGATTAACCTTCTTTTGAAGGTATTGATTGCAAGTAATCAGGAATTATATACTACAGATAATGCTTACCTACTATTTACAATCATTTATTGCAGTTGTTGAAAAATTTGTTTTGCCAAATGTGAATTTTACAGTATAACCATAACACGTGTTTAAATAGCTGAAATATTTCCTCACACCTGTATAAGTTATTCACATATGAATTACGGTTATATATTTTGAAGAAAATAATAACCTTAGTTTCAAGGAAACATTATCTGAACAGAAATCCAGAAAGATTTTCGTAGAAAAACTGTCTTCCCTCCCACTGATATCAAGAAGTTCTTGACAGACTCTAGTCAAAGACCTTTTAATTCCTTATTTTTTTTAAATAATTATAATCTTAATAATGACCTTTTAAAATAATAATTAAAATATTTTTGCAATATTCATTTTTCATGACACATCTGAATGGAAAAAACAAAATGCTTTAGAACCTTTCATTTTTTTCTTCAAGAAAGAAACATGAATACTTAAATGACATTTATAACACATTTCGAATAGATAATTTGTTTATAGCTACTGTAGAAAAATATTTGCAAATATTAAAATTATTTTGAAATGTACTTTAGGTATTAGATCTAAGTGATGTATATTCTCCCTGGTAGCCACTAATTCAATCTCTGGGAATGACCCAAGCATGTTGCCTTTTGATAAATTCTTCACCCCTACCATCAGACCTTATATCTTTGAGTTTAAGGGTTAGAAATGTGTTACAGAAGACTTAATACAAAGTGACCATATATCCTGAATTGGCCTCAAGTGTCCCAGAATGCAGGCACATCCTGACAAAAAGAAAAAAAAGCAAAATTTTCTTTAATTTCCTTTCTGAAGCTAGTGAACTGGATCAAGCAAATAACTGGGTTAAAATAGTCATCTTTTTTTTTCTTGGTTTATTTTTAACTTGGATCAGCTTCTCAATCTGGTTCATCCATGCCACATAAGTAAATGAACCAACAGAACAATGGGGGCAGCACACAAACAAAAGTGAACAGCTGGGATGGAGAGAAATGGGTTGTTTAAATTCAAACTATCATGGGAAGAAACGGTTGTGAAACTGTCTTTAAATGGGTGATATATGTCATCCAGGAGGTGCTTATCTTTTCCTAATGAGTAGGGAATGAGACCTTGGCTTGAGTGGTCAGCCTGGTTAGGCTTAGAAAGATTTCCTGGTATAGTTGCAGCAGTAAACTTGTAGAATAGCTCCATCCATGCTAGGGTTTCTTTCAGTACAGATATATCTCAAACAAATTTTGTTTACCTAATATATAGGCAAAACCGTTAGTGCTCTCTTATTTCCCGCTCTTCAGTGAGGTTTTCTTTACTTATCTATATGTTGGGAGTTTTTAATGTTATTTCTATAGAACAATATTGTCAGTGTTCACCTTCAGATAGTAAGTGAAAACAACTCATATTTCTATTGACTTTAGTCAATGCTGGGTTGGGTTCTTGGTGAATGGTCCTTAAAAGAGAAGAAACATTTAGAAGTGCATTGGTTCATATGTTCTATTTCTATCAGCTGTAATGTCATTTAACCTAGTGTCATCTTTCTAGCAATGGGAGTAGCCACTCTATGTTTGCAAAGAGAGTGATTAAAAAAAAAAATTACATTTTAAATGAAGTTCTTATTTGCAAGCATAAATATAAATAATTTTCAAAAAGATGCAAGCCAGAAGAGAGTCCAATCTATCAGGGAATCCAACCTGCTTGACTGGCAGAAGAAAAATATTTCTCATGGGTAAGAAGTATAATTGCCCCAAATTACGAAACTTAATTAATACAAAATAACTAAATCACTTGGAACCAGCTGGTCAGTGGCTATTTTATGCAAATTTTAATCAACAATGCTTTATATTAAATATTCTGTTTTTAAAAATCTAACCAACATGAGAGTGTCAAATCAAGATTATGCAGCAACAGAAAACCTCCTGGAAAGTGTGATTAATTTGGAGTTCCTCCAGATGTAGAAGAATGAAAATTGCCTTACCTTTCACAATATAGCTGCGTGAACTCTGGTTTTCCTCTTCATGCTGCATTTAGTAAAACAGAAAGAGAGGCAGCAGTGGGGAGAAGAAAAGAGTGAGACCAAACTGCCTCCCACCAGACACTCTGGCAACATTAGATTATGTACTTCTCAGTGAGATCATGCTTAGCCATAGTGATCATGTCCTTCCTTTTCCTAATTTATCCCAACACTGTGGGCCAGAGTGAAAATATATTCTACTTGAATAATTTTTAAAATATTAATTTATTTGATCCTATTGGCAGTCTCATATATCAAGGTTTCTTTTTCATTGCAGCTTTAAGGGCACAAAAGGAGAAACTGTGCCTTTTGAAACTTACCGTTCATTGAAGTAAATATGCATTTTGAATACAAGACATCTAAATTAACCTGTGAAGAATGATGATCACAAAATAACCTCTATTTTCCATTGCATATGTTTCCTATCCATTTTAATCAATTTCCTTTAGAAGTGGCAAAATACAATTCATGTTACTAATAAGTTGGTTGCACTGTTGTAAGAGAAGAGTGGTAGCATTCATGTTAGTTTTCTACATAATTACAAGAACTACTTTCACTAAAATGGAAAGATGAAATATCCAGGTTTGCCATGGCTGGAATATTTCTTGAATGTGTACATTTTCATGAAGTTTCAGCAGAATTTAATATTATGATGGATCTCTGGGAGGGTTCTCTGATTACTTCTAGTGATCACTCAACTTGAGTTCTTGAAATTTAAAGAGTTGTTTCAATAGAATTTCATTGGGGAAAAAATCCACTTGTTTTTCTTTTCACTCCGCATCAAAATGAAAGTAATCTCAAAAACTATTGGCAAATGGAATTGTTTTCCATATAATCTTAATAATTAACTTTCTTTCCAGTGGAATTACTAAGTACGATAGCTACTGCCGTTCATCTTTACTAATGGAGGCATGGCTGTCAAATCCACTTCCTTTACTCTCCCTGAGATGTAGTTTAATAACCAGTGTGTGTCAAATGTCAGCTCTGCTGTTCCTCCTGGGATTCCTCCATCAAGAGAATACATATTCTGCCTGTGCTATACAGGCATTTTCTAAAGCCATCCTCCAACTTGCTTGCCCAAGACCCACAGAGGATTCTGAAAAAGAACGTAGTTTTAAATATACAATGCTTTCATCATCATAAGTCAGTGAAAGGCGAAAATGCCATTTCAACCAACTGTTCCATAAAAAGCTGTCTTACTGCGTAGAAAAAGGAGTACTGCTGTTGTGTAGCAATCATGAATGAGGCAAAGCTTGGTGGGGAGGAAGCACTTTCTTCTCTATGTTTCCAAACTCAGCAGTATTCTGGTTCCTTTCTAAATTACACATTGTTGATTGGTCATCCTCCTTTAAATAACTTTCTGACATGTAGTTATTCTAAATATGCTGACAAGGGCTTTAAAATAGCAGATATAACATTTAGAAAATTTCATTATTTCCACACAACAATATGATTGCCTGTCTCCAAATATACTTTGGGAATTCATTTCAAGGATCATATGTTCATAATGGATGCTTTTGCATAATAAATTAAGTGCCCTTCAAATATGCTATGGTTTAAGAAATGTCTTGGATTTAATTAGATGACTTTATTTATGACTGGAATATACTCTGTTTATCATGGTGAGACACTGGAAACACTGGGACTGAATCCACAACTTTCCAGGAAAACTTCTACTGAAATACATGGAATTTACCCTCAGCAACTGCAAAACTGGTCCAAATTTAGTAAAATATTGACATCTGCTTGATATTCATAACTTTATCTTCTTTTCAGAAAGAAAGAATGTACTGACATATGATCTGTACAGAAGAAAAAGCCTCAAAGGCATTCATTTATGGGTAGAAATTAATAACCACTGTATTTCAGTCTAGTAAATGCAGGAATTAATCAAAACAGTTGCTTTTTGAAAAGTAAAAGTTCAGTCATTTGGGGGCTTTATGTGTTTCTGTGACAGATTTCCTGTTTATATTTCTAGTCTTGTTTTTGAAATGATAATATATTTCCACACACATGCTACATATTCTGAAGTGCATAACATAGTTTTGTGAACTACATAAACTAAGATAGTGAAATACGGTATCATTCTTTGTCATCAATTTCTAAAAATGTGTGACTGTATTCAACTAAAAAAGTCCTTCTTTGCACCATCAGAGCGCTTTATTTCTTAAATATAAATAAAAACAGTGAAGAAATAGTGTGAGTTAATTTGATCTTTTTCTTACGGAAGAAAAAAAAACAGAGCTAAGAGATAAGGTTGGGAAGACATCATTGGGGAAAGAGGACAGGAAAAGGAAAGGAAGAGAAATGAGAAATTTTAATCTTATAAGGTGTCAAGTAAAAAAAAGATCTGGGCTAGGTTACGAGAAGAAAAAAATGAGAGGAGGTTGAATTCATCCATCCTGAACTCATTCTGTCAGTCAGAGATAGGAAATACCACCTTCAGAAATCTGAATACAGTTAATCCATTGACTTGTCAATCACAGGAGGATTTCAGTACACTGATTCCAAAGCCTGATTTACACCACTATAGGAGTTATTGAGCGCGGATTAGGGAAATAGGAGTCTTGCTTGGGAATAAAATTTCTTAAGGAAGTTAAATGAGATAAAAAAGTGGAATAAGCAAAATGGAAAAGATAAACTACAGAGAGGGAAAGAAGAGCAAAAAGGAAGAGAAAGAGAATCTTGCTATAATGTCTTTTGATTATTTTCACACAGACCCTCATGTTTGCTATTTTCCTGGGACAAATTTTTGTCCAAAGTGATCAGGTGATGCCCATGTGTAACAAGTGCTTGACGCTCTAATGCCTCCTTAGATAATGAAAAATGATTGTGATACCCGGGAGTCTGGCTCTATGAGCAGCTACTATGTGTGAATATGTTATGGCATGACTTGCTTGACCTACCTTACTCCTGGTTTGAAGCATTATAGTGAACAACAGACGAACATTTTCAAGGTTGAATGCTCACTTAAGTCCTGAAACTAGAATTAAACCTGAATTAAATAACTAGGGGCAGTCCGTGTTGGTGGAGCCAACACTTCTGAGCAGCTTCTTTCAGACAAGACGCTTCTTGCACTGTGTCTTGCATGGCTTCTGAGGATTTATACTTGAAAATGTTGGCTTCATTCCTCAGAATATTTCTGTGCCATCTGTAAATTTTCCACCCCACTATTTTGCATTGTCCATCTGTTTAGACTAAGCATTTTCTCATAGGTCCTGAACACAGTGTGTTATCCTAGAAAGCTATGTGAAAGGCTATTTATCTGTTGGTCTCAGAGCCTTGCAGTTTTTAAGGCATTTATTTCCCCACAATCCCTGCAAGGTGGGGAGGCAATAGTTCTCTCCATTATCTGAGGCAGAGGTCTAATACCAAAAGATGCTTAATGCAAAAGCCTTTCACTCAGGTAGTGCCAACTTCCTCAACTTTGCAGACACACAATCCTGCAATTCGTGTATTGTGTGAATTTGCCACTGAGGTCCTTCTACCACCTTACACAGGATGTGACTGCATTGCTTGGGAACCTACACTGAAAACTATCTCCTGACTGGATTGCCAAACCAGACATCTTCCCAGCTATCTTCTTAGGGTATCAATTTAGAGGATGCTTTCATACCATTTCCGATGAACGATAAAGACTTTTACAGTCTATGTGGTAGTGGATATACACATTTCCTCCAAAAAAGCAATAGCTCCCCACTTATGAGAAGACAAAACATATATTCAAATTTTCATTTTAATATGTCAGGATCTGGAGCAGTCTTCCCCTTTTATGTGAGAACACCTTAATCAACAGAATATAGGGGAGAGAAAAAAATACACTGAAACAGTTTCATTTTTATAACGTAATTATTCACTGGTACAGAGAGAAAAGACCACAGAGTAGTTTTACTAGATGGAATATAAAAGAGTCAGGCTTAGATTTCTGTTTTAGTATATTTTATATTTTGCAACAACTTTGAAAAGTAAGACTTTCAGCTGTAGTATTGTGCAAAATGGAACAAGCCACTAAAATTGATTTGTATAAGCAGAGGATAAAATCTACAAATTTTTAAAAAATCACATATTTCAAAAATCACAGTAGGCAGGTATTAAACCTTAACAGATACTGATGAATCAAACAGAGAAAGAATCACTTCAGCCTTTAGGCTAATGACAACCTATCCTGAGGATAATTTACATAGTGACTTTTGGAATTTTTGGTAGAATTAAATGGCAACAGGATATCCCCAATCTGTTACAGCAAGCAAGAAAGAAGAGTTTCATGTTCTGCCACTCTTACATTTTCCATAGATGTTTTTTACATCATACCTCTCCTGACAGACATGAAAAAATAATGATGGGACTTTAATTTGTCTGTGCACTATACAACGGCCAGGATATATGTGGGCTAGTGGAAGGCCATCCATATCACTGCTAGAGCTCATTTCCCTTGCGCTTAGACGTATGCCTTTTGGATATAAACCAAAAGAAATAAAACATTACTAAAACCATGCAAGAGTATCCAAGATTATAGTGCTATAATCAGCAAAGAAGGCGTAGAATCATAGAATCATAGAATCATAGAGTAGTTCGGGTTGGAAGGGACCTTTAAAGGTCATCTAGTCCAACCTCCCTGCAATGAGCAGGGACATCTTCAACTAGATCAGGCTGCTCAGAGCCCTGTTCATGTTCAAGTCTGCCAAAGGCATGTGGGTGGAAGGATGCTAAGCCCTCTGTAGAAGTCCACAGGTTCCAGCTCCAGTTAAGAGGATGGAGAAGGGGTGCCCATTTGGGAGGAGGTATTCCCATGGGACTGCTCCTCCTGCACTGCCTGTGCAGCATTCTTTCCTTGGCTTCACACCGTAACCACCGGGAGGGAGCAAAGCAGATGTTTCTTCCTGGAGCTCTGTAAAGTGACCCAAATCAGGACAAACATAAACACAATCAAAATGAAGTTTTGAAGGCTGTTCAAGCGGGAAGAATAATCAGGACTTCGTTCAAAAATCGACATCTTAGTTGAAGATGAGTAAAATAGATTTAAAAAGCAACATGGTGACATTTACAATACTTGTTAAAATTTGTTTTCATGCTGAATTATATGAGATTCTGGACTATACCGTGAACACCATACACAAAGAAAAACAGAAATGAAAGTTAAGGGACTGCACAGGTCTGAATAGTCAGCAAAAAACTGCTAATAAAACCCCAAAGTCTTGATTTCTACTTGTACTCTAACAACTGTACAGTCATAGTGAGCTTACAAGCAAGAATAGCATGAAAAAAGGGCAGATTTAATCTCATTCTTTGGAAACTGGGAGTAGTTTATTCAGCACTGAAACTATCAGCAGGCAAATGCAGGGGAAATTTACTTTATCGTTAAATACGAATGTTGCTATGTGACTAAACAAGAGATTTCAGATATCATTGTTGCCAGGACTTCCAATAACAAGAGTTTACTCTCACTATAAAAAGAAAAATGTAATCTGATCTGTTACAATAGAAATATCTGAACATTTTTCCATGGCATTTAATCTGCCATAAATAGTGGAAAATTTATGGGAGCTAAACATTAAATAATTGCTCCAGATACACTGAATTTCATGTCACGTAGTCTGTCCATTGTTAAACTTTCAGGAAACATTAACCCAGAGTATGGTACCCTGTTACGCTAAGCATAGATACCACCAAACAACTAGAGCAGTTATGAATATGACAATTTTTAACTGTGTGAAACAGTTCTGCTACACAAAATGAAACTTTAATTTAAGAATTATATAATTTAAGCATTAATCAACAATATTTAATGTTGTTATTTGAACAGAGTGAGAAAAAATACAAATTTGTGACAGTAAAAATGTCAATTGTGAAAAATAGAGGGACATTCATAAACAAACTGTTGCAGAAATGTGATTTAGGGGCACATACAAAGAAAGACCAATGGCATCTCGAGCAAAACATATGCATGAAAGTAATACTTGGATAGACATTAAGACCCTTAAATTTAGATTTTGTATTTAGATGCATGCAGACATGCTTATGGTCCCATTATAGTCGATGGAAATCTAATCAACACAGTTAGTGGAGTCTAAAGAGCAGTTCAGTTCACCTTCGAGCAGACATTAAGGCTTACTAACGAATAAAACAGTTCCACAGTTTAAATACCTGTAGCACTTAACTTTAGGTATCTTAATTTCATACTCAATGCAGTCATACATCAAAAACCTTCACATGGCAACTGTAAGTGCTTCATTTCAGCAAATCATCCTGACTGTTTCCTTGGTGCTCAGTGTTTTTGTTTCTGCACTGTCCCAGTTTAAGCAGCTCAGTCCTTGGCTTCTACCTTTGCCATACTAGGATCCAAAACCTACCCAAACCAACTGTTAAGACTTTAGAGAGATCCGGCCTGAAAACCATGCTCCAGATATGCCTAACTCCACATGAAGATTTGAGATCCTTCAAATTCAGTCAGAGCTCTAGCTCTACTTTCTAAAACATAGCTAATAGAAGAGACAATAATGATGATTCTCTTATCAAGAAATAATTTAGTCAGCACTACGACTCTATTGCCTCATGGTCAAGGCACTCACAGAAGGAACAAATTTCTTAAAGAAGTTCTTTAGAAGTTCAAGTGATTATACATTTTATTTTAAGTAGTCTCTCTTTGGGGACCATTTACAATCAATTCAATATGAACATCCCTTTTCTCCTTGGCTTTGTGGGAAGTTTATGTAAAAAAACTCAATGTGAGAACTTACAGAAAATTATTTTAAACAAAGCTGATTTCAGTCAGCCCTAGGTTTTAACTCACTCATACCCACATACTCACAACCCCAGAGATGTGTATGTCCAAGTGGTCTGGCAAGGACCATCTGTGTGTTACGTGAATGAAAAACGATATTGGTTGTTGATTCCTCACTATGTCTCTTGGCTTCCTCTTTACTGGTGATAACGAACGGGTTTTTGGACTGCTCTTCAATACCATTTAGAAATCAAAAATTATTTCAGGGTGGTTCTTCTGTTTCAGAATTTAATTTAACTTTCCATGAATCTTAGACAGTGTGTTGCCCGTTGTATTTGTTTCCTCACTTGAGGTATCTTTAAGGTTACAATCTGCTTTCCTGTTAGGATAAAAGGAACAGGAATGATACATACAATATGGTGTATCTTTATTATCATCCTCCTGGTATCAGGCCACGGGCCCTCTGATGTTGACAAAACCACGTTCCTCAGTCTTTGCCAGCTTGATTACTGTCAGTTTTGTCCTTGGCCATCAAACAAGCCCTTCTTTTAGCTCTTGCTCTGGTGTTTCTTGTGGTGCTTTTGCACAGAAACTTTTCTGTGTGTAATTCAGCCATACCAATCTTAGTATTTCTGTTACAACTCTCTACTGTTGGAGCAATCGTGAAGATAAAGAAAATTAAGCTTTCTTTCACTTCACATATATAGCCAAGAAATTTTAATTGCAGAATAGTTGAACTTATTAACTTGCCTGTCTCTTACCAACAGCTTAGCCTCACTCAGCTGGAAGGGACTTTGGGATAGCATTTACAGTTAGTAGAAAGAATCTAGTAAATAGGAATCTGAAAAATCTGAAAAATTATAGTAAATACACTTCTCATTAGGTAAATGAGAGTCTTTCTGACTTTTTCTTTCTACTGGGATTTAGGCTAGTGGAATTCTATGTCATTGTAATCAATACCACCCAAGTCCTTTTTTTGTTCAGTGCTATTAAACTCAATGACCTTCTGAGATCCTTTCCTCGCCCGTTTCCTATTGTTTTATTAGTATCACGTATAAGTCACAATTATAGGATGCTGAAATTCCCATAAAGTCAGGAGGTTACCATATATTAGTATGTGTATGCATTCATATATATGTATGTACACACAGCTTGTCAGTCAGTGAAAAAGCTCTCAAGTTGGTGTTTTAAAAGAGATATAAAAGCAAAAGCTCTTTCTCATGCTATACTTTTCAATAAGTCTCAACAAAAATGTTGAGTGTTCTATTAAAACAAGACAAAGTATTTTGTATCTGGTGGAATTTTAATATCAATTTATAAAACTTGTAGGTTTGAGAACATAGGGTTATTTGATTTTAGACGTAGTTATGAAGTCTAATGATAAAAGCAGTTATACCATATCTGTGCAGAGCCAGATTATCTGGTAGAGCAGATTAGGGCCAATTCAATACGTACTTTCAAGGTCAGGTCATGAATGGTCACTGCCTGCATTGGAAAGATCATGTATTATACTTTTATGACAGTTTTTCTTGTGTATTTTATGTGATCTTTTGGGTTGTCTTGTGTCTAACCTTCCCTTTACTTTCCACAAATCTGCCACATCCAGCACTTACCTATCTGCTTTTTGCTTCAGAGCTCAGCTGCTGCCTCAGGAGGCAACTGCACTGGAAGCTGACTCTGCCAGATGTAGCCACTGCTTCTGTCTAACTTCCCACCTGGGCTGGAGTGAGAGCATAAACACTGCGCTGGAAGGACTTTTGCAGGTGATGATATTTCTGTTTCAAGCATGTGAGTACTGACGTGTGCCCAGCCACTGAATCACTGCTGACCTCAGTGGGACGCTTACAGCGCGGAAATTGTGCAGTCCAGACTGACTGGCTGGCTGGGACCTGCTAACTTCATCACCACCTCTGTTGGTCCTCATTCCACTCAATTTCTGAGTCTCTAAAGAGAAAAATGAATGTTGGCAGACAGTTGTGCTATAAGGATTGTGAACGGATGCAGAAGTTTCAAATGGGGACAGTGACATTCCCATGTATCATGTGCTAAGGAAGAATGAGTGGCTGTTAGCAATTCTTTACTTGAGCTTGTGTTAGGTCTTGGAGAATTGGTTTCATTTCCTGCCACACTGTGCTGTGAGCTCAGGAGTGTCTTTCTCTTTGATATTCTGGAATACCTAAGACCATGGTCAACCCTAACACAGCAAGGGGGCAATTGGTCTGTTTCAGGCAAGGATATGAAGACACCTATTTGCTCAAGCCAAGAGAAGACTGGATGCATATGTCTAGCAATGTTTCAAAGTGTGGTACTGCAAGGAAAGACAAGCACCCAGGCAAGAAATATTACCATCAGTGGGTCAGTGGAAAAGCAAAATTTTGCAAAGTGTGCATACAATGTGATGATTGGCAATATGTTTGTGTCTGCTGGATAACCTTCTGCAAGGAGGGGGTTATTGTTGCTTCTCTGGAGATTAACTGATTCTGTTTGGGAAGAGAAAATTCCAGAGGTGATAGGATAGGTCAAGTGGAAGAGAGTGAAGAGTTGTAGTAAAGAGCTTGATGCCTGCACGTGAAGGAAAGGCTGTGTTCAGTCTGTGAAATCAGTCATTCAGTGGCTGTAATGTGAGAGGGATGTTGATATATGAGGTATATGTGGGCTTTGCATAGACAGGCCACAGCTCCAAACATGAAATGGACCCTGGGGTAGGATTCTGGGCTGGGCTTCATAGCTATGACTTCATAACTATATCTCTAGAAGCAGAATGGGTTTAAATCCAACCTGTAAGATGTCACTGTTCATAGAACATCCAGAGCCTGGTGTGCTCATAAAATGGAAAACAATTAGAAGCCAAAGCATATACATTCAGATACACATACATACTCATAGAAGAGGCCCAGTACTGCTCTCCTGGGCTAGCTGTAGAGCCCCCTATGGACACTGAAACTAATTTTCCTTGGTTTCCGCTGTAGCAAATAGCCTTACATGTTAGGAGATGCTTATGCACTATTCAGAAAAACCATTAACAGACCCAGAAACAAGGTCTTCATCCCCAGGAAGGCTGAAGCCATCTTCTCATAATTTGGAAGATCTGATAGGTGTTCCTGCAGACCCTTAAAATGTTCTTCCTTTCTTGAGATCCGTCGGGTGTCCATGGTGGTCCTTCAGAGAAGGAGTGAGGCAAACAGCTAAAGTCAGTAACAGCTTCAAACGTTCATTTAATCCTC
This sequence comes from Calonectris borealis, assembly GCF_964195595.1. Taxonomy (NCBI): domain Eukaryota; kingdom Metazoa; phylum Chordata; class Aves; order Procellariiformes; family Procellariidae; genus Calonectris; species Calonectris borealis. Next base: position 30,070,142 of record NC_134314.1, on the reverse strand, counting down.
CTCTGCACTCAGGGCATCAAACTTGAGAGCACTGGATGACTATTCTGAATATGGCTTTAATATCTCACAGGGGACACAGATAAAAGGCATCAGCAGAAGTATATATTCATTGGACCAGCCCTATATCTGAAGAGTCTTTGCTATTCAGTGTATGATACTATCAGGGAACTGTTGTGGTTTGGCTGATCCAGTTGTGCCCAGGCAAAAAATTTGTTTAGAAGGAAGCTGTTCTGGATGAGGTATCAGCATCTGAAAGACATCAACATGCAGCTATATCTTACTGTATTTACCAGCTACTCAGAATGTATGGTTACATTTATCAAAATGCATTTATTAGCATTTTATTAAAATGTATAGCGGAGACCTGCCTTGGCGGTGGGGTATTTCATGTCTCATAAGTTCTAACAAGATGTGTTGCCCACAGATTGTGATTGCAAACACCTCAGTGCTTACAACCTAACAGCAAAAAAATGGGAGGAATAGTGGTTACATTACCCTTTTGCTTAGGGGTTGGGAAAGAAACATGGTTACAAAGAGTTTGAATAAGCAGGAATCACAGGGCAAAGAAAATAAAGCATAGCGAAAGAACAAGCAGAAACACTTCCATGGTATTTAAAGGATTAAACAGTTTATTTGTGTGCCTCTGAAAATACAGAAGACACAGCAGGATTGAAATACTAGACTGACAAACCAGCTCGTTTCAGATCAAAGGGTTCAAGGCAGAAGCATGATAAAAAGTGATGTGTTCATACCCTTAGACAGAGAATGAGAAACAAGATATAAACAAATTATTTCCAATTTCATAGCTGTATCAGCCTTCCAAAAATTTGCGGAACAGAATTGATCCCTTCCTTTTGCAGGTGCACTTTAGTTCTAAGAAGTCACAAATAAATTCAAAACTAGAAAAATAAGTGAATTCAGCAAATATGATCAAAATGTTTGTGGGCATGCTGGTTTTGCCACTTAGTGCTAAGATAGCAGTTATCTCATGAGAGGCAGAAATGGACAGCTGGAGTGAAAACCTCTTACAAGATTCCAGCTAAATCAGTCCTTTTCAGTTTGGGTACAGTATTGTTAGGTGGCATTTGAGTGAATCTGCACCTCAGCAATCCATCAATGTGTAAACACTACAAATGATGAACTTTTAGCTTTGAAAGAGCAAATTAAAACATTATTTTCTCTCATTTATTTGTTTGCTTTTGTAGTGAGAAAGCTGTAATTTAAAAAGAATTAATTTATGGTCTGTCCAGTTGTGTAGCAGGTGTATTGAATTTAAATATCATTAGGTTAGAATTTGCCCTGCTGAACTGGTAAATACAGTAATTTACAGACAATTAGCTGCTTGCTGATGTCTCTCAGATGCTGATCACCATGAAATATATCCCCAGTGCCCTGTCTGCGCAAGCAGTTCCTGCCATTCTCCCACTGCTGCCTATTCATCTGGACCTCAGATTTCACAAGCTCATTTCAGCAGCAAGGAAAGATTTGACATTGTTGGCAAATTTACAACTATCTGGTGCCTGAATTACAATGACGCTGTGCAGTAATCTGACTAAAGCAAACTGGCAGAAAGCATGTAGTCACATCTCAGACCATCTAGAATTTTGCAGCTATTGAGAGACTGTCTACTCCCAATACATTTAGCAACTAAAACACGTTAAACTATTAGAAAACAGGCTTGCTTGTTCTGTTCTCATTGAACCTAATGGTTGTGGATTTGTCAGTGTTGTAACCATTTGAACTTGATCTATGTCTTTCCTTGGCGGGGATCTAAAATCCGTTGCTTGTCTGTATCTGGTTTATCATCTGCGCTATCTGAACCACTAGTGATTGTTGCTACAGAGCATGATATGCCTCAGAGTCCACATGTCCAGTAATCTGCCTGGCATCCAAGCAACATTATTTAATAGCACTGATGAAAAACAGGGATATTGCACAAAATAATCACTACAGCGTTTAAATTCCTGATAGTAGTCAAGGAGGAAGTACACTCATACACAAAACATGCAGAGAAATTAAAAAGAGCTACACAGCTTAAAAAAAAAGGAAATAGTTTATTATCAGCATGAAACGTCTGTAATATTGTCTTTTCTGAACTAATTATTAGTTTTCAATGGTTTCTAAATCCTCCATTACATGCAGGGGGCATCATGTAAACTAAAGCATTAGTAATAAAGATGTGAAAGGATCTCTGCTTCTGTTTTTTCCTTTTCCTGCCTACCCCATCACCTTCCCTTGGCTATTCAACAGTACAGCACCTCCTTACCCATTAGGAAAACATATATTAAATGAATAGGCAAAACTCCAGTTCAGCCTCATCTCTGGAAGTAATGAAGTCCACTAACATGGGCTCCGTTGATATTCCCTACACTAATACCTGTCACGTCACTTGCTATTGTCTAGACTGAAGCTCTTTCATGGACTCTGAAAGGAGAAATGGTCTCTGAAATTTTCATTCCCTAGACTACTTAAAATTAGGCAAGGGCCCCAATCCTGAAAACTGGTACGTGCAGGGAATAAGCCTGGATAGTATCAATAATTTTCAGAAAATTACTCTCCAATTACATTACTGAGGGTTTACAGAAGCAAGTTCTGTAGAGGTTAAGACATTGCAATGAATGGTTGTCAGTGCAAGCATTGTGATGTACCCCAGTCAATATGCCTTGCTAATCATAGAATAATTTAGGTTGGAAAAGACCTTTAAGATCATCAAGTCCAACCATAAACCTAACACTGACAAGTCTGCCACTAAACCATGTCCCTAAGTGCCACATCTACACGTCTTTTAAATACCTCCAGGGGTGGTGACTCAACCACTTCCCTGGGCAGCCTGTTCCAATGCTTGACAACCCTTTCAGTGAAGAAGAGGGCTGCAGTATATTGAACCAAGGCCCTTTTCATTTGGAGTTTAAGTAAGTGTGAATATGGCTTTAAGATGCAATCATCTAATCTCTGGAAATCGGACTGACCCCATCCATATTGACCCTGTCAATAAGGTCTTTTCAAACCTTAATGATTCTACAATTCTATGATTCTAATTCTATCATATAAGAGTAAACCAGCCATCAAATGACAAGAGCTTCTACACATCACCAGAGTTGGGACAATAGCTTGCAACAACTATCCAACCACTCATAAAAAGTCCAGCCGTAACTTTTGTTTTAAAATATGCTCACTTTAGAATAGGAGTGAAGTTCATACTTCCAATGAAAAAATAGTTGAATTCTTGTGTCAACGTATAAGAAAACAGGACAAACATCTGTCTAGCTCACTGATCTGTCTCTGACAATGGCTACTAGTAGATACTTTGGGAAAGAAAATAAAACAGGGCAAGCACAGAATGATTTTTCCCATGGTTATACCCTTATAACTTTCAGCAATCTGAGACTCAGGGACTTTCAGAATGGAGGTCTTCCATGAATTCTTCCACTAATTTTGTATAATTGCTTTTTTGAGCCCATTTATACTTTTGGCATCCACAACATCCTATGGCAATAAGTGCTGCAATTTAATTATGTGTCACATGAAAAATACTTCCTATTATTTGTTCTAAACCAGTTGCCTGGTAATTTCATTTTGTTCCACCTTGTCTTTGTGTTATGGGAAACAGTGAATAGTTATTCCCTATTCACCCTTTCTATGCCTTTCACAGTTTCTACATACTTCTCTCCAATTTCCCTGTATTTATTTATTTTCCATACTGAAGAATCTTAGTTTATATGATCTCTCCCCACATGGAAGCATTCCAAATCCCCAATTATCCTTATTTTCCCATTTTACTGTGCTCTTTTGGCGTAGAATCAGAGTGCTTTATTTTCATTTGATTCTTTATTGTTTTC